>NC_045957.1:33366754-34566754 GCF_010909765.2 Amblyraja radiata | reverse complement strand
TTGTTTCTGCCTGCTCCTGTCCCACTGAATTAATTTCCACATCCTATCCCCACTGGTCCAATCGCTCCCTACCTATGTCCAAGACACCTCACATGCCCTTCGCCACTTCAATGACTTCTGTTTTCCAGACCCCCACGTCCTCATCTTTACTACAGGAGATGCAACACCTATCCCTCTCCCTCCCCCCTCGACTCCGTTCAAGGATCCCGACAGTCTTTTCAGGTGAGGCAAAGGTTCACTTGCATCTCCTCCAACCTCGTCTACTGTATCCATTGTTCCAGGTGTGGATTCAAGTGCAGGCTCAGCGATCGTTCCGCTGAGCACCTCCGCTCAGTCTGCCTAAACCTAACTGATCTCTCGGATGCAAAACACTTTAACTCCCCCTCCCATTCCCACACTGACCTTTCTGTCCTGGGCCTCCTCCATAGTCAGAGTGAGGCCCAGTGCAAATTGGAAGAATAGCACCTTATATTTTCACTTGGGCAGCTTACACCCCAGTGGTATGAACATTGACTTCTCTAACCTCAAGTAACCCTTGCTTTTCCTCTCTCTCCACCCGGCCCCGTTCCCAGTTCTCCGACCAGTCTGACTGTCATCAATTACATTTTATCTCTGTTTGCTTTGTTGTTGTCATCTTCTCCCAGCTAACAATGATCTATTCTACATGTTCCTTGATCTCCATCCCCTTGTCCTATTTTCACACCTCACACTTCCTTATCTATAATAATAATAATAATAAATTTTATTTAATGGGCGCCTTTCAGACATCTCAAGGACACCTTACATAGTAATCGGAATAACATATAATCGGAATATAACAAGTTATAAAGACATCACAGAGACACAAATTAAAAACAGAATTCAATCCAAAAACAGAAAATCAAAAACAGTGTGAAGAGAGAGCAGCGGCAGCCAAAGCGCGCCAGCGTCCACTCTCCCTTCACGGCAGCCATCTTGGACACAGACCTACAGGACTACAATTAGACAAAAAAATCATCCCCCCACAGTGGGTAGCACTGTGGAGGAAGGCACAATGTCCAGTGCCCACCCCAAGTTCACCCCAAAGTCAGGCCTATTGAGGCCACCGCAATTGCCTCTACGGAGACCCGATGTCCCTGGCCGTTCTCACTGGGTGGTCTTGCCCCGGCGTCGGGAGAGTCCTTTCGGCGGCTGGGCCACCTGGAACGGCCGCTTCCTGGTTGGAGCCCGCGGCTGCCGAAGCCGACAAGGCCACGCCGGTTTGGAGCTCCCAGGCTCCCGATGAAAAAGTCGGCGCCGCCTCGCCGCACTACCGCCTCTCCGCACTGCCGCCTCTCCGCACGCCGCCTCTCCGCACGCTGCCTCTCCGCTCCGCAGACCCGCAGCCCGGAGATGTTGCTCTCGGCGGTCCAGCTCGCCAGAGCTCCAGCGCGGCGACCCAGGCAAGGCATCGCCCGCTCCACTCCGCTCCGCTCCAGCGCTCCAACACTGTGCCGCCGCCAAGGCCGAGGTGCTGGGCGGTCCCCGCCAGGAAACGGCGCTCCAAGCCCACAGGTAGGCCACGAGGACGGGTCGACGGGCAGCCCGGAGAAAAGGCTGCCACACCGACCAGGTAGGGACCGAAAAATATAGTTACACCTACCCCCCCACATTAAAAAAGACCATATCCCCTACAAACAAATAAACAGGACTCACTAAAAACTATTAAAAAAACGAATTTAATACAGACGGCTGCTGGCTAGCAGCCGTTCACCAAGATGGCTCCTCCCCTCTATCTATGTACTTCCCGCTCTATATATCTATGTATATCTATGTATTTCCCGCTCCTCTGACATCAGTCTGAAGAAGGGTCTTGACCCGAAACGTCACCCATTCCTTCTCTCCAGAGAAGCTGCCTCTCCCGCTTAGTTTCTCCAGCATTTTGTGTCTATCTTTGGTGAAGAAGGTATTTGGTCTATTGTCCTTCATCAGTTAGAGCTCTGATTATAGGAAGTGGGACGTTATGTTGCAGTTGTACAAGATGTTGGTGAGGTCACACTTGGAGAACTGTATACATATTTAGTTGCCCTGCTGCGGTAAAGGCATCATTAAGCTGGGAAGAATGCAAAGAGGATTTATGAGAATGTTACCAGGACTCGGAAGTCTGAGTTATAAGGAGAAGTTGGGCAGGTTAGGAGCATATACGAGACTGAAGGGTG
The DNA here is from genome assembly GCF_010909765.2 of Amblyraja radiata. Lineage (NCBI taxonomy): Eukaryota > Metazoa > Chordata > Chondrichthyes > Rajiformes > Rajidae > Amblyraja > Amblyraja radiata. The sequence continues at coordinate 34,564,577 of NC_045957.1, read as the reverse complement.
AACTGAAAGAGATGTAGAAGGTCTTGAGGGGCAAGAATAAGGTGAATGCACAATCTTATTCCAAGGGAAAAGAAATGAAAAACTATTGGGCATAGGTTTTGGGTAGATGGGAAAAGATTTAAAAGGGACCTGAGGGGCAACCTCCTCATGCAGAGGGTGATCCATATATGGAACGAGCTGCCAGAAGGGGCAGTTATGGCAGAAACAATTACAACATTTAAAAGACACTAGGCCAGGAATATAGCTAGGAAAGGTTCAGAGGGATACGAGGCAAATGTGGGCAAACGGGGCCTGCTTAGATAGGCTTTTTAGTCAGCATAGATAAATTGGGCTGAATGGCCCATTTCTGAAGAGTATGACTTGATGACTCTAAAAGCTTGGTATTAGATTTTCAAATGACCATGATGTAGGGCAGCACAGTGCCACAGTAGTAGAGATGTTGCTTTACAGCACCAAAGACTCGAGTTCGATCCTGACTGCAGGTGCTGTTGTATGGAGTTTTACGTTCTTCCTGCGACCACGTGGGTTTCCTGCAGGTTTGTAGGTTAATTGGCTTCTGTAAATTGTCCCCAGTGTGTAGGATAGAATTAGTGTACGGGTCATCGCTAGTCAGTGTGGATTCGGTGGGCCAAAGGGCCTGTTTCCACGCTGTATCTCTAAACTAAACTAATCACAGCTAGTTGTGAACGGTAGTGGAAAAATAAATAGCCAACAAAAGTAGGAGGAGGAGACGAGGCTCAATATCTGAGTACAAAAGACAAGGCTTCTTCTTTCGTGTCCTTATGCTATATAGTGGCTCGCCACTGCTGGACACATCGTTGCGCTATTGGAATGCAAGGTCTGCGGTAGTACATGGATTATCCAGCAATGGGCATTGTAGTAGGTGTTGCATTGTCTGGGTCTGTGTGCCACAGCCACAGGTTGTTGTACCCTCGATGTAGCCCCATTTGTCCATTGTCACCCATGACCGCCCGACCCCAGTTCGCAGTCGGTTGAGACATCTCCAGTTCAGCCAGTGTTCATCAGCACCTGGTGATAGGCACTCTGCTGCTGGTATTCCCATTTTGGTGGAAATAGAGACAAGGCTGAAGCTATTGTAACCATGTCCGGCTAAAAGAAACAAATGAAACATTTTGGCTTCTTCTTAAAAAAATTCCAATGTCACAGAAGGGATTGTATTCCCATTAAATTCATTCCTCTTGATATCAAGGAATGGCTGAGAGAACTGGAAACAGCAAAGGCCATGGAAACAGGCAATATCCGGGCTCTTGTACTCAAGACCTGCATTCCAGAACTAGCTATGCCACTTGCCAAACTCTTCCAGCGTTGATACCAACACTGGTATGGATAAGTGCCAAGGTACATCCTGTTCATGAAGCAAATCTAATCTACCAATCAGTCAATCAGTGTACTCTCAATCATCAGGAGTGTAATGGTTGATGTATTTGACTGTGTTATCAATCAGCATTTATTTACTAACTATCTACTCATCAATGCCTAGTTTTAGCTTTGCCAGAACCATTTGGCATCAAATCTCATTGCTGTCTTTGTTTGAATATGGACTAAAGAGCATAATTCCAGAGATGACTGAACATAGAACAGTACAGCATAGGAACAGACCCTTTGGGCTACAATGACTGTGCTGAAGATGATGTCAAGTTAATCTCCTCTGCTTGCACACAATCCACATCCCTCCATTCCCTGCATATCCATGTGCGTATCTAATAGTCTCTTAAATACCACTATCATATGTGCCTTCAGCACCAGCCCTCGCCTCCACATCATTCTTGTAATGGGGTGGCCAAAACTGCACACAATACTCCAAATGTAGCCTAACCAAAATGTCATAAAGCTGCAACATGACTTCTTCTTATATTCATTGCCTTCGATATGACTAAGTAAGGAACTAGGTTCCACTGGTGAAAAGGAAGTTAATGGGAATTGAGATGAAAACTCAAATGGTTGGTGTCATATCTTGCACAAAGGAAGATGGTTGTGGTTGTAATAGCACAGTGGCAGCACGGCGGTGCAGCAGTAGGGCTGCTGCCTGACAGCGTCAGAGACCCGGGTTCAATCCTAACCTCGGGTGCTGTCTGTAGAGAATTTGTACGTTTTGCCTGCGACTGCATAGGTTTTCTCCAGGTGCTCCAGTTTCTTCCCAAACTCCAAAGACGTACAGGTTGATTGGCTTCAGTAAAACATTGTAATTTGTCCCTGGTGTGTAGGATAGTGGTGATGTAACGAGTGATCGCTTGTCGGTGAGGACTCGGTGAACCGAAAGGCCCGTTTCCATACTGTATCTCTAAAAGCCTAAAAAAGTCAATAATTCCAGCCATGTGACATTACTACAGGAATTCTTAATGGCAACAACTTTCTTCCATAATAAGATCAGGGTGTGATGTTCACTAATATGCAATATTCAATTCCATTAATAATTCCTCAGAGTAGGGAAGGGTAGTGGGATATATCTCCGCTTTTTTCACTTCTTCGTTTGTTCAGGGTTTATTTTTTCTCTTTCGTGTCTTTTTCGAAATTATTTATCTTCCTTTTATTTTCTTCTTCCTTTCCCTTTTTTCCGATTTAGTTATTAATTTATAAAATGTTACAATTGAAGCTGTATGAAAATTGTATAATTGTTATGTCGATTACTTTCTCCTTGTACAATTGCTTCTAATAAAATAATTCAATTCAATTCAACTTTATTGTCATTGCACAGATACAAGTATAGGTACAACGAAATGCAGTTTAGCGTTTATTAATATCATTGTTGAATAATATTATTGTTGATTATTAATGAATATTGTTTTCATATTAATAAAATAAATATGAAAACAAATAATAATAATTCCTCAGAGAGTGAAGCTTGTGTGTGGTAAGACCTAGCACGTGTTGAGAATCGACAAAAATAAAACGCACTTTGAACAAATGTCAGGCAATGAAAAGTCAACCACCTTGATATTCGTGCTATGGAAAATCATGATAGATATCTTTCCCTAGGAACGTAACATCCATCCATTCTCCACCCTCCCTTAACTTCACCGGAAGAATTGCTTCAGTTCTAATAAGTGCTTCAACATCAAACCACATCAAATTGATAATTTAATTGTATTTTGTGGAAGTGTGAGATAGAAATTTAAGTTTGGATGTAACATTCTGGACTGGTGATTCTTCTTCTTTATTGTGATTCCCTCAGTAACTGGGTATAATTTGAATCAATACTTCTCTGGGGAAATTGCTCAAGATGAAAGTACTATTTAGTTCACTGCTTCCATATTTAACAAAAATGTTCTAAAGAAACCGTTATGTTCTCAAAAATTATAATTCTGAGCCTTGAGTTTGTGAGCCTTGAAAACATGAGTAATGCAGTACAATATATATTCACCAGTTATTGCTGGAAGGTTGTTCCAATCTGACTGAAATTGATGTGCCTACTTTCTCATCTATAAATGAAAGTGTTCAGTCAGTCCAATTCCGAACAGCAACAACTTTCAGAACGGAATGAACTTTCAGATTTAGCATTCCTAATGCACGGTTCGCATCAATACGAATTCGGAGACGGAAGCTGATGGACTCCATTCACTCTTCTTTCCGTATCGACCTTATCTCATGCTTGCGACAAAAGTGGCACATAATTTTTGATAGCTAAATGAGGAAGGACTTTGAAAGCACCAAGTTTAAGCAACTATGTCTTGCACTAAAATGTTATTAGACATGTGCCTTCTATGCCACAGCAGACTGGCAATATTTCGACACCCGGATAGTGACTTCGAACTGGCATTAGTCTCCTTGCTGAATTTTAATGAGGAGACTTATGTCTGACTCTACAACCCTGCTCTGAAATTGAACAAAGTAGACCGAGGCATATGCCAAGCATGCACGATTTGTCAGCAGACTAACCAGCCGTGTGTAAGGTTCCCAACAAACAGGAGTCAGGAGCATATTGCAGAGGTTGAGAGGCTGAAGAGTGCTTTGAACAAGTCTAGAACCTAATTTAGCATGTTATTGAAAGATTAAGGTTTGCAGTAAACGTCATTTCACTTGGAAAAGTAGTCGTATGAAGTGCTTCAATATGTCTCAAAGTGATGGTACACACAATTGCTGGGGAAACTCAGCGGGTGCAGCAGCATCTATGGAGCGAAGGAAATAGGCGACGTTTCGGGCCGAAACCCTTCTTCAGACTTGTCTCAAAGTGATGTTTAAAATGAAAAAAAAATTGTTTAAAATATTTAATTGGAAAAATAATTTGGAGTTGTTATTAAATGTAACCTAAGGTGGAGTAGATTTCAGTATTTCCAGAGGAAGTAATCGCAACCTAATATGACATCTGGAATGCAAACCATTGAAACGTATGATTTTGTTACTCATCTGTGTGTTGTGGGCATCTTTGGCCTGCATTCAATATTCAAACGCGATTGTCCTTGAGAAGGTGGCGGTGAGCTATTTTCTGCTCGCTGCAGTCCTTTTGTGAAAACATTAGTTAAATGGAGAATTCCAGGGTTTTGAGCCATCAATGTGAAGAATGTACAATACTTCCAAGTCAGTCAGTGATGGCGTTCCCATGCACCTGCTACATGTCTGGTTGTTGGCAAATAGCCTTGGCAAACTGTTGCAGTGCACTTATAAATTACATAAACTACAGCTCGAATTTACTGTGTAGATGTACTGTGTATGGATGAGGTTCTGGTCAAGCAGATTGCTTTGTGCTGGATGATATCAAGGCATTTGTTGAAGAGAGAACGAGAGGACATATACAGTGCATTCAGAAAGTATTCAGACCCCTTCACTTTTTCCACATTTTGTTACGTTACAGCCTTATTCTAAAATGGATTAAATTCATTTTTTTAATCAGCAATCTACACACAGTAGCCCACAATTAAAAAAGCGAAAACAGGTGTTTAGAAATTTTTGCAAAATAATTAAAAATAAATAACTGAAATATCACATTTACATAAGTATTCAGACCCTTTACTCAGTACTTTATTGAGGCACCTTTGGCAGTGATTACAACCTCAAATCTTCTTGGGTATGATGCTACAAATTTGGTACACCTGTATTTGGATAATTTCTCCCATTCTTCTCTGCAGATCCTCTCAAGCTCTGTCAGGTTGGATGGGGAGTGTTGATACACAGCTATTTTCAGATCCCTCCAGAGATATTCGATCGGGTTCAAGTCCGGGCTCTGGCTGGGCCACTTACGGACATTCACAGACTTGTCACAAAGCCACTCTTGCGTTGTCTTGGACGTGAGCTTTAGGTCGTTGTCCTGTTGGAAGGTGAACGTCTGCCTCAGTCTGAGGTCCAGAATGCTCTGGAGCAGATTTTCATCAAGGATCTCTCTATAATTTGCTCCGTTCATCTTTCCCTTGATCCTGACTAGTCTCCCAGTTCCTGCTGCTGAAAAACATTCCTACAGCATGATGCTGCCACCACCATACTTCACCATAGATATGGTATTGGCCAGGTGATGAGTGGTGCCTGATTTCCTCCAGACGTGACACTTGGCATTCAGGCCAAAGAGTTCAATTTTGGTTTCATCAGGCCAGGGAATCTTGTTTAGGTGCCTTTTGGCAAACTCCAAGCGGGCTGTCATGTGCCTTTAACTGAGGAGTGGCTTCTGTCTGGCCACTCTACAATAAAGGCCTGATTGGTGGAGTGCTGCAGATATAGTTGGCCTTTTGGAAGTTTCTCCCATCTCCACAGAGGAACTCTGGAGCTCTGTCAGAGTGACCATCGGGTTCTTGGTCACCATCCTGACCAAGGCCCTTCTTCCCCGATTGCTCAGTTTGGCCAGGCGACCAGCTCTATGAAGAGTCCTGGTGGTTTCAAAGTTCTATTTAAGAATGACGGAGGCCACTGTGCTCTTCAGGATCTGCAATGCTGCAAAAAATGTTTTATACCCTTCCCCAAATCTGTGTCTCAACACAATCCTGTCTCGGAGGTCTACAGACAATTCCTTTGTCCTCATGGCTTGTTTTTTGCTCTGACATGCACTGTCAACGGTGGGACCTTATATAGACAGGTGTGTGCCTTTCCAAATCATGTACAATCAATTTAATTTACCACTTGTGGACTCCAATCAAGTTGTAGAAACATCTCAAGGATAATCAATGGAAACTGGATGCACCGAAGCTCAATTTTGAGAGTCACAGCAAAGGGTCTGAATACTTACGTAAATGTGATATTTCAGTTATTTATTTTTAATTATTTTGCAAAAATTACTAAACACCTGTTTTTGCTTTTATATTATGAGGTATTGTGCGTAGATTGATGATAAAAAAATGACTGTAATCAATTTTAGAATAAGGCTTTAATGTAACAAAATGTGGAAAAAGTGAAGGGGTCTGAATACTTTCTCAATGCACTGTATATGAGAGGGCATATCATGTTATTTTTATATGATTTTTAGATTCCACAGAGACAATTTAACTTCAAACAAAAGTTTACTTTACTTTTTATTACAAAAGGCAAGGTATAAGAAGCAAAATATTCAAGATCCTGAAGTTCTGAAATAAAAACAAAGAATGCTGATGATGCAAAATCCGTGGAGAGAGAAACAGAGTTAGCTTTTCAGGTTAATCACCTTTCGTGAGAATTGGGAAAAGTTAAAGATGAACAGGCTTTAAGGTAAAGTGTATTGAAAGGAATGTGCGACAAAATGAAATAACAAAAATAAGTGATAGTACAAGGTGGAAAAGGATGATAAAGAAATAAAAGGTTGGGCTGACCGTCATAGAGGAACGTCATAGAGGAAGAGAAAAAAATATTTTTTTCTCCAGGGAGATAGAGTCCAAAACTAGAAGGCAAAGCTTTGAGGAGACAGGAGAACGATTAAAGGGAGACAGTGATGACACATTTTCCACACACATGGTGTTGAGTATATGGAACAAACTGCCAGAGAAAGCAGTCAAGGCGAGTACAATTGCAACACTTAAATGTTATTTGGACAGGGTCATGGATAGGAGAGGTTCAGTGGGATATGGGCAAATCCAGGATAATTTGACCAGCTGAGGAAGAAATCTTGGTCAGCATGGTGAGTTTGGCTGAAAGGCCTGTTTCCATATCGGCGACTGAGAATGTTTGCCCATAAAAATTATTTTGTGGTTATGACAATTATCTGCTCCTTGTCAAGCTAAAACCCTACCACTGTTTTACTAGTGATTGGGAATTATCAAATGGTGGTGGGGGGGGGGGGGGGGGAATAAGCTGCACGGGTGTTCAGCAATTGAGCTGGGATTTTGTCACCGCTCAATACCTCTGCACTGCATTCAGTGATTGTAACATCTCCTCTGCTCCACAACAGTACAGGAACAGGTCCTTCAGCGCACAATGTCTGTGATGAACATGATGCCAAGATAAACTAACCTCATCTGCCTGCACACGATCCATCTCCATCTATTCCCAGCATATCCATGTGCCTATCTAAAAGCCTCTTAAACACGACTATGTTATCTGCCTCCACCACCACCCATGGCAGAGCATTCTAGGCACCTACCATCCTGTGTAAAAAAAAACCTGTCTGTGCATTAATCTTTGCCCTCTCACCTTAAAGTTATACCCTCTCGTCCTGGGAAAACGCTTCCTATCTATGTCTCACATAACTTTATTTACTTCTATCTGGTCTCACTTCAACCTCTAGTTTTCCCCAACATTTGATTTTCCAAAGAGCAACTCCTCATACATGCTGGGATTAAATATCATCTGCCATTTCTTTGCCCATTGCTCTACCTCATCTGTATCCTGCGGAATACTTTGGTAGCCTTCCTCACTGTCCACAACTCAATCAATTTTGGTGTCATCTGCAAATCTACAAACCAACTCATCTATCTATACTATTACTAAAACTCTCATCTTGTCCTCTTCCGGTTTGCGTTGTTTTTAAATTTGCACCAAAACAGTGCCCTATATCCCTAGGATTTTTTCACCACCTTACTCACCGTTCTCCTCTGCTCCAAGCGCACCAAGTTTTGTTCCGATCGGTGAAATATTACAAAGGTTACTGGTCTGTTATTCGTCGGTACGGCGACACCCCTTCCGGCACCCGCTGTCAAGATAAAAGCTGAAGGAGGGAGTGTGGGCTGTGTTCCACGGGCGGGGGCTGGCTGTGTTCGAGGGAGGGGGCCGGCTCTGTTCGCGGGCGGGGGCTGGGAGCGCGACAGGTGATGGGGACGGGAACCGGTGAGCTCACACACCGCCCTCCCACGACCCCCCTTCCCCACACACCCCCTTCCATACCCACTTCCCCCCCTCCCCTACAACCCCCTCTCCCCCACAACCCCCCCACACCTCACCCACACCTCACCCCTTCCCCTACACACCCCACCCCTACACATACCCACTCCAAGCCCAAATTCCCTCCTTAATCCCTGAACGGTCCTATCTTCTCCCTGGTGTACAGTTTAAATGTAAAGTTAGACACCGTTTTAGATACAGATTTGCCAAATATTGGTAATGACTAGAGCCAGGATGTTTAGGCAATAAAAAAACTCTGAAAAAGTTTTTGTTTTTTTTAAAGGCACGGAAAAAGGCATTTATTGACAGAAAAAGGCATAAAGGGCATTTATTTCCACCACCAAAATATGGTTAAAAATAATAATATAAAGGTATACTATATTAAATGACCAAAGTTGCCTGGTTGCACATATTTACTAGCATTTTTTTCAAATTATCTGGTGGTGAACTATGCCATCTGTCTGACAGAATATGCTTCAGTTGTGAAAAACGTCTTTCACCCCAACTGAGATCACTGGTGCATACCCTAAACAAGCTACAGATTCTATATTCATGTCTATACCTTGTGCATTACAACTACCTTTGAGAACTTTAGCTATGTTTTGTGTTTCTTCAAGATCTTTGTTAGCTAAAATCACTCTCTTACATTTTCCTTGTATGTCTTTACCTACATCGTCAAGAACTTTACAAATATCGTCAGTTACTTTGTTGAAAACATGCAAGTTATTCACTAACGTTTCACCACGTTTCTCAAGGGAAGTGGTAGCTTGTGGGAAGTTTGCAAAATTGGAAGCAATACACACAAGAGGGACTTTTTCTGCATGATTTTACTGACGATTCTGACTGCAGCAAATTCTTCTTCTTAAAAACAGTTGATGATTTATTTTATCTTTTCAAAATTTGCAGCATAGTAGAGTACAGCAGAGAGCCATGTACCCCACCTAGTCAAAACGGGCTGAGGAGGTAGCGGAATCTCGGGTGCCATTTCCTTGAATAACTGCACTCGTGACGGTACTTTGAGGAAGATTTTCTTGACATTGCCTAGGCGATCGAGATTTGGAAACAAGCTACGTTTGTGCTTGGCAATTGTATGAAGTCCTTGAGCTAAGCATGTCAAATGCAACATTTTTGGGAATAAAACTTTAAGTCATATACAGAAGTACATTCTTGTGTTTTATACTTTCTGGCCAAAGTACCCCAAATGAAATGTAAACAACTGAGCAATAGTTGAGCTGTTTGACTTCCCCAATACTCCCGATGTCAACAAATACTCCTTTGATGGTTGACCTGCCTCCAGTGTACTGATGACCATATTGGCAACATAGCTCCCCACAGCATCAATTGTCTCGACTATTGGGATCCATATTTTGTTGCATGCAACTTCATCTCTAATTTTCTGCACAACAATGTTGAAGTTGCTGTCAACATAATTTTTCCATAATGATGACTCGCTTGGTTCCTCTGTGTATTTCTCTAAAAAACCTCTGAGAGATTTGTTTTCCAATTTCCACAGTGGAATTCCAGCATCAATGAATGCCTTGCACAAATCACTCGTAAACTCAGATTTGCGACTGGAGCCAGCAATAAATGTAATGAGGAGACAAGCTTGGGTATTTTGCTTGGGTAGTCTAATCATCAGCGGTATCAACATTGATTTCTCAAATTTTAGATAGCCCTTGTCTTCTCCCTGCTCCCCATCCCCTTCCAGCTCTCCTTCTAGTCCGACTGTCTTCGCCTCTTCCTTTCTTTTTCCCATCCCCCCCCCCCTCCCCACATCAGTCTGAAGAAGAGTCTCAACCCAAAACGTCACCTATTCCTTCTCTCCATAGATGTTGCCTCTTGAGATGCGTTGAGTTTCTCCAGTATTTTTTGTCTACCTTCGATTTTTCCACCATCTGCAGTTCTTTCTTAAATAGATCTTGGAGAAGGCTGAACCAGCGGGCAGCAGCACGAACGAATGAATGACCGATTGTGGCGCCCCCGGTTTTGGCCCAGTGGTAGAAGTTTTCTTGTAAGTTATACTATGTTAACATGTTAATAATAACATTAATATTAACGTATTAACATAGAAAATGTCATTGTAATCACGGTACAATTAGAGAAAATAGCACGACCTTTTAGCAAAACTACAAAAAAGACTGATTTAGGCACTCGATCGTGAAAAAGGCATTATCCTGGTGAATTCATCAAAAAAGGCATAAAAAGGCACATGGCATTTATGGCAAAATCCTGGCTCTAGTAATGACGATGAGATGAGGAGTTGGTGGGTGCAGGCATCTGGTAAAGTAGATACAATTACCTACTATTCTTTTGATGAAGAATACCGGAAATATTAAAATTTTGGAAAAACCCAGCAACCCCCACAATCAAGATGTGGATTATGGAGATGTCGGAGACCTTACATTTGGAAAAATTTAGATTTGTCTTAATTGACAAACCAGAATTATTCATTAGAATATGGTCTCCATTTATAGATTATTTGAAGGGGTAGATTGGTCCGGCGCGGAAGCCTGACTGAAACCTGAACCCAGGACTACATGAATAGTTATGTTCTATGACCTACGGACCTATCTCCTAAGTTGTATTATTGATAGTTTATCCAACTTTTCTAATTTCTTTTCTTTCTTTCTTTATTTTTCCTATCTATAAATATAAATAAATAATTAGAGGCAATGTTAATATGTAACTGATAAAGGAGGACCTCAGCTACTTTGGTAACTGTGTCCCTGGAATCCTGGATATTTAATATGTAATCATTAAACAGTTTGTATTGGTTTGGACTATGATATGCAGATGCCTCTAATAGAAAATGTATTTATAAAAAAAAAAAAAAGAACATCAAGACTTGCATTCACACAATATGTTCCATCACTGTGGAGGACAGAGATGTTAATGGAGCCTATATTAATTCTGTTATTGACTTTATCGTTCAGCATTACTCTTGATTGGGTGTGGTAAAATAAGAGATCTTTCTGATTAAATATTCAAATAGCCCCGAGCTGCACCTTCACAAATGCTGCCCTTAAACATTTCCTCCTGATGTCAGGCTCACTAACCTAGAATTTCCTGGATTATCCCAGTTGCTCTTCTCAAACTAAGGAACAATATTGCCGATTCTCCAGTCTTCTGGGACCTTGTCTATGACTAAAGAGAATGCTACAATCGCTGTTAAGGACACATCAATCGCCACCCTTGCCTCTATCAATATCCTGAGATAGATTCCATCAGGTTCTGGGGACATATCCACCTTAATGTTTTCCAAAACACTCAACAACTACTCCTTCTTAACATCAACATGTATCCCTACCCTCCCTCCCCCCCCCCAAAAAAAATAATCATACCGCTTCTTTAATACCAATGCAAAGTACTTGCCCACTTCCTCTCAGTTCAGTTTAGTTCATTGTCACGTGTACTGAGGTACAGTGAAAAACTTTTGTTGCGAGCTCCTCTGACTCCATATACAAATTCCTTCCTTTGTTCTTGAGCACACTTACTTTTTCCCTTGCTGTAATCAGGCAGCTGAACGGTTCTCTCATCAGCTGCAATGCGGCCCTAACCTATCCACCTCATTGAAGAACTTTGAACCATCTTCTATTGGACTTTATCTTGCAATAAATGTTGTACCATTTATCCTTTATCTGTACACTGTAGACAGCTTGAATATAATCATGTGGTCTTTTCGTTGACTGGATAGCAGGCAAACAAAAGCTTTTCACTATAACTCGGTACATGTGACAATAATAAGCCAAAATAAACTCACAGCAGCCTGGAAACAGGCCCTTCAGCTCACCAAGTCCATGCTGACCAACTCCTTCACACTAGTTCTAGATTAATCCACTTTTGCATCCACTCCCTCCACACTAGGGGCAATTTACAGAGGCTGATTAATCTACAAACGCACATAGCTTTGGTATGTGGGAGGAAACCAGAGCACCTGGAGGAAATCACAGGGAGAATGTGCAAACCCCACACAAAGCACCCGAGGTCAGGATTGAACCTGGGTCACTGGCATTGTGAAGCTCTCGCTCTGCCAGCTGCACCACCCAAATCCAAGATCATCCTATGCTCCCAAGCCTTGCATCCTTATCTTCACATTAATATTCTGGTCCTGAACTGGAATGAGCAGGCCTTTCAAAGACTACCACACATCTGGTGTTGATTTACCATCAACAAGCCACTCCCAATCTACTTTTCCTAGTTGCTGCTTAACACTGTTATAATTAACCATGCTCATTATTCCCAAAATGCACCCTAACTAAAACTTTGATCATCTGTCCACACTCGATCCCCAGTTCAACATCTGGTACAGCCATTTGCACTATCCACCTCTTGTTCCAAGAAACCTTCCTGGATGCACCTAACAAATTCTGCCCCATCAAAACCCCTGGTCCGTATATTAAAGAGTTTGTGTTTTGTGAAAAGTCACAACAGACACAGTAACAACTTTTATTCTATTGCGAATATTTGTTCCCTTTCCTGAACATGGGCATGCTTCCCAAGTATCTGGTGCAAGGTCAGAAATCACATATAAAATATCCATCCATTTATATAGTGGGTGGAATAAGTTCCCCAATTATGTAACTAAATTAAGGATGGCAGAAATTTAACCATTAGTCTGAAGGCTTTTGTGATTCCTTGATATGTTTTTTTTCTAAATATAGCAAAAGCAGATTTTAAAACATTGACAGGCAACTTTGATGGGCTTTCTTGTTTGAGAGAAAAGGGATTTTTATGTATTTGAAAGGACTTCGCACAAACTTTCCATCTTAAAATCCAAAATAATTGACTTGTAAAGATAAAATGTATTTGTCAAAGGCAGACTGAGGCACAATTATCATCATTTTATTTTACCATGAGCAGGTATTTTGAGATCTATTCATAGTAGCCCCCAACCTTGACCACTTCCCCTACCTTGGCAGCATTCTTTCCTCAAAAGCTGACATCAACTCCGAGGTCAACCATCGCCTGAGTTGTGCCAGCAGAGCCTACTCCAGACTCAGGAAAAGATTATTTGAAGACCGAGACATAAAGGCTCAAACAAAATTGCTGGTCTACAGAGCCATTGTCCTCTCCAACCTGTTGTATGGAGCCGAGTCATGAACCACCTACAGCAGGCACGCGAGTGCCCTAGAACAATACCATCACAGATCCTTATGAAAAATTCTGAGGATCAGCTGGGAGGACAAACGCACCAACATCAGCGTTTTGGAGGAAACCAACATGATCAGCATCACCACCACAATAATGCAGCACCAACTTCGATGGACTGACAATGTCATTCGCATGTCCAACACATGTCTCCCTAAACAGATCCTGTACTCTTAATTGAAGGAAGGTTGGTGAGCCCCCGGCCGACCAAAGAAACGCTTCAAGGACAACATCAAGAACAGTCTGAAGAAATTCCACATCACATCGAGCAACTGGGAGCACATTGCACTGGACAGGCGCTCCTGGAGGAAATCCATGCAGGAAGGAGCTGCACGTCACAAAATGGAACTATGCCGTGTCGCAGAGACAAAGCGACAGCACAGCAGGGAGAGAGAGAAGGGGGCTCGACGACTGCCAACCGCCAGTCTCCACTGCCCACATTGCACCAAGGTGTGTGGATCTCGTATCGGCCTCTACAGCCATCTGCAGACCCACAAGTAGACTACCCTTTGGAGAAGAGAGGACAGTCATACTCATTTCAAGTGACCACCGATGATGATTCATAGTAGCCCCCATAGTAGTCCTATGAAACATGGTGCATTTATAGAAGCACCAATTCAGATGCATTCAACTAACAATATCAAATGCAGTTTATTCCATGACTGAAAGCCCTGTCCCACGGTACGAGTTCATTCCAAGAGCTCTCCCGAGTTTAAAAAAAAAATCAAACTCGTGGTAAACACGAAGAATGAACTTAGTGGGTACGTCGGAGCTCGGGGACGTCACTTAGCGGCTCGTAACGCTAACGGCAGGTACTTGGGAAGACTCGCTAACGGTAGGTAAGCACGGGAAGACTGGTGAAGATTTTTCAACACTTTGAAAAATGTCCTCGAGCGCCTCGAGTACTGACGAGTCGCCATTACCGTAAATCTCCGAGTTCGAATCAGGGCAAACTGGGGAGAGATCTTGGAATGAACTCGTACCGTGGGACAGGGCTATTAGCCAGAAGAGCAAAGTTCTCCCAGTCATTAAGGGTCAGACACAAAAGACTAGTGTACTATTTAAGAACTAAAAGTGAGGAGAAATGTCTTCCTTCACAGGGCAGTAAATCTTTGGAATTCATGACCCAAGAGAGCTATGGAAGCTCAGTCATTAACGACATTCAAAACAGTCTGATTTTTTTATTGAAGGAATAATGAAATATGAGCACAAAACATGATGTTGAGCTATGCCAGTCATGAACAGCAGAACAGGCTCACAGGGCAAAATGGCCTAACTCTACTCTTATTTTTTAATGCCCTGCAAAATATTCTTTCAACCAACTCCATTGAAGTGAATGTACCATTTCCTCTCATTATTCATTCGTGTGGCCAGAACGCGTTAAAAGTAGTGCTAAATATAAAGGAAGTGTTATCCTGATACATTAGGGGGCGGGGGGTCAATAATTTTATCCCTCCCCTTGCACTGTAAAAGTTAACGTATTGCATGGATACAATTGTATCCGCAATCGTTTAAGTTGAAACAGCGACGCGTTTAACTGTGCACTGTTTCCTGGCTGAGATAAGATTTGCAGGCAGCACTTTTCCTACCACCAGACGCGGTGCAATCTCTGGAGTCGGAGCGACCAAATACACACGTGCTGAGCGCGCCATGCCCGTGACGCAAATCGAAACCCTGGTTAAAATTCATTTGTACTTGCGTGGATTAGTAATAGGTCAGAGGAATGCAGCCTCATGCAATGATGGCTGAAAAGAGCTGATTTCATTTCCAGGTGCACTCAAGCGTCATTTACGCACTGCGGCACACGAGAAGAAGGCGGGAAAACTATGTGCAGGTCTCAGAGAGAGAGAGTGAGGGAGGGAGAGAGAGAGAGAAAGAAAGAAAGAAAGAAATGTCCGAAAGCTCATTTGTCCCCGTGTCCGACATCAATATGTTTAAAGCTGAGAAGTAGATTCCTTGCAGAAGCGATAGGAATAATTGTTTCGGTTCTTCTGCTTTGCATCATGTGAGGCTGAATGACAAATTGCTTTTGTTTTATTTGCCTTTGCACACTTCAGTTATTATTTACGCGGTTATTAATTATAATTATAACTCGAGTGCCTTTGAAACTGGGACACTGGAGTTCCACAAACTGCGAGGGAAGACATGCGCACAACCTCCCATCAGCTCTGCCAAGACCATCATTCATCTTACGGTCGCATTTAAAACAATATATATATATATGCATTATTCTATTGATAGCAAAGTGAAACAAATGTAACAGGCAGAAGGACCCAAATCACTTGGCGTTTTGCAAACATGAAGAAAGGTTAAAGCCACTTTAGGGGGGTGGGGGAGAATCCTGACAGCGCTACATTCGAATCCGCTAGGTCGCTATCAATTAAAGTAGACAGGAGGGTGAGGGGGGGAAGAGTGGGCGAGGGGTGGGAGTGAGGGGATGGAGAGTGAGGGGATGGGGTAGAGAGAGAGTGAGGGGTGGGGGAGAGTGAGGAGGGGGTTGGGGGAGAGTGGGGGTAGAGTGAGGGTGTGGTAGAGTGAGGAGGAGAGGTTGGGGGAGAGTGAGGGGGTGGGGTGATGAGGGAGGGGGGGGGGAGTGAGGGGAGTGGGGTAAAGTGTGGGGAAGAGGAATAGTGAAGGGGGGAGAGTGAGGAGGGGGTAGAAAAATGAGTGATGGGGAGAGAGTGAGGGAGGGGGCAAAGATCATCTCCGCTCTGTGATCTTTGGGAGAGTGAGGGAGTGGGGTAGAGTGTGGGGGAGGGGAATAGTGAAGGGGGGAGAGTGGGGTAGAGTGTGGGGGAGGGGAATAGTGAAGGGGGGAGAGTGGGGTAGAGTGTGGGGGAGGGGAATAGTGAAGGGGGGAGAGTGAGGGAGTGGGGTAGAGTGAAGGGGGGAGAGTGAGGGAGTGGGGTAGAGTGTGGGGGAGGGGAATAGTGAAGGGGGGAGAGTGGGGTAGAGTGTGGGGGAGGGGAATAGTGAAGGGGGGAGAGTGAGGGGGAGGGGGGGGTAGATGAGTGAGGGAGGGGGCAAAGATCATCTCCGCTCTATGATCTTTGGGAGAGAGAGAGAGAGAGAGAGGGAGTGGGTGGGAATAGTGGATGACAGACAGTCGGGGCCGGCAATGGTAGGCGGCGGCGGGCGGGCTGGGCGAGGAGAGACATCCGGCGTGAAGTTTGTCGCCGCCCCTCCTCCTCCTCCCTCCCTGCCGAGGAGAGCGATCGGACGACGAGTGCTTTTAACCGGACCCGAGTGGGATTAACACGGCAAAGCCCCGCTTGTCGAGGCCTTTCTCTCTCTCTCTGTCTTTCTCTCTCCCCCTTTCTTTCTCTCTTTCTTCCTTCCTTCCTTTCTCCCTCCCCTTTCCTTCCCGGACCTTATCGTCGATGTCTTTTCTTCTTTTATTTTGTTTGCATCTGTTTTTGTGTATGATTTTTTTAAATTTGTTGTTATAAACCCATCCTCGCCTCCTCCCCCCCCACCCTCACCCCCCTTTCCCGAAATCGATAGCAGCGCAGCTCCGGGTGGCCCGGGTCGTGTTGCCTGGCGGCGGCTGGTGGCGGCTGTGGGGGAAGAAGAGTTGTTGCGAGTCGTATCCAGGGCCTTGTTCTCTTTCTCCTCCTCCTCCTCCTCCTTCTCTTCTTCCCTCCACTACCGCTGCTGCTTGTTGTCTCCCCGCCTGCTTGCAGGGGGGAGGGGGGGGAGAGAGAAAGGGAAAGACATCGACATCGCACTGCATCGGCCTCTGGAAGTACAGGCGAGACGGACCGACCGGCCGGCCGGCGGGTAGGTGAGAGGTCGCTGGTTGTGGGGTGGAGGGGAGGGAGGGAGGGAGGAGGTTCGCAAATGTAGGGAGGCGGGGGGCACGTAGAGGCCTTTGAGGCCCCAGTGTGTGTGTGGGGAGACTGAAGGAGGTTTGCAAACGGGGGGACGGGGGGGGGGGGGGGAGAACCAAAGGCCTATGAGGCCCAGTGCAAAGATCCTATAGCGGAGCCCAGTGTGTGTGGTTTGCAAACGGGGGGGGAGAACCAAAGGCCTATGAGGCCCAGTGTGTGTGGTTTGCAAACGGGGGGGAGAACCAAAGGCCTATGAGGCCCAGTGTGTGTGTGCGGGGAGGGAGGGAGAACCAAAGGCCTATGAGGCCCAGTGTGTGCGGGGAGGGAGGGAGGGAATGGCTGACTGTGAAGGAGATTTGCAAATGAAGGAGGGGGAGGGGGGCATCAAGGGCCCTTCGACGCCCCGAGTTGCGACGGGCGGTGCGGTGGGGCAACTAGGTGAGGTGAGAGGCCGCTGGTTATGGGGGGAGGGGGAGGCGGGGAGACTGTGAAGGAGGTTGTGCAAGTGCACCAAAGGGGAGAGCGGGAGACACGGCGGTCGCCATGTTGTTGCTGGCTCGGTCGCCGCCGACGGGCCTGACTTGGGCCAGGGCAGCATACGCCAGGCCCGGGCTGTGGTTAGGCCCGAGGCTGGCACAGGCCCGGCCTGGACTGGACGGGGGGGGGGGTTGGGGTGTGTGCGCACCCAGCGCTGGTTAAGATGAAGAACATGTGCTTCCCTCTAATGAATGGCGAGAGCTCGGTCCCGCAAATTAAAAAAAAAAAAAAAAGCAGAAGAAATGCTCGCCATGTGCGCTTAAAAAAGAAAAAGAAATTTACTTTTTTTCCGGGGGATTTCTGCTCGTGTGCGTGACACGAGTGTTCCCCTTCCCTCCCCCTCCCTATGCGAGTTTGCAAATCAGCCGAGGTGCCTCGTTAATAGCCCGGAGGCTTCCTCTGTACTTTTGTGAGCGTTGTGACCCTGATTCTAGTTTTGGGGCAACACTTATTGTCAGTTTACACCCCCCCCCCCCCCCCCCCCCCCCCCCTTAGTCCTTTATGTCCGGATGGTGGATTCAACTAGCGACGCCGCTTGTTGTGTAATATTTAGCTAATGTTCAATGTGTCTGTAAAAAAGGTGCTTGTCAACTCGCAGGGATAAAGATTGCCCTCGTACCCACTTTAAAAAATGTCAGCGAGTCTCGTAGCTGTGTCAGCTAACTACCGGACCGCACTGCGTCTGTTGCCGCGAGGTTTGCTGCAAAAAAACTTTTCTAGGGATGTTATGTAGGCCTTGGCCTAACAAGAGCGTATGCTCGTCATTTATTTTAAAACATCGAACGCCAAAAGTGTCTTAAGCTTTGCGCTAAATATGTAATCTACTCGACTAGAATTTTGTTTTCCTGTTTTGATCGCCCCCAATCAACATTTTAGTTATGCACCCGAAATAATTGCTTTTGCCGTCAACCAGGCAGACTTGCACTAAAATTGTTTTCTGCGTTGCACTAATGTCTCTCTGTTAAATGTACGATGTCAGAATTAAATTGCAACTTTTCATGTTGTCGGAATGACTTTTGATGAGTTTTGTTTTAGAGCTGTGTAAAGTTGAACCGTTGCACTTTGAGCCATTCTGATTGTGGCTGAATATTTCTAATTAGGAGTCATTTAAATTCGTTTATTTGTGTGTACGGCAAACTCTTTTCACTCATTGCATATGAATAACTGGAAACTCAATTTGATTGCTCCTGTAAAGTGGCCCTGCAGTGTAATAATTGAAAATGAGAATCTTATTATTTTACAGAAAAGTTGTAAGGTATACAGCTTAGATTGTTTTCCTGTGGTTCAATTTGTGTATAAATCATCTATAATCAAAACGTTTGTAATTTGTGTAATACCGTAGAATTATTAAATTGGCTGTTTTCTGTGGACGTAAAGACCCCATCAATTATCCTTTTGGGAAGAAACGATAAATTGAAAGACTGAAGTGTAAATCACACAAGATACCACTGTTGTAAAATGGAGAATGAAATGAGAAAATAGTCGTTATATACATATTTTAGGGACAATCGGATTATATGGTGAATGAATAAGGGGGGCAAGGAGTGTGATAAAGTAACAGGCTGACAGCTTAATTTCAAAATATCCAAAAAGACGGGACCAAAAAAAGGACACCACAGGTTAGAAGCATGAAATATGTTGGGATAAAGTTAGAGATTTAGGTGACAAGAAGTTCAAAGATGCATTAAAGAATAGAATAAAAGCTGCATTTATACAAGCACCTTCCTGTAGTAAAATATCTATGAAGTCATGTTAATCAACCAAAGACAAACCACCATCAGTGGGCACCTGGTATAGTAGATGTTATCTTGGTGTGAGGATGGTTATTGTGTATCTGGGATTTTTGGGGAGTGAAATTCAGAGTTGGAATTCAGAAGAGCATATGTCACTGCAGTTTGTAATACTAGAGGATGTTATAGCTAAGAAGGAGTTAGGGAAGTCATGGGTCCCTGCCTTGAAGTTCGATCAAAGAACTGAATTTTAACTACCCTAGAGATCTGTGGAGGCTCAGTTGCTAAGTATTCAAGCAAAGATTCTGATTGTGGAAAGAGGAAATGCTAAATGTGCTGGGAGTATTTTGAGGGACCATTCTGATTCAATCTAATGATGATAATTTTTTTTTTTTTCAGGTAGAGTAAGGTTAAGGCAGATCAGATAAAGGATGTGAATTAAGATGTTGTTTATGGCAATTTTAAAGGTGAATGTAGATGGTGGGGTTGGAGGGACCCATGTAAAATTAGCTATTTCCTCTTTTTTCAGCTGTGCTAGAAAAGTGTGAAGTATTTCAAAAGTATGCACAAAACTGCAATGTTAGATTTGTGAAAAATACATTTTGGAAATATTCGGGTCAAGTAACATTTATGGAGAGAAGAAACAACGTTAATGTTTCTGGTTGACCTTTGATCACAGGAAAGATAAAAACTGGTCGATCTGAAACAATCTCCATAGATTTTACGCAATCTGCTGAAGAATTCCAGCATTTTCTGCTTTTACTTTGCAGTAGTGTAATCTGTTGGGGTTCATTGTGCAGTTAGCTATTCATCAATAACCTGCAAATATATTCATAGCTATATACATTTATATTGACATTAGTTTGCTCTAATTGATCAATCTTAACTAACAATTATACAAGAAAATTGATAGTTACAAGATAGTAATGTACTTGTGAGGTACAAAATGTATGAATTCTTGAATTAAAAACATTCTCTTGCTCTGGGTTCAATGCCAAAATGTTCCTGGCACAGTTCCTGTTCAAGCTGAAATACACTGGCTTAATGAACCAAATTCTAAGTTGTGATATTGAAATTTGTTTCAAAACTTTTGGGTCAGTAGAGGAACGCCCGTTAGTTTCATAACCAGTTGTTTGCATGTATATGCTGATGTCATATGAGGACAAGGTGAGTCGTGATACTATTCACTGGATTCTTTGAATAAGATTCAATGACTGGACTGCTGTAACTCTGCTAGTTACATTATGGCTCTGCATCTTCCAATGCATAGACAGACTGGCAGATACTGCTGAGTGCAATGAGGTGTTTGTATTGATTGAATTTGCTCCGTTAGTGCACGTACGTGTCAGTGCTCTCAATAGAATAGCTTTGTGGACTCTGTTTTTAAACAAGGTTTGAAAGTATGATTATGGAGCTTGTTTCATGTTTGGGCCCCCAATGTTTTCATCCATTCCAGCATATTTGCCATTGCCTGATCAGGTTGATGATATTCCCATTGGGTCATAGTAGAATTTGGGAGCAACTGCTTGGTGAATGATGAGCATTATTGACTGCTTAAGATCTAAACAATCATTTGTTTTAGTTATACAACACAGAAATTAGCCATTTGTGCCGAAGTGTCCATGCCAATCGCGATGCATACCTATACTACTTGCATTTGGTAGTATAAATATGCTTCTTTCCTATACAAGTTCAAATGTCTTTTTAATGCTAATGGTATTTGTCTCTACCCACATCCTTTGGCAATGTTTTAAATATAACAGCCACCTTAGTGTGGGAAAACTCACCCCTTGGATCTCCTTAAATTTGTCCTTTCTTGCCGTAAAACTTCACCCGTCTAGTTTTAGACTCCCTACCCTTGGAAAAAGACTGGACAACCAAGTCATTTATATATACAGTATAAAAATATGTTAAACAAAAATTGTCCCAGCACCAAATTTTGCAGTGCACCTCCGGTTATCAGCTTTCATTCAGAAAATCATCCCTCCGCGCTACTCTGCTTCTAACCCAATTTTAGATCCAGTTTGCTAACGCATGTTGAATCGTGTGCCTTTGGAAGCAGTGGATTTTGTCGAAGGCCTTGGTAAAATCCACGTAAAACATGTTAACCGCCCAACATGCATCAATCTTCTTAGTTATCACCTCAACAGAAACTTGAATTCGTGGGGCAGGATTTAGCCTGCACAAAACGGACTTCTGATCAGTCTCTGCCTTTGAAGTGAATATACATCAGCCTTCTGGGACTTCATCTGACCTACCAGGTGAATACCAATGGGAAATATTCATTTTGGATCTCACTCGCATCCCCTGGCTCCACACAAAAAAACCCACTTTTGCTCCCTGAAGGGACCTATTCTTAAGAGCTGCTTTCTTCTGATATAGCTAAAAGTTTTTGTAAGTCACCTTAATGTTACGTTCCCATGCCATTTCATGTCCTCCTTTTGCCGCCCCCCCCCCCCCCAAATTAAGTTCTCTTCTGCATCCACTGCAAACTTCACAAATAACTCGCCTGAAGCCAAGATGCTGGCACTTCCTCGTTATTTCTGATCAAACCTTCAACTTCATTTGTAAACTAGCATTCTCTAATGTTAGTGTCTTTACTCATGTTAGTGGAGACATGCAGGTTCTGCTATTACTGTCTCAGCTTTAAATGATCGTCACCACCTCTCCTGCCCCCACCTCTGTTTATCTATGTTGATTTTCTCTCTAGCGCTGCTCATGATCTACTTTGCTGGTCCTATCTTATATGGTTGAAATTGGCTGTCCCCAATTGAAGAACTTAACTTTGAAGGACCAATCTCATCCTTTTTTCATGACTACCTTGAAATCTACAGAATTATGGTTTCCAAAGGTTCATCCACAAACTGTTCTTTGACTTGTTATTTCTCATTCCTTATAAGCTTGAGTACAGCCCCTTCCTGACTAGGACCCTCTGTATTGTTTTAAAACAAAACCCCTTCAATGCATTTTAAAGATGCCACCCCATACATTTAAGCTAAGACAATCCCAGTCAGTATTGGAAAAGTTAAAATTGCCTAGGACTACAATCCTACTCTCTTAGTGTTGCACTTTGCCTACATATTTTGAAAAACTTAAAATTAAAAAAAAACAAAGCTGGAAATATTGCATCACTCTGAGATTGTAGATAGATAGAAATATCTCAATGCCAACACTCCTTAATTTGCATTTTTTTCAAATAAATTGCTAGCAGTGTTGCTGCTTTTTATTTTGTGGTTGAACTAATTCTAAGAGTATTTGCAGCAGCCCTGAGATGTTACTACTTTGAAATGTATTTTTTATTCTACATGCTTATAGCTGTCTTTTACATTTAATTGGTTGACAGAAGTCTTGGTTGGTTTCAGTTCCCAAGTTTAGAATGTTACTTACTGCAAAGGTGTATGTACCCATATTTAACAGATAATAAATAGACCGGAATAATTTAAGAAAGGGTCACTGTTTAAGAATAAACGGTAGGCCATTTAGGACTGAGATGAGGAAAACCAGGGAGTTGTGAATCTTTGTGGAATTCTCTGCCACACAAGGCAGTGGAGGCCAATTCACTGGATGTTTTCAAGAGTTAGATTTAGTTCTTGGAGCTAAATGAATCAAGGGATATGGGGGGGAAAAGCAGGAACTGGGTACAGATTTTTTATGATCAGCCATGATCATATTGAAGGGCCTACTCCTGACCTATTTTTCTGTGTTTTTTATGTCTAAGTCATTAAAATCTTTTGAGCCTACTTTGCTTTTCAATAAGGTCATGGTTCATCTTAACGTGAGTTTGTTGCACAAACCCTACGTTGATTGTGAAACATCCCGAAACTTATTGATATAGCTTGAACATACTCAGCAACTGAGCCTCCCATTCTATTCCCATCTTATCCCTGAATGGCTGATCCTCAATTTGAGACTGAAGCTCTTGTTTTAGTCTGGGGAAACCATAATTCCTGCATATACTCTGTTTGCCCATCAGAATTGTATATGCTTTGGTAAGATCCCCTCTTATTCTACGCCCAATAATGTCTTGAAAGACAAATCCACCACCCCAGGAATTGATCTGGTCAAGTGTTATTGCCCCTGCTGTATTGCAAGTATATCCTCCCTGGGATGTAGAGACCAGATCTGCACACGATATTCCACATGTGGTCTTGCCATACCTCCATGTAAATAATGCCATTTTTGCATGTCACAGTGACAAGATTGGCCATTCGAACAGTTGTAAATGTTTTTCTTCACCCAACTGTGGAGATTCGCTCATGTAGTAGATTCAGGAAAAAAATTGGTGTTAAGGTAAACTTTGCTAATGGTATGGTGGGGGAAAATCGCATGGAGCTCTGATCAGCCATGGAGGGAATGCATTAGGAGCTGAATGGCTTACTGCTTTTTTTGTATTACTTATGTCAGGATAGATATGAGAACACATATCCCAGGGTGGCAGAGCTAAATATTGGAGTTGTTGAAGGGACAGGTGTTGCAGTGAAACCTTTCCCCATGGAAACTTAGATCATTACATCTCGCACATGAGCTGCAGCATCTTGTATTTGTGTAGCTGAGCAGGCAATTGTTTATAAATGAAGAAGTTGTGGAGTTTGGCTGTATTTAAAATATTGGAAATATATAATTTCCCTGAAGTGTGACCCATTTCCCATGCACGTTCTGAAGGTTGCAACAGTGTCCTGGGGCACTAGTTTGCAGACATTTACTTTCTGGTGAAATAGACCTTTTCTTCCACTGATGTATAGTTCCCAGCTACTGCATTTGGGTAGATTTAATAAGGATCAACGTACTGTGGTACAATTCTAGGAGCTCTGCAAAGGTCAGATGGAATGTAGGATATGGATATTGTAACATTTGAGTTTTTAAGCAAATTGGATAGCTTGCACGTGGATTTAGCCCAAGGGAGATACTTGATACGTAGGAAGGGACAGCGGATGCTGGTTTACACCAAAGATGGACACAAAATGCTGGGGTAACTCAGCGGGACAGGCAGCATCTTTGGATAGAAAGAGTGGATGACCTTTCGAATCGAGACCCTTAATGCCACCCATTCCTTCCATTCCACGATGCTGCCTGTCCTGAGATGCTGCAGCATTTTGTGTCTTTCTTCAAGATAGTACAATACAGATAGAGCCTTTGAGCTGCAGTTTATAGAGCATGAAAGTTGTCAGGTTAGAGTTTATAATAACCGTTTGCTTATAAAAATAAGAGAACGTTAAATAATATTTCAAGACTAATATTGAAACGGTTATAATGGTGTGTTATAAGTTGTGGAAATTGATTCAATCGAGTAAGATGCCAAAGTTTCACAAGGTTGTGAACAGTTTAGTTCAACTTAATCAAATATCTTGATAATTAGAACTTAGCTTGGAAGATTTCTAGTTGGAGTTAAACTAGAAGAAATTGTTACTGCATTGAATCTTGCGGAATCAACAGCACAAGGCAGCAGTTCGTAGCTTGGTAGGTAGAAGAGCTACAGTGCCCTTTATGATGTTTGGGATAAAGACCCATCATTTATTTATTTGCCTCTGTACTCCATAATTTGAGATTTGTAATAGAAAAAATCACATGTGGTTAAACGTGCACATTGTCATATTTTAGTAAGGCTATTTTTTATACAATTTGGTTTAACCATGTAGAGATTACGGCAGTGATTGTAAATAGTCCCCCCGTTTCAGGGCTGCATAATGTTTGCGACGCAATGTCATGTAAATGAAAGTCATGTTTAGCATTTTGTTGTATATCCTTTGCAGCCAATGACTGCCTGAAGTTTGCGATTCATGGACATTATCAGATGTTGGGTGTCTTCTCTGGGGAAGCTCTGCCAGGCGTGTATTGCAGCCATCTTTAGCATGCTTGTTTAGGGGGCTAATCCCCTTCATTTTTCTCTTCAGCATATAAAAGGCATGCTCAATTGGGTTCAGATTGGGTGATTGACTTGGCCACTCAAGAAATTACCGCTTGTTAGCTCTGAAAAACTCCTTTATTGCTTTAGCTGTATTTTGGGATAATTGTCTTGCTGTAGAATGAGCTGAAGGCCAATGCATTTTAAGGCATTTTTGTTTGAACTTGAGCAGATAGGATGTGTCTATACATTTCAGAATTCATTATGCTACCACCATCAGCAGTTGTATCATCAATGAAGATACGTGAGCCAGTACCTTCAGCAGCCATACATGCCCAGGTCATAATACCCCCGCTATCGTGTTTCACAGATGAGGCGGTATTCTTTGGATCTTGGGCAGTTCCTTCTCTCCTCCATACTTTGCTCTTGCCATCACTCTGATATGAGTTAATCTTTGTCTCATCTGCCCACAAGACCTCATTCCAGAACTGTGGTTGCTCTTTTAAGTACTTCTTGGCAAACTAACCTGGCCATTCTATTTTTGCGGCTAACCAGTAGTTTGCATCTTGCAGTGTAGCCTCTGTATTTCTGTTCATGAAGTTTTCTGCGGACAGTGGTCATTGACAAATCCACCCCGTGACTCCTGAAGAATGTTTCTGATCTGTGTTTGGGGATTTTTAAAAATTATATAGAGACTTCTTCTATCATCTGCTGTGGAGGTCTTCCTTGACCTGCCAGTCCCTTTGTGATTAGTAAGCTCACTAGTGCTCTAATTCTTCATAATGATGTTCCATGCAATTGATTTTGTTAAGCCGAAGGTTTGGCTGATGTATCTAACAGTTTTAGTCTTGTTTCTCAGTCTCATGATGGCTTCTTTGACTTTCATTGGCACAACTTTGGTCCTCATGTTGATAAACAGCAGTAAAAGTTTCCAAAGGTGTGGAAAGACTGGAGGAAAGACGAGATGTTGAGACCTCTCTTATACCTACATGAAGGAGGCAATTAAACATAGCTGAGCAATTACAAACACATGTGAAGCCATGTGTCCCAAACATTATGGTGCCCTGAAATGGGGAGACTATGTATAAACACTGCTGTAATTTCTACATGGTGAAACCAAAATGTATAAAAATGGCCTTTATTATGGATTTTAACCACATGTGATTTTTCTGTTACAAATCCCAAATTGTGGAGTACAAAGGCAAATAAATAAATGATGTGCCTTTGTCCCAAGCATTATGGACGGCACTGTATGTGTTTTGAAGCACTCGTTGCTTTTGGCTAGAGCATCAAATGGGCGAAGGTCGGATCAAAACCGCCCAAGGATAATGGTGAGTGGGCGCTGGCAACGATATGCTGCAATTTATTTAGCTTGTTTTCATATTTAAAGACTTCCGCAAGGCTTTAATGGTTTGCTGATAAAACTGTAGCTAAACTGGTGAACTCTTTAGTTAATATTACTGTGGGATGTTTTAGGATCCTTGGATAATTAACATGGGACTGTTTCATTAAAAGAAACATTGATAAATGTCATGATGTACAGTAACTTCAATCAGAGTGCTACTGAAGAGACTAATCATTTAATTCACAGCAAAATATTAATTATACTGCTCATGTTCATACTTCAGACATTGTGCTTTTTCCTGAATACTTACGGTCCCAGATATTGTTGTCAAGGCAGCAAGATAATGAACACTGCACATCTGCTTCAATGGCCTGTGGATAATTAATAAATCAAATGTAGTCTGGTCACAATGTTGCATATTATTAAGATAGATGGGAAGGAGAGAAATGCATCTCTTGGAATATTTTGCATATAAACATATATAATCAAGCATGACGTGTGATGGTTCAACTATATGCAAATGTATTTACGTATTAAGTCTTTGAACAGTTCACTGATAAAAGATCATTCTTAATTCAAATCTCCAGTGACACATCACAAGCTTTGCTCAACAGCAAAATGCTCAGTGTTGCTAAAAGTTTCATAGAAGTGCATACTATATGTTGTGAACATGACATTTTCCATTTACTTTTGACTGTTAACATTGCCAAATTAGTAGTGGCAAATTTACCTTCCGGGAGCTATATTTAATGTCCAATGCTCTTGACATCAAGATAACAAACATGAGCCTCCATTGTCCTGATCTGTCTATACTTGACAAAGGATCATTTACTTACACAGTCACCCAGTCTCCATGTAAAAACGTATTTCGAATGGATCTTTTAGATAGCTTTTACTTATTTTGTGTCCTTATGGTATGTAGTGGCTCGCCACTGCTGTACACATCGCTGCGCTATTGGAGTGTTAAGTGCAAGATCTGCAGTAGTACATGGATTATCCAGCAATGGGCATTGCAGTAGGTGTTGCATTGTCTGGGTCTGTGTGCCCAGGCCTGTGGGTCTCAGGTTGTTGTACCCTCGAACTTTTACTATATAGTGTATAGTCTAAACGTAATATTTAGCTATGTTGCGTCAAGTACTAGTTGGGTATCTGGAAGCTGATTGCAGGGCAATCTGCATTATACATTGGTATCAGGTAGCCCCAATCGCAACTCTGATTTTTCTCATTGCCTGTACAGCCACTTTATGGACCTATCCCACTTGGCGATTTTTTTTCTTCTTCCTTTTGGGCGACTGCAGCACTTTTTCGACGACAGCAGCGACAATTTTTGCGGTCATAGGTTGACATAGGTTTTGCGGTCATAGGTTTTCAATAAAAGTCAGTATGCAGGTGCAGCAAGCAATCAGGAAGGCCAATGGAGTTTTGGCCTTTATTGCTAGGGGGATTGAGTATAAAAACACGGAGGTCTTGCTGCAGCTGTACACAGTATTAGTGAGACCACATTTGGAATACTGTGTACAGTTCTGGGGTCCATACTTAAGGAAGGATGTACTAGCCCTGGAGGCAGTGCAGCGAAGGTTTACAAGATTAATTCCTGCAATGAGGGGATTGACATATGAGGAAAGGTTAAGTAAGCTGGAACTCTACTCTTTGGAGTTTAGGAGAATGAGAGGCGATCTCATTGAAACATATAAGATCGTGAGGGGCCTTGATCGGGTGGATGCACCGAGGATGTTCCCAATGATCGGGGAAACTAGAACTAGGGGACATAGTTGCAGAATAAGGGGGGGCTCTTTTAAAACTGAGATGAGGAAGAACTTCTTCACCAAGAGGGTGGTTAATTTATGGAATTCACTGCCCCAGGGAGCAGTGGAAGCAGAAACGTTAAATATATTTAAGTCTAAAATAGATGGTTTTTTAGCTGCCGAGGGGATAAGGGGCTACGGGGAGAGGGCAGGGATATGGACCTAGGTATGGTTAGTATAGTAAGACCTGAGTGATCTCCTGGACAAGTGTCGATCGCCTGGATTGGGGTCGGAGAGGAATTTCCCGGATTTTTTTCCCGAATTGGACCTGGGTTTTTATCCGTTTTTTTGCCTCCCCCAGGAGATCACGCGGTTCTTGGGGTGGAGAGGGGTGATAGCGGTATAAAGGGGAGGGTAGTGTCTTGTGTTCTGTGTCTTGTGTCTACTGTTTGTGGGTAAGTGTGTCTGTTTAGTGTTCAGCCATGAGCGAATGGCGGTGCGGGCTCGACGGACCTGGTGGTCTACTCTCGCACCTACTTTCTATGTTTCTATGACATGGGTTTTGTCGTAGGTTGTCACCAAGTGTCGTAGGTGAATTCCATTAAAACTAGTCCCTGGCAGTCGCTTAAAGAGTCGCCTGAGTGGCCAATTGGTGGCATTATGTCGTCACAGAATACTGCAAATTGCTACATATCTGAAATTTTGATTTCAATGCAACAAAGCCGCAAAGCAAATCAAAGGAGCACCATTTCCGTCTTATAAGTGCCTTGGTCCAGAGTTCCATGGTGATTCAACAAACCCCGCCTTATTGAATTTTTCTAGGTTTTAAAAATGAAAATTGCTGTATCAATAATTGGAAATTCTTTGATAAAATGTGATGGAAGAAATGGGGAAGAAATGGAAATTCTTGATTCTCATAATCGTAGGTACAGGAGTATTGCCTACCAATTGTATTTAACTTTGGCTTCTATTGACGTCTTGAATAATGACAGATGCAGATGGCTTAGTTAAATGCTACTGAAGGAAGACACATTTTGCCCCCCCCCCCCCCCGTTTTAGTTGAGTAATATTTTAATTTTGTATATCTACATTTTGCAGGGTAAACCAGAATTGGAAATTATGCTAACCGTCTTAGATTAATACAAATCTTAAGATATTGATTACAATAGTTTCTACAATTACAGGTGTAGATACGTAATAGTAATGCCATAACTATTATATATATTTTTTAAAAACCCCAAAAAAACCATGTCATTTCCTCTAACCCACTCCACCGGTACCATCTTTCTTTTAAGGATCCTTTGGGGGATTGTATCCTGAGCCAATCATTGTTGCAAATGATTGATAACATGTTCCTGACATACAGTACATTCAGAAAGTTTTCAGACCCCTTCACTTTATCCACATTTTGTTGCGTTACAGCCTTATTTTTAAATGGATTAAATTCATTTCTTAATCATCAATCTACACACAATACCCCAGAATGAAGAAGCGAAAACAGGTATTAAGAAATTTTTGCAAAGTAATTAAAAAAGAATAACTGAAATATCACATTTACATAAGTATTCGGATCCTTTGCTAATACACTCAAAATTGAGATTGGGTGCACCCAGTTTCCATTGATTATCCTTGAGATGTTTCTACATACGCAATAAGAAAGATCTGGGGAAGGGTATTTCTGCAGGTCCCGAAGACCACAGTGGCCTCCGTCATTCTTCAATGGCAGAACTTTGGAACCACCAAGACTCTTCGTAGACCTGGCCGCCTGGCCAAACTGAACAATTGGGGGAGAAGGGCCTTGGTCAGGGAGGTGACCAAGAGCCCTGTGGTCACTCTGGCAGAGCTCCAGAGTTCCTCTGTGGAGATGGGAGGAACTTCCAGAAGGACTATATCTGCAACACTCCACCAATCAGGCCTTTATGGTAGAGTGGCCAGATGGAAGCCACTCCTCAGTAAAAGGCACAAGACAGCTCACTTGGAGTTTGCCAAAAGGCACCTAAAGGACTCTCATACCATGAGAAACCAGATTCTCTGGTCTGGTGAAACCAAGATTGAACTCTTTGGCCTGAAAGCCAAGTGTCACGTCTGGAGGAAACCAGGCACCGCTCATCACCTGGCCAATACCATACCTACGGTGAAGCATGGTGGTGGCAGCATAATGCTGTGGGGACGTTTTTCAGCGGCAGGAACTGGGAGACTAGTCTGGATCGAGGGAAAGATGAACGGAGCAAAGTACAGAGAGATCCTTGATGAAAACCTGCTCCAGAGCATTCTGTACCTCAGACTGGGGTGGAGGTTAACCTTCCAACAGCACACAGCCAATACAACGTGGAGTGGCTTCGTGACAAGCCTGTGAATGTCCTTGAGTGGCCCAGCCAGAGCCGGACCTGAACCTGATCGAACATCTCTGGTGGAACCTGAAAATAGCTGTGCATCGACGCTCCCCATCCAACCTGACAGAGCTAGAGAGGATCTGCAGAGAAGAATTGGGGAAATTAACCAAATACAGGTGTGCCAAGTTTGTAGCGTCATACCCAAGAAGACTTGAGGCTGTAATCGCTGCCAAAGGTGCCTCAACAAAAAGTACTGAGTACTTATGTGAATGTGACCTCTCAGTTAGTTATTTTTAATTACTTTGCAAACATTTCTAAATACCTGTTTTCACTGTTTTATTATGGGGTATTGTGTGTAGATTGATGATAAAAAAATGTTTTAATTAATTTTAGAATAAGGCTGTAACGTAACAAAATGTGGAAAAAGTGAAGAGGTCTGAATACTTTCTGAATGCACTGTATACACTTGGAAGTCCTTGCAATCATGTAGTGCACAAGATAATCTTTAGGTAGACAAAAATGCTGGAGAATTTTGTCTACCTTTGGTTTTTCCAGCATCTGCAGGTCTTTCTTAAACAAGATAACCTTTGAATGCTTGCGGGTTTAAAACTGATCTCCTGTAAGAAGTAAGCGATGGTGCACAAGGAAACACAGTCTGGATACTTGTTCCCCATGAAGCCTGGTGGCCAATGGGAGGCTGACTTATTTAAATGTTACACACTTAAAGTTCATGGCAGTATGAGAAGTGAATTTTGTACTTATTAAAATCAAGCAAAAATATTTCCAATAATCATAAATTATTTCAAGGAAAGCAACAGACATATCTATATTAAGACTGAACTGAAGACTGAACTCTGGGTTCAGCTTTCAATTCCCTGAATTAAATGCTAATTTGTAGAAAATAACATGCCAGTTCATTATCTTTCAGTTGTTTTTTGATGTAGCAGTTACATATTTAAATATTTACATATTTTGTGACTGTGCTGTATGGTAGCTACAATATTGTAATTTCTCAGATTAGTTAATTTGAATGTCTATTTTCTCTCCATATGAAAATGTCTTATTTTCTCAGTGCACGCCAATCCATTGGCACCAACATTTTTCAGGAGCTTTTTGAAAATATTAGCTTGAAGTTAATTAATGTTCTAATTGGCTATTTTCCGACTTTTATATTCTGGTTGTGCTTTGGAAGGTCGTTTTATCTGCTGGGTGCTACAGAAAAGTAATTGTTTTCCCATTGCTACTTCCTCTGGCTCCCTGCAGGAATGTAATTCAGGTTTTCATTTCTAAAAATTATTTCCAATTTCTGCATTTGAGTTCATTTCTGACTAATCTCCTTCCAGATAGCAGAGAACAGCATGAAATGAGTCAGATTAGAGGCTCAGAGCAGAATGACATTTTACATTTTGACCAACCAGGGAATGAATGGGAAATGGAAGTCAGGGGTAGACACTACTTTTCTATACAATCTGAAGTTAGGAAAATATGTTTCTGTACATCTCTGTCCCGTAGGGACTCGGTTAAACTGTGTAGATTGAGGTTGGGACACTGTGGGTTAAATTACTATTTGTGCATTGTAGGGAAACATGTTTCTGGCTTGTGTGAATGTGGGAGTAATGAGACAGTTAAGCATGTTTTCCTAGAATGTAAAAAGTACAGGGTAGAAAGAAAAGTATTGTTTGTTAGACTGACAGGACTTGGAGTTGAGGCTTTTTCTGTTTCATCTTTGTTTGGACAGTGAGAAACATCAACTGATATCCAGGGCTGTTCTTCAATTCCTGCAAGTTACAGGACTGTATGTAAGAATTTAGTTCAAACTTTGACCTGTGGAGGGCAGTAATACGCTTAGCAGCGTCTACACTGCCGGAATCCTACAAGAAGAAGAAGTAGAAGAAGAAGAACCAGGGAATGGAGGGACACGGGTCACATGCAGAGGAGATTAGTTTAACTGGAATCATGTTTGGTATAGACATTGTGGGCTGTAGGGGCTGTTTCCATGCTGTACATTTCTATGTAGTGTGGAACACATTAGAGGTATAAGATGCCAGCAGCAGAGACTGGAAACTGAAATGAGTAATGATTGCATCATGAAGATTGAAAATGGATGACATGGTGTCTTGTACAATTTCTATTGGTAGCCTAATGCAAATATTTGGAGAAAATGGGAGTGACAGTTACTGTAGCTTGCTGGAAATTACTGACCCTGCAAAATGAGTACCAAATGTTTGTGGCAATGGTGTAGTAGGACCTTGAATGAAGGATCTGATGCATTGGAGACAAGTGACGGCTGGTATTGGAATCTTGATTAAAAAAACAAAGTGCTGGAAGGTTAGTGAGTCAGGTGGTGTCTTTGGAGTGAAATGGACAGACAGCTCCAGGTAGGAATCCCTTTGCAGACTGGGGGAGGGAGGGGGGAAGGAAGGTGGAAGAAAGCAGTATAAGAGGTAGGCGTGGGCAGAGCCAGGCATGTGATTGGTTCTAATATCACGAAGGTGTCACTTCAATGTGGAAGTGATGGAAGTGGATTCAATGCTTGATCACAAGTGACTGGCATACTTTGCATGGGTGGGTGCAAGTGGCCATAGGCAATTCTGAAGTTTTTTTTCTCAATTGAAAAATTTGTGCAAAATCCTGCAATGTTAGTCAGTCTATTATTGAATCAGCTGTTTGGGAGGGGGCGTAAATTTAACAGGTGGAGTTGGCACATGTGCATGTCTCCTGAAAACAAAGATAGACTTCATTTTTGGTTAATTGGTTTCATATGCACAAGACCAAACTAATTGCATTCTGTGTGCTGTTTTCAATGTCTTCATTGCCATCAGTTGCCCTTCAATTATCAGCTTGCCATTTTGAATACTGAGACATACCAGCTATGGTGAATCTACTTTTGAAATGGAACTCTGTAGCTCCGGTTCTGTTGATTGTGTTCATCCTAAATTGATTTGTTTATTTTTCCCTGTACTTATCGTACTTTATTGTCATCTTGCAAGCAACAGTTGTACAGTGCAAAATGAAAAGACGTTTCCCAGGGAATAGCGGAGCATTGCACATGAAATTTAAAACATTTCACACATAATACTAAAAACAATCCAGTCCCTGATGGAACAGTATAAATAGTTAAAAGCAGGTAAAACACAACGTTAAAATACAATAAACCAATCATAAAATGTCCGGGGCAGCTGATTTGAGTGGCCAGTGCCAGTTATTAAAGTGGCCAGTGCCAGCCGCAGAATCAAGTGACTGAGTACAGAGTGACTGTTTAGCAGCCTCACAGCCTGTGGTAGGAAGCTGTTTAACAGTCTTGTAGTCCTGGCTTTGATGCTTCGATATCTCTTGCCTGATGGCAGGAGATCCAGGTGTATGTGGAGGGGGTGCAGTTTGTCCTTAGCAATTCTCTGAGCTTTTTTCAGACAGCGGCTCTGGAACAGTTCTTGTACCGGGGGTAGGGAGACGCCAATGATCCTCTCTGCTCCCCTCACTACCCTCTGCGGAGCCTTCCTGTCCGAGCAATTGCAGGTGGAGTACCACGTGTTTATGCAGTACGTGAGTACAGACTCCACCGTACCCCTGTAGAAAGTCCTGAGGATGTTGGTGGGGAGTGAGGCCTGTTTTAGTTTCCTCAGGAAGTGCAGTCGCTGATGGGCCCGTTTGATGGTCCCAGTGGTGTTCCTGGACCAGGTGAGGCTGTCTGTAATTTGCACACCGAGGAACTTTATGCTCTCCGCTCTCTCCACTGTAGTGCCGCTGATGTTGAGGGGTGTATGCTTTGACTGCGCCCTCCTGAAGTCGACAACCATCTCCTTCGTTTTGTCGACATTTAATTCTAGATTATTTTTGCCGCACCAGTCCACTAGTTGTTTTACTTAGGTATGTTGCAAAGCCTACCTGAAGCGTCCTTGAAAATCTTCCGTTGCGGGTGTGCGCGATTTTGGCGCCGTTTAGAGGGGGGCGGGTTTAAAACGCGATTTTCTCTAAGCTGTTCCAATCGAAAATGTTCAGCCTAGTTAATTATTAACGAAAAATCGCTGGAAGACCCCGTCGCAAAAGCTATTATTAGGTTTAAAGGCCTTGAATAATAGTTATAGTAGTTTAAAAATCAATCTCTAAACCCGCGACCGTCAGCAACCGCAGGGTCTCATAAAGCAAATAGCAGAAGTTAGGTTGTATATTTTTACATTAAAAAGGGCTTCTAAAGATCCCTTTATACAAAGTTTAATATTGCGAGTAGCTCAATTTGGGCCCATTATATCCCGCAGTATTTTTCTGGGCATTTGGGGCACAAATCTAGCGCAATGTGAACGTTCTAAACCAGCGCGTTCCACAGAGACCCACTGGAAAGCTGATTTAAATGGGCATTTATTTACAGCAATTAAACACTAAATTCCTTCCATTTGGCCTATAAATTAATGTAAATGAGATTTAAAAATCATGTTTTATTGTGAATTATTTGTGAATATTATTTGGACATTTAGGCTATTTAAAAATGT
Organism: Amblyraja radiata; assembly: GCF_010909765.2. NCBI lineage: Eukaryota > Metazoa > Chordata > Chondrichthyes > Rajiformes > Rajidae > Amblyraja > Amblyraja radiata. Next base: position 34,529,351 of record NC_045957.1, on the reverse strand, counting down.
TAATCATTTATTAAGAAATGGATAGATGTTTAGATCTAGTAATTGAAGTCTGAAATTAGCTACAATTAGGTAACTAACTAATTATATGCTTTAATTTCAGGTCATCCAAGTAAGATTATTTTATATTTGTTTCAGAATGCTTCAATCTATGATAACTGAAAATTTCATTCAGTTCTCTTAATTTTTAAGAAAGTTATGGGCTTTTGACTGTTCACGATCACAGCTTTTTTGTTATGTCCATAGAAAATCAATAGGGAACAAGATGCTAATTTCCCAGTATGAAAATGGCCATAACTTTTTAAATACTTGAGATATGAAAGTGAATTAGGTGTCAAATTAAACTTATTTTTATGCTTTATCTGATGGGATAAATTACAGACTTGATTTTTAAAATCTCAAAATTTTGTAACATTGCTATTTTACTTCCTCCCTGTACATTGATTCGTCATCTCCGCTGATGAGTCCCACCACTGTTGTGTCATCCGCGAATTTTATGATCTTATTGTTCCTGAATCTGGCAGCACAGTCATGTGTGAGCAATGTGAACAACAGCGGTTATGTGCTGGAACCTCAGATTTTGAGAATCTGCATATTTTATTTGGGTTTGTCAATCTACTTTGGTAATAACTGAGGGCTAATGTACACTTTCTGTATAAAGATAAGATGCTGCAAACTGAATTGCAGCCCTCAATTTTGTTATTCCTCCAGGTTTCTGTTACTTTGTCTCAATTTTTACATTGGTAAGGCCAAAGGTATCTTTCTTAAATTTTCCTTTTTAAACATAGGTCCTGCAAACTTATTTTACCATCACCACCCCGGGGCACTGTACGATTGGAAGCCTCGCCAACAGCCTGTCTGTCTTTTTTGTTATTTTTAGTGTGTTTCGAAAGCTTGTTTTAATGTTCTCTGGTTTGTTTTATGTGGCGAAGGGGAAAGGGTCGGGGGCCTAACATCATGGAGCTGGAGGCCTTGCTCGGGACTGACTTTGAGCCCCACCACGGGGCGTGGACGTACCATCAGAGCCAATCCCTTGCCTGGGATCGATGCTCCAATTTGCGGACTTTACCGTTGAGAGCTCGCAGTCTCGGGAGAGAATATGGATGTCGGGAATTCCAAAGATGCCGGGGTCCGATCGCTTGGCGTGAGATAGCTGAGATTTCCCCCCGATGCGGGAGTGATCGCCCTGTCAACGGAAGGCTCGACTCCCCCGACAAAGAAAGGAAGAGATTGAACCTTTTTTTGTCTTCCATCACAGTGAGGAATGTGGAGGAGTCACTGTGGTGGATGTTTATGTTAAAATGTATTTTGTGTGTTCTGTTGCTTTTAATTTGTATGACTGACTTGGAAAATGAAATTCCTTGTATGTTGCAAAACATACTTGACTAAAAATATTCTTGTAAAAGTAATTACATGCCTGAACAATAACTTGATTTTGCTACAACTAACTTGTATTTACAACTTTTAATGCATTTGTGCAAAATAAAGTGCAATAATGTTTGCTTACATTATTAAATCCAGAGAATACCCATAAAGCCACAAGTAGTAAATACCACAACTATTCCTGTGACCTCTAACCATGCTTTCCAATGACGTTATCTAATGCAATAACTACTTTAGTTCTGTGTTTACATCTACCTATGGATAGTCCGGAAAATGAAAATCTCTGGAGAGACCGCAGTTGCTGGAATCTTGACCAACAAACCAATGTCCTGGAGGAACCCTGGTGCGGGATTTGTCCCTTGACACCAGTTATTTTCCACCTGCTGATGCTGCTTGACCTGCTGAGTTTCTCCTACAGATTATAGCAATGTCACAAAATTTTGAGATTTGAAAAATCAAGTCTGCAATTTATCCCATCAGATAAAGCATAAAAAGAAGGTTAATTTGACACCTAATTCACTTTCAGTATTAAAACAGTTATGGCCATGTTCATACTTGGAAATTAACATCTTGTTCCCTATTGCTTTTGCAAAAGCTGTGATCGAACACCGTCTAAAGCCCATAACGTTCTTAAAAATTAAGAGAACTGAATGAAATTTTTATAGATTGAAACATTCTGAAACGAATATAAAACATCTTACTTGGATGATCTGAAATTAAAGCATATAATTAGTTAATTACCTAATTGTAATCAATTACAAAATTGACCGTTGTGATGGAAATTGTAATAGACACCCAGCCTGCCTTGAAAATTCAAAAATGTGATATTCTCAAGATCAGAACTTTAATATTATTGTATAATATGCTGTAAGTCCGTCACAGATAGGTAAATTACAATATCTAGCAATAGACCAAGTCTTTATGGAGAAGATCAGTTGCTAGCTGGTACATTGGCATATCATAATCAGTAGCATCATCATACTCCTCAGATTGTAACCAATAAGCAACTCTGTACACCTTGGTTTTCCTCAACTTTTCAATTTTGGTATTGTAAACTATTGTAAGTTTGGTATTGTAAGTTTTTGCTCTTCAAACCACGCATGACATGCCTTTCTGCCCATTACTTTCCCATTAAGAATGTCCTGTTGATTCCATTTCTTAAGAAAAAGATAATTTTTTTTAAATAGCCTAAGTATCCAAATAACCCACAAGAATTCACAATATAACATGATTTTTAAAATCTCTGTCATGAATTCATATGCCAGATGGAAGGAATTTGATGTTTAATTCCCATAAATTTAGAAACATCCACTCAATATAATCAACATTTAAATTTTTTTACACAATACATGGGACTAAAACTGATATTTAGTGTAAAAATATTGACTATAGGTAGACAATAACACAAAATATAGACGATTTAGATGCTCTTATGACATGATTGTCCAAAAAAAAAAAAACGAGCTTTTAAATCATCTTGCGAGTGGGTTTTTCTGGAACGTGGTTGATTGGAACGTTGCATTTGTGGTGAATTTGAACACCATATCGGCAGGAAAAACACTGCCAGTTTGTATGGGGCCCAACTCGCATTTCCGCAACGTAAAATTTGATTAAAACCATCCCAAGAAGCAAATTTATATGTAAAGTAGACGACTTACCCTTTGTTTTGTCCCGTTCTTGCGATCCGTCACGTTGCGGGCGTTAGAAGTCGCTTTTTGTTTTAATCAAATTATTAAATTGTCGCGATTTAAAAAAAAAAATATATATATATATGTATAGGCAACGGAAGTCCGGTCGATTATCCTTCAGCAGCTAGCAGCCCGAGGAAGTCCGCCTCCGATAGGCAGGTGAAAACGGCATTTTAATCCCCCCCCCCGAGTATTGTAACATCGCTACGGATTATTCTTTACTAGAAAAAAATCTCATGTGCCAAAAGATTGCATTTTAAAGGAATGATTAAAATAAAAATAAAATGGTTCCCCTCATTTTAAAGTACTGCGTGATCTTCATCTAAAGTGTATTATTTGCAAAGTTTGTATTTTTTGTGTCAATGGGTAAAATTGTGCATTCCTACTAAAGTTCAGTATTTAATTCTTACCTTTAACCGGCTTGTTTTCACAGTTTAAGATTAATATATTTGAATGCCATTATATTATAATGCGTTGTGTTATATGTAATATAGGTTTCCCTTCTACTTGCAAAGTGGTGATTATTAACATGCCAGCAATCACTCTTGCATGCATTTGATTTGATGAACCATTTTCTTAAAACCATTGTTGCAGTGGAAAACATTGTCAATCCTCTTGTTAGCCATAGCATTACTTTTACTTCCATGTTATTCTTGAGTCATTTCAGCTTTACTCAGTAGGTAATTCAGTCAGTGGTCTTGAGTAGAAGGTGATCGATTCGGTTATCATGGATGTAGTAGAATCTAAATGAAACCTAAATTGGATTTTGGGGGGAAACTAGATTTATTTATAGATCAGAACCAGTTCTGAAAGAATTAGTAGCTCTACAGCTGAATGAGTTAGAATTATAGCTTTTATGATGGTTTTAAGCCACTGCGCCGGAGGAGTTGGTTTAAATACAAATGGCTTGAAGAGCCACCACTGTAATTTTCAGTGCAAATTGTCAATTTAAATCTGCAATTGTTACTTTTCTGAATGTTTAAACATCACTGGAAATTTAATTTTGTGGTAGGAATTTAGTGGATTTGAGTGAGTAAATATGCACTTTCAGCAAAATCCAAAAACGCAACTTGCAAAGCCATTGTGCGCAATATTCCAACATGTGCAAGCAATTTTTGCATGGACACTGTGATGTAAAGCAATTTAGCATCCAATTTAATAATCTCAGTCCTTTCAGTGCATACGGTTACAGTGAGATGGGTTGAAGTGCAATGCTCTGAAAAGCTGTCACCCAATGTTTGGCTCTTCTGATATAAAGGTGACGGTATTGCTAATGCTTAATATGGAACAGTAGATTGGAAAATACGCAACTGAATTGTTCACGTGGGAAGTCTGAGTCACTGAATGGTTGGAAGGGGAAGTGGCCTTGGAAAGAAAGTTGGTGAAGAACAGTCATAGGGACCTGTCCTTCAAATGATGGTGTGACTTTGGGGGTCGACTGCATTTGGCCCTGTCAACCATTACCTGTACTGATTGCATTTAACAATAATTTCAGTTTTGTTTATATTGGCGAAACCAAAGAATTGCCTTGCAAAGCAGCTAAGTTAATTTGATAGGAGCTTCCAGTTGTATTTAATGCTCTTATTTCATTGACACACTGCACTGTCACAATAAATTCTAAAGGGTTAAGGAGCAGTACCTTGTTTCCCTTCTGGCCATATTTAACCTTCTGGTCTCTTCGGGAATTTTCCAACTACAGATTAATCACATGCTTCATATCAGAACTGTCCAGTTGTAAGCCGCCGTCATAAGATATTGGCTCTTTTTTTCCTTCATTAGCACAGCCTGACCTTCTGGGTGTGCTGCAAAGACCTGTATTTTGCAATGTTTCACACTATTATTGCTGTGTAATTGCCCACTGAAATTGAACACTGACCTCTAGTTTATCTCTTCCCGCCCCCACTCCAACCTTGTTCTTACCTGTCACTATTCCCTTTATACTATTCATCCCTCTTTACCTTCACTGCAACTTCTTCACAACTTTAATCCAACTTGATTTCTCCTCTGAGTCTTCAACCTGAACTGTTAACTTTTAGCACAATGCTAAATGTTTTGTTTTTCAGCTGGTGGTTTGGCTGGGATACTAGGGACATTCATGCTTTTGCATGTGTTATTTGGTCTATTTAATCTTTTCAAATTGATGGAACATCCAGAACTGTTTGCCCAAGGTCATGCTGCAGTGTCTAGATTAATTAGTAAGTGTCATAGTTGCTGTTCATCTTCAGGCTGTTCCATTTGTAGGATTTTCAAATGTAAGATGTGATACTCTAAAGCAAGAGGGAAAGCTCTTGAGGCAAACGTAAGGAGATTGGAAATAGTTTGAAGGCTGTGAATTGAGAAAAGGTTATGTGCAATTAGTTAAAATCCACTTGAGGCAGTGTCCTAGGCCCAAGTATCTTCAGTTGCTTCAGTGACTTGTGTTGTGTGAAGACGTTTGCTGAATGCACAAGGTTCAATTCCATTTGCAACTCGCCAAATGAAGCAGTCCGTGCCTGCTTGCAAAATGGGGGCAGTGCTAACCCTTATTGGAGTGAACAAAACCAGCAAGCAGATGGTGTCAGACAAGCTAGGCTGAAATTGAGGGAAAATTTGAAAATAATTGATTGAAATTAACCCATGCAGGGCCGAGGATAGTGGTGGAAGGCTGTCATTCTGGCTGGACAAAAACTTCGGCTTGCAACCAGGTTTGTCAACAATGCAAAAATTGGCATAGTTGCAGACAGAAGGCAGCTATTGAAGGACACACCAAGATACAGATCAGTTATAGATATAGGTGAAATTTTGAATGCAGGGGGATAGTATACTGTAAATGGCAAGATCTTTAACAGCATTGACCTACCGAGGGATCTTGGGATTCTGGTACACTGCTCCTTGATAAAGAAGGAATATGGCTTCATTGCCTTAGTATTCAGGGCATTGAGTATGAGAGTGGGATGTTATGTTGCAGCTTTATAGAACTTTGGTTAAGTCACATTGGGGTTATTGTGTGTGGTTCTGGTTGCCCCATTACAGGAAGAATGTAGAGGCTTTGGAGACGGTGCATAAGAGGTTCACCACGATGCTGCCAGGATTAGAGAGTACAAGGGACAAACTTGGGTTGTTTTCTCTGGCGCATTGGAGGCTGAGGGGAGTCCTGATAGAAGTGTATAAAACTATGAAATACTTAGATGGGGTGGACAGTCAGTAATTTTTTTTTCCCAGTGGAAATGTCAAATATTGGAGGGTGTAACTTTAAGGTGAAAGTGAGAAAGTTTAAAGGGAATGTGCACAATATGTTAATTCACCCAGTGGTAACTACAGTGCCCTCCATAATGTTTGGGACAAAGACCCATCATTTATTTATTTGCCTCTGTACTTCACAATTTGAGATTTGTAATAGAAAAAATCAAATGTGGTTAAAGTGCACATTGTCAGATTTTATTAAAGGCTATTTTTAATACATTTTGGTTTCACCATGTAGAGATTACAGCTGTGTTTATACGTAGTTCCCCCCCATTTCAGGGCACAGCAATGTCATGTAAATGAAAGTAGTCTTGTTTAGTATTTTGTTGCATATCCTTCGCATACAATGACTGCTTGAAGTCTGCAATTCATGGACATCACCAGTTGCTGGGTGTTTTCTCTGGCGATGCTCTGCCAGGCGTGTATTGCAGCCATCTTGGTTTGTCTGATGTCTCTAACAGTTTTATTCTTAGTTCTCAGTCTCATAATGGCTTCTTTGACTTTCATTGGCACAATTTGGTCCTCATGTTGATAAACAGCAATAAAAGTTTCCAACGGTGATAGAAAGACTGGAGGAAAGACTAGGTGCTGAGAGCTCTCTTATAGCTGCATGAAGGAGGCAATTAAACACACCTGAGCAATTACAAACACCTATGAAGCCATGTGTCCAAAACATTATGGAGGGCACTGTATCTGCAGCACCCGGCTAAGGTGGTGTTGGAAGCAGATGTGATGGTGGTATTTAAGAGGTTTTTAAATAGGCAGATGTTTATGCATGGAATGGAAGGAAGTGGCTCGTATACAGGCAGAAATGGCTAGTTCAATTTGTCGTCATTTTTGGCGTGGTTTTTGTGGGCTGTAGTGCCAGTTCCTGTGTTGTGCTGTTCAGTGTGTTTAAGAAGGAACTGCAGATGCTGGAAAATCGAAGGTAGACAAAAGTGCTGGAGAAACTCAGCGGGTGCAGCAGCATCTATGGAGCGAAGGAAATAGGCTACGTTGCCTATTTCCTTCGCTCCATCGATGCTGCTGCACCCGCTGAGTTTCTCCAGCACTTTTGTCTACCTTGTGCTGTTCAATGTTCTGTCTGTGTGTTTAAGATCCTGAGGGGTCTTGCCAAGTTGGGTATGGAGAATTGTTTCCTCTTGTGGGAAACACTAGAATTAGAAGACACTTAAAAAATAAGGTATTGTCCATTTGAAGACAGATTCAATTTTTAAAGTCTTGGAGCTCTTCAATAGAACTGTGGAAGAATAATTATTGTATATTTTAATAGTAGAGTTAGATAGATCTTTGATTAAAGGCTGAAAGGTGATCTGGGCGGGTGATATTGATCAGACTGGCATTCTCTTATAGAACTGTAGAGCAGGTGAAAGAGGCTAAGTGAACTGCTTATGTAAGTTGATAAAGCTAATGGCAGCAGTTGTCCAAGTTGGGGAGGTTGTGAACCACTGCGATCGCTTGCTTTTTGGAGGGGAAACGTCTTTGTTTTATTGCTGACTCCAGCTTTTGGTTACTTTTCCTGCATTGCCTTAAAACATAACTAGAATTATACTGCAGTTTAGTAATCAAAATATTTGCATTACTTAGAAAGATGAAGCAAATATAGAATTTAACAACCGTACAGTTTGAGGTTTCTAGTTTCCTCCAATGGTTTGGCAATTAACAAAACCCCAAATTTTCACAAACAGACATTTTAAGGTCAGTGCAGATAATTGTCGACATCTATTGCACTCGACATGAGCAATTGCTTGGCCTCTATGACATGTAAAGTGCTGCATTGTTGGAAATGCTATCCTTTGAACGGGATATTAAAGGGATTAAATATTATTGGGTTGATAGTTCATCCAGAGCTGTGTGTATAGCAGCAGGAATACTAGGAGGGAATTTACTTGATATTTGACGGGAATTGATTTAAAAAAAAAAAAAATCATATTGGAATAATTGTGTTCACAAATTAATTGAAATGTCAAGATCGAAAACTGATAATCTGGCCACTTTGTAATACCGTCCATAATAATCTAAATTGCATTTAGTTCACGTTATACGAGTATAATCCGGTGATTCGGCCCATCGAGTCTGCTCCGCTGTTCAATCATGGCAGATCTGTCTCTTAATCCTATTTTCCTGCCTTCTCCCCATAACCATTGACACCTGTTCTAATCAGGAATTTGTGCATCTCTGCAGTAAAAATATCCACTGACTTCCCCTCCACAGCCCTCTGTGGCAATGAGTTGCACAGATTAACTACCCTCTGACTAAAGAAGTTCTTCCTCGCCTCCTTTCTAAAAGAGTGGCTTTAATTCAGAGGCTATGACTTCTGGTCCTAGACTCTCCCACCAGTGGAAACATCCTTTCCACATCCACTCTATCTGTGCCTTTCATATTCCTGTAAGTTTCAATGAGGTCCCCTTCAACCTTCTATACTCCAGCGAGTACAGGCCCAGTGCTGGCAAATGCTCATCATGTGCTAACCCACTCATTCCTGGAATAATTCCTGTAGACCTCCTCTGGACTCTCTCCAAAGCCAGCACATCCATTCTCCGATATGGGGCCCAAATATCTAGTTATGCTGAAGATTTCCTGTCATCCTCCCAGATAATTATAAACGCTGGTATCCCACAAGATGTCCTTGGCCACTTACTTGCTATACACTTTCAATGACATGACTATATTCTGTTATAATGCTTTTGTGGATGACACCACTGATAGGCTGGATCTCAAACAATTATGAAACTGAGTACCGGAAGGAGATGGAGCTTAATAACATAGTGTCAAGAAAGCCACGTCTCTCAATGTCAGCAAAAGGAAGGAGCAGATCATTTGACTTAAGGAAACAGGAGTACCTGCCTCAGTCTGTATTGTTGGTGCCAAAGTGGAGAAAGCCAGGCGGTTCAGGTTTCCAGATGCAAATATTACCAACAATGTTGTTCTGGTCCCACTACATTGATGCTATGGCCTTGAAACTACACTAAAGTCTACTTTCACAGAAGACTAAAGAAATTTGAGGTGTCTCCAATAATTCTTACCATTTTCTAAAGATGCACCACAGAAAGCATTCTATTTGGTTACATGAGTGATTATGACAGCTGCCCTAGCCAAGACCGCTAGAAATTGCAGGGAATCCAACACGCACAACCCCCCCCCCCCCCCCCCCCCCTCCCCTTTTCTGCTCCACTACTCCCATCAATTCCATCTCTACTTCACGCTGTCTCAAAAAATCGTCCAGCATCATCAAGGATCGCTGACACCCCAATCATTCTCTCTTCTCCCCTCTGGTCAGGCAGAAGATGCAAAACAGCTGCTTTCTTCTTGGTATCAGATTTGGACTTTGTTTGCTCCATTGGGATTCCTGATTTGTCCAATCCACCTCACTGAGGTCCTTGCATTTTTTAACCTGCACTTTCTCTGCAGCTGTAACATTGTGCACTGTTTATTTTCTCTTGCCCTGCATGACCCTGCTTGATGTACTAATGTATGGTTCAAACTGCCCGCGTAGCAAGCAAAACCAGGTTTCTTACTATCTCCAAGCATGTGATAAACCAATACCAATTTTGCATTCTCCAATTGCTGACATTACCAAATTAAAATCTGATTATTCTGTTCCTAAGGCTTTCTAAACTTGCACTGGGCTCCAGGTCGGGTAGCAATAGGAAGCACCATATACTCTTATTCTAATGGACCCCTTTATCACAGATTTTGGTTATATTGGGCTGACTTACCGACGACTCCCCTCTGCTAAGAGCCCTGGCTCGACAGGATTAACTTGGTCACCATGAGGCTCCCTTACATCTCACCAGTTGCTGCTGTTTCCCGTTGGCCTTCGCTTTGTCCGCTCCCTGCTCCACCACTGCCTCTTCCTCCTCTGGTCACACTGTCCACTTGGCCTTTCTACCAGAGTGGCCGACATGCTCCACCACGGCGACTGCGAGGGAGGAGGTGCTGCCGTGCGGGGCAAAGTGAAGGAAGAAGAGGCTGATGGTGAAAGGGGAGGGAATCTCACGACTGAGCATGTCCTGTTGTTGACAGCAGCCTGAAGAAAGAGCTGCTGGCCAGGGGCTATAACAAGATCCGCAACAACAGCTGCTTCAACAGGACCGGTGAAGACCAGCAGCATCGGAACTTAGTTTTAATGTGAAATGACAAGTGCCGGAGCCACTCAGCAGACTGAATTAGGTCCATGCTCTCCAGAGACGCTGACTGACCAGCTGAGTTACTCCAGCACTTGATGGCCTTTTGTATATTAACCATCATCTGCAGTACATACAATGATAATTCTGTACTCCGTTACAGCAGACAATCGGCAATAACTGAGACAATTTCTCCTCCCCCTCCCTGTCCATTATTACAAGGGTTTACTGTAAATTTCCTTCACCAAAAATGTTTAAAACTAAAAATGCTTACGCAGAAATTTCACTAACCACCTGCAAAGTTCAATGTAGATATTTTTTAAGAACAGCATGTACTCTGTGCCATTGTGTTTGATTCTATCTCTTTTGGCGGGCACATTGAACTCAGTATTGCATCACACTGGGCTCTAAGTATTTGCAGAAGTTAACAAAGTCAAAACTATTGTTCACTAACTGCAAAACTCAGTTGAGAAAAAACTCGTATTAATGAAAGTAAACCGATGGTGGTATTTATCTGGAACGAGAGGATTGCAGAAGACATCCTTTAAAACCATAGTGAAGTTGAGAAGCTAATTCGATATTGGACCAAAAAGGTTTTATCTCTGTAAGTTGCTTCGTGTAAAAATACTTGGTTGTACAGCACAGAATATACTGAAATTTAATTTTAATCTGCACTGCTGCATCTTCCAGCAGTTTTTAGGGTCAATATCTTAGTCGTGGTGCCTGTAACTATATCGAGAATTTTGAATTGTCAAAATCCCTTTAGCCACAATTTTGTAAAAAATGATGGGATTACAAATGACTTGCCTGCTTCTGCTTCTGCTAGCTTGTGTGCTGTTGACGTATGGACTCAAGATTTTCTATCATCCTGAATGCTCCCCACTTTGTGGTGTTGAGAGTCATGAATTGTCAGACATACAAATAATGTGGTCTGTCCAACAACTTGCTGAATATAATAATATGTTCCTTCCTGTGAAGTTTGAAGATTTAACAAAGGTACCTCTTTGGTGTATTTCAAGTTCCTTGGAGCCTGGTGTAGAAATGTAAAGGATTGGTAATAGCATGGTGGCCGTGATTGTGCCAGATTGTTGAAAAAATGTGGATAGTTTACTTGTACCCAAAGGGATCTCTTCTTGTCAGATCTGGCTTGTGTATTATCAGAGTCTGTCCGATTTGGTTGACCTTAAGTCAGGAAACCAGAGGGAGCATTTGGCATTTATCTTGGTCCTTTATATAACAAAGGAACAGCCTGGTCAATCTTGTAATTCCCCCTCGTTGACATTTTCTGAAATTGGGTGAGTAGTTTTGGATGCCAGTTCAGCACGGACAGAACATTCCATTGAAGGATTGTGATATTGGACCCCAATGAAGTCCCTTTGGATCCAGTCTTGCATACAAGGCTGATGGTTTGCTAAATCATCCATTGTATTCATTGTTTTCGTGTTAATTCTTTCCTACAATAAATTTGCCAGATCTTCCTGCTCCTACCCTTCAACAACAGTAGAGTGCTGCAAGAGTATTCCCATCAGTGGCAAATTCCAGGACACTGAAGACAAAAAGTTTAAATATTTTCAACCAGAAGGACTAAGTGTGGGAGCCATCTTGAACTTGTTTTGAGCTCTTGTAGAAGCCAGTCTTGACCAATTTGTACTCTGTCAAGAAATGGCATCACTGGTTAGAGTGAAGCCATTAGGCCCTGCTGTTGTGCTTCAGACCAAGCCACTCCTCTAATGGAATTGCTTCAATGCTTCTGACATTGGCATATACACAACCAAATGGATGACTGCCCAGTCCATATCCTGTCCTAAACCAGGATGAAAACATCCTGCCCAATTACTGACTGACCAGCCAATACTTGTGTTACTTGACAGTGCTGCAGATCACTAACTGCAGCCTGCATGTTGATGGACTAGAGCCCTTATTATCAAGTCAGGATGCAATTTGATAAAATACTGTGAATCCTGTCTCTAACAACTGTAGGGGGACTTCACTACATTCATCACTGTGGTTAACGATCGCAGTTTGCAACCACGTTCGTGAGAGCTTTTGAGATTGGGTAATAAATGGTGGGGTGTGGGGGGCGTGTGTTAGCTTTAGGCAGTCAGGATCCAGCAAATTCCTCTGCGAAAAAGAACTGCGGGAGGACACAGGTCAAATAGGTGGGGGGGAAAAGAAGCCACTAAATGGTGCTGGCAGGCAAGGTAATTGAAAATCCCAAGAATAAAGGGGTGGCTAGGGAAAGACTTGTTCTCCTTAAAGAACACAATGGTCATCTTTATCTGAATCTATAAGAGATGGAGATAGTAAATAAATAGTTCCCATCCATTTTTATAGTGATCGTGGCAGGGCTTGCACAGTAAATGGTATAGACCTAGAGTCGAACAAAGATCTGGGAGTACAGGTGCATGGTTCCTTAAGCGTCAAGTCCGATGGACGGGGTGATGAAGAAGCATTTGGCACGATTGCCTCCTTTGGGAAGGGTATTGAGTACAATATTTGGACCTCCTGCAGTTGTTGGCAAGACCACACTTAATGCAGTTCTGGTTGCTCAGCTATAAGGAAGGACATCGTTAGAAAAGGCGCAGAAGAGATTCACCAGGCTGTTACCTTAGCTTGTGAGCTTGAGTTGTGGGGTGAGGCTGATATGCTGGGACTTTTTTCTTTGGTGCAGGAGGCTGATGGCTGACCTTTTTGGAATGTACAAGATCATGAGGGGCATAGATAAAGTGAATGCTCAGTGTTTGTCCCAGGGTAGAGGATTCTAAAATGAGAGCGGATATGCTTTATGTGAAGAGGAAGAGTTACTTTTTTTCCAAGGGGTAGTACTTATCTGGAATCTAAAGAAGTGGGCACAATTATGACTTTCTAGTTGGATAGATATATGAATAGGAAGGGTTCAGAGGGCTATAGGCCAAATGCAGGCAAATGGGATCTCAGTATCTCAATTTGGTTATCATGGACAAGGTCTGTCGGTGGGCCTGTTTCCACACTGTATGGCTCTATGACCGAGAAAGTCAAAACTACCTAGTTGTCATAATTGTTAATTGCTGGAATTCAGTTCCGACCCATATTTGGAAAAAGGGTGTGCTGGGGTTGAGAATGGGCCTTACAAAACCCAAATTAAGCACTGGTGAGTTGGTTATTATTTATTTAGCGAATGCAAAGTCCTTTAGCCAAGCTGTTGCCTCTTGATCTGCTGTATGAAGGGTGACAAGTCCTCCTTTGAGTCTTTGTTGAGGGCATGCTTCAATGATGTGTTGCATTGTTTGCTGCTCTCCACAAGCACACCATGGGGTTGGACTGCTGCCCCATTTGTGAAGGCTGGCCAAGCAGGGGCCATGTCCAGTCCTGAATCTATTCAGCGTCGTCCACTGCTTCCTTGGGAGATTGGTGCCAGGGACCGGTAGGGTGGGGTCTGACACCAGATGTTTATTTGGGACGTCCTTGGACTCCCATTCCCTTTTCCAAGCTGATTGGATGGTGAAATCAGCTGGTGGTGGGCTCTTCCAAATTGGTCGTCTAGATGGAAGTCGAGCAGTGGGTGGGTTGAAGATGTCCATGTGAATTGGCAGATGAGGGGAGTTTTTGGTCTTTTGGAGCATCCTTTGAGTGAGGACTACTCGCTGGATGTGTGGAGGGGCTATGTTGGATAGGACAGGGAGCCAGGGGATTGGTGTTGAGCGGATTGTTCCTGTGATGATCCTCATTGTTGAGTTCAATTGGGTATCCACATGGTGTGTGTGGGATGACCTGGACCAAACAGGGGCACAATATTCGGCTGAAGAAAATGCAAGGGCTAGTGCTGAAATGCGCAGTGTGGGGGCTGCTGCCCCCCACTTTGAGCCAGCAAGCTTACTGAGGAGATTGTTTCTGGACTTCACCTTAGCTGCTGTTCTTTTAAGATGTTCCTTGAAGGATAGGGTCCTGTCAAGGGTCACTCCGAGGTAGGTTGGAGTGGGGGCATACTTCAGTTTGGTCCTGCTCAGATAGATGTTTGGTTCTCTTGTGGCTTCTGCATTATGGAGGTGGAACACACTGGAGACCGTTTTTGCTGGGCTTGGTTTTAGGCGCCAGGTTTTGCAGTACTCGTCCAGTTTAGCAAGGTCTTCATTGAGCACCTGTTCCAATGTACCAAAATCTGGTGCTTGGAAGGCCAAACAGATGTCATCTGCATAGATGAATTTGCGGGATTTGGTGGTGGGTAGGTCATTTGTGTAAAGGTTGAACAAGGTTGGGGCTAAAACTGACCCTTGCGGGAGCCCATTCTTCTGCATTATTTGGTTATTGTTGAAATACTACTAATTACTACTACTAATTACTACTAAAAATACTACTAGTTGGTTATTGATGAAATACTACTAATAGCACTACCAATGTGGTCTCTGGGATTGCATTAAGCAAGTTGTGCTTAGAAGAACATGTGAAATACAACATTGTTGGTGTGCTGCAAAATTCTTAGTACTGCCACGTAATTAAAGTGAGTGGTCATCCCATGAATAACCAGAAATAACTAATATCAAATGTAAATTGTGCCGATTTAGTTGCTTCCTGTGACAATGTGTCTCAATTTATTGGGGCAAGTGGTTTTTAAAAGGGGAATTGAAATTGGGTTGTGCCTATCTGATAACTGCATTACAGGAAAGATGTGAGTCTTTGGAGAGAACAGCAGAGGTTCACCAGTGGGTTGCTGGGATTGGAGAGCCTAGGGTAAATTCTGGGTCTTTCTACCAGCACAGTAATGTGCTTAAGGTGAGAGGGGAAAAGCTTAAAGGCGATTTGTGAAGCAAGTGTCCAATATAGAGAATGACAGGCACTTTGAACACATTACCATGGAAGGTCAGAATGTAGAGTTTTATAGCACAAAAAGATGCTCGCTGGGGGCAGCAGACTCTTTTTAATCTATCCACTACTCTTATAACTCAAAACCTCATGTACTGGCAACATCCTTGTAAATCTTTTCAGTACCCTTTCTATCTTAATGACATCCTCCCTCACTATAACTAGGCAACCAGAACTCTGCACAATACTCTTTCTCATAAACATATTGTTTAGGTTTCCTTTATTTATTGCCATATGCAGAGTGAAATGCTTGTTCTGCATGCTACCCAGTCAAATCATTACCATACGAGCACAATAGATTTGATGGCACAGCACAGAGTCCCATGTTCTGGAATTATTTTGCAACGCCTGATTTTGGTCTGAACTGGTCTGCAGGTTCTTATTTCTCACTTTATGGCCTGGCAGCACTGGATGAATAGAGGTTCGTAGGGGTTAACATGGCCTACCTCGACACCTTTGGCTTATCCCACCACTGCACCAGATAGCTGCCGCAGGCTGTGCTCAAGCCACTCGTGACTAGCTGCTGGAGTGCCCCTCGTGGCTGACTACAAATACGATGATCTGCAGGTGTACGGGATGGCATCGCACTAAAGCAGGCCGATCCTTACTTCTTTGAAACAGTGCTACCAGGACACCAGGCCTTGAAGTAAGAAATATAAAAACTTGCATAAATGTTCAGCTATTTCAGTGGAAGTTGCAAGATGGCGCTAGAGCTTGGAAGTTGCCCCCAACAGCCATCCATCCTCCTTTATGTTTAATTTAACGTAATGGTTGGCGTAGTCAACGTTTGCCATAAGGATCTGTTCTAAAGTCTGCAACAGGTTTGTGGAGGATCTGCAGTAGTTATGTATAGTAATTGAACACTTACAATGTAGGACACGGGCTGACCTTCTACATCAACTGTGCCTTCCTGCATTGCCATCTTCCTTTTAATTTATTGCTACCTTTTGTTCATAAATTAACTTTTGCAACTGTCAGTCCTTTTTGGAGTGGTGCTCAGAATTGGGGACGACAAGTAATCTGCAGCTAAGCCATTTTTTAATGCAGGTTTAGCATAACTTGCTTGCTTTTGTGCAGTGCCAAACTCCCATTTACTTTATGAATTGCTTTGAGACTTTGGGCTGCCATCCTCTGGATACAACATGCCCAGCTTTTTTTTCTCTCTCCATAAATTGAGTGACTTCCTGCTGCTAAAATCTATCTTTTTTTTTTACATTGAATTTGTTCTGCCATATCTGGCCATTTCACCAGATCTGTTGCGGTGAGTCTTTTATTTATTTTTTCATTTCATCTACAATTTCTAAAGAAACATACTGGCATTCGCTGTGCTGGGATACTGTTCCTGAGAAGTGCCTGTTAACTGATTTCTTCATAAATCAGAAATGTTTGTATTACTGTAGCTACCCTCGCTCTATTCCTCCACAGACATTGGCTTCATTTTTTCATTTCAGCAAATTTTCGCCCAAGCACTACGCATAATTAAATTAATGGAATATATACCTAATCCATAGTTACTATTTTGAAAAATGCTTAATGTATGTGACAATTAGTGTAAAGCCAAATATCCATATGTCAGGTCCTTCCAAACCTGGGGAGCCCCTTTATCTTCTGACACCTTAATCAAATATTTACTGCTAATAAAACCATACTTGAGTGAATCCAATACATTTTTTACCTATCTGTGTTTAATTAGGACTTCTGAAAAACGGAGGACACTGATATATGTAACTTCACGAATAGTTCTGAGGGGTTTTCAACCTGAAAAAGTAACTCTTGGTTTCCACGGTTATTGTTTTTTTTAGACTTGCAATAAAAAGTTCAATACAATAACAATGCATTTATCTTTGTCACTGCAAGCGAAAATTACTAAAGGCTGTATGTTACGTTGTTTAATGGCGTTTACTTGCACAAGTGTCAACAGAACAGGCTGCTTGTCAATTTCATTGGCCACCCACAGTTAAAGCAGCCAGTTTGATTTTGAGGGAGAATTATGTCTTATTACTGCGGGGAACAGGGTTTCTCTCCCCTTCCCATGGTGTCGAAATCCAAAATAGCAATTCTCTGCTTGTCAATTTCCAAAGTTACATGTGATTCTCTAGTTCCAGATTGAGATGGAGTTATAAACAATTCGACCTGCGTTATAGGATGCTTTAACTTTATTCATCACTTGTTTTATATCAGATTCACCTTGGGGAAATGCACATTATAGCAGAACTGTCTGTAGTTTGCATCATTGTAATTTGTCCAATATGCCTGTACAAATGTAAGTAGGTTTCTTTTCTTGACAATGATAAAGGGTGGGGAAGTAATGTTGGTCGTGATGCCCATATTTCAAATTTAATGTTGTAAAGCTATGTGTATTTGAAGAGAGCATATTCTGCAATTGCTGCAGATGAAAAAAGATTAACGTTTCTCTTCAGGGCTCTGTGGATCATTACAGTTGTGAACTTTTTTTATTCCTTGATGCAAAACTGATCATGATAAGAGGATTTTGTGAGTGAACACCAAGTGATGTGTTCTGTTAGCAGTACTTTGCAGTTCTGCACTTCAAAAGAGTTTTTTCAAGCAGGAAGGGTTACTAAAGATAGAAAGGTAGAAAGTACAGCATCAAAGTTGCATGGTTCTATTTGAACCATTTGCTTTTTGAGGAACTCGTTTATAAATCCTACACTGTTGTAGTATAACGCCATTTAAGGTGGTAAGCATCCTTCTGGGTATTGTTTCTTGCGCCAGTAGAATTCTGTGCTGTCTGACGATTGTTCAAAATGTATGGGGTCTGCTTTAGTAGTTTGTGGCTGAGAATTAATTCCACATTGAATCGTGCTCGAAACTCCATAAATTTTGAATACTTAACATTTATTGTGCTAACTTATTGGCAAATAAACAATTTGCCTTGCCTTAACCCGTTGCAATCTAATAATCTACTGTATGGGGGAGGAATCTTGTGTTCTCCAGATTTAATTTCAGCAGTTTTTTTTGTAACTGATAACATTGGAATCTATTGTTTCTCTTTTGTTGCACAAATGAAAACAAAATGGGATTCATTCTTGCTTTGAATGGACGTAAATATGAATTGCTCATGGATATTTTGGTTCACAGATTCTTTGACAAATAAAATTCCCTCTACGGAGCCAGAAAGGAGACGGCTCATGACTTCTGATCAGGACACTAAAGTTGTGGCTGAACCGCAGGTGCAGCAAGTCCAAGAGGTTGTCGACAGTACCCCACTGGTAAGTTGCAACTGTTACCTATTAGTTATGCTGTTAGTTTGGATCAGAAAGCTTGTTGGTTTAGTTAAATGTTTTGACCATCAACAATATAATTGGTGTATTATTGTCACATGTATGGCGATACAAATGTTTTTAAATAAACTTTGCAGAGTGAGAAAGTGAGGAGGTAGACCACTTATTTCTGATACTAACCTATCCAATAGCATGTTTTGAGCCCTAATGTTGTGTTAGGCACTACATTAATGCAGGATTACACTTTTTTGAATAGTCGCTGCATTTGCATATGATTTTTTTTTTTCAATTTGTATGGAAGCTTTCACATTATTGAGCTTTAAAGTAATGCTGTTTTAATAGGCAGTGTATGCTCAGACCTTCAACCGCTTTGAATTGAAGGACTCTTTACTTTGTTACAAGACCATGTCAGTTAATCGGCAATTCCCTTGCTGTTTAAATATTGCTGTGTCCTTAATATTGATAACAGGTGGGGCATTAGTATAAAGTCTCATGGAAAAATATGCAGTTAGGGTGACACGGCGGCCCAGCTAGTAGAGCTGCTGCCTCATCGCGTCAGAGACCCAGGGTCGATCATGACCTTGAGCGCTGCGGATGCTATGAACTGTGGAGTTTCAATGTTCTCCCTCTTGAATCGGTTTCTTCTGGGTGTTACGGTTTCCACCTAAATTCCAAAAACTTGTGCGTTTACAGATTAATTGGCCTCTGCAAATTGCCCCTTATGTGTTGGAGGCGAGTGAGAAACGGGATAACATAGGGTGAATGGGTGTGGCGTGGATTCAGCAGCCTGTAGGGCCTGTTTCTTTGCGATATCTCTACACTGAAATAAATTAGAGCATTCAGAGCCATTTCAGTACTGTATTCAAATGTGAGATCTGGATGTCCACGTGTGCCTTGGATAAACTTGGACGGAGTACCTAAATTGAGTGTGACAATTGAGTTGAACTGATGCAAGTTTCAAATAACATACATTCTATATGGAAATATTTTGAATCTATTGGTGCTAGTTTCCGAGGACTAGAAAAATCACATGCATATCTTTAGAAGCGAAATGCATTATTTTGTGTCTTGGGAGGGTACATATTATCTCTTGCAAGTTTTCCAACGTGAAACTATATCAGATCGATATAGTATTTAACACAAAGCTTTCTAGTCTTCTGCAACCCGTCCTCACTCCAAAAAAGAGCATTTGTAGATTAAAGTCTGTTTCCTGTTTTCCCCTCAAATTATATTTTTCCCTTTAAAACGAATTGCCTGTTGAAGTAAGGTTGTGATCAGTTGCCTTTGATATATGAATAACTCCGACTACTAAAAAATATAAAAATCTTGATAGCTGCATTAAAAATTAAAAATGTGTGTATAATTTTATGGTGATTGATAATGTTACCTAAATTTCAATAATGCACGTCGACTATTGGAGCGTTTGAAGTATTTGTCTAATGGGCCCACTTTCACTCACAGTGCCCTCCATAATGTTTGGGACAAAGACGCGTCATTATTTATTTATTTGCATATGTACTCCACGATTTGAGATTTGTAATTAAAAAACATTTTTTTACTGTGGTAAAAGTGCACATTGATAAATATAGGCCATTTTTCTACATTTTGGTTTCATCATGTGGAAATTACAGCAGTGTTCACACATAGTCCCACCATTTCAGGGCACCATAATGTTTGGGACACAGCAATGTCATGTAAATGAAAGTAGTCATGTTTAATATTTTGTTGCATACCCTTTGCATGCTTGAAGTCTGCGATTCATGGACATCACCAGTTGCTGAGTGTCTTCTCTGGCTAGTCACCTTCAGTTTTCTCTTCAGCATATAAAAGGCATGCTCAATTGGGTTCAGATCCAGTGATTAACTTAGCTACTCAAGAATCGACTTTTTTAGCTTTGAAAAACTCCTTTGTTGCTTTAGCAGTATGTTTGGGATCATTATCTTGCTGTAGAATGTACTGGCGGCCAATGTATTTTGAGGCATTTGTTTGAACTTGAGCAGATAGGATGTGTCTATACACTTCAGAATTCATTATGCTACTACCATCAGCAGTTGTATCATCAATGAAGATAAGTGAGCCAGTACCTTCAGCAGCCATACATGCCCAGGCCATAACACCCCCACCGCCGTGTTTCACAGATGAGGTGGTATGCTTTGGATCTTGGGCAGTTTGTGTTCTCCTCCATACTTTGCTCTTGCCATCACTCTGATATAAGTTCATCTTCGTCTCATCTGTCCACAAGACCTTTTTCAGAACTGTGGTTGCTCTTTTAAGTCCTTCTTGGCAAACTGTAACCTGGCCATCCTATTTTTGCAGCTAACCAGTGGTTTGCATCTTGCAGTGTAGCCCCTGTATTTCTGTTCTTCTGCGAAAAGTGGTCATTGACAAATCCACACCTGAATCCTGAAGAGTGTTTCTGATCTGTTGGACAGGTATTTGGGGATTTTTCTTTATTATAGACAGAAATCTTCTGTCAGCAGTTGTGGAGGTCTTCCTTGGCCTGCCAGTCCCTTTGCGATTAGTAAGCTCACCAGTGCTCGCTTTCTTCTTAATGACGTTCCAAACAGTTAATTTTGGTAAACCTAGGATTTGGCTGATGTCTCTTAACAGTCTTATTCTGTTTTCTCAGTCTCATAATGGCTTCTTTGACTTTCATTGGCACGACTTTGGTCCTCGTGTTGATAAGCAGCAATAAAAGTTCCCAAAGGTGATGGAAAGACTGGAGGAAAGACTAGGTGCTGAGAGCTCTCTTATACCTACATTAAGGAGGCAATTAAACACACCCGAGCAATTAAACGCCTGTGAAGCCATGTGTCCCAAATATTATGGTGCCCAGAAATGGGGGGTGTCCATGTATAAACATTGCAGTAATTTCTTCATGGAGAAACTAAAATGTATAAAAATTGCCTTTAATAAAATCTGACAATATGCTCTTTAACAATATGTGATTTTTTTTTTTCTATTACAAATCTCAAATTGTGTAGAACGGAGGCAAATAAATAAATGATGGGTCTTTGTCCCAAACATTATGGAGGGCACTGTAAGTGTTTAATGGAACTTGAAATAGCGGTTCCTGTGAATTTCCATTATTAGATATACGATCTTGTGGGAACAACCGACATTTTGACTGCTCAAGCATCATGCTGTAATAATAACATTTGAAGGTAGCAATTGTAAGAACCTGTAACCACTTCCTACGGTTAAGTTCCAAGTGAACCAACCAATGGTTGCATTTCCAACAATTGACTCAAGAAACGATGAATTAATGTTTATTTAAATCTGGAATCTAGCTATTTAATTTAATTTAGACTTTTACAATCTTAAATGGTATATTTACTAGAATCTATATTACAAAGTCTTAGCAAACTGAAAATTGGTGACATTAATTTTGAAATACTGAGCTGTGCTACAAAGATTTGAGTGGCAGTAGCACATGTATCTTAAACTGCCTCAGAAGCGATAATGTTAACACATGGGTGTTGATTAGTGTGGTGTTCTATTGGGAGTTTGTTTCATAGAGCACAACTTTACAGTGCAGGAATTTTCAGTGACTGCAAAACATGGATTTCTGCTTCAGTTAGCAATGTGGAAAGAGTTTAAAGAATCAAAGTTGAAATGATAATTCAAAAGCGAAATTAATACTGCAAGCTGAATCCTGGGCTGCACTTGAAGTAATTGAAAGTAGGGATACAATACAAATTAGTAAACGCACAAAACAGTGACCCTGAACACTGCACAGACTGCAAATGTAGGTATGGTTCCAGATAATGGATAGTTGCAAAGATCATGATGAGTCAATAGATGTAAGCTCAAAACGCTGCCAAGAAATGCTAGTGAAGATTCCCTGAGAAATGATTCTAATTTGATGAACGACATAGAACCCAGGGAACTATTGGTCCATGGGGGGGGAAAAACAGGCTGGTAAACAGGTCAGAGAAGAGCCGAGAAATTTGAAGTGTTGATAAGATAAATGTAGGGAGAGGTGAAAACCTTGTAGATGGTCTGTGCTGGAGAAAAATTGTAATTTTTTTTTCTCCCTGAAAAGGATAATTTTGAATGGCAAATGTATTTTTTTGCATGGCAGATGCTATTGGGGATTGTCCTTTGTAGCAGTGAGACGTTGTGTTGCTCCCACATCGTTCATGCTAATTTCTACATGGAAAAATTGAATTGCATATGTTTTGGGAGTTGCAAAATAAAAATGAGGATGTTTTTTTCGATAACTGATATAGATATCAAATCTATATCAAACTATTTGTGCAGTAGATCTGGTGGATGTGGATAATAATGAGCACCAGTTTCCCTTTATAATCCATCTGCTTCACATTTGGGCTTCTCATCTAACTGAAAGCCAAGCCTAACATGGTCTGTTGATGATCCCGTCGACATTTAAAAGAAGCTCTTCTCTACATGGAGCAGCTGTGAGAAGTAATTAGCATTATGATAGTGGAATTTTGAATCATTAAGCTGTGTGGTTCCCTGACTGAAGTGTAGAAATTGCTTTTTTGTTGGTTTCTGTGGTATTGTTTGCAGAAATGGCAAAAATGATTTTAAAACATGATGTACAGTCCCTAAATGTAGAATAGAGTTTGTTCATTTAAGTGTTTTATGTATTAATTCTTAAATTCATTAAGTGGCACGGCAGCACCAGTAATAGAGACGCTGACTTACAGCTTAATTCTGAACTTCCGTGTTGTCTCGGCTGTTCTCCCTGTGGTGTTGTGGCTTCCCTGGGTGCTCCGGTTCCCTTGCAAATTCCTAGATATATTGGTTGGCAGGTTAATTGGCCACTGTGAAAAACTGTCAGTTTGTCATTGATGGATCAAATCTGGATGGGGTGGGGGGGGGAAGCTGATGGAAATGAAAGGAATAGGTTACTGGAATTATTAATGGGATTTTGGACGTTCCATGAGCTTGGTAGACTGGGTTAAAATAGCTTAAGGGCCTGTCCCACTGTACGAGCTAATTCAAGAGTACTCCCGAGTTTCCCCCGATTCGAACTCGGAGAATTACGGTAATAGCCGCTCGTAGGTACTCCGGGCTCTCGTGGACATTTTTCACCATGTTGATAAATCTTCACGAGCTTACTTTGTTTCCCAAGTACCTGCCATTAGAGTTACGAGCTGCTAAGAGACGCCCCGAGCTCCGACGTACCCGCTACATACAATCTACGTGCTTACCACGAGTTTGATTTATTTTTTTTAAACTCGGGAGAGCTCTTGAATTACCTCGTATCGTGGGACAGGCCCTTTAATGTTATAAGGAAGCTTCGGAATTAACGGTAGTGGCTCTAGGATATAAATCTTCAATTTTATTCTATTTTATACTATACGAATAGTATGCTGCTCTATTGGAAGCGGATGAGCTATAATCCATGTGATACATCTGACCCAATTTTGATTTACTAAATCTTGTAACCATGCCTTTTGCAGCAACGTGATCCTTTTGTAATCAAAATACCGTATTCATTAAGATAGACACAAAAAGCTGAAGTAACTCAGCATGTCAGACAGCATCTCCGGAGAAAAAAAATAGGTGACATTTCGGGTTGAGTCTTAAGAAGGGTCTCGACCGTTGAAAAATGTCCACGAGAGCCCCGAGTACCTACGAGCGGCTATTACCGTAATTCTCCGAGTTCGAATCGGGGGAAACTCGGGAGTACTCTTGAATTAGCTCGTACAGTGGGACAGGCCCTTAAGCTATTTTGACCCAGAGTCTACCAAGCTCATGGAACGTCCAATCTCCCATTAATAATTCCAATAACCTATTCCGTTTCTCCAGATATGCCCTCTAACCCGCTGATTTACTCCAGCTTTTTGTGTTTTATCTTCAGTTTAAACCAGCATCTGCAGTTCCTTCCGACAGTATTCATTAAGATATTGACTGAGGTGAATTAGTTTGGGGGCATTTGTTTAAATCTGTAACTTGATCAAGGACCACTCACATTTCATCTTCCTTTTTCGTCTCCCATCAGGCTGAAGGTACAGAAGCTTAAAAGCAAGTATCGCCCAATTCAGCAATGGTGGCTTCCTTGCTGTTAGTAGGCTGTTGAAAGGATTCCTCGTTTACTAATGAATATCCCAAACTTGCAAACTACCTTGTTGCTGCCCTTGCACATTCTTTGCAGCTGTAACACTATTCTGCACTGTTTATTTTATCCTTTAGCATTACCTGATGTTTTTACATGGGATGATGTCCATGCATAGCGCACACTGTTTTTCATGATTTTGGCACACGTGGCTATAATGAACATAATAAAACATACAATTTGTCAGTGTCAGCCTGTTGTCAGTGCTTACAAGGTCAGCTGGCTTTTGGCCATTTTTGATTAGTATAACAATCCAAAGAATGAGACAGAATTGCAGCATAATTGAGATGCTAATGTAGGTAATGGAAATGTGTGTGTGTATGTGACCTTAAACAGATTGTTTGGATTAATATTTGTTACCAATACTTTCTGTCAGAAAAAGGTTTGAGAGTATGACAGAGGAAGGAAAGATTAAAGTTGAGGTTTGTCTGAAATTAGCTACTTGGGTTTATAACCATAATTTGACCAGTGCGAAGCAGATAAATGGAGGATGATGTGAACAAAGCAAAGGAAAACTAAAATCAATTGACATATTGCAGCCTCATTTCATATTGACTGTTCCCCGCACAGCTCTAGAAAGAATTTGAGGCAGCCAATTCCTCTTCATTTTACGGTGCGACAAGACTGTACATATTCTTCAGATATTTAATCCTATTTTTTACATTGTTCAATGCCAAAAAATGAGCATTTGCTGAAGCATTATATGGAAGGCCAATTGTACCCAGCAGTAGCTGAATTCTGATGAGTATACAAGAATATAATAGAGGATTCGGGGGAGATGTGACGATGATGCTGAAACAAAGAGGCTTAGTTAAAGGTTATCCCACGTTAGTGTTTTCTTAGAGTTGAGATTTAATCAACACATAAAATTGAAAGGTTTACATTAATTATTTCTGGTAAGGGCAAATAGAGGGAAGAAAGACCAGTAAGAAGGGAGTTGAGATTGAAGGGACATGTAGGCACATATGTTTTAAATTGTATGTTTTAAATTGACTGGATAGGAGATAGAAGTGCATTTTGCATTTTAAAATGACTTGAAGGAGCACCGGGGATGCTGTGGCTGAATAGAATGTGCACAGCTAGGCAGTTGGATTATTTTAAAATATTAACAGAAAATGCTGGAAGCACTTCACAGTCAGACAGTCTGTATGTGAAAAGAGTTTTCATTTCTGATTTTAAATTATTTTTCAGAATCAGCTGGTATGCATATAAAGGCCAAATAGTCTTGTTATAATAAATGTTTATAAAATTGACTACAGTGGCCAACTTACTCGGACTTTCCATAATTGTACATTTAATAATGGTGTCCTGGTGTCAAGACAGCATCCTCTCCCTCAATGTTAGCAAAGTGAAGGAACTGGTTATCAACTTCAGGAATCAGGGAGGCGTACATGTCCCAGTCTGTATTAGTGGTGCTGAAGTGGAGTCGATGAGAGCTTCAAGCTGCCCTGATCTAACCACATTGATGCTGCAGCTAAGGAATGACATCAATGCCTCGACTTCCTCTGAGAGCCTCTGGGAAATGTCTCAGACGATGTGCCAATTTCTATGGATGCTTTGCAGCTTGGTATCGCAACAGGTTTGTGCAAGATGGCAAGATGTGAATGCAGCCAAGTGCATCGCATAAACCAGCTCCCACAAACCCAATGTGTAGGAAGGAACTGCAGATGCTTTGAAGATAGACACACAATGCTAGAGTAACTCAGCAGTCAGGCAGCATCTCTGGAGAAAATTAGTGATGTTTCGGCTCGAAGCTCAACACAAAACGTCACCTATTCCTTTTCTTTAAAGATGCTGCCTGACCCGCTGAGTTACTCCAACATTTTGTCTATCTTCCCAAAGACTGCATCAAATAAATAAGCCAACATAATCAGTACTCTCATCCCGATCTTTCTCTCTGTTCTTCTCTTTGGCTCCCATCGGGCAGATGATTTAAAAACACGTACCACAAGATTCACGCACAGCTTCCTCCCCACTGTTATCAGATTTGAACAGATGTCTCGTATGCTGGGGATGCACTTCCTGATCTTCCAATCTACCTCATTTGGTCCTTGCACTTTATAAATTCTACATTTTCTCCCGCTGTAACATAATGTTGTGCATTGTTTATTTTCTCTTATGGATTACCTGTTGTGTACATATATGATATGATAAGCCTGGATAGAATGCAAAAGCTTTTCACAGTATCTTGGCACATGCCAAGGATAAACCAATGCCAATATCAATATTGAGAAGGGATATACTGAAAATTGAGTTAATTCAAGGTATATTAAAGCGATTGGTTCCTGAGAGGAAACGGTTCTATCATGAACAGCTGAAGAAATTAGCTTTATTATTTAGATTTCAGAAGAATGAGGGGTAATATTGAACATAAGATCCTAAGGAGGCATGATGAAGTAGTTATTGATTTTTCCACTGGTGGGAAAACCTGGAACAAGGGGATGTGGTTGTAAGATTAGCAGCTGGTCATGTACAATTGAGGGTGGGTCAAGCTCGACGAGGTCAAGTGCTCATGCTAGCTTTTTAGGTTGAAACAATATACCTTGTCTATAATAGCTGAATTGCTTGCAGATCTGACCCAATGATTCTGCAGAAGTAGAACAAGATTAAAAACTGTTCACTGTAGGAATCCCAAGTATCTTCTGGGAATATAGTATATTCTGTATTTTCTGTATCTGAATCTCCTGCCAGTATCTTCTGTTGACAAATATGCTTACTTTTGTACAACTGTGCTTTCTGTAAATTTGTTTCCCAGCTTTCCAGTTTTTGATTTATTAAAATTTAGTTTTTTATTTATAGAAAATCATTTTAAAGTTTGTTTTTGTCAAATTGTGCTTAAATTTAATTCAACAGTTTATTGGACGTCCTGGACTACGTCTGCT
Source organism: Amblyraja radiata (assembly GCF_010909765.2). Lineage (NCBI taxonomy): Eukaryota > Metazoa > Chordata > Chondrichthyes > Rajiformes > Rajidae > Amblyraja > Amblyraja radiata. Next base: position 34,501,883 of record NC_045957.1, on the reverse strand, counting down.
ACTTGAAGTTGCTTTCTATACTTTCCATGCTGTGCTTCTCCCCAACAAATTCTCTGAACTTGTGAAATATTGTTTCTTCAACCTAGGTCTGTGGTGTCTCAATTTGTCGGCTTCTAACCGTTACATTTCTGTGGAGATATTTTCTACTTCAAGTATGGAATATAAAATAAGTTGCTTGTTTTAACAGGAGTCTGTGAAGGTTTCAGAGTTGAATCCTAATGCCAAAGTGTGGGGAAATCATGTGCTAGATCTGGATGCTGCTGCAAACAATGCCTGTGAAGTTTGGGAAGAACAACTGGGGGCTCCTGAAGCTTGCCCAGAAGGTATGAAAATCTCCATTCTGACCTCTACTTAAAAAAATGTATATATCTTTTAGCAGTAAATCTATTTTCTATTTGTTATGCTGATAGCTATGTAGCTAACTTTGGTGGAGAAGAAATTTAATTTTCACCTTAAATTCACCTGCAAGGCACAAGTCGAGAGCGTGATGCAATATATCTTCCATTGGCTGGATAAGCAGAGCTCCAGCAACATTGGAGTTTGATACCGTTCATCACAAAGCTGCCTGCTTGATTAGTACCAAATTAGGCAACTTAGTTGTTTGGAAAAGTTGAGCCAAAGGATCCATTTCTGTTCTATGTACCCCAATGGACCATTGATTTCTCCATCAATTACATATATAGGCTGCAGTGTGCACAATCTGAAAAATCTATTGAATGTACAAACTACAAGTTGAACCAGTTAGTTGTATGAAGGATCTTCTGCCTTAAAAATATTCAGACTGCATCTATTATTCTTGGAGGAAGAAAGTTCCAAAAGAATTATGACCCACTGAGGGTCTTAATGTCTTAAATTGGCATCCCATTATTTATAATCTAACCAAATTCTAATTTATTCCACAAGGAAAAGCATCCTCTTCATGCTTCTTGGGATTATGTATATTTCAAACAAACCCTTCATTTCTTTGGATACAACAATGTCCTTTTCACCATTTTCCTTATAATGAATCCCCTGGGTCAGTCAAATAAAAAAAAAATTGAATTGCTTACAAGGTGTTAGCATCCTTTAAATTTGTAGGCCAACCCTGTACGAGTCCTTCAGGTGTCTCAACAGTGCCCTAGATAAATCTAATCTCCCTTTACACGCCTTTGGAAATAAATGATAATGTTGTTTGCTTTCTCATTTATTTGCGTGCTAGCCTTCAGCAAATTGTACACGAGCGTACCCTGATCCCTCTGTATACTTCAGATCTAATCTTTCTCCGTTTAGAGGTTTGCAGAGTCGTGCAATTAAATGTAAAACTATTCAATGAGCTAAAAGGACACTGGAGTAACTCAGAAGGTCAGGCTACGTCTCTGGAGAACATGGTTAGGTGGCGATTCTGGTTGAGATCATCCTTCGGCCAATGTAGCAGAGGGCCTCCTCCCCTGCTGCATCATCCAGTAAAGTCTTGTGCTTTGGAGAAAGTAGGCGATGAATTGTAATTTGTATGTGATGAAAATGTCATCCACTCTTAAATTCTATTTGGCAGGTTTTGAGACCAATGGTGATGCTGGCAAATCATTTCAGAGCCCATCACAGGAGCCCACTCTGACAGTTCCTTCTGCTGAGCAGCCCGATCTGGATGCTGTCACACTGCAGTGCACCGAATCTTATTACCCGGAGTATGAAACAATGCATGGAACCAGACAAACAGGTAATGAAGAACACTGCGATTTATTTCATTCTCTTTGGTTCATTTCACACAAGTAAATGTCCATGGTTTTGCTTTATGAATCTCATCCTCATTCGGTAAAACTGTCATCTGACTTCAGTTTTTATTTGTGTCCATTTTATTGGGCTATGGATTTTAATGATTTTATAAGCCTGTCTTAGTTTGTTTTAATTTTGAATCTATAAGCGAAAGCTATTTATTTGCACAATGTAGTTGTGCTTACATTTCATTCTTGCCAGATTGCAATCCAAATTGAAGCTTGCAGGTTTTTGTAACCTTGGGATCTGTGAAATGCAGCTGTTTTACAATGTTTGGGATTATTTGCACATTTAGTACATAATATGAGGTAATTGATGCCCATATAATGTGATTGTGTTAGATACGATATAAATAAGAATTATAAGCAGGAGTAGGCTATTAGGCCCTTTGTGCCTGCTCTGCCATTCAGCAAAATCAGTGATCTTTTAACCACCGCGAGACTGCTCCAGCCATATCTCTTCATTCTCTTAATATCTGAAAACCTGCATATTTCAGCCAAGATATAGTTAGTAACCCGGCCCATCACAGCTGCCTTGGGTAGAGATCTGCTACCTTCCTAGGTGAAGAAATGCATTTTCTATCTTGGGCCTGAATAGCTGACCATTGTATTGAATCTTATTGACTGCTTCTCGGCATCAGAGCCAGGGAAATCATTAATTCTTCACCTAACATTTTTGCCCCACCAGAAGTTAGAATTTAAGCAAAATCCTCATTGTTCAAAACTCAAGTGTTTATGCCCTATTCTGTTTAACCTCTCCTTGTTCACCAAGCATGCAACCTGAGAAATTATTCCGGTGAATCTTTGCACTCTGTCTATTTTGAGAATATCCATCCTTGGGTAGCGAGACCATACCATATTGATTGGGTACCTGGGGGGAGCTAAACCATATTGATTGTACACAATATTCTAGATGCACTCTTAGCAGGACCTTGGTTAATTGAAACAAGGCATCTTAACTTGGTATATAGAGTTTGCCTATAGTACTTGCTTGCTGTTGGCGTGTGCAATTTGTTTTATTTCCTCCAAAGACCATTGCAAAATATTGTGCACTGGTCTGCTAATGAGTATTAGCTCTAACTGGTAGGCTTTGGACATGCCAAAAAAAAATCATTAGTATTGTGGTCGAAGAGGCGCTGAAGGTCCTGATGCGTATGAAGGGAGACAAATCTCTTGGGCCAAATCCGATATATCTGAGGACATTGGGGAAACTAGAGAGGAAATTGCAGGAGCCCTGGCTGAAATGTAAGCATCATCAATAAATACAGGAGTGGTGCTGGAAAACTGGAGGGTGGTGAACGTGCGCCTTCTTTCCCGAAGATGTGACTAAAATGTTTGAGAGCAGAGCTGTTGATGTAGTATACAAGTACTTCAGCAAAGGATTCAACGTTTCCACATGGTAGGCTGCTATGGAAGATTAGATCGCATGGGATCCAAGGAGAGATGGTGGAATGGATAGAAAATTGATTTTATGGAAAGAAGCAGAGGGTAATGGTGGAAGGTTGCTTCTCAGACTGGAGGGCTGTGATTAGTTATGTGCCTAAACGGTTCGGCACTGGACCCATTTACTGTTAGTCATCTATATTAATAATTGGATGAAGAATGTACATGGCAAGCTTCGCAAGATTGCAGATAAAACAAAAATGGATTGTATTGCAGATAGTGAAGATGATTGCCAAAAAATTGTCACAGGATGTTAATTGGTTGGCCAGGTGGGCTGAGGAATGGTTGATGGAATTTAATACAGAAAAATGTGAGGTGTTGCATTTTGGAAAGTTAACATGGGCACGACCTACCAAGTGAATGGTATGGCTCTGGGGAGTGTTGTAAAGTGGAGGGATCTAGGAGTGCAGGTACATAATTCATGGAAAGTGGCATCACAGCTGGACAGGATGGTCCAGAAGGCTTTTGGCACATTAGCCTTCATCAGTCAAAGTATTGAGTGTAGAGGTTTGGAGGTCATGTTGGAGTTATATTAGACATTGGTGAGGCCGCATTAGAGTATTGTGTTCAGTTCGGAGCACCATGTTACAGGAAAGATGTCAAGTTAGAAAGGGTACAAAGAAGATTTATGAAGTTGCCAGGACTCGAAGGCCTGAGTTATCGGGAGAAGTCGAGTGGGCTGGGACTCTATTCCTTGGAGCACAGGAGGATGAGGGGTGATTATATAGAGTTATACAAAATCATGAGAGGGATAGATCGGGTAGACGCAGAGCCTCTCGCCCAGAGTACAGGAGTCAAGAACCAAAGGACATGGGTTTATTATGAAGGGGGAAAAATTTAATAGGAATCTAGGGGGTAACTTTTTCACACAGTTGAGTGTATGGAACAAGCTGCCAGAGGAGATAGTTGAGACGGAGACTATTGCAGCGTTTAAGAGACTATTACACGTACATGGATGGGACAGGTTTAGAGTGATATGGGCCAAATGCAGGCAGGTGGGGCTAGAGTAGATGAGACGCGTTAGTCGGTGTAGGCAGGTTTCCACGCTGTATGGCGCTATTAACGTGCACTAGGTGTAAGTTGATGTACATGCCTTGTAATGTACTAACATAATTGCTTTGTAGGGGGAGGAGATCAATCTCTATTGGAAGGCCAGACTGTTGGTCAAGAAGACCTTAGGGAATTGCTGAAAAAGACACTGGAGTTCTGCTTGTCTCGGTGAGTCCTTGATGGTGCTTTTTAATGTTGCTTTGTCCACGGGAGAATGTTATGTTCCTTCTTTTAGATCTGGGTGCGTCCCAGTGCAGCTAGAACCAGTTGGATGACACTCTGAACTGCAGCCAATGTAAAATACTTTTTGATGGGGATACCAAATTTAGAACATTTGCAAAGCACTCCCACAGCCTTCAGTATCCTCAATGGTCTACCTAAATTTTGCATTCAAAGCTTTATTTATATATTTTGAACTCAAATCAACTCCATCTGACTCCTAGATATGTTCAATGTCTTCCATTGATTGAGGACAATGCAAATTAGGAGTTAATATAGTTGAATCAACAAACATTTCTATCGCAGATCTGTTTGCTTAAATTTGCTCTTACCCATATTGTGTGCTAATGGCTATTTAAATGATAACCATGTTTTCCAGTTTGAAATGTCTGTGAAAAAGTATTAAGACTGCAATGAAGGGCACCATTGATTAGCTAAAGGGACCAGTAAAGTCATGGTAATTAAAGCAATGTGGCAATTTATTTTCTCCACAATAATTGGGATATGGTGGAGGTGGGCCCCAAGTACAATATTCAAAGAAGAGCGAATAACTTTCTGAAAGAAAAGAATATGTAGTGCTTTGAGTGGATTAATGGACTATCCTTGTATGAAGCCAGCACAAACTTGGTGGGACCGTTAGCTTTCATGCTGATTTTACGACTCTGAACGGGTCCTTAAGTGCACAGAACTTCCTTAATTTGTGAACGACATTAATGCAGCGTGGAAGGGCAACAAATTTAACTAAAATTCATCTTGCTCTCAATTTTTTTTTTTTTTTGCAGAGAAAATCTAGCCACTGACATGTACCTAGTCTCCCAAATGGATAGTGATCAATATGTACCAATACTGACTGTAGCAAATCTTGACCATGTGAAGAAACTGAGCACAGATGTGGACTTGATTATTGACGTTTTGAGATGTAAGTATGGTGCGCTATAATAAAAGTTTTAAAGAGTAATGATATAAATGATTTGGATGAGAATGGACAAGGCATGGTTAAGTTTGTAGCTGACACTAAAGTGAGCGGTGTAGATGGCAAAGATGGTTGTCAAAAATTGCCGCAGGATCGTGATCAGTTGGGCAGGTGGGTTGAGGAATGGCTAATAGAGTTCAATACAGAGAAGTGCAGAGTGTTGCACTTTGGTAAGTCAAACTAGGGCAAGACCTACATAGTGAATGGCAGGGTTCTGGGAAATGTTGTAGACGGGGATCGAGGTGTGCAGGTTCATGGTTCGTTGAAAGTGGCATCATGGGTTGATGGGGTGGTCAAGAAGGCTTTCAGCACATTGGCCTTTATCACTCAGTATTGAGTTTAGTAGTTGGTAAGTCATGTTGCAGTTGTACAAGACATTGGTGGCCACATTTAGAGTATTGTGTTCAGTTTTGGTCACCCTGTTATGAGAAAGTTGTTAAGCTGGAAAGAGTGCAGAGAAGATTTACAAGGATGTTGCCAGGACTTGGTCCTGAGCTATAGGGAAGAGGATGAGTCGGCCAAGACTTTATTCCTCGGAGCGCAGGAGAATGAGGGGCGATCTTATAGAGGTGTATAAAATCATGAGAGGAAAAGATTGAGTAAATGCAGTCTCTTATCCAGAGTATGGGAATCAAAAAACAGAGGACCTCGGTCTAAGGTGAGAGGGTGGGGGGGGGGGGGGGGGGGGGGGGGAGAGAGAGAGAGATTTAATCGGAACCTTAGGGGCACTTTTTTTTTTTTTTTACATGAAGGGTGGTATGTGTATTGAACAAGTTGCTGGAGGAAGTAGATGCGACAGGTACTATCGCAATGTTTTAGGAATATTTGGACATGTACATATGTCCAAATTTCTTATAGAAACTTACAAAATTCTTAAGGGGTTGGACAGGCTAGATGCAGGAAGATTGTTTCCGATGTTGGGGAAGTCCAGAACAAGGGGGTCACAGTTTAAGGATAAGGGGGAAATCTTTTAGGACTGAGATGAGAAAAACATTTTTTACACAGAGAGTGTTGAATCTCTGGAATTCTCTGCCACAGAATGTAGTTGAGGCCAGTTCATTGGCTATATTTAAGAGGGAGTTAGATGTAGCCCTTGTGGCTAAAGAGATCAGGGGGTATGGAGAAAAAGCAGGTACAGGATACTGAGTTGGATGATCAGCCATGATCATATTGAATGGCGGTGCAGGCTCGAAGGGCCGAATGGCCTACTCCTGCATCTCTTTTCTATGTTTCTACATAGGGTAGATTTAGAGATATGTGCCAAACATATGTGGGACTCGCATAGATGGGGCATGTTGGTCGATGTGGACAAGTTAGGCCGAAGGGCCAGCTTCCATTCTGTATGACTATGACTCTATTTTGAAAAGAATTGTCACTGAAGATATCTGTAATTCATTTAGCTTTGCCTTTGGTCCAAGTCGACGAGAAAGGAGAGAAGGTCAGGCCAAATCAAAATCGCTGCATAGTTATTCTAAGAGAAGTACCGGAGTCAACACCTATTGAGGTAAGAATAGTGTTACATCAATAGTGTTACATCGGATTTCAAAGTTTTGAGTCTTATAAAATAAAAGCCGCAGAATGATGTGGTGTAAGGGATGGTAAACTGGTCCAATTATTCTCAAGGTCTTCAGAAACATTAGCAATAAAGCTAATGCCCAGGCCAAATGAGGATCTCAACCTTTTAATTTTGACCGCTTGCGGATTTTGGAGATTAATTCGAAAATGAGCAGTAAATTATAAAAGTGGCATTGTACAAAGGTTTTAAATTAATGAATTGTCACACTATAAATATTAACATGAAAAATGCTAGGAGGGAATTTGACTGGTTTTACTGGAATAAGTGGTGACTACTTCAGTTTGTTACAGATGTTAGGAATATTGATATCAGTACCAGAATGCATGCGAGATCTAATTTAAATCCCTCAACCAAGAAATGCAAGCCATTTGGCCTTGTGGACTGACTCCGTCCATTTTAGTACCCTGGTTACCGGTTAGTCCCCACATTTCTTGATCCCTTTAGCATTAAAAAATAGATTTACATCCTGTGAATGCATTGAACTCTGTTCCCTATAGCAAACCACCTGTGACTATGACATCTGATAGGTACAAAGTACTGGAGTAATTCAGAGGGTCAGGCAGCATCTCTGGAAAAACGGGATAGATGATGTTTCTGGTCAGAACCGTTCTTCAGAATGAACCCTTGGGTCTGAAGAAGGATTCCTACCCAAAATGTCACCCATTGTTTTTCTCCAGAGTTGCTGCCTGACCCGCTGAGTTACCCCAGTACTTTGTGTCTATCCTCGATATAAACCACCATTTGCAGTCCCTTCCTACAAACTATGACAACTGATTCAAGACTCACGCAACGCGGAGCGTCTTTCCTGCATCTAGTCTGTGTCATTATTTACGGTTTCATTGACTTCATAATATCTTGTAATGTGCTCAGAGAATATAAGCCTAGCTGATCTAATCTCTATTCATACTTCAATCCTGCCATCCTAGGGATCAGTCTGGTAAAACCTTTGCACTCCCATTTGATGTGGACTAAAATTGTGTGCCTGTCCAGATGGGATCTTGCCAAAACTGCACAGCTACTGCTGCAGTGAAATGAAGTAATACAATAATAATAATAATAATACATTTTATTTAATGGGCGCCTTTCAGACATCTCAAGGACACCTTACATAGTAATCGGAATAACATATAATCGGAATATAACAAGTAATAAAGACATCACAGAGACACAAATTAAAAACAGAATTCAATCCAAAAACAGAAAATCAAAAACACAGTGTGAAGAGAGAGCAGCGGCAGCCAAAGCGCGCCAGCGTCCACTCTCTCTTCACGGCAGCCTTGGACACAGACCTACAGGACTACAATTAGACAAAAAAATCATCCCCCCACAGTGGATAGCACTGTGGAGGAAGGCACAATGTCCAGTCCCCACCCCATGTTCACCCCAAAGTCAGGCCTATTGAGGCCACCGCAATTGCCTCTACGGAGGCCCGATGTCCCTGGCCGTTGTCACCGGGTGGCCTTGCCCCGGCGTCGGGAGAGTCCTCTCGGCGGCTGGGCCACCTGGAACGGCCGCTTCTTGGTTGGAGCCCGCGGCTGCCGAAGCCGACATGGCTGCGCCGGTTTGGAGCTCCCAGGCTCCCGATGAAAAAGTCGGCGCCGCACTGCCGCCTCTCCGCACTGCCGCCTCTCCGCTCCGCAGACCCGGAGATGTTGCTCTCGGTGGTCCAGCGCGGCGACCCAGGCAAGGCGTTGCCCGCTCCGCTCCAGCGCTTCAATGCTGTGCCGCCGCCGAGGCCGAGGTGCTGGGCGGTCCCCGCCAGGAAACGGCGCTCCAAGCCCGCAGGTAGGCCACGAGGACGGGTCGATGGGCAGCCCGGAGAAAAGGCTGCCACACCGACCAGGTAGGGACCTAGAAATAAAGTTTACACCTACCCCCACATTAAAAAGACCATATCCCCTACAAACAAAAAACAGGACTCACTAAAAACTATTAAAAAAACGAATTTAAAACGGACGGCTGCTGGCTAGCAGCCGTTCACCAAGATGGCTCCTCCTCCTCCACAATACAATACAATTTATTTGTCATTTGAACCTCACATGAGGTTCAAACGAAATTTGGTTTCTGCAGTCATACAAGAAAAGAACCAACACACACACCAACACAATTTACACAAACATCCATCACAGTGAATCTCCTCCTCACTGTGATGGAAGGCAAAGTCTTGTCTCCCCTGCTCTCCATTCTTCTTCCAAAGTCAAAGCCCCCGGCGGGCGCTAGCAAGTCCGCGGCCATTTAAAGCCGCACCGGGCGATGTAAGGCCCTGCTCCGGGTCTTGATGTTGGAGCCCCCGGCGGGCACTAGCAAGTCCCGCGGCTGTAAAAGCCGCGCAGGGCGATGTAAGGCACCGCTCCAGGCCACTTTCAACCACGCAATTCGGGCGGGAGAAGTTACCATTGCTGGTGCTCCGTGAAGCAGTCTCCCACCGGGGACCCACGAGCTCCCGGTGTCACCATCCACCGGAGCCGGGTCGCAGCAGCGCGCCATCACAGCTCTCCGCACTCCGAAGCCGGCCTGCTCCACAATGGTAGGTCCGCAGCTCCGCCGGCTCCGTGACTTGAGCTGTCGTTCCGGCAGGAGGCCGCTCCACGGCGCTAGGCCCCAACGGCAACGGAGACCCGACAGGGAAAGGTCGGGTCCCCGTACAGGGAAGAGATTTAAAAGTTTCCCCCGCCCCCCCACACATTCACATTTAAAAACCCACTATACCCTCAGCGGGACAAAAAAAAAAAGACAGACGGACTGCAGAGGCAGCTGCGACGTCGGTCGTGCCGCCCACCCACACACAAGTAAATGTTTTGTTTTGCGAACTGTCGGTCAGGTGACATTAAAACTCAATGTTGGGGATACTCAGCATCTCCGGTGGCATATGTGAGAAGAAAGGTTCACATTTCAAGTTAAAGGTCCTTCATTAATTTAATTTGCTCTTCAAGTTGGCTATGATAAGGCTTTTCAGTTGATTTGCATATTTTTCGTTTCCTCTGTTATTGAGCAATACTAAAGCTATTTGTCATTTTTAGTCGATAGAATAATCAACAAACTGAAGCAGTGACAAGTTTTTTACTAGTTTCTTACTGCCATTATAACTTCCAGGAAAGCCTATCAATTACTGTAAATATGCTTCTTCCAAGGGTCATTAAATGGGGGTGGTGGTATGTTTTGATAAATTCTTGTACAATAAGTACTGCTCATTTGCATTTTAGAATTTAATTTTTTTGACTTGCAAATATCCAGCATGGGATATTTCTGTTCAATGACTAGTTATCTTTTTTTCTCTCTCTAGGAAGTAGAAGCGCTTTTTAAAGGAGAAAATTTCCCAAAATTCATGAGTTGTGAATTTGCCTACAATGATAATTGGTTTATCACCTTTGAATCGGAGGCTGATGCACAGCAGGTAAAGTGAATTGTTTCTGGGGGTATTTGGGGAATTTTGACAACCAGTACAATGCTCATTATTCTGAGCGAATAATTAATATTAATTAATTGGCGAGCAATGCTCTCATAATAAAGAATGGGAACTGGAATAGTCTTAAAATAGTAGATAGACACAAAAGGCTGGAGTAACTCAATGGGTCAGATAGCATCTGGAGAAACTGAATAGGTGATGTCTCTGGTTGAGACCAATCTTCCCCTATTCCATATCTCCAGAGATGCTGTCTGACCCGCTGAATTACTCCAGCTTTTTGTATTTATCTTCGGTTTAAACCAGCATCTGCAATTCCTTCATACACAGTCTTGAAATAGTTCTGTGTTCAAAGTGCAGTGAGTAACACATAGCCTTTATTTCTTGACTTTGTTTAAATTGAGTCCAGATTGGATGTCTTACTGGTAACTTTGTAAATATCGTTTTCAGAATACGACGACGGTGTCTAATTCAGTTTGATATAGTTCCATAAGCAAGATTTCTACTGCAGTGACAAGCTGGGCAAGGCAGTGCCATATTGATGCAGGAGAGGGCGTCTTGAGCCTGGGGTTGAAGAGCATTGCTCGCCATCACTTTAGTGTGGCTGACTAATTTTAGTTGGTATAGCGTGGTTGAAATTGAAAATCTTCAATTACATGGAATTAATCATGATGAGAAGAGAACTACGTTTAAATGCCCCCACTCTTGTCATTAAACCAATCATTTAAAACTTTTGCAATTGAAAATCAAATTAATCTTTGGAGCAAAAAACATTCAACTGCGTTTATTGAGGTTGACAATTTTCCTACAAAATTGTTTCTATTATTAATGCTCAAGATGAGCAACTTGTGGTTTTATGAAGACTTAAACATAGGAAAAATCTAAAGAATATGTACATATTAGATTTTGTGCCCGATGATATCGAGGATTATATGTTATGACAATCATTATTTATTCAGCCAGCCCTTGACCATTTAACAAATTAATGATAGCACTGATCTCAACTGTGTTGCGTTTGCCTAAGCATTTCTTTATATCTTGTATTGCAATGTCAGCTTCAATTGTAAATGGCAAATTACTTAACTTATCAAAGGGAATAGTTTTCTTGAAGACATAATAACTGGCAAGTTTTCCGTAAATTTTATTTCTTCACCTTGAGTGTCATTCTGTTAAATGGAGTTAAAAAAGTGTTCTGACTCACTTATTTTGTTCAGGCATACAGATACCTTCGAGAAGAAGTAAAGACCTTTCAAGGGAAGCCTATAAAGGTAGCTGTTTTATATTTGCTTAAATGTTTAATTCTTTCTGTGGTATGAAATTATTAACTTGAACCTGGGCCTTTTTGTAGGCAAGGATAAAAGCAAAGCCAATGGCTATCAACACTTTTCTACCAAAGAATGGTTACAGACCTCTTGACATGAACCTATACACTCAGCAGAGGTACACGTCATTTTATGTGCCTCCCATCTACAGCCCCCAGCAGCAGTTTCCACTTTACAGCCTTCTTACTCCTCAGTCTTGGTCTACAACCCACAGCTACCTGGATCCAACATTGGTAAGCATTATGCATTTGTATGTTGTGAATATTTGATGTGTGTGCATGCTTGGTGTATTTTAATTATGAATCTTTTGGAATTGCCCTGAATAGCATTTTCCTTAATAACACATTATAAATATATTACCTCCTTGCTAAGTGCGACCTTTCATTTCTTTGACAAATCTTGAATATCCTAGAGAAACTACTTAGATCCCTTAGAATTTCCATTGGAAGCAAAAGTTTGGGAATTAATATTTTGTTGTGGGGCAAACTAATCTTGGTTCTTGGTTTCTTGGTCCTCCAAAATATTCCAAATGGAATTTAAACTGGAGGTGGTGAAGGGAGGGCTTAAGCCAGAAAGGGTTATTGGGAAGAAAGAGCTACTTCAAATTTAGTTGCACCTGGTTGGGTAACTTGCCTATGGAGAGTGTTGTGGTGCTTTTTAACTTCCTTTTTTTTTGAAAAATGGTTTGGTTCCTCATTTCTTTTTCAGCAAAATAATTTTGTGCTGTTCTTCAAAGTATGTTTGAAAGGAGACGAGGAAACATTTTTTCACACAGTGGTGAGTCTGTGGAATTCTCTGCCTCAGAGCACAGTGGAGGCGGGTTCTATGGATATTTTCTAAGAGAGGGCTAGATAGGGCTCTTAAAGAGACCAGAGTCGGGGGATATGGGGAGAAGGCAGGAATGGGGTACTGATTGGGGATGATCAGCCATGCTCACATGATCACGAAGGGCCAAATGGCCTACTCCTGCGTCTATTGTCTATTGTCTATCATCTCAGTCCAGATTGGTCTGCCCCATTGAGACTGCGACCCCCTAGGAATAGTGCTCATCCAGGGTAAATGTAGGAGAGGGAGATAGTTCAGTCATGATTTACTGGAGTAGACTTGATGGGACAAATGGCCTATTTCTACTCTTATTCCTTTTGACCTTGTATTCCATTCCCTGGATGCAGTCTCACCAAGGCAGCATGACGTCTTTACTATTTCATTGTATTATTTGTTGCCTTAATTACTTGTTGCCAGTTGCACGTAAACTCAGTGGCTTGCGTACAAGGACTCTAATGCCCCTGCCCGACTTAGGAAACCTGAACGGAAACCTCTGGAGACTTTGCGCCCCACCCAAGGTTTCCGTGCACTTCCCGGAGGTTTTTGTCAGTCTCCCTACCTGCAACCTCCGGGAACTGCACGGAAACCTTGGGTGGGGCGCAAAGTCTCCAGAGGTTTCCGTTCAGGTTTCCTAAGTGAGATGGGGGCATTAGGAGCATGCCCCACCTCATCAACATCTATTCTGGGGGTTTTTAAACTCCATTTCAAATTGGCTAATTTTTATATCTTGCATTGACAGTAGGATTAACAAAATAGTTTCCTGCAAAAAAAAAAAGTTGCTCATGTACTAGATTAATTCGTTATTTCAAATGCCTGAAATGACTGGCCTGTAACCTTTATCTCAAGGTCTGCTAGAACTTGTGGCAAGTGCTGGTTTTACTTGGTTCTTAAACTCCTTCTGCAGATGTTTTTTTGCAAGTCCATCATGCTAGTTTTGGTTTGCCGTGTGGTTTGATAGGAGACTCGATTGAAGTCATGTGTTTTCTGAAAATAAGCTTTTTTTTAAATATAGGTTTTAGATGAATTATGTGAATCAATGATTTGTTGGTAGAAATCTGGGAATTTTAACTTGTGTCAGCAGTATCCAAAGGACAAGTTGCGTAATGGTGCAATTCCTTAATTTCAGGGTTGAATTGCAGTTGTTTTGCTTCTCGGCTAATGCTCAGCCAAAATTAGAATCCACTGAGATGGGAAAACTTGCTATTGGAAATACCACTATTACTTTGGAAAGAGTTTCAGAAGTTAAACATTAACTGCAAGTGATGCAATTAGTCATTTTGGTTAAACCATATAAGAAGCTTTTGATATATAGGAGCAAATCAAATCTTGTATATTTAATGAAATTGTTAAATTCCAGAATCCAGACAAAAAATAAATCTAATAAACTACTCGCCAGAGGCACTTAATAATGCCCAAAAGCAGCATTGATTTTGAAAAGTGTCCATTTAATTCCTTAGTGTCTTTATCTGAGGTCTCATAACTATAATTTCTTGGAAGGTCAAAGAATCAGGCCTAATTCCATAAATCACCTACGCTAAATTACCAATCTTGATACTTGTGAACTTGGGTCTACAGTTTATCCAATTATTCAAGGCTTGGAATATCTTAATCATATGTTCTATGGATTCTCCATTTGAAATTGGACCTGTTTATCTGCATCTGTTTATGATCTGCAGCATAATATGCATTTGAGTATGAGCTGTCCAAAATGAGTATTTCACAACTAATCCTTGCACGGTTAAGAGTGAATAAAGAGGTATTTGTAAAGACTATTTGTATATCTAAAAGCCTCATAAACACTATTGCACCTGCCTCGACTATCCACCCTGGCAGTGCGTTCCAGGCACCCATCACACCCCCCCCCCCCCCCCCCCCCCCCATGTTAAAAAAATCAACAACAAAAAAACATTTGCCCCGCACATCTACTGTAAACTTTGCCCCATTCTTCTTGAAATTCCCACCCAGGCATAAAGGTTTTGACTGTCTACCTCTTAATTTTATTTCCATCAAGACTTCCCTCAGCATCTGGTGCTCCAGAGAAAACAATCCAAGTCTGTCCAACCCCTCCTGACAGTCAATACTGTCCAATACAGGCAGCATTCTGGTAAACCTCTTCTGCACCCTCTCTAAAACCTGCTTACAATGTGCTGACCAGAGCTTCACACAGTACTCCATGCAGCTTAACCAAAGTCCTCTAAAGCTGCATCTTGACTTTCTGACTCTTATACTCAATGCCTCGACCAACAGAGATAATATGCCATTTTTACTGTTCTATCTATTTGTATCGCCACTTACATGCAGTTGCATCCCTCTACATCAATGCTTTAAATAGTCTTGCCATTAAATGTATACTTTCCCCTTGCATTCAACTTCCCAAAATGCCACACCTCACCATGCTCGGATTTAATTCCATCTGTCAGTCAGCAACGGTAGTATTCTTTAAGAAAATTGACTAAATTGTTTAGGATTGCAATTGGATGGAAATGCAAGTGGGATAAACCATCTCTGCTTGGTGTTTGGTTGTAGAATGCCAATGTGCAGATGGGATGGGGGGTGGGGGGGGGGGCAGAATGAGAGCGCAGAGGGGAGGGATAACTTGCTCCAATCTGGTGTTACAATCGGTACTCGGCTAGTAAATGGTGGCCCACAAAGACAGTCATCTCAGATCTTGTAAGAATTGGAAAATACAACTAAATTTATTCACATTGCTTGGAAGCTTGCCGTTCAAGATTTTCAGTGGAATTTTGCAACCTATCCAATGTTTACAAAGCAACATAAGTTTGTTTTGTGGCTTCAGATTCAGATTCAACTTTAATTGTCATTGTCAGTGTACAGTACAGAGACAACGAAATGCAGTTGAGACAACGAAATGCAGGCTTGTTTTAGATCACGATGGCGGATGTCATGCATAAGCGTCTCAGCATTTTCCTGACTATAACTTTATAATCTCTGCCATTACTGGACATCGGGAAGAGTTTGGTCTTCAGAGTTAAATAATTTTTTTTCTAGATTAAAATCTTCGACTTGACTGATGGTTCATTCTTAAAGTGAAACGTGCAGCACGTTAAGTTCAGTGCCTCGGTTATGAATCATGTGTTCTTGAACAATCTTTAAATGTACTGGGTATTCAATTTACTAAGCTTTTTTTCTAACTTGTTGGTTAGGTGTCTCCATTTCCAAATGCTGGCTTCATCAATGGATTTACTGCAGCCCCAAACTTCAAATCTGCAACAGCCCCTTTGACCTCACTCAGACAATATAATCCTAGAAACAGGTAAGATTTAAAAGATTTTTCGAACGATATTTGCAAAACTAATTTGGTAGCAAGTACAGCATCCCGTGCCATTACAATAGAAAAGGGCTCACTGTAGCCATACAGTAATCGAGAGAATTACAGATGGACAATGAGACAAAAATGAAGGGAGATATAAAGACAGTGCTCTGTTTTGTTTGGAAGCAGTCTGCCAATTTATGTTTTTGCAGTAATTTAACGGGTGATACAGGGTTACCAGTGGATTTAAGATCTTTATTTTTCATAAGCTGGAGTGCTTTTGAAATATGAGTATCGGTTGCCCACTTAACCCAGGCTTGCTCTGCAATTTAATAAGACAGCAGCTGATCGGATTGTAACCTTTCACTCCCTTGCACGTCCATTTTTTTTTCTGCCTCAAACTATTAGACTGTTTGCAGTGCCTTGGAGGGAGAACATCTTGAAGACATGATGCAGAAAATTGTCTGTCTCAAATTGAGTGCACCTTATTACTCCAGTGAACTCTCATTCTAGATGTTCCATGAAATAAACATCTGCACATCCACCCTGTGTAGACTCTCCTCTGGATTTTGTTTCATTCAGTTCACATGTAAATTACAGCACATACAATCCTAACCTGATCTACATTGTAAGATATTACTGGACTACACTTCTTCCCACCTGCTTCCTGTAAAGATTCTATCCCCATCTCCCAGTTCCTCTGTCTATGCCGCATCTGCACCCAGGATGAGGTGTTCCAAACCAGGGCATCGGAGGTTTCCTCATTCTTTAGGGAATGGGGTTTCCCCTCTTCGACTATAGATGAGGCTCTCACCAGGGTCTCCTTTATATCCCGTAGCTCCGCTCTCACTCCCAGTCCCCCCCACTCATAACAAGGACAGAGTCCCCCTTGTCCTCGCCTTCCATCCTACCAGCCGTCATACAACAGAAAATCCTCCGATATTTTCGCCAACGGGATCCCACCACTGGCCTCATCTTCCCATCTCCTCCCCTTTCCGCAGAGACAGCTCCTTGGTCAATTCGTCCTTTCTCATGCAAACCACTCCCTGCCCTGGTACTTTCCCTTGCAACTGCAGGAAATGCTGCACTTGTTGCTTTACCTACTCCCCTCAACACCATCCAAGGACCCAAGCAGTCTTTCCAGGTGAGGCAGAGGTTCACCTGCATCTCCTCCAACCTCACCTATTGCATCCGCTGTTCTAGGTGTCAACTGCTCTACATCGGTGAGACCAAGCGCAGGCTTTGCGATCGCTTCGCCCAACACCTCAGCTCAGTTCGCATTAACCAACCTGATCTCCCGGTGGCTCAGCACTTCAATTCCCCCTCCCATACCGAATCCTACCTTTCTGTCCTGGGCCTCCTCTATGGCCAGAGTGAGGCCCACCCCAAATTGAAGGAACAGCACTTCATATTTCGCTTGAGTAGTTTACACCCCAGTGGTATGAACTTTGACCTCCAATTTCAGGTAGACCTTGCCCTCCTTCCCCTCCCCTTCCCAGCTCTCCCACATACTATTGTCTCTGCCTCTTCCTTTTTTCTTCCCGCCCCCCACCACCCCCACATCAGTCTGAAGAAGAGTATCGACCCTAAACGTCACCCATTCCTTCGCTCTATAGATGCTGCCCCACCCGCTGAGTTGCTCCAGTATTTTTGTCTACCTTCGATTTTTCCAGCATCTGCATTTCTTTCTTATACATTGTAAGAGATGTCTATTCTAGTTTAACATTCTGTTACTCTCTTAATTACTGGTCATCACCATGCTCATATTATTTGCCCAGTTAGATCTAATTACCACATTTTGCAATCTCTCAGCATATATTAATTGGTTCCGACCTTTATTTCATAAGGAATAGGAGGAGAATTAGGCCATTTGGCCCATCGTCTACCGTTCAACCATTCAATGTAGGCTGATCTATATCTCCCTCCTAACCCCATTCTCCTGCCCCCCATAACCTCTGACACCTGTACTAATCTAGAATCTATCTACTGTAAAAATATCCGGCGAATTCATTTCATCAGCAAATTTGTAATCTTGTCTTTGGTGTCATTGTCACAGTTTGTGTAATATTCAGGCCCAGTATCTATTTGCATGGCATCCTTGTTTGCATCTTGCCTGCCAGAAAAATACCAATTTATGACTATTCTGGCTTGCTAACAGAAAATGATCTCTCATTTATTCCAACAATTCTGATTTTAATTCAGGATAATGTGTAATACCGCACCTTCTCAAATGTCTATTGGAAATCTTAAGTATTGTACATCCGCAGACAAAAACAGGCCATCTGGTGTACTGACTCTGCACTTGCTGTCATGCGCCCATTTGCACTAAAATTATTCTCCCTACATTGCTAACAACCTCTAGATTCTGGCACTCATTCACATTTGGGGGGGTATTACGCTGTGGCTAATAAATTTACTTAAAGATCTTATAGGAGGAAACTCCACAGTCGTAGGGTGAGCATGCAAAATCAATAGCAGGTTAAGATTAAACCTGGGGTTGCAAGGAAGTGCCTCTATAAGCGAGTTTGGTATTCCGACTGCGCATGCCCAGGTCATAGGTCACTCGCTATAAACATTCTCGGCAGCTGCATTTGCGTGCAGGCTTGTTTTTTGTCCGGGGTCGGGCCCGGGTCTCCGGGCGCTGTTGAGTTGCTGCTGGGCTGTCCCCGTCCCCTCCCGGATGTCCTATCCCTGTCCGGGCGGCCCCGGACTTACAGCTGGCGGGGGGTGGGGGGGGGGCTGTCCAGCTGGGTTGGATGAGGCGTCTGTGTGCATGCAGCTGCCGGGAATGTCTCTCCGCCTGTCCAGTCCCCCCGCTCCCACTCACATCTTCCCCCCCCCCCCCCCCCCCCCCCCCCCCCCCATATCTCGCTATTCCAGATTAAATATATTACACATATTTCATGAATAAAGATAAGAATTTATGCACAGTTTTAACAGTCAGCGCTTTGTTCGCTTTTTCTTTATAGCCAGTGACCTTTGACAAATCCCATGATTCCTTGCGTTTTTTGGGAATACTGAACTCGCAGGTGCCACGCCATAATCCTTGTAATCGTTCACAGTGACACACATTAAATTAACCAGCCTAACATTTCCTGCTTTCGAACTTCATATTTTGATTAAGATATATTTCCTCACAGAATTCATGAGTATGTAGTTGCATTGATTTCAAAACTTCAAAAACCTATGTTTTGGTTGTTATTAAATGTGTTCTCAACTATTTAAGTTTCTTAAACTTCAAATTTCTTTTAACCAGACTGCATACTTTGAAAATGTCTGAAGTGTATGATTTTTGTTTTGCCAAATAAGTAACTATTTAAAAAATCTTCTGTCAAGTCTTGCTGTCATTCTGGAGTTTGCATTACCAGAATAATTTATGTGAAAGAATATAAAGATCAAAGGATAAATCCGTTGAAACTTTATTCAAAGTTCCTATGATTTTATATGTTCTCTTCTCTTAAAGTTTGGAATCTTAGGTTGGTGTTTGATAGAATCAAAAAATAATTAAAGCAATAGTGACCACTGTATATGCATTTTGATATTTCAAAGTAATGTGCGTGTAATATGCTCATTATGGCTACACGGCTCCAGGTGTAATTTGATCTCTAATATATAAGGACATCAAATTGGGTATATAATGCAATTTAAAAAATTTGTAGATGTCACTAAGCTTCAAGTCGTATCCTAAAATCTGGAGCTTTCTGGGTCAATTTTCCTGCTAGATGTTAACTTGGTAATAGGCTCTCGTGTTTACTTTTTTTTAAATTTGTGAGTGAAAAGTAAGACCATCAACAGTGCCCTCCATAATGTTTGGGACAAAAGCCCGTCATTTATTCATTTGCCTCTGTCCTCCACAATTTGAGATTTGTAATAGAAAAAAATCACATGTGGTTAAAGTACACATTGTCAGATTTTAATAAAGGCCATTGTTATACATTTTGGTTTCACCTTGTAGAAATTACAGCAGTGTTTATACATAGTCCCTCCATTTCAGGGCACCATAATGTTTGGGACACATGGCTTCACAGGTGTTTATAATTGGTCAGGTGTGTTTAATTGCCTCCTTCATGCAGGTAAAAGAGAGCTCTCAGCACCTAGACTTTCCTCCAGCCTTTCCATCACCTTTGGAAACTTTTATTGCTGTTTATCAATTATCAACATGGGGACCAAAAGTTGTGCCAATGAAAGTCAAAGAAGCCATCTTGAGACTGAGAAACAAGAATAAAACTTAGCGACATCAGCCAAACCTTAGGCTTACCGAAATCAACCTTGGGCTTACCAATATCCTTTGCATGCAATGACTGCTTGAAGTCTGCGATTTATGGACATCGCCAGTTGCTGGGTGTCTTCTCTGGTGATGCTCTGCCATGATTGAGAACCAAGAATAAAACTGTTAGAGACATCAGCCAAACCTTAGGATTACCAAAATAAACGGATTTGGGAACATCATTAAGAAGAAAGAGAGCACTTACTTATGAAAGAGAGAGCTTACTAATCGCAAAGGGACTGACAGGCAAAGGAACACCTCCACAGTTGATGACAGAAGAATTCTCTCTATAATAACGAAAAATCCCCAAACACCTGTCTGACAGATCAGAAACTCTCTTCAGGAGTCGGGTGTGGATTAGTCAATGACCAATGTCCGCAGAAGACTGCATGAACAGAAATACAGAGGTTACACTGCAAGGTGCTAACCACTGGTTAGCCTTAAAAATAGGATGGCCAAGTTAGTTTGCCAAGAAGTACTTAAAAGAGCACCCACATTTCTGGAAAAAGGTCTTGTGTATGTATGAGACAAAGATTAAGTTATATCAGAGTATGGAGGAGAGAAGGAACTGCCCAAGATCTAAAGCACACTACCTCATCTGTGAAACATGGTGGTGGGGGTGTTATGGCCTGGGCATTTGTAGCTGCTGAAGATACTGGCTCACCTCTTCATTGATGATACAACCACTGATGGTAGTAGCATAATGAATTCTGAAGTGTATAGACACATTCTTATCTGCTTAAGTTCAAACAAATGCCTCAAAACTCATTGGCCGGCGGTTCATTCTAAAATAAGACAATGATCCCAAACACTGCTAAAGCAACAAAGGAGTTTGTCAAAGCTAAAAAATTGTAAATTCTTGAGTGGCCAAGTCAATCACCTGATCTGAACCCAATTGAGCAAGTCTTTTATATGCTGAA
The DNA here is from genome assembly GCF_010909765.2 of Amblyraja radiata. Lineage (NCBI taxonomy): Eukaryota > Metazoa > Chordata > Chondrichthyes > Rajiformes > Rajidae > Amblyraja > Amblyraja radiata. The sequence goes on along the minus strand of NC_045957.1, from coordinate 34,480,863 downwards.
GAGGAAACTGAAGAAGATAAGCCCTCACAACAAGCAGCGTAACCTAAAGATGGCTGCAATACAGGCCTGGCAGAGCATCACCAGAGAAGACACCCAGCAACTGGTGATGGCCATGAATTGCAGACTTCAAGCAGTCATTGCATGCAAAGGATATGCAACAAAATACTAAACATGACTACTTTCATTTACATGACATTGCTGTGTCCCACACGTTATGGTGCCCTGAAATGGGGGGATTATGTATAAACACTGCTGTAATTTCTACTTGGTGAAACCAAAATGTATAAAAATGGCCGTTATTAAAATCTGACACTGTGCACTTTAACCACGTGATTTGTTTTATGACATTTCCCAAATTATGGAGTACAGAGGCAAATAAATAAATGATGGGTGTTTGGCCCAAACATTGAGTAACAACAGCATGTAAAATAAAAGCACACCAATGTATTTACATTATTAATTACTTAACAAAACTTGCAATGCATCTTAGCATTGCGGTAGTGAGAATGTTCACACAACCTCCTAATACATATCACAATTATTGGCTACCAACATTTTGTTTAGGATTCTTCATTTGTGCTTTTATTTGTATGAGATATTGCCAATGATAGGAAGCCAATTGATTCTAAGGAGATTCAGTCGCCTACAGTATAAATATTGAGGCAGGGACGGGAAGAGACGATCATTTTATCTTTTCAAAAGTATTGAAAGATTAGAATGTGTAAGACGTGGCACGAAACTATCCAGTGATAGTAGATTGTCCCGTCTCAGCTCCACAAAACTGGTTTGTAAGGGACTCCGGTGTCTGTTCTCTAATTTAGAAATGTAATGAGCAGAAACTGATTTAGTGTGCAGATTGCCTTCTGAAAGGAAATGAATGGATCTCCTTTCAGCATGGATTGAAAATGAGCTTGGGGAAGCAAGTTGGATAGATGGGCAGCCATGTGACTTTCAGCCATCAGATCTTAAACTGGGTGCACTGGCCAATCGATCAATCAATGATACCCCAACTTGATCTTTATAATGAATATGTAACTTTTTTTAAAGGGTGCATTTTATTGCACATGTCAAGTCGAAGAAAATTGAGTAGTGCAATTTGCTTGACCTGTAATATGGGGTATTCAAGTGGAAGAAGTCTTGACGTTTTGGAGAATTTCACAAATCTATTTGTAATTTATTAATTCTCCTAACTTCATATTCTGATTGAGGAGGGTATCAGATTTGCTAACCAATGCCTCTATACAATGGTACACAAAAATGCTGGAGAAACTCAGTGGGTGCAGCAGCATCTATGGAGCGAAGGAAACAGGCAACGTTTCAGGCCGAAACCCTTCTTCAACCTTTCCAGCATCTGCAGTTCCTTCTTAAACACCCCTCTATACAATCTTGGTTGTTATATCCTTGAACCTTAAGTAGATAAAGTGGTTTTGATATGCGGCTAAGCTGCAGATTTGTGATTCAGCTGAAGGCCTTGAGTTTGTATATTCCACTACATAAAAGACCCAATTTTGTTTGGAAACTGAATACTTTTGGGTGGAGCCTTACAGTTCAGCCTCTTCTGCCAGTTGCAGACTTGGGCTCAATTGTGATGATATACGTTGTGTTCTGTTGCTGCAGATGGTTGTTTCAGCCTGTTGCTAACAATAAATATTAACAGATGGTCATCACATTGCTGATCATGTCCATCATAGGCAATTATACGTCTGGAGTGGTTGATAATTGATCAGGAGCCAGAACAGTTAGGAGCATGTTAGTTTACTTGTACCATCTCCAGTACTCGCCAAACATGAAATTTTCTGTGGCAAACACTCCTGGTCACCCTGTGTTGTTTGACCTAATTTTTATTTTTGTAATTTTGGGGGGGGGGAAAAAATGTCGCTTGGGAAGAATGATTACTTATTAAATATTCTGCCTTTGGTTATGTGGTCTTAAAACCAGTAAGATCACATTCTAATAAATCACCATACATTGAATTTGTGATCAGGAACCACAGCAAATCTCATCTACGCCCCACATTGCCGAACGCAGATCGTGGACCAGGACTTTTAGAGAGCCCAACGATATTTAATTTTTCGACGGATCGTCTGTTGAATGGTGTTCGAAGTCCTCAGATGCGACCAGCTGGACCCAATAGGACACGGATCCATAGCAATGCAGCTTATAATAAGAGAGATTTTGGGATTGCCAGGTCAGCGGAGCAAATCAATGCTGATTCATCACCCAGCATGGGTCGAGGAAGGTGAGTTGGATTAACCAAAATAAGGAAGCATAAATTTCAAATTGACTTCCCTTTTGTTTCAAACATTATCTGTTTATAGTCAGACAAATAAAATGCAGATAATCATGAAGCAGGAATGCTGAAAATCCTCCAGGTCAGCATTTAGTGCCACCACCTCCTTTTCATTCCCACCCTGTAATTGTGCAGCTGATAATGACTATGCTCCACGCACATTGCAATTTGTATTCATAGCAAAGTGGACTCCACAGATGTTTGAAGGATTTTAAGCATGATTACAATGGAAACAGTTATAGAAACCCAACAGCGTCTCAATTTATTTTGCATTGTTTTATACAAAGCAAGCTATAAACTTAGACCGTATGAACTGGCATGTCAAAGCATATGATGGAAACTAGCTTTTTCTCCGATTAATTAAATTTTCATTGTATTGTTTTTTCCAGGAAGAATTCATATGGATACAGGAAGAAAAGGGAAGACAAGTTTACGGTATGATATTTTGCAGTCTTGAAATTTATTGCTTTCATTTTTATTGAAGCAGGGTGCTTATTCATGGCAGTTCGGAATCATTCCAGTTTAACTTGCCTGTCCCATCCAACATGTTCAATTACGAGGAGTGGAACTGGTTTGAGAGTATTGAATTCTGTTATCTCTAATTTGCTATACAAAATATTCAGACAGAAGCCCTGCCTTCATTTAAATAACTATTTGTGTTATAAAGTGGCAGACTATGCAATTGAGTACTACTTTACATTTGTGCTTGGTCTGATGAGGGAGAAAAGCCTAAAGTGGCAGCTGGTGGAGCTAGTGCCTCTCAGTGCCAGATACCCGGGTTCGATTCTGACCTTGGGTATTGTTTCATTATGTTCTGTCTCTATCTGGACTATACATAATGGACTATTAAAGCAGTCTTGCTTACTTGAACTTTATTGTCTTTGTGCAGTCATCATCCGAACTGGGCCGCGCCCCCGGTGTCACCTCTAAACCAGTCCCCCGTACAACAGTACTTAAATAAACAATCCTATTGTTACAGGTATTATCTATGTGGAGTTTGCACTTTATCCCTGGGTGATTGTGTGGGTTTCCTTCAGGATGTCCGGTTTCCTACCACATTTTCAAAGACGTGCAGCTTGTAGGTTAATTGCTGGGTAGATAATAGTGGCTAGATATTGAATCCACTTCAGGGCAAAAGATGCCCTTGTCTTTGAATCGCTTTACATTCTCTTCACTCAACATCATTTGATCCAGTTGTCCACAGCTATGCTAGCAACTGGCTCCACACTCTGGTCCCTTTATTTAAACTCCTATTTGACATGCACCTTTAAAATAAATTAACCAAAACATTTACTCATCCCTTTAACCATTTTTCAGGCACATTTTCAATTAGTCAACTACTTTATTGTGAATGACTTCTGGATGTTTCACAATATGTTGTGAAAGAGATTCGTAATCCAGTTTAATGATAAAGTACACATCATTCTAGTCAGCACATTCTTTTTCATTTCAAAACATAATGTGGGAGAGGAATCCAAGGTTAATGAAACTTATTCAGCACATTTCAGCTAATATCTTAAAACATGAGGGCAACACCGGTGATTTCTGCCATCTCCTCCCCAGCAACTTGCCCTGCACCTTCTAGTTAAGTAGAGAATATACATTTGTCATTACACCATTTACAAGGAAAATAGACAAGGTGCAATATAAACATCATTTTACACCACATTCCAGTCTTTGGTTTAACATTGCTTTTTTTTTTAAACGTATCAATTTATTGTGCTACAGCTTTTAAGAATGATGTTTTTTCTTCATTCGCTTTCATTAATCTTGTGTGCTATTGATGAGAAATTGCTGACTTCTAATTTCCCCAGATTTCTAATTTTCCACTGTATCAACATAAGCCATGGTCCTTTCATAACTTCATCTTTCCCTTTTTTCCCCAGAAATAGTTTAAAGTTCAGACGTATGTTGTATTTTTTAATTAACTCAATCTGGGATGTTTCATTATGTCGTTACAAGCAATTAGCTTGGGTAACTGCATGAAGAATTTTCTTTTCTTTTTTAATCTACCTGCCGTCTACTTGCACTTTGTATAATAAGGTTGTATTTAAAATTGAACATGTTGGATGGTTTCATGGCATGTCTTCTCTCAAGTGCTTAACAGGTTTTGCATTATTTGGTATGCACAATTAACATTGAGGTTTTTCTGATCAGATTCAATGTAGGCTTAATGTTAATTGAATTAGCCAAAATTCTCAATTAAATCCTGGGGAGCCCATAGATTTAGCCACTCTATTTTTATGGGCTGACTGGAACCTGTTGAAACATATTGGACATGTTTGAAGTATAAAATAATATCCAGATGATATGAACCAAGATTAAATTTGTTTCATCTCAATTAATTTCATTGCAGGTACCAGTAGTAAAAACAGCAAATTAAGTTTACAAGCCTGTTAGTTTTGCAGAACATTCCTCCAATATTTTGTTTGCATTCTGGACATTTATAAAAATAAAAGAATGCAGTGAAAATACAAGAGATGCACAGGAACATTGTCCCACAGGCGTGACAAACTTGTAGCATAGAAATCATTCAATCCTTGTTTTCATGCAGTATTTAGCTAGATTGCATCAAAACAATTTCACTCTCCCTGTGCTTAATGTACATTTCCTTCAATGTTCCAGTGCAAAAGCACATTTAAGCTGTTGATATCTTGGGACAAAAGCACGGGGGGAAAATAATTAAAGATATGTGTGATAATGAAGAATTTACATTAACCTGGAATTGATGTTTTGTATTTTAACTTTATTATTTAATTAGTTGAAACCTCATTGAGGAGGTTAACAAAATGCATCTGCAGTAATAGGACGATTTCCTTTCTGGTTGCAAGCTGCCTGTTGCTTTGGACAGAAATGCAAACAGGATTTCTTGAATATCCTCATCCTGTTCCCTTGTATCAATTTTATTCCATTCATTTTTACGAGCTTTATATCACCAAAAATGTCAAGGGATGGTCTGGAATATTTTGCTGCATTCCTAGATAAATATAACATTGCAAGGGTGATGCAGAGGGAAGATAACACCTTTTGAGCTGTTGTTGTGTAAAGGCTCTAACATTATTTCTCACTCTAACATTATTTCTCAGAAATGCATAGCCGAACAGATTATCTGAGATGCCAATGTTTAAGTTGGTGTCCATTTCCTATCTTGTCACTGTGACTACACTTGTATTTCCAAAGCTCAATAGAACTTTGGCATGTCTAGAGGTTGACTATAAAATTACATAACACCTCTCGAGTAACATTTAAACAGATTTGGCGTTCAGATGTGTTCATTCTTCCTGTCTGAATTTTGTACATAATGTTATTCACAATAATGCAGCATAAAACAGCCCCTTTGGCTTTTGCCCATGCTGACCAGGAAGCTATCTATATAAAGGTCATGTACCAGCATTTGGTCCATCGCCTTATCTTTCTTGGCAGTGTAAGTGCGCATCTAAATACAGGTGCACAACCTTTTATCCGAAAGCCTTGGGACCAGACACTTTTCGTAATTCAGAATTTGTCGGTCTTCGGAATGGAATTTTTTTAGCGTAGATTTTAATGGCTGGCTCAGTGGTAGAGTGCTCGGCTCATATCCGCAAGGTCGCGAGTTTGCGCCTTGATCCCGGCAGTAAACTCAGTCGCGAGTTTGAGTCTTCAATGTAGTTTTTTCTTGCAGAATAAATGTTTGTATGAAATGCAGTGTAGGAGAGGTGTACTGACTGTGTGGGCAGAACTTTGGAAGTGATTGCCCACCAGTCTAAAAAGCCGCTGTGTCTCCCTGTCCCTGGGATAGCAGGGGGCGATCAAACAGCACAATACCCCCCTCCCCCTCCAACTCCAGAGGAATCCGCTCCCCGATGGGCCGCTACGGCGACAAGTGGCAGTTTGCCCACAGCTCGAGCTGCGCCCCCTCATCCGCCACCCCAAGAACAAGACGTACCTTGCACACCATCAGCTTCTGCCCCTACGTGTTCCTCTGTAGTTGGAGTGGGGCTGGGCTGGAGTTGCTACTGGCTGTGGGTCTCTGGGATCTCCGTGCTTGCAGTGGGCCTGGGGGTCGGTGTCCCGTTGGTCCTGACGTCTCCGGCCACCCCCCTGGACTGGAGCTGAGACTGGAAACTGTACCGCCCTTGCCCCCTCCCTCTGCAACTGCAAACAACCCCACTCTCCTGCAAGGGCGGTACAGTTCCCAGAGGATGGCAGGTGGCCGGAGACGTCAGGACCAACAGGAACCCGCTCCCCGATGGGCCCCTACGACGCCCCGAGCTGCGCCCCGTCATCCGCAACCCAGGTTCCTCTGTAGTTGGAGCGGGGCTGGGCTGGGCTGCTGTTGGCTGTGGGTCTCTGGGATCTCCGTGCTTGCAGTGGGCCTGGGGGTCGGTGTCCCGATGAGGGGGCGCAGCTCGGGGAACGGCTTCTGGTGGTCCTGACGTCTCCGGCCAGTTTGCAGTTTTCCTCTGGAGTTGGAACGGGGCTGGGCTGCTGCTGGCTGTGGGTCTCTGGGATCTCCGTGCTTGCAGTGGGCCTGGGGGTCGGTGTCCCGTTGGTCCTGACGTCTCCGGTGACTGGCACTGTCCTGCTGCAATCGCCGACTTGAAGACAGTGCAAAGCCCCCGCGCCGGTGCAATGGGCAGGGAGCTGGAGAGGGGAGGGAAGGGGGTCACACACATGGCCGGGAAGCAGAGGGGTGTAGGTGGGGTGAAACTGAAGCGAGCGACAATCTGCTGCTGCCTGCCCCGCTGAGTTAAAAAGTTCCCACGCAAGACTCACGAAACACTGTGTATCGTGAGTCTACCGTGGGAACTTTTTAACTCAGCGGGCAGGCAGCAGCATATTGTCAATTATTAACCCTCCCGCGCAATATACCCTCACCTTCTCTTTTATGAATGGGGATTTAGTTCCCCTTTCTTCGAGGACCGACCGGAGGTTCCGCTGTCACCTCTGCGGGCCGCCCTCGGTGAACGTTTTCAAGGACCTTTCTTCAAGGACCGAAAAAATGGCCGCTATTCGGAGGTTTTCGTTATTTGGATCTTCGGATAAAAGGTTGTGCACCTGTACTTAAATGTTGTGACAGTGCTTGCTACCAGTTTTAACTCTGGCATTACGTTCCAAATTACAACCATTCTCAGTGGAAAAAAATACCCCATGAACCTCTCTTCTCCCTTATCCTAACCCAATGCCTTCTAGTTTTGGATTACTCACCGAAAGAGTATAGTATTCTATTATCTTGCTTATTTGTGCCCCTCGTATTGTATCAGGTCATCTTTGGGTTCCTGCTGTGATGCAAGATTTGGGAAGATTCTTGACATTATACATCCTCAGGGCAAATGGCACCCATTCCCTGTGTTTGTTTCTCTTATTGATCCCATGTTAAAGCTTAATAGTTTCCTTTCTTGGACGGTGTTTAAAGCAGGATTGGTTTTAACTTCGACCAGAAGATAATTACACTTAATATTTTATCTTTGGCAGAGATCCCAGACACAGTCCCCTCCTCCACCAAAGCCACCATCGCCCAACTTTGAACTAGGATTGTCCAACTTTCCACCCTTGCCTGGAGCTGCTGGCAATCTGAAGAGTGAAGAAGTTCTTGAGAACAGGCTTGCTAATGTGAAAATAATCCCGAAAGAGAAGCCTCAAATATTACAGGTAAAGTGATTGTTTTTCAAGAAAGTTATAGCTGGATGAGTTATAAATATTGTTTAAGAGAACAGATTTGAAGTGCAGAATCTTCTGATATCTTATGGAGGGGGCTGTCAATTCATGGGCTTTTTAATACATGTAGCTATTGCAGAGACATTTGAGGTTAATGAGTGTCAGCAGTATTGTAAAACATCAAAGGCAACGCCATGGTAAATGGTCTGAAGAGGTTTTATAAGTGGAGAGATGATAATGCAGGAGAATAGAAACAGTTTCAAAAGGCATTGTGGCTAAATAAGCATCTGCCATTAGATGAACTCGGTGCGCAAGAGCAAAGTTTGGCATTGTCTAAAAACAGATGTTTTTGTAATGTGAGATAAATGAAGATAGGGTAGGTTAAGCAAGAATTGAAAGCAGGACTGCGCCTTATGAAAAGTCCATAACAACTTAAAGCTTTGGGGTCATGTTGGGAGTTGATTACTGTTAGTCAGGAACTGAATATTTTTTGTTCTTATGATAAGTTATATTAGATAGACTTGACAGCATCTAAGACCTTGAGGAAAAGAAAGAAAGAATCTTGCTGGGGGTGGGGGGACTTTTAAATCTCTTCCCTGTACGGGGGACCCGACCTTTTCCCTGTCGGGTCTCTTGTCGTTGGGGCCTAGCACCGTGGAGCGGCCTCCAACCGGAACGACCGGCAGGGCTCCAGTCACGTCGCCTGCAGACTTACCATCGTGGAGCTGGCCGTGGAGAGTTGTGGTGGCGGCTGCGACCTGACTTCAGAGCTTCGGAGGCTCCAGCCGCAGGTCCGGTGGACGGTAACATCGGGAGCTCGCGGGTCCCTGGTGGGAGACCGTTTTTCGGAGCTCCCGCAACGGCAACTTCTCTCACCCGAATTGTGGGGTTAAAAACGACACGGAGCGGGGCCTTGCATCGCCCGGCGTGGCTTTAACGGCCGCGGGACTTGCCATCGCCCGCCAGGGGGCTCCAACATCGACCCGGAGCTGGGCCTTGCCTCGCCCTACGCGGCCTTAACAGCCATGGGACATGCCATCGCCCGCCGGTGGCTTTAACATCGGGAGAAGAATGGAGAGCAGGGGAGAGACAAGACTTTGCCTTCCATCACAGTGAGGAGGAGATTCACTGTGATGGATGTTTGTGTGAATTGTGTTGGCTGTGTGTCTTGTATAATTGTTTCTTCATGTTGTATGACTGCAGAAACCAAATTTCATTTGAACTTCATTTGAGGTTCAAATGACAATAAATGGTATTGCATTGTATTTGGGCCTAAATGGGAATGTGTTTTTTTTTTTAAAGAGCGTAAACGTGGATGCAAGTACTAACACTATACCTTCGGGAATACCACGGGAGACGTTACCATCCGTATCTCCAACTGCACTGCCAGTTAGTTCTGAGGCCTCCCCTTCGCCACCTCATTCTCCAGAAATCAAGTAAGTTGTTGTTTTATTCTTTTATAATCAGTTAAGTGTGCTTGAGCAATAATCTGTTAACGATGTACTAAAAAATATTCTAAATGTGTAGGTTTATTCCAACATTTATTGCCCATCCTTAATTGACCTTAAACATGGCAAGTAATTTTGTGCCACTGCACTCCTTGAGGTGATGGTACCCCCCCCCCCCCCCCCACCCACAATTGAAGAAAATAAGTCCGAGTATGCTATTCGACACCTTGAGCCATTCAAAGAGGTCATGGTGGATCTATTCTTTACCTTTCTCACACAATAGTAAAATTGACTTGTGGTTCAAATACCTGCTAATTTCCATCCTGATTTCACTTCCATACTGTCTGGGGTAGAGAATTGCAAGGACTTACAATTCCCTGAGAGCAATTATCTCCTGTTAAATGGGCAAACTCATTCTGAAGCCATGTCCATAAAAGTCATGAAGACCATTAAAATTGTTTTAAAATGGGCCATGGCATGTCCTTGGCAAGTAAAACGATTGTCGAGGTTAGGGCAGTGAATATTGTCCGCAAGCATTGAAAGAATTTGACATTGTCTAGTACAGATTAAGTCACACGGTGAGTTGGTAAATTGGATCCAAAGTTGGCTTGGTCATAGAAGACTGTATGGTGGAGGGGTGTTTCTTTGACTGGAGGTCTGTGACCAGTTGTGTTCTAAAAGGATTATTGCTGCAACTCTGATGTATGGCCAAGTAACATAGTTACTAAAGTAACAAAGTATGGTGAAAGAAAGTTTGTACAGGCCTGCCCAAGATATTGGTAAGAAAATATCCTGTGCAATAAATATGGATGGATTGAATCAGCAAAGCTAACAACATGATCTTTCCACTAAGAAATTTAAATTATCGTTCACCCCTGCCATTATCTTTCCTGAGGTTCTCATGTAGAATATGAAAATTGAAATATATATATTTTGCAGGTTTGTATTGGGCTTGAGTTGTCCTGAGTGGCCTACAGCTAATTATGCGCCTTTAAAGTGGTGCTTTTTTGTGACCAGTATGGGATACGAGTACGTTCTAAAATTTAAAAAAACTAGATGTTCAAATTTTTGGAATTTTTAATATTACATGAATTACTAAAATTTTAAGAATATCAATTAAATTTAGCTGTCAGGCTTTTAAGCAGCTTTTAGGATGACAATCTACCATGAATACCAACAGCAAAGAGCGATATGTGTACTGGCACATCTTGGTCTCACTGCTTTGAGGGTCAGTTTGAGAGAACAGCAGCCAATTTCCACTTCACAAACTGCCTTTCACAACATTGTAATAATGAACAGGTAATCCATGTTTTATGGGAATATTGAGGACAAAAAAAATTAAACCGGACATTTGATAATTCCTTATGTTCAAAATAGTGATACAACACTTAAAGCAGTGCTTTTCAGTACTTTTCAAGTGGATGGTCTTCAACACAAAAGCCTAATTTGCCACAAATTAATGATTCCTGCTCGGTATTTTTTTTACAGAGTTACATGTGTGCCTTAAACAGTCTGCTAATAAGTGGGTGGTTTAGTTTAGAGAGAGAGAGAGCGTGGAAACAGGCCCGACTCACCGAGTCAGCGCCGACCAGTGATTTTTGCACCAATGCTATAATTAGAAACAATTTAGAATTATACTAAGCCAATTAGCCTACAAACATATACTTTTTTGGAGTGTGGAGGGAAACCAGAGCTATTTAAGAGCAGTATGATGTGTACACATGCATGATCCTGCATATCTGTGTCCTTTCCCATTGACCTATTACTTACAATCCTTCCTACCTCTGTTGGTCTCCCATTCTTCCATTGTTTTCACCCTCCTTTTACAAGCATGCAAGAAATGTGAGCAGATCTCACTAATCTGTCCTGTTGATCATGGCTGATCCACTCCAGACCACAACATTTTCCATGTTATTTCCTCATTGTCCTCAATTCACTAAGGTTTAAAACGGGGGTGGGGAACCTGCGGCCTTCTCAGCCATTAAGTGCGGCCTTTTTAATGAATCCAAATTTTGTAGAACAAATCCTTTTTATTTTTATTAATATGTATTTGTTCGTCTTTAATTATTTTAATTTTAATTTTAATCTTAAAATGAACGTATTTAAAATACCAAAGAGTAAAAGAAGATTCAACGAAACAATCCTCCCCGACTGACAGCCACAATTAAAACATTAGTAAGTGATGAGGGCTATTTTAACAAAAGAATGTACATTTTGAAGTATATCTGATAGAAGTTTCTTGGATGCGGCTTTATTAGATTACAGCTAACTTAATGAGGCCTTCCACCATGAAAAGGTTCCCTGCCCCTGCTTTAAAATGTTTTACTTATTTTCCCCCTTTAAGTACTTTTCCAATAAGGTAGCCTCCACAATCTACTCCATTTAGGCAAAAGCTGACATTTTTGACGACTTACACAGAAGTCCATTGCATTTCTGCCCATTTGCCAAACATTTGCCCATTCACACAACCTGTTGCAGGCTCTAATTGAAAGCAACTGCCCTCCCATCTCTTTTCATATCATCAGCAAATTCAGTCTGCCTACTCAATTTCACTTAATATAGGCAGCTCTTGCCCGTCTATTGTTTACAGATTCTGACTCTTGTTGGTGTCTATTCCATCTACAAATTACCAATTTATTCTAACTCTGTTTGCTACATGGTAACATGTTTTCAATCCATGTTTTTAAATAAAAGATCAAATGTACAATTTGTGTACACCTTATTGAATGCCTTCTGCTTATCGCGTCAAACAATTCGAAGCTAACTAGCCTATAGTTTTGCCACTTCTTGACTTCCTCTCCTGCTGAGCAAGAGCCTGGCATTTATCGTTTTCTAATCAGCTGGTACATTCCCAGAACATGGTGAGTTTTGAAAACTTCAACCAGCACCTATACTCTCTGTTGCCACTTCCTTGAAAGAGCAATTGAGTACAAACGAGTTGGTGCCGGCAACCGGTTTGCTGAATCCTATTTTTTTTTAATGTAAGAGATAGACACAATGGTCATAGTAACTCAACAGGTCAGGCAGCATCTCCAGAGAAAATAGAGATGTGACATTTTTAGTCTGGATCCTTCATCAGACTTGTGTTTTAGCCTGTTTTTAGATATAAAAGTGTATAAAAATAAATACTTTGCTTTCGTATTTCTTATACTTCAATTATGACGGTTTGTTACAAGATATTTTCTCCTATTTGAAAATAATTTGTCATCCATTGAAAAAACATAAAAATTATTGTATTAAATTGTCTGCCATTCCTTTCCCCAGTATTAATCATCATTTTCAAAATCTATAGAAGCTTTGGTGTTTATCATTTATCTCAAACTTTTTAGTCTCTTGTTGATAGTTCTTAAATAATTCTTTATTTACTGGTGTAGCGCTAGGTTTAGTCACTTTGCATCCATCAGTTTTTGATTTTAATAGTATTTTATCTTGTTAATCGCACATGATTTTTTAAAATCTCAATCAGAGGGGCTTAATTAGTGCTGAGTATATCAAGTAGCTGCAATGGTTCATATGTTGATCTTTCCTCTGCCTATTTTCTTAATCCATTGGAGAACACTTGTCCTTCATAACTTTGTTATTGCCTTGATTTACATCGATTTTTATACCACAGATTCTCATGGTACCTGGAATTGATCCAAAACAAGATCTCTCATTAACCCTACCTCTGCACACATGACTAAATGTAAAACACCTTGTTCCCGGACAGATCCACTCTCAACTTCCAATGCACTCGCATTGCTGTTGCCACTTTCATTTGTCTGAACACTGAAAGTTATACTGTTTTCACTGTTGATAATTCCAGCTCCGTTCTGATTTGCCATTGCCCCATTTATCTTTTGCCCCCTGGAGCTATATGGACCATCTGCCCAAATGATCAGAATTTTTGTTTAATCTATGGTGTAGACTTGAACGTAGAATTTGAGTACAAGGTGGCACTGAATTTTTGTAGCCATAATGGTTGGTATCTTGCACACGCTCGTGCATCTTGTTTTATTGAATTCCATATTTTTAGTTCAGTTTAGAGATACAGTGCGGAAACAGGCCCTTTGGCCCACCAAGTCCGCACATTAACACAAGCCTACACATACTAGGGACAATTTACACTTATACCAAGTATACAAACCCAAGCCAATTACCCTACAAACCTGTATATCTTTGGAGTGTGGGAAGAAACCGAATATTTAGGAGAAAACCCACACGGTTATGGCGCGAAAGTACGGACTCTGTACAGACAGCACCCGAAGTCGGGATTGCACCCGAATCTCTGGCGCTGTAAGGCAGCAACTCTACCTCTGCGCCACCGTGCCGCCCTATGATTTGTTTTGTGTATACGGAAGTGGACTCTTTTGGCTCGGATGTTAGCTGCAGATGGTGCAAATTTTTTATTTTTTGCAGAACATTTATGATTGATTATTACAGAAACTGTTATTTTTGTAGTGAAACAAAGAATCAAGAAACCAAGCAGAGAGAAACACAGACTCCACTAGAAAGATTGACCACACCTCTTTCTACTGCAAGTAAATCAGTACAAGTCAATGGAGCAGCCACAGTAAGTGTCTTGGAGAGAGGAAATTGTTATTATTTTGCATCATTATATCTTAAACAAAAATGATTTAAAACTTGCACCCTATTTTTCTGTTATGTTAATGTTTGCAATGTGGGTAAAATGAAGCAACATCTTATGATGTAACATTGTGTAGTGCATGTGATCTGTCAAGACCAAAATCCACATTAAAACACACGGCAGTGTTAAACAAAACCAGGAAATGTAGTGTTTCCTTAATTTTTAAATTTTGATAGGTTTTGGCTTTAAAAACTGGCATTGCAACCATATTGTATAAATGGAATTTAAAATGCTACCTTTTTAAATGTTGGGATTCCAGTTGATATTTTAGATGTTTCAAAGTAGTCCAAGTGTCTTCCTTTCAGGCTGAGCTATCTTGTCTGTCGGCGAATCACGTTGCACAGAAAGGGGCCCTTCAGCATGATCACTGCTGGAAAATTAGGTCTAACTCAAAGAACCCTTCTTTAAAAAGAAGTGACTGCAAAAGAAGAGGGAAACTAAGCTGATGGTTACTCAAAAAAAAAAAAAAAAAAAAAAATAGGAGTAGGCCACCAGATCCCTTAAGCCTGCCCCATCCTTCACTGTGGTAATGGCTGATCTATGCTGGCCTCAGTTCTTCTATGACGGTACCTCATAACCCTCAATTCCTTGATGTTTTCAAATATTCATCTATTTCCACCTTGACTATATCTTAATGATCTGGCCTCCACCTTCTCTGGGGCAGAGAAATCCAGAGATTCACTCCCTCTACAGAAATTTCTGCATGCCTTGGTTTTAAGTGACTGATATTTATTTAGTAGCTCTGTTCAATAGGTGGCAAGTGTTTGGCAAGTTATTCTAACACCTTGGGGGAAAAAATGCTGGAATGATTTTCAATTGCATGGGCAAATTTCGTAGGACCAATTATTTTATGAACGATAATATTTTTAAGCAATAATTCTTTGAAAATATGTGGATAAAGGCAAACTAGTAGATGCCAAATGTTTAGCAATCCAAAAGGCATTTGCTGTTACCACATTAAAGTTAAGAATTTGTGCTTTTCCAGAATATAGTCATAGTTATACAGTACAGAAATTAGTCCTTTGTCCCATTACATCCATGCCAACCTCCTTTGCCCATCTATATGAAACTCCTAAAAGCCACTTCTTTCTGTGCCTTGTCTACCCCAAATATGTGCAAATGCCGTAACCATAATAATAAAGTGGACTAGAAGTTGTTTTCCTCTCGACTAGATCTACAGGCCCAATACACAGTAGAGTGGGTGAACCACTTCCAAAAGCTGGAGGAGGAGAAACGCGAAGAGGAGAGGGAAGACTGGATAGACTCGGCTTGTACTCGCTAGAATTTAGAAGATTGAGGGGGGATCTTATTGAAACTTACAAAATTCTTAAGGGGTTGGACAGGCTAGATGCAGGAAGATTGTTCCCGATGTTGGGGAAGTCCAGAACAAGGGGTCACAGTTTAAGGATAAGGGTGGAGTCTTTTAGGACCGAGATGAGAAAAACATTTTTCACACAGTGGTGAATCTGTGGAATTCTCTGCCACAGAAGGTAGTTGAGGCAAGTTCATTGGCTATATTTAAGAGGGAGTTAGATGTGGCCCTTGTGGCTAAAGGGATCGGGGTATGGAGAGAAGGCAGGTACAGGATACCGAGTTGGATGATCAGCCATGATTGTATTGAATGGCGGTGCAGGCTCGAAGGGCCGAATAGCCTACTCCTGCACCTATTTTCTATGTTTTTTAAGAGGAAAGGGGAGGAGCTGAGGCGAGGGCTCGCTACGAACAGTTCATAGAGGCCAACTCTGAAGCAATGAAGCGTCTACCCAAAGTGAAGCGTGTGAAGTGAAGTCGCAGCTCTGAGCACCCGGAAGTTTTTGCAGCACGGAAAGTAATTGTTGAATGCCAAGTGGCCTACACTAGGATCAGGATGGAACAGCTCAAGGGGTCCTGAAGGCAGCCAATTCCAAACTCTTTGAGGTGTACGACAAACTGAAAGAGGTTGCGAGAATGATAGAGGGAGTAGAGGCAGCCAACGATGGCAAGCGGGTTTAGCGAGATATGGAGTGTCGTGAACGAGATCAAGGGCAGGAAGAAGGCCAAGTCAGGTCATCAACGGGAACTCTCCAGAGGATCGAACCACCACATGGTTCACCCACTTCAAGAACCTGCTTGGATCACCTCCAACTGCCACTGAGGAAGATGAGGAGATCGAGACTGTCCTCATGGATGTACAGATTCATGACGGCCCCTTCACCATGGAGGAGCTGCGAAAAGCGAAGACCCCGCTGAAGCAAGGGAAGAGTCCAGGCCCTGATAACATCCTTCCAGAGGTGTTGAAAAACTGTGAGCTTGACGACATCATGCTCAAGTTTTGCAACACAGCGCTAATGACGAATGACAAGCCAACACAGTGGTCACAATCCAACATCATCCCCATCCTCAAATCTGGGAGCCTGAATAAGACTGAGAACTATCGTGGTTTCAGCCTGACATGTGTCTTGGCCAATGTCTACACCCGCTTGATTCTCAACTGGATTAGGGCTGCTATCGACGCAAAGCTACGGTGTAATCAGAACGGCTTCGGAAAGAAGAGGAACACGGTCACACAGGTCCTTGCCCTGCAAAGAATCATTGAGGAGGAGAGGAATAACAACCTACCGGCCATCCTAATCTTCATAAACTTCAAGAAGGCGTTTGTCTCGATTCATTGATGCTAAATGATGAGGATTTTGAAGGCTTACGGTATCCCTCCTCGTCTCCTAAGAGCCATTGAGGATATGCACTTGGGCACCACGGCCAAGGTTGTCACCCCGGATGGTGAGAGCAAAGTGTTTGAGATCCTCGTGGGGAGTTTTTACAGGGAAACACGCTAGCACCCTTTTTCTTCATCATTGTCCTTGATTATGTCAAGAGGCATGCGCTCAAGGAACCTCGGCTTCACAATCACCCCAAGGCGTTCGAGAAGAATCGGGCTAGTCCACTTGTCAGACCTCGACTTCGCTGATGACATTGTCCTGTCAGACCAGATTAGGGAAGCACAGGAGCTGCTCGGCAGAGTCGAGACGGAGTGGGAGAAAATGAGCCTCCACCTCAATGCCAAGAAGACGGAGTACATGGCGTTCAACATTGGTGATCATAAGCCTCCCAAGACCGGTGGCAGTGCATCTCTCAAGAAAGTGGAGGACTTCAAGTACCTGGGAGTGAGGATACAGAGCTCGGAGAATGACATCAAGGTCCGGAAAGCGCACGCATGGAAAGCCCTCAATACCAAACTGAGATTCTTCCATGCAACTGTAGAGACCATATTATTGTACGGGTGTGAGGCATGGTCTCTCACTCGAGCGCTGTCCAGGTCTCTCGATGGTACTTGCACCTGAATGCTCAGAAAAGTTCAAAATGCCGGTTGGAGGGACCACATCACCAACACCCAGCCCGATGGGGAGATTCCACCTCTGACCGAGAAGATCAGGTTGAGAAAGATGAGGCTCGCTGGTCACTGCCACCGCCACCCAGAAATGCCTCTAACAAGGTTATGGTGTGGGAACCCACCCATGGTAGACGTGACCTGGGACGGCCAGTCAAGACGATGCTGAAGACGTTGATGGAAGACGCATGTGTGGAGACAAAAGAGGAGCTTGTTTACCAGCTGCATGGAGGCCAGAGATTTGTGGTGCGTCCGTCACCATGCCCGTCGGAAACCAGCACCACTGTTTTCACCGATTTAATAAAATTAATAATAAATAATAATGGAGGGCACTGTATATCAGTAAACTTGCATGGAGAGCTGATTGGATTTTTTGGGACAACAGAAAATAAGTTAACATCGTTCAAGCACAAATTAGTTTATTTCGTCCTTGACTAGTTGTAGGTATGTTGCAAAGCCTACCTGAAGCGTCTTTGAAAATCTGCCACTGCGGGTGTGCGCGATTTTGGCGCCGTTTAGAGGGGGCGGGTTTAAAACGCGATTTTCTCTAGTCTGTTCAAATCGAAGATGTTCAGCCTAGTTAATTATTAACGAAAAATCGCTGGAAGACCCCGTCGCAAAAGCTATTATTAGGTTTAAAGGCCTTGAATAATAGTTATAGTAGTTTAAAAATCAATCTCTAAACCCGCGACCGCCAGCAACCGCAGGGTCTCATAAAGCAGTCAACTGAAGGTAGGTTGTATATTTTTACATTAAAAAGGGCTTCTAAAGATCCCTTTATACAAAGTTTAATATTGCGAGTAGCTCATTTTGGGCCCATTATATCGCGCAGTATTTTTCTGGGCATTTGGGGCACAAATCTACCACAATGTGAACGTTCTAAACCAGCGCGTTCCACAGGGTCCCACTGGAAAGCTGATTTAAATGGGCATTTATTTACAGCAATTGAACACTGAATTCCTTCCATTTGGCCTATAAATTAATGTAAATGAGATTTAAAAATCATGTTTTATTGTGAATTATTTGTGAATATTATTTGGACATTTAGGCTATTTAAAAATGTTAATCATTTATTAAGAAATGGATAGATGTTTAGATCTAGTAATTGAAGTCTGAAATTAGCTACAATTAGGTAACTAACTAATTATATGCTTTAATTTCAGGTCATCCAAGTAAGATTATTTTATATTTGTTTCAGAATGCTTCAATCTATGATAACTGAAAATGTCATTCAGTTCTCTTAATTTTTAAGAAAGTTATGGGCTTTTGACTGTTCACGATCACAACTTTTTTGTTATGTCCATAGAAAATCAATAGGGAACAAGATGCTCATTTCCGAGTATGAAAATGGCCATAACTTTTTAAATACTTGAGATATGAAAGTGAATTAGGTGTCAAATTAAACTTATTTTTATGCTTTATCTGATGGGATAAATTACAGACTTGATTTTTAAACTCTCAAAATTTTGTAACATTGCTACTAGTTGAGAGAAAGTTCCAAGCCGTTATAGGTTTCTCTAAAGCTACTTGGGCAAACACCACATCACTGGATTCCAAACAGTACATTCTTAAACTCATAGGAGGAGTCGGCATGGTATCTAGCATAGCCGTTTAAGCTTTTTTGATAAGAGTTACGTAGTGCGTGCAATGTGAAATGTTTATTGAAAAATACACTCTAATAAAATATTTGTCCTGGTTTACGAAAAGACCTGGCTGCATATGTGTATTTAAGTGGTATTTAGGAGAATTTAGGAATGCATCACATGAATAACATTAAAATAAGAACAATACAAGTTCAAAATAAAATAATTAACAAGTAGAAAATGGGGGAAAATGGAGATGGATGTGTACATGGAGAATGAATAAAGCAAGTATTTTGGTGCACAAGGCACAATAAATAAGCGAAGTTATGATCGAATGTTATTGACTCTTATTTACTAAAATGATTTTTGCTGTCTTGGGTGTCAGTAAGCGTTGTCAGTGCAGAAGGCATTAAATGGATCTCATGGAAAAAGTTATAACAGCGATTGGCTCACTGCTGTATGGCTAAATTTTGCTTAAATAGCCCACCGTGAACTCCAAGCCGACTCTCCTTGGCCCAGAATCAGAGAGTCATTTGGAGATGGGGGGGGGGGGAAATAGCTTCAAAGGAATATACTGCTAGTTAATGCATTTAAATTGCACAAAAATAATACATTCATGAGATAATTAATTTCTGCTTTGCAATTCTGCAGGAACTTCGAAAGCCGAGTTATGCAGAGATATGCCAGAGGAGTGCTAAAGAATCTTTAACACTACAGCCACAGAAGGAGCAGAAACCCAACACTGCAGTCAGCAACAAAGAAGACAAAAAAGCCCCTGAGGAACCAGTTGACAAAGAGTCTAAACACAAAGACCTACCTGTTGGGAAAACAAATCCAGGGAAGCCCAGAGACCAGCGAAGACAATCGGGTCGAAGAACACCCCCTCACGGCATCAACAAACGTACCAATAAAGAGCAACATACTCCCCCCAAATCACCCAACTGAAGGTGCAGAAATTGTGCATTAATTAAAGGGTCTGGTCTGTTCAAGTGTAATTCCCCCTCCCCTCCCCAAGTCTCCCAATCAGAGCACAGAGGTTGTTGAAATAATGGGTTGCTGGAAAAGTGGTTGATGGCAACAAAAAGCACTTTTGTATTGGGAGTGAGAGTGTAATACTATTTGCCTTAGGGTGCCACTTTTCAACATGTGGTGAAACATGGTGTAATGTCTACTGTAACTTAATCTCTTGCTCAGTAATAGATTGGGAAAAGATTTTTTTACCAGTTGAAGGCAGGGGGGGAGTAAATGGAACCATGATCGGCAAACTGGCTTGAACATTATGCCGTGGGCCAGAATGTGGTCTTTTATGTTAAGTGTGGTTTGTTTTCTGTAATTACACAGGGATAAAATGGGGAGCAGTAGACGTTGGGTCTGCTTTCATGGTGTTAAGCAGTGTTGCAGGTGGTTTTTCTATTCCACAAATCTATTTAGCGCAGAATGTGATCAGTGTGCAAGTGCTGACATAGAAAAAAAAATATTTTTTTGTTTCTATATAGAAGCTAGTGGCTTGAAGTACAAAAAAAAAATCTCAAACCCATTAGGAATTTGTGGGAATTAATTGGAGTAATAACCTGGATGGTAGATTTAACAGGGAATAAAATGCTGTCGAGTTTTTCTTTTCTGTTATGGCTCGGTTTCCATTGTTCTTGAAGTGTGAGTTTACTTTTGCACTGTGAGTGGGCAGTTGATTTTTGGTTAAGGGCAGGCTACTGTCTAATATGTAACACATAGTGATTATGAATCACTGCAAAAGACTGGTTTGTGTACCTCTGTGCTCTAACATAGGTGGTGACAATTGTTTATTTTTAACGCTCTTTTCCAAGTGATTTTTTAAATAAAAAACTCCCAGTCAAAACACTGGCACCTTTCTAATTTGGTACTTGCAGAGTACTTGAAATGGGGTGTGAATTAAAGTTTGGAGTGGAATTCCCCTGAATTGTCATGTTTATGTCTTGCCAGTTTTTTTTCTAATAGCGATTCATCTCTGCTGTGTGTAAAATGTTAGATTAGTTGCTGATTTTTAAAAAAAAGAAAATATAATTTTGAAGGACGAGTGCACTGAGTCTACTGCCTTCTACTAATGTTGCAGGTGATATGTGGATGCTTCTTGTTTTGCTACACAGGAGTATTGGCTTTTCAAATTCCTATGGCTAGTGGTCATAGTAATCCAGACTAACTTAACTGCTTCCACAAAGCAGTACAGCACTAGGCACAAACTTGCTA
Organism: Amblyraja radiata; assembly: GCF_010909765.2. NCBI lineage: Eukaryota > Metazoa > Chordata > Chondrichthyes > Rajiformes > Rajidae > Amblyraja > Amblyraja radiata. The sequence goes on along the minus strand of NC_045957.1, from coordinate 34,459,691 downwards.
GTCATAGGAGAAAATGGGTAAGTTATTCCATAAAGGTTATTATTATTTCAACAACTGTTCTTTTCATGCGATAAGTTAATTTCCATCCAGTGTCAAAATGAGAAACTTGAATTTCATTTTAAACTTGAAAATGACTTTGCCTTAACTTTTGTATGAGACAGATTTAGATGTTGCTTCAACTGACCCAGAGGGTTGGAAAGGGCAAGATAAGGTTACTCAGTTACATCTACTGTCACTAGTCTGACTGGGTAAATCAGATGTGTGCAAACTAGCAGTAAATAGCATTTTTTTGTAATATAATTTATGAAAGATCTTAAGTTGGGATCCTTTTTTCAGATTGTTAAAAACCCTGTAAATGCAAAGATAGTCAATACTGTATTAAACTTGTGCACTTGGAAGTGTGTGCTTTGCTTGTACAGTTGTAAATAATCAGAACATATAAAAGGTACCTTTAAAAACTGATATAAAATATTGATATTGTTAGCATATCCTCAATGTTGCTGTTGAGCTGGATGTAGCAAAAAAAATTAAGTGTTGTAGTCTGGATTTTTTTTTCTGGTGTGCTAAACTGATCCTGTGCTCACTGCAAAAGGGGAAGTTGGGGAAATCAGCAATAGGGGTAAATGGCCTTTTTCCATTTAATTATCTTTCCTCTTTCACTTTCCTCTGCCCATCCCCATAAACAACTAATTAAGCAGGTTCTAAGACTTGGCCTGGTAATTTGCATCATTATTTTAAATCATAATTAACATCTCAGGTAACTGTTTAAAAATGCACACGCCAAACAAGATGAAATTATGTTTGAATTTAAAATATATATAATTGAAAATAATTCAAAACAATTGTGCCATTGCATTTTTTTTTTTTTTTTTTTTGCTAAGCTCGCTCTTTTCCCCTGGGGCCAGTGTGTGCAGCAGTTTGACGGCTTGTATTAGGTTAAAGTAAACTGTGGGTTAATTTACTTGGCTGCTGAAAGTATGGTGATCAACAGCTGCATCCAGTGAGAACTGCTAATAACAAACAATTCATTATCTTGTAGCCAACTGGTACATTTTTATTGTGATGTTCAGCATCCTGCTATAAGTGTGAGTGCACTATTAATTATTTGCTGTTTTTTTTTAGTGAAGGGCACACAATTACTTGATTTCTGTTACCAGAGCATGGAATTTTGATTGTATCGGATTAGACAGTTGTGTGGGTACTGTTATTTTCATAACAGCAGCTGAAATTGAAATTGCTTAACTGTCACGGCTGTGGAGGCTTGCTGTGTAAAGCACACTGGCATAAACGTGATTGAGGCAGGATGATGGAAACAGTGGATAATAAAGCACTAAAATTTGGTAGTCCACCAACATGAAACAGCTACCTGTTTATGTTGCACCTCATTAAAGATAGATAAAGATATCAAAACCACACAATGTATTGTGAATGCCACAATAGTACTGTTCAATTGATATGTCACTGAGCTGGGAACAATTATTTGTTGCAGCCATTCATAACGACCCCTTTAGTCTGTCTGCATGTAGTGCAATTTATAAATGCAGGAGATGGCCATGATGATGCCTGTTGCTGTATTTACTTCAGCTTGTTGCAATTTTGTGTACTGTAACCAATTACACTAACAGTGGACAATTGAAGAATTCGAGGGGAGGTAATGACAGAACCTGCTTTGGAGGAGAAATATATTGGAAGCATTGAGGGTTTTTTGTTTTGTCTTAAAATGCTGCAATACAAACTGGAATCAAGCTTACATGTAAACTATTGGTAATTTAATTTTTCTTTGTGTCATACAATGCAAAATTGTCTCATTTTGAAAATGTAGCTTCTGAAAATAAATTGAGTTAGCAATTGTAAAATCAATTTCCTGTGTTAGTGTTCTCTGCAATATGAATGATATTGATCCCTACACTGCAACTGTTCTATTTCATGCTATCTTACAACAGTATAAATATGATGTTGTAAAAAGATATGCAATTTTAGGTGTTTCTGCTACTTTAGGTTTACATTAGAGCAAAATGGACTGTGGTAATTCAGCACCCAAAGAACACTTGAGTTGTGAGCACGAAATGTGCACGAAAGTTCTTGAGCTTTAAAATTGACTGTATTAAATAATGGAATTTCTGCCGTAGTTGATAACAAATGGTGATAAAAGATAAATTTGGACCACTACGTCAAGGTAAACAGCCGAGGACAAATGAAAAACCTTAAGGCAAATTTTGGAATGTTGATGTAAATTCATATTTTTTTTACTAATTAACACTTCAATCACAAGATTAATGTTTGAAGTAAGAATCATTTCAGCAAATTGAGAAGTTATTCTAGAGATCATTTTTCCATTTTATTATATAGGGAAGATTGTCAGTGTATGGTGTTCTTTTCCCAATATCAAATTCAAACTGGTTTCTTGAATGCTGTTTTGCATTGACGATATTTATAAACTTGGAAATGAGTTGACTTTTTGTTCAATGGTCCAACTAAATATGGTGCGCTTAGACTGGCACATATGTTGTACTAAATAATTAAACGTTTAATATATGACTCAAATGGTCTCATTCATCCTCCACTTATTGATTTGTGTTCCCAGGAATAATCGACGGGTCAGGCTTTGATTTAATCTTGTTTCTTGCAACTTTTACAAATTGGGGCTTCGATGTTTTTTTTTTTTTTTTGCACGATAACGTAAAAATACAAACAAATGTTTTTGCCTATATATTGCGCTTTCCACTTTAGACTCATTGACATTCTCTCCCACCACCCAGAAAAACTATGTTTTTGGTTGCAAACTCAGTCATCATGAGTGCCACGTGCCCATTTTAGTTGGGACTTTAACTGGCTGAGCTGAAATGAACAGTAAGATTGGTTAATTAAAAATGTAAATGACTACGAAGAAGAAGCCTATTTCCTTTGCTCCATAGATGCTGCCGCACCTGCTGAGTTTCTCCAGCACTTTTGTCTACCTACGAAGAAGAAGACCAAGTCCCAAAGGAATCAACACCTTTGATAGAAATACAAAACCAAAATTTCCTTCTGACACAATCAGGAACTTATCAGGGCAATCTGGACACAATCACTTACATAACTTATCAAAACGTATACCCACCCGTGTAGCCTCCTCATACCATCCATCTTGTCTTCAGCCCCAGCTCAATCTTTCTCCCACTTAATCATTTTTCCCCAAACCTAATGTAATGGAAGAACTTGCTCTGCGAACTAAATTTTCCATATGGTAAAGATTTGTTAAACGGAGTCATCAGTACATGCAAAAACATTTATAGTTACAGGCAGAGATTCAATTGGCCATATTGGAGCTTCATCTGGTATGTCATTAAATATCAGAAACCTTGGTCATCACTATACATTCATTCTGCACCAATCAATCCTGTCCCCTTCCACCTATATCCTGCCCTCTGGCTTTACGTTTTGCTGCTTTCACTTTGCTCCTTTTGTCTCTTTTTCTCCATCCTTTGTCCACCCATCTGCCAATCAACCCCCTCCACCTAACACTTTCCAGACCTTGTCCTGCCACCACCTCTCTTCCAGCTTCCTCCGCTATAGTACAACAGCCCCTCCAACCCATCTCCACCTCTTTTGTATTTTTCTCCCCCTACTGTCTCAAGAAGGGTCCTGCCCATGTCCCCCAAAAATGTTGTCTGACCCGCTGAGTTATTCCAGCGCTTTGTACCCAATTCAATTTAAAATGTGCACGCGAGTATATGTAAAATACATATAAATGGGTTTCCAGGCAACCATAGCAGGGAATTGACCATGGGACTAGCTTGCTTTATGTAAGCGTAAGGTTTTAAAATAGTACTTTTAAGATCAGCCATTTGTATGTCCGCATGCACAGCATCACATCACTGTTTTTTTTGCATGCTCATTTGCAGACTGAATGTAGAAATGGCCCGAATAATTGGTTGAAGATTCTTTTTAAACTACCTTTTCATCTTGTACCTTGCCCATGGTGGACTCTTCAGAAGGTGCAATACTGGAAGTTGGACAATTTTATACTGGACAATTTTTTTTTTTTTTTTTACATTGATCAAGCCAATTAACCTGCAAACCCTTACGTCTTTGGAATGTGGGAGGAAACCGAAGATCTCGGAGAAAACCCACGCAGGTCACGGGGAGAACGTAGAAACTCCGTGCAGACAGCGCCCGTACCGGGGCTCCAATACTGCATTTTTGCTGTAAGGCAGCAACCGCTGCGCCACAGTGACTGCATCTCTTACCATTTAAGCATCTAGTTCAACTGTGAACAATATAGGTACAAATAGATTTGTCCATGAACATCCGCATTTTAAATCTGGTCATTGAAGACGTGCATTTTTAAATTGGCATATAGTTGTAGGGGAAAGATTGAAGAGAGCAGAGGCAATTTTTCATGCAGTTTATAGGTATGTAGGGACAGCAAAATCTACTTGATGGCTGGCACAGACTGGCCAATGAGCAGATTTTCTTTCTTTTCCCCCTACTAGCAGCATGACAAGATGATTTATTTGTGGGATGTGCATAATTGACGAGGTCGGATTTATTGTTCTTTGCAACTATTACTATTATCGCCATATGGAGATTTGATCCCCATGTTTAAGTGTTGCGTAGTTTCATGCTAAGATCAACATATTTCCTCAACATACAACAAGGCCGTTTTAGCCCATCAAGCCGATAGTGGCTCACAGAACAATCCATTTCCACTAATTGTCCGTATAAGTATTTTCCCCATGTTCCATCAACTTGACGCACACAAACAATTTAGGGCAGCCAATTAACCTACTGATCCAATGCTTCTTCGGTAATGTGGGAGGAAGAGAGGTATCAGGAGGGCAGGTATGCAATCACTTAAACTCCATGGACCTCATGCAGAAGATCACGGGAGCTGTGAGGCAGTACGTTTATTACGGTGCCCTCCATAATGTTTGTGACAAAGACCCATCATTTATTTATTTGCCTCTGCACTACACAATTTGAGGTTTGTAATAGAAAAAAAATCACGTGGTTAAAGTGCACATTGTCAGATTTTAATAAAGGGTATTTTTATACATTTTGGTTTCAGCATGTAGAAATTACAACTGTTTATACACAGTCACCCCCCCCACCCCTCACCCCCCAAATTTTATGGCACCATAATGTTTAGGACACATGGGTTCACAGGTGTTTGTAATTGCTAAAATGTGTAATAATTGCCTCCTTAATGCAGGTATAAGAGAGCTCAGCACCTAGTCTTTCCATCACCTTTGGAAACTTTTATTACTGTTACTCAACACGAGGACCGAAGTTGTGCCAATGAAAGTCAAAGAAGCCATTATGAGACTGAGAAACCAGAATAAAACTTAGAGACATCAGCCAAACCTTAGGCTTTCCAAAATCAACTGTTTGGAACATTAAGAAGAAAGAGAGCACTGGTGAGCTTACTAATCACAAAGGGGCTGGCAGGCCAAGGAAGACCTCCACAGCTAATGACAGAAGAATTCTCTCTATAATTTAAAAAATCCCCAAACACCTGTCTGACTGATCAGAAACACTCTTCAGGAGTCGGGTGTGGATTTGTCAATGACCACTGTCCGCAGAAGACTTCATGAACAGAAATACCGAGGCTACACTGCAAGATGCAAACCACTGATTAGCCCCAAAAATAGGATGGCCATGTTACAGTTTGCTATGAAGAACTTAAAAGTGCAACCACAGTTCTGGAAAAAGGTCTTGTGGACAGATGAGACGACGATTAACTTATCAGAGTGAAGGCAAGAGAAAAGTATGGAGGAGAACACGAACTGCCCAAGATCCAAAGCATACCACCTCATCTGTAAAACACGGTGGCGGGGGTGTTATGGCCTGGGCATGTATGGCTGCTGAAGGTACTGGCTCACTTATCTTCATTGATGATACAGCTGCTGATGGTAGTAGCATAATGAATCCTGAAGCGTATAGACACATCCTATCTGCTCAAGTTCAAACAAATGCCTCAAAACTCATTGGCCGGTGGTTCATTCTACAGCGAGACAATGATCCCAAACATACTTCTAAAGCAACAAAGAAGATTTTCAAAGCTAAAAAAATGTCTTGAGGGGCCAAGTCATGTATAAACACTGCTGTAATTTCTACATGAAGCCAAAAAGTATAAAAATTGCTGTTATTAAAATCTGGCAATGTGTTTTTTTTCCTATTACAAATCTCAAATCGTGGAGTACACAGGAAAATAAATGAATGATGGATCTTTGTCCCAAACATTATGGAGGGCACTAGCTGTGCTGCTTACAGTGAAAGATATCCAGGAATCCATTCACACAGATGATTGGGAACCAAAGGTATGGGAGGAACCCCAGTGTGGAAGAAACTACTTTCAATAGCTAGGTTTTCAGCTTGCATTTGTAAACATTAACAGGAAATCAATGATGTGTTTAAGTGAGTCATGTGTATCCTATGTCCAAATCAGTAATCATAAAATCTGGAACAATCTTATAAACCCTGAAGCTGCAACCCAACAGCCATGCACTGATCCATTGCAGTCATCTACAATCACAATCAATGTATTTTAAAATATATTTTTCTATGCTTAAACTGATGATCGATATGAAATTAACATCACGTAGCTGGGATTCTCTGTTAAAACTAGCCCGAGACTTCTATGGTGGCAGTTGAGATCCCAGTGAGCGGACACTGGCTGGGGCAATGGGAAATTCAAAGGGTATGGGGTGGCAAAATGGCACAGTGGTAGAGTTGCTGCCTTACAGTGCAAAAGACCCAAGTTTGATCCTAACTACGAGTGTTATCTGTATGGAGTTTGCATGTTCTCCCTGTAACTGGGTTTTCTCTGGGTGCTCTGGTTTCCTCTCACACTTAAGACTTTTGTAGGTTCATTGGCACTGGTAAAATTGTAAATTGCCCTCATGTATAGAATAGTGCTAGTGTATGGAGAGATCATTGGTTGGCGCAGACTCGGTGGGCCGAATGCATGTTTCCGCGCTGTATCTCTAAAGTCTAAGGGTAGCGGCGTGAGGGGAACATAATGCTATCATTCCAAGAGATAACTGGACAACTTGGGAGTTGGCAATTTTATCTTCAAGCTCTGTCATTTCCCTCCCTTCACCATGTTCCTGCCCCTATATTTTGTGCTTTGCTTTTCATTCAAAGTACAAATGAGTGTGTTCCCTTTATTTCGCATTGCTGTTTCATTTTGCCCATTCTGTCATTGTTCCTTGTTTTGCGCCAGTCCCATTTCATCTTTCTCCATATTCTTGGCTCTGTTCCCGAACTTGTTCATCTGTAACATCTCCCAGGTCATGATATGAAATGCTAATCTGATCATCCATCCCTCGAAAGTGCTCTCTAATTGCCTGAGTGTCTGTGGGAGGTTTTCTTTTCAGATATGCTACCTGAGCTATCGTAGCCAGTTAAATTGAAATCTCTTGGATGCTTTATTAACTTCCCTCAGTTTAATTTTCAAAGCTTTGAAGTGGGCATGACTGGCAAAGAGTAGAGGGCATAGCTTTAAAGTGAGACTGTCAAAGTTTAAAGATATGGGTTTTTTTAATACAGAATGGTGGATGACTGGAACACACTTCCATGGGTGGTAGTGGTATTTGAGTATTGAATAGGCAAATGGGTATGCAGGGAATGGAGGAATAAGGATCACACACAGGCAGAGGAGATTAGTTTAACTTAATATCATGTTAGGCCTTTTCCTGTGCTGTATTCCATGTTCTTAGAATTATTTTTTTTTAAAGTCACTATTTCCTATTTTGGCACAGGCTATGTGATCATCATAATGTTTGTCAGTTTTACCGTTTTGCAGTTATGAATTGATATGCTTCTGGGTCAGAATTCCTGGATAATTGTACAATGCTTTGCACAGATGTTTCCCGTGAAGAGCCAGTAGGGGGTGCTCGGAACCTGCTTGATGGGAAATGTGAATGTTTATCAGCCAAGAGCTCGAGAAATAACTAATTTCCAAGAAGCTGCATTTATCGCCTATCCATTAAAAAAAAATAAAAAATACAAGTGGCTTTTCAACAATCATTTCCATTTCATACTTTACTGAACATTTTTTTTTAATCAATTCGACCCTTGACATCCACTTGCAGGTTGAAATAAGTTCTGACCAATCCTTTGATTATTATTATTATTTTTTCTCTCCTTTTGTGTTCCTTTACTTTTCAGGACCCTCAACAATGAGTGATGGCAGGCTGCCAAATCACTGAGCTTAGGAGCGACACAATAGTCAATGCCAGCATGGCTCATATTCTTATTAACCATGTTTTTCAGCCAAACCCTTTGGATAGGGATCAGGAAAGTTCAGGGGAGGATTAGCGCACCCCTACTGTTGCCAATGGGTAATCTCAGCTGCGTCACTTTTTTGATCAACATTCTTCTCATTAAAGTCGCTTCAACTATTGGTTTCAGTCACAGCCACACAGGTCCTTCAGCCCATTTAGGCCATACTGATTATCAAGCACACATTCCATTTTATTTACTCCTTGCCACCTTCCCATCAACTCCGATCACAAGTTACAGGAGTAGAATTAGGTAATTCGGCCCATCGAGTCTACTCCACCATTCAATCATGGCTGATCTCGGCCTCCTGATCCAATTTTCCTGCCATTTCCCCGTAACCCTTGACACCCATTCTAATCAAGAATTTGTCTATCTCTGCCTTAAAAATATCGACTGACTTGCCTTCCACAGCTCTCTGTGGTAATGAGTTCCACAGATTAACTACCCTCTGACTAAAGAAGATCCTCATCACCACCTTTCTAAAATAGCACCCTTTAATTCTGAGCCTTTAACCATATAACCATATAACAATTACAGCACGGAAACAGGCCATCTCGACCCTTCTAGTCCGTGCCGAACACGTATTCTCCACTAGTCCCATATACCTGCGCTCAGACCATAACCCTCCATTCCTTTCCCGTCCATATAACTATCCAATTTATTTTTAAATGATAGAAACATAGAAATTAGGTGCAGGAGTAGGCCATTCGGCCCTTCGAGCCTGCACCGCCATTCAATATGATCATGGCTGATCATCCAACTCAGTATCCTGTACCTGCCTTCTCTCCATACCCCCTGATCCCCTTAGCCACAAGGGCCACATCTAACTCCCTCTTAAATATAGCCAATGAACTGGCCTCGACTACCCTCTGTGGCAGAGAGTTCCAGAGATTCACCACTCTGTGTGAAAAAAGTTCTTATCTCGGTTTTAAAGGATTTCCCCCTTATCCTTAAGCTGTGACCCCTTGTCCTGGACTTCCCCAACATCGGGAGCAATCTTCCTGCATCTAGCCTGTCCAACCACTTAAGAATTTTGTAAGTTTCTATAAGATCCCCTCTCAATCTCCTAAATTCTAGAGAGTATAAACCAAGTCTATACAGTCTTTCTTCATAAGACAGTCCTGACATCCCAGGAATCAGTCTGGTGAACCTCTGCACTCCCTGTATGGCAATAATGTCCTTCCTCAGATTTGGAGACCAAAACTGTACGCAATACTCCAGGTGTGGTCTCACCAAGACCCTGTACAACTGCAGTAGAACCTCCCTGCTCCTATACTCAAATCCTTTTGCTATGAAAGCTAACATACCATTCGCTTTCTTCACTGCCTGCTGCACCTGCATGCCTACTTTCAATGACTGGTGTACCATGACACCCAGGTCTCCCTGCATCTCCCCTTTTCCTAGTCGGCCACCATTTAGATAATAGTCTGCTTTCCTATTTTTGCCACCAAAACTGATAACCTCACATTTATCCACATTATACTGCATCTGCCAAACATTTGCCCACTCACCCAGCCTATCCAAGTCACCTTGCAGTCTCCTAGCATCCTCCTCACAGCTAACACTGCCCCCCAGCTTAGTGTCATCCGCAAACATGGAGATATTGCCTTCAATTCCCTCATCCAGATCATTAATATATATTGTAAATAGCTGGGGTCCCAGCACGGAGCCTTGCGGTACCCCACTAGTCACTGCCTGCCATTGTGAAAAGGACCCGTTTACTCCTACTCTTTGCTTCCTGTTTGCCAGCCAGTTCTCTATCCACATCAATACTGAACCCCCAATGCCGTGTGCCTTAAGTTTGTATACTAATCTCTTATGTGGGACCTTGTCGAAAGCCTTCTGGAAGTCCAGATACACCACATCCACTGGTTCTCCCCTATCCACGCTACTAGTTACATCCTCGAAAAATTCTATAAGATTCGTCAGACATGATTTACCTTTTGTAAATCCATGCTGACTTTGTCCAATGATTTTACCACTTTCCAAATGTGCTGCCATCCCATCTTTAATAACTGACTCTAGCAGTTTCCCCACTACCGATGTTAGACTAACTGGTCTGTAATTCCCCGTTTTCTTTCTCCCTCCCTTCTTAAAAAGTGGGGTTACGTTTGCTACCCGCCAATCCTCAGGAACTACTCCAGAATCTAAAGAGTTTTGAAAGATTATTACTAATGCATCCACTATTTCTGGAGCTACTTCCTTAAGTACTCTGGGATGCAGCCTATCTGGCCCTGGGGATTTATCGGCCTTTAATCCATTCAATTTACCCAACACCACTTCCCGGCTAACCTGGATTTCACTCAATTCCTCCAACTCCTTTGACCCGCGGTCCCCTGCTATTTCCGGCAGATTATTTATGTCTTCCTTAGTGAAGACGGAACCAAAGTAGTTATTCAATTGGTCCGCCATATCCTTGTTCCCCATGATCATCTCACCTGTTTCTGACTGCAAGGGACCTACATTTGTTTTAACTACTCTTTCTTGTCACATATCTATAAAAACTTTTGCAGTCAGTTTTTATGTTCCCTGCCAGTTTTCTTTCATAATCTATTTTTCCTTTCCTAATTAAGCACTTTGTCCTCCACTGCTGGTCTCTGAATTTCTCCCAGTCCTCCGGTATGCTGCTTTTTCTGGCTGATTTGTACGCATCATCCTTCGCTTTGATACTATCCCTGATTTCCCTTGTTATCCACGGATGTACCACCTTCCCTGATTTATTCTTTTGCCAAACTGGGATGAACAATTTTTGTAGTTCATCCATGCAGTCTTTAAATGTCTTCCATTGCATATCCACCGTCAACACTTTTAGAATTAATTAAAATTAAATAGAATTAATAAAAACGAACCTGCCTCCACCACCTTCACTGGAAGCTCATTCCACACAGCCACCACTCTCTGAGTAAAGAAGTTCCCCCTCATGTTACCCCTAAACTTCAGTCCCTTAATTCTCAAGTCATGTCCCCTTGTTTGAATCTTCCCTACTCTCAGTGGGAAAAGCTTATCCACGTCAACTCTGTCTATCCCTCTCATCATTTTAAAGACCTCTATCAAGTCCCCCCTTAACCTTCTGCACTCCAAAGAATAACGCCCTAACTTGTTCAACCTTTCTCTGTAACTTAGTTGCTGAAACCCAGGCAACATTCTAGTAAATCTCTGTACTCTCTCTATTTTGTTGACATCCTTCCTATAATTAGGCGACCAAAATTGTACACCATACTCCAGAATTGGCCTCACCAATGCCTTGTACAATTTTAACATTACATCCCAACTTCTATACTCAATGCTCTGATTTATAAAGGCCAGCACACCAAAAGCTTTCTTTACCACCCTATCTACATGAGATTCTACTTTCAGGGAACTGTGCACAGTTATTCCCAGATCCCTCTGTTCACCTGCATTCTTCAATTCCCTACCATTTACCATGTACGTCCTATTGATTTGTCCTGCCAAGATGTAGCACCTCACACTTATCAGCATTAAACTCCATCTGCCATCTTTCAGCCCACTCTTCCAACTGGCATAAATCTCTCTGTAGACTTTGAAAATCTACTTCATTATCCACAACCCCACCTATCTTAGTATCATCTGCATACTTACTAATCCAATTTACCACACCATCATCCAGATCTTTGATGTACATGACAACAACAGTGGACCCAACACAGATCCCTGTGGCACCCCACTAGTCACTGGCCTCCAACCTGACAAGCAACCATCCACCATTACTCTTTGGCATCTCCCATTCAGCCACTGTTGAATTCATCTTGCTACTCCACCATTAATACCCAACAATTGAACCTTCTTAACCAACCTTCCATGAGGAACCTTGTCAAAGGCCTTACTGAAATCCATATATACAACATCCACTGCTTTACCCTCATCAATTTCCCGAGTAACCTCTTCAAAAAATTTAAGAAGATTAGTGAAACATGACCTTCCAGGCACAAATCCATGTTGACTGTTCCTAATCAGACCCTGTTTATCCAGATGCTTATATATCCTTTCCATTAATTTGCCCACCACTAACGTCAAACTAACAGGTCTATAATTGCTAGGTTTACTCTTAGACCCCTTTTTAAACAATGGAACAACATGCGCAGTACGCCAATCCTCCGGTACTATTCCCGTTTCTAATGACATTTGAAATATATCTGTCATAGCCCCTGCTATTTCTACACTAACTTCCCTCAATGTCCTAGGGAATATCCTGTCCGGACCTGGAGACTTATCCACTTTTATATTTCTCAAAAGTGTCAGTACTTCCTCTTCTTTGAATCTCATAGTTTCCATAGCTACTCTACTTGTTTCCCTTACCTCACATAATTCAATATCCTTCTCCTTGGTGAATACCAAAGAAAATAAACTGTTCAATATCTCCCCCATCTCTTTTGGCTCTGCAGATAGCTGTCCACTCTGACTCTCTAATGGACCAATTTTATCCCTCGTTATCCTTTTGCTATTAATATAGCTGTAGAAACCCTTTGGATTTACTTTCACCTTACTTGCCAAAGCAACCTCATATCTTCTTTTAGATTTTCTAATTTCTTTCTTAAGATTCTTTTTACATTCTTTATACTTGGGCACCTCATTTACTCCATGCTGCCTATAATTATTGTAGATCTCTCTTTTTCTGAGCCAAGTATCCAATTTCCCTTGAAAACCATGGTTCTTTCCAATTTTTACTATTTCCTTTCAACCGAACAGGGACATAAAGATTCTGTACTCTTAAAATTTCACCTTTAAATGTACTCCATTTCTCTTCCACATCTTTCCTATAAAACAAACTGTCCCAATTTACTCCCTTTAAATCCTTTCGCATCTCCTCAAAGTTAGCCTTTCTCCAATCAAAAATCTCAACCCCAGGTCCAGTTCTGACCCTCTCCATAATTATATTGAAACTAATGGTATTGTGATCACTGGTCCCGAACTGTTCCCCAACGCATACCTCTGCCACCTGACCCGTCTCATTTCCTAACAGGAGGTCCAGCACCGCCCCTTCTCTAGTAGGTACTTCTATGTATTGCTGCAAAACACTATCCTGCACACATTTTACAAACTCCAACCCATCCAGCCCATTTACAGAATGTGTTTCCCAGTCTATGTGTGGAAAATCGAAATCTCCCACAATCACTACCTTGTGCTTACTACTAATATCTGCAATCTCCTTACATATTTGCTCTTCCAATTCTCGCTCCCCATTTGGCGGTCTATAATACAACCCTATAAGTGTTGCTACCCCTTTCCCATTTCTCAGTTCCACCCAAATAGCCTCCCTAGACGAGCCCTCTAATCTATCCTGCCAAAGCACTGCTGTAATATCTTCCCTGATAAGCAATGTAACACCTCCACCTCTTGCCCCTCCAATTCTATCACACCTGAAGCAACGAAATCCTGGAATATTTAGTTTCCAATCACAGCCCTCCTGCAACCATGTTTCACTGATCGCCACAACATCATACTTCCAGGTGTCAATCCAGGCTCTAAGTTCATTCACCTTTCTTACAATGCTCCTAGCATTAAAATATACACATTTAAGAAACTCACCCTCTCTTATTCTCTGTTTATTGTCTTTTTCTTCTCTCTCCCCTACATTTTGGGTCAGTGTGCTACCATTCTCTGCCTCCTGCCTCACACACTGACTGCTAGCTTTCCCAATTTGAGTCCCTCCCCCCAACCATACTAGTTTAAAGTCTCCCCAGTAGCCTTTGCAAATCTCCCCGCCAGGATATTGGTCCCCCTCGAGTTCAAGTGCAACCCGTCCTTTCTGTACAGGTCGCACCTTCCCCAAAAGAGGTCCCAATGATCCAGAAACTTGAATCCATACCCACTGCACCAGTCCCTCATCCACTCATTTATCCTCCACCTCGCTCCATTCCTACTCTCACTGTCGCGTGGCACAGGCAGTAATCCTGAGATTGTTACCTTTGCAGTCCTTCTCCTTAACTCTCTACCTAACTCCCTAAATTCTTCTTTCAGGACCTCTTCTCTTTTTTTACCTATGTCGTTGGTGCCTATATGTACCACAACCTCAGGCTCCTCTCCCTCCCATTTCAGGATTTCTTGGACACGTTCAGACACATCCCTGACCCTGGCACCAGGGAGGCAAACTACCATCCGGGTCTCCTGTCTGCGTCCACAGAATTGCCTATCCGACCCCCTGACTATAGTCCCCTATTACAATTGCCTTCCTCTTCTTTTCCTTACCCTTCTGAGCAACAGGACCGGTCTTTGTGCCAGAGGCCCGGCTGCTGTCGCTGCCCCCAGGTAGGCTGTCTCCCCCACCCTTACTCAAACATGAGTACTTATTTTCAAGGTGTACAGGCACCGGGGTACTCACCAGTCCCTGCCTCTGCCCGTTGCCCTTCCTAACTGTGACCCAGTTTTCTGTCTCCCGTGGTCTTGGAGTGACCACCTCCCTGTAACTCCTTTCTATGACCTCCTCGCTCTCCCTGAGCAGACAGGTCATCGAGTTGCTGTTCCAGGTTCCTAACACGGTCCCTTAGGAGCCCCATCTCGACACACCTGGCACAGATGTGGACGTCTGGAGGGCACTCAGACTCCATGACCTCCCACATCTGACATCCAGAACAGTAAACTGCCCTGGCCCTCATTCTCCCCCTTAACCCAATACAATAAAGCCTTACCCGGGATACAAGCCAATCAGCTGCTTCCTCTAGTCCTGTAACGGCTGCTTCCTCTAGTCCGTTCGACCAATCAGAGGCTTCCACCAGCCCCCTTCATTTGAAGTGTGATCTGCGAATGGAACGTTGCAGATTTTTGCTCCTCCCTCTGTAATGGCTCCTGGGCCTCTGTTGAGACAAGCCCCGCGATGGGTTTTACACTCACCGCACGGACGTCGCTCCTCCCTCACCAACGGCTCCTGGGCCTCTGCTGAAACAAGCCCCGCAATGGGGTTTTTAACTCACCGCACGGAGGTCGCTCCTCCCTCACCAACGGCTCCTGGGCCTCTGCTGAAACAAGCCCCGCTTTGACCTCTAGTCCGTGACCCTCCCACCAGTGGAAACATCCTTTCCATATCCATTCTATCTATGCCTTTCATTATTCTGTAAGTTTCAATGAGATCCCGCCAGATTTGCCTTTCACCAGCAGACAATTTACCTCAACCCATGCAGACGTAGGAAGAACATGCAAACTCCTCCCTGACAGTACCTGAGGTCAGGTTTAAGTCTGGCTTGCTGGAGCTTTGAGGCAGCAGTTCTGTCACTGGATTAGATCTCATATAGATTTTGAAATGGATTGGTTTGTGCAGCCACTGAACCAAATGGATATCACCTGAAGTAAAGCAATTATTAATAATAAATGGAAACACAAGAGACTGCAGTCGTTGGGATCTGAAGCAAAGGAACTGCGTACAGTTCTGATCAGCCTGCTATAGGAAGCAAGTCATTACTTTTTTTTTAAGTGCAGAAGAGATTCATCTGGACTTGCAGGCTTGAGTTATACAAAGAGGTTGGATAGACTGCGACTGTTTTTGGAGGAAAGATGTCCTGATCTGCAAAAGATTGAGGGGCAAATATAAAGTGAACACCACGGGGTTTTTTTTTCCTGGTACACGATTCTAAAATGAGGGAATAGACTTAAATCCTCTCTTGTGTTAAGTGGGACCTCGGGCAACCTTTCCACTCAGTAGCTGGAATGAGCTGCCAGACAAAGCTATTAATAGCTGGTGCAATTATGACTTTAAAGACAATTGAACTGATATATGGATAGGAAGGGTTTCAATGGTTATGGGCTTAATGCAGACAAATGGGACTAGGCCAGTGTGCCAACTTTCTTGGCATGGACAAGGTGGGCCGAAGTTTCTTTTCTGCATAGCACTATGATTCCATAACGATCTCTAGGAGTTTCCCATGGTAAAGCAGCTTCTGAAGCTCCTTGCGCCTCCAATCTCCTGGAGTAACTCAGCAGGTGGAGCAGCCTCCTTGGGTAGAAAAGAATGGTTGACTTTTCGGGTTGAACAGCATTCAGGACTGATGTAGGCGCAGTGTTTGTCTGCTCCTCCCCCAATCTGCAATTGCCTCAACTCCATCCTGTCTCCCCTTGTCTAGTCCCTTACAATCGATATCCGGAGTGCCAAGTATGTTCTCTGTCATTTTGACAACCACTGATTCTACCGGCCTCCATCGGTATATACATATCTCCAACCCCCAATCTGGAAGTCTTTAAAGTACTCCATCTTTCTGCAACCAGCCAACTCCCCTCTACTAACGCTGGCATCTGCCTGGCTGAACTTGATCTTACAGTCTGAAGAAAGGTCTCGACCCGAAACATCACCCATTTCTTCTCTCCAGAGATGTTGCCTGTCCCACGGAGTTACTCCAGCATTTTGTCTATCTTCGGTGTATAACCAGCATCTGCAGTTCCTCCTTACACTGAGCAACTTTTCTTTTGACTCGTCTCACTTCCTACATATCAAACGTGTACCAAGGGCTCTAGTCTTAGCTGAGGGCCTGTCTTATCATTGGTGTCGTGGTAACATTCCCTATTCCAAACTTTCTCCAGTACCACTCCCCAGCTCTGTTTCTTGCTGTTGCTGCCTGCATCTGTGCAATGGTTCAATGGTACTTTATTGTCACATGTACTCGAGTGAGCAGTCAAGTTTGCTTTTTGCACACATTCCAGTGACAAATCCCACTCTGCACTACGCACAATCATACGAAGTACAAGAGTGTAGACCACACTGAGTTAGTATACAAGAGTATACATGCCATCCTGTATCCTTCAAGTCAGGATTTTAAAAAATGTTGGTCTTAAACCCTAGCCATAAAGGCCCGCGGTCCTGGCACAAGTGTGCTTTACTTCACCTTTCAGCTGAAGGTTTGCTGGTTCTTCATAGTTTTTAGTATTTTCTTGGTGCACATTCATCCTTTTTTCAGATGTTCTTGGTGGGCTGAAAAATGAATGTCATCCCAGATGTAAAATTAGAGAAATTGATGTATGGTTCATTTGTAAAAGGGAAGTAATATTTCCGCTATTCATTCAGAAATAAACTTGTTCTGGCGCCATAGTGGCGCAGCGGTGGATTTGCTGCCTTGCAGCGTCAGAAACCCGGGTTTGATCCTGACATTGGGTGTTGTTTCTTGGGAGTTTGTATATTCTCCCCGTAATGGCTTGGGTTTTCTCCAGGTGCTCTGCTTTCCTCCCACACTCAAGTCGTGCATGTTTGTAGGTTAATTGGCTCATTGTAAATTGTCCTGCATGTGTACGATAGTAGCTTGTGTACGAGGGTCCTCGCTGGTCAGTACGGACTTGGTGGGCTGAAGGGCCTGCGCCCACGCTGTGTCTCTGAAGTCTGAAGTAAACTCTTGGCTTGTTCTAGAATTTTAGCAGCTTGAGATAAGGTGATGAATGCTAAGTCCACTTAGGAATTAGTTGTAACTCCATGCAGATGGTTAACTTGTCTGCTGCTTTTCTATGTGTCTTCCTCTGTTCTCCTGGCCTCTACGATTTACTGTGCAAGTCCTGCCCTAGGTTAACTTGCCAAAATGCAACACTTTGCACTTGTCGGAGTTGAATTCATTCTGCCATTTCTTGGGCCACCCTCCAGTTCATCTAGATCCTGTGTTTTTCAATGGCCTTAGACTGTCCACTCTACCACCACTTTTAGTATATCCACAAACCTACTAACCATGTTACCAACAATATTATCCAAATTGTTAATGTAGATGACAAGCAACAGTGGGCCCAGCATCAATCCCTGTGCACATCACTGATTACAAGGCTCCAATGTGAAAAACAACCCTCCATTACCCCCTCTGATTTATTCCACCAAGCCAATTTTCTATCCTCTTTGCTCCCTCACCTTGATCCCATGTAATCTATATCCCGGTGATTTAACCTTCCAGCCCAGCCAACTATCTGGGACCTTGTCAAATCTTTGCTAAAGTTGGTACATGGCATCCTTCCCTGTGGACCTCAGCGTACAATTCCTATTTTGTTAGTCTAAGTTGGCGTTAGCATCCTGGGTTCCAAGTTAGATTGTACAAGTTGCCGTACAACCTAAGCATTTTAATTCAGTGCTGAGGGAGTGTTCTTTGACATTTTATGTTTGAAATCAAACACAGATCCTGCTGCCATTCAGGTGGATGTAATACATTGTATTAATTGTATTATTTGCCCTGCCAATATTTGATCATCTGCAATAGACTATTTGGTACTTTATTTCAATTCTGTTTAAGGGACCCTGTATCTAAGCAATGTTTCCTATGTTGCAACGGAAACAAAACCCAATAAAATACTTAATTGCTTTATGATGGCAGCTCTTTTGTAAAAGTACTCATTGCAAGGAATATCCCAAGATACTTTACAGTAGTTTAAAGAAAATGGAAGATTTAAGGGAGCTTGTTTAGATCACTTCACTGTTAAAAAAGGTACGGCAATTTAAGGATGCTGTTCCAGAGAGCAGATTGAACGGGCAGAGTTGCAAAATAAACTAGAAGAATAACAAGAGGGATCAGAAAACAGGGCTTAACCTGTTGCAATGATGATAGTGCAAAATTATTGAAGCTGTGGCCTTAAATTCCAGTGTGTAAGGCCAATGTCAAGTGAGCTGGACTTTATGGGGACTGGAGGACTGGTAAGTTGTTGAGCCCGGCATGGACAACAACTTTGATGCCCTTGTTCTTAGTGAAATGGGCAGTATTTTTATATTTTAAAAAAGTAGCAGCTCTGCGGATAATGGAAAGATTTTGGATAAGCTGATGTTTTGCATTTTGGTTCAGTTCCATTCTGCTTTTGAAGGGACCTCATTGACTGATAAAGGAGTAAATACATGGCCACATTTGGAGTACTGTAGTGTTCTGGTTGCCCTGCTTTAGGAAGGACGGCATTAAATTGGAAATGGTGCAAAAAACATTTACGAGTATGTTACTGGGTCTGTAAGATTGAGTTATAAGAAGAGGTTGGATAGGATTGTCTGGTCTCTTTTCCATGGTGTGTAGGAGACTTGGGGGTGATCTTATAGAGATTTATAAAATCAGTGGGGGCATAGAAAAGACAATAGATAATAGGTGCAGGAGTAGGCCGTTCGAGCCAGCACCGCCATTCAATGTGATCCCTATCTAGCTCTTTCTTGAAAGCATCCAGAGAACCTGCCTCCACCGCCCTCTGAGGCAGAGAATTCCACAGACTCACCGCTCTGTGAGAAAGTGTTTCCTCGTCTCCGTTCTAAATGGCTTACTCTATATTCTTAAACTGTGGCCCCTGGTTCTGGACTCCCCCAACATCGGGAACATGTTTCCTGCCTCTAGCGTGTCCAAGTCCTTAACAATCTTGTATGTTTCAATGAGATCACCTCTCATCCTTCTAAACTCCAGAGTGTACAAGCCCAGCTTCTCCATTTTCTTAGCATATGACATGAAGATGTGGCAAGTAAATGACGGAGTATTATTTGTTGTACGTGAAGGGTGGAAGGTGAGGACAAGGGGGACTCTGCCCTTGTTACGAGTGGGGGGGGGATAGGGAGTGAGAGTAGAGTCACCACCTCTTCCCTTATTCTTCCAACCCCCCCCCCCCCTCCCCACATCAGTCTGAAGAAGGGTTGTGGCCCGAAACGTTGCCTATTTCCTTCGCACCATAGATGCTGCTGCACCCGCTGAGTTTCTCCAGCATTTTTGTTACCTTCGATTTTCCAGCATCTGCAGTTCCTTCTTAAACATGCTGCCTCACCCGCTGAGTTTCTCCAGCATTTTTGTCTACCCTCAGGTTTGTAAGTTAATTGGCTTCTGTCATTTGCCCTTAGTTTGTAGGATGGGGAAGTGTTATTCCATGCTCTTATCTCTAAACTCTAATGTGCAGTTCCTTGTTTCTACTTTATGCAGCTTTCGACAATGTTAAATATGCACAAAAAACATACCTATTAAGAAGTGTTTTATTTTGCAAAATAAACACACGGTTCTTTAATTGCACAGTTAAAGTTGACGCAGACAGTGTTACATTTATGGACCATGCCAGATTGTCATGTGAATGTGATATGACCTCTCGTACGACCATATGTCATGGAGTGTTGCTGCACCAGCCGTTGAGGTGTGCATTCCATGGCACTGATCCAGTAATGAGAAAAATGGTTATTTGTCCAGCCTGGGTGGTGTCTGCCTTTCTGCTGATAGTATTTCCTTATTTAACATCCGCATTTCCTTTATTTATCATCCACGTAAGGTCACTGGTATGAGATCCACAACAGTTCTTTTCATATCGCTTTACAAATAAAGCTCATGCAAACCTCAAGAGAGTGCACTATGTTTCCCATTGGTGGACAGATGAGATTTTTTATTAGTGTTCCTGGTTGCAGACGGCTCCCATTTTTCATTTAACCAATTGCTGGAAGGTGTGAGCATGGTTTGTTGACCATTGAAAGTACATAATTGTGAGATTTTTTTTAACCTTCCAACAGGGTGGCGAAGCGGTGGAGTTGCTGCCTTACAACGCCAGAGACCCAGGTTCTATCCTGACAACGGGTGTTGACTGTATGTTCTCTCTGTGACTCTGTAGGTTTTCCCTGGGAGCTCCGATTTCCTCCCACACTCCAAAGATTTGTAGGTTAATTGGTTTCTGTGAATTGTCCCTAGTGTGTAGGATAGTGCTAATATACGGGGTGATCACTGGTCAGTGGGCCAAAGGGCCTGTTCCCACACTGTATCTCCATAAAGTCTAAAGTAAAGTGTAAGAGTCGAGGAGAGAGTGGGTGAGCAGCCATTTTGAGAGGAGAGAAACCTACTTTGAAAAATCGGCAGGTGAGTAGAGGGAGAACGGTTTGATCGAATAAAGTGTTCTTGTGCCAGAGGGGGGGATATTTAAACAAACAGGTGTTTGATTTGCTGTTGTTTGGGGACAGAACAGTCAATAAGAGGAGGCGGAGGTTTAGTGGAGTAGTCGTGTTGGGGAGAGGCTGCATTGAGGTGAAATACTGTCTTGAGGCTAAGTGCAGAACTGAGGCTTTGGCTGAAGGGGCTTTGGGGAGAAGGGTTGAGGGAAGTGTAAGTAGAGTTAAGTTATAGAGTGTTATTCTGTGAAATTCTTTGTGTGTTGTTGAGATGGTGTGCGATGTTGGAATGCTCCTCCTGCAGGGTATTGGAGGTCGGGTGGATTTCCAGTGCCCCTGAGGACCGCACCACCATTAAGTGCATTCAGCACATTCTGAAGAAGGGTTGCAACCGAAACGTCACCTATTCCTTTTCTCCAGAGATGCTGCCTGACCCACTGAGTTACTCCAGCACTTTGTGTCTATCTTCGGTATAAACTAGCATCTGCAGTCCCTTCCTACATAAGTGTGTTCAGCTGCAGACCCTTGAGAGGACCGTGTTAAGGAATTTGAGTTGTAAAAGGATGACTTTGGGATTATCCAGGGGGAATATGAGATGAGAGTTACAGTGAGGTGGTCATGCCCAAGATACAGGCAGGAAGGAGATGGCTGAGCAGCAGGAAAGGGAGAAGGCAGAGGGCAGGAATCCCTCAAGGACAATCCTGCCAACAACGAGTATGCTTCTTTGGAAACTTGTGGGGGTGGATCGGTCAAGGAGGAGCAACGGTCCAGTCTGTAATGTCAGGCCTGGCTCTGAGCCACAGCCGTGAAGCAAAAAGCCAGACACAGCCTTAGTGTTTGGCAATCCTGTGGCTGCAAACGGGACTCAAGGTTGGTGCGTTCCCTCCCTGGTGCCAGGGTCTAAGATGCCTCCAAACAGTTGCAGAACATTCCCAAGGGGATGGCAAGCAGCCTGAAGTCGTTATGCGCATTGGCACAAACGACACAGGCAGGAAAAGGGATGAGGTCCTGCAAAGTTAATATCGGGAGTTAAGTTTATAGTCACGTGCGCCAAGGTACAGTGAAAGGCTTTTTATGTTGCATGCTATCCAGTCAGCGGAAAGACTACGTGATTAGGCAGAAGATTCAAAAGCAGGACTCGGAGGGTAGTAATCTCTGAATTACATCCAAGGCCACATGTTGGTGAGTGTAAAAAGATCGGACTGGTGTATGTGTGGCTCAGGATCTGGGGTTAGAGCACTGAATTTCCATTGGGATCTCTTGGGGCAGATGTGACCTGTACATTGGGATGGGTTGCCCCTGAACTTGAGAAGGACCAATTTCCTTGCAGGGAGGTTCACTTGTGCGACAAAAGAGGGTTTAAACTAGAGAGGCAGGGTGTTGGGAACCAGAGTGGTAAGTCAGAAAATGGAAGGAAGGTGGAGGTCAGGATCAGTAAGACTCAGAAAAAGGACTGGCAGGGACGGGAGGACATACTAGAGGGTTCATCTGCTGAGGAGCCTCTGGTTGGAGCTTTGAAATAAGCAGAGGAGGTTTACCAGAATGTTGTTTGGATTACGGGGTATAAGATGCATGGAGAGAATTGTTTTCTCTGGATTACCGGATATTGTGGGGCGACCTGATATGAGTATATTAAATTTTGAAAGGGATAGATTCCATCTGTAAAATATCAAACACTAGAGGCCATAGCTTTAAGGTGAGAAACGCAAAGTTTAAAGGAGATGAGCAGGCCAACTTTTTTACACAGGGGGTGGTCAGTGCCTGGTACATGCTGCCGAGACCTGTAGTTGAGGCTGATATGATAGTGGCATTTAAGAGACTTTGGGATATACATGAATATGTAGGGCATAGGTGGGATAGTGTTTATATGCACAGGTCGGCAAAAGATGCTCTTGGCATCATGTTTGGCAAAGACCTTGTGGGCCGAAGGGCCTCTTCTTGCGCTGTACCATTCTATGTTCTAAAGTTGGTACTGTTCAAGATTAATTTTCACATTCACAGAATCACAGAAGGATTCTATTGAAATTTACAACACTTTTTAAAATAAATCTTTGAAGGGTGATGTTGTGCTCATGCAGATTTAATGTTAAAATGTTTGATCTGATAAAATTTAGATTACCCCCCCCCCCCCCCCCCCCCCCCACTTTTACTATGCAGCACCACTCACTCCTGGCTGTGCCAATACTAATGGATGGTGTAAAGTACCAGGTGTTATTTCTTTTTATCACTGAAACATTTTCCCATGACTTAACATTTATTTTACCTCTCTGAATGAATACATCTTCCAATAATTTGAAATGTTTCAATTATTTGAATGAACATTAAGCACATTTTTTTTTGTTAAAAATGACAGATGCATACAAAAAGAAATCACTCGTTTTTTATGAATCGTGGATTTTAAAATTATTCTTTAAGCCATTATTCTTACAGCTTGCCACTTTCTATATATCAGCTGCTAAATTATGGAGTGCCTACATTGGACGATAAAAGCAAAGGAAATCCCAATGGAATATCCGTGCTAATAAATGGCAATGTGTGGTTTGCTAACGAAATATCTGAAATGTTACACATGAGACACAAGGAACTGCAGCTGCTGGAATCTTGAGCAAAAGACAAACTGCTGGGAGGAACTCAGCTTGTCTGGCAGCATCTGTGGAGGGAAAAGTTAACTGTTGCGATGCAATGACTGCAGATGCTGGATTCTCGTGCAAAATACAATGCTAGACTAACTAGGTGGGTCAGGCAGAACATGTGGGGAATGGACAGGTGGCGTTTTGGGTCGACACTTCAGACTGATTATAGTGGAGGGAGAAAGCTGGAAAAGAGAGGTAGGGGTGGGACAAAGGCTGGCAAGTGATAGGTGGATACAGTTGAGGGGATTAATTGGGTGGAGTAAGCGGCAAATGCGAGATATGTGGAGGAGCCAAAAGGTTGTCAGATGCGGAGAGAATTGCAGTGAATTGTAAAGCTAAAGCGAAGGAGATGATGGGGCGGGGGGGTGTGGGTAACTTGGGGCAGGGTAGTGGGAGAAATGGGTATGCACTGGTGTGGGGGGGGGGGGGATTGGCACAGGAAGGGGAAAAGGGATGGGAACTATTACTTAAAATTGGAGAATTCAATGTTCATCCTGTTTCTCTATAAAGACCATGCCTATAATATGGCAGTCTTGGGTCCTGAAATTGATTAGAATCCACGAGCTCCTGTTTGAGGAAGGTTTGATCACAGGGTGAGCTACTCCTAATTTTTTTCAGACGGCATCTTCCCAAATTTTTTTCTAGGAATAAGGGGTTTCATGAGACTATACTTATGCTTATTGTTGTCTCTTGGCCTTGCTCTTGCTTTCTTTAGTTTAGTTTAGATTATTATGGTAACTTGTACTGAGGTACAGTGAAAAGACTATAGATGATTTCAATCAGGTCGTCCACAGTGTATAGATACAGGAGAAAGGATATCACGTTTAGTGCAAGATAAAGTGCAATTAAAGATAGCTCCAAGGATCTCAAGAGGTAGGTAGGAGGTCAGGACAGCTCTCTAGTTTGTGATAGGATGGTTCAGTTGCCTGTTAACAGCTGGGAAGAAACTGTCCCAGAATCTGGAATTATGTGTTTTCAAACTTAGTACCACTTGCCTGATGGGAGAGGGGAGAAGAGGGAGTGATCGGGGTGAGACTGGTCCTTGATTATGCTGATGGCCTTGCTGAGGCAGCATGAAGTGTAGACTGAGCCAATGGAAGGGAGGTATATTCTGTTGGTCATGGGCTAGTCTTTTACAGATCGTCCTGAGGATGCGTGTTATGGCTCAGCAAATGAAGCCTGTGAGTGCTGAATATAATCCACATCGACCTGTAGGCCCATTCTCGCAAAGGTCTTGCTGTTCACAAACTCTTGGTTCCAAGTGACTCTTTCTTTCAAAGGTGTGAGTTGCCGTGTGGAGTGTGTGCCAAGCCATCACTGACTTAAAGACGGGTGCTGGAGGTTGGATGGACCCGCAGTGAGTGCTGGAGGTCATATTGGCCTATGCTGGGTATCGGAGGTCGGATTGGCTGCATGAGTACCAGAGGTGGGTCTTGGTCCTGCTGCCAAGAGAATAAAGAGGGACCCTGCATAGGAAGGGAGGGGGGGGGGGGGGGGGGGGGGGGGGGGGCATCGAGAATGAAGACTCACCATTGGGACTACATTGAACACTTTTTGAAACTTTGTTGGGCCATATACATGACAACTCTGCATACCTTGTGTAAAACACAAAATTTCACTGTGATATGTTGTGATGATAAAGTATTAATCACATTCATAAAGGGGATTCAAGCTAGATGGACACCTTTGATGTTAGGGGTTGTAGCTAAAGTGGGGAAGGTAAGTTTATCATGTATGGCGGAGGGTTTCTTTTGAAGGTATAATACAAGTGGAAATCTTAAAGAATGAAATGGGGATTGTGCAAAAGCATTTATTTTCTCTGCACGACCTGATGCTGGATGCATTTCTGCTGTTTGAGAACAGCTTGATTAAAACGGCCAAAGGTTAAATGTATTGTGTCTTGGCAAATCGATTTTTGCAATTTATTTTTCACTCTAATTTAGAGATACATTGTGGAAACAGGCCCTTGTGCCCACGAATCCACCCTGACCAGCGACTAGCACTCGCACTATCCTACGCATTTGGGACAATTTACAGAAGCCAATTAACCTACAAACCTGTACGTCTTGGAGTGCAGGAGGGAAATCTGAGCACCCGGAGAAAACCCACGGGGTCACAGGGAGAACGTACAGACAGCATGCGTAGTCAGGTGCTCTAAGGCAGCAACTCTACCGCTGCTCCACCGTGCGACCCTGTGCCTTTCTGCTTAAGTATGAGTGACCAGCAAAACGTAACCATTCTTGAGATGAAAGACGAACGTTGACTCGAAGCAGATGTGGGTGCAATGCTTGGTTCCAACATTTGATGGCAATTTGAGTTAACAAGCCATATCCTTTGTCTTTTTGACAACAATTGTGTAGGTTCCTGTATTGTTAACTTGAGAGAGTTTGGAGCCTGTGTTTCCAGTCTCTTCCTTCAAGGCCCCTCGTTCTTGAGTCTTTCTCTCCCCGAGGTCTTGGCATCCTTCTGAAAACATGGTGCCCAGAATTGGACACAATACTCCAGCTGCAGTCTAGCTAATGTTTTATGTGGCTTTAGTGTGACTTGCTTTTGTATTCACTTCCTCTATTAATGAAAGCAACGATTATTTTTATCCACAGGCTTAATTTGTTCTACCATGCACCCCGCAGGTCTACTTCTGCAGTTGCTTTCAAATCGTGCCATTTACTTTGTCTTCCTGCTTTCTCTTCTTAAACATAGTATTTTATTAGTACTCTGCATTAAAATGTTATCTGTCATGTGGCTGCCTACTTCAATATTCACATCAGCTTTCCACACCAGTGCCCTTTGAGATGTCATCTTTTATCCTTAACCACTGCTTTGTTTCCACATTGTTGACTGTGTTCTGAACTGCATTTCCTTATAAGTTTTTATTTATTTTCTAGTGCTGATGTAACTCAGCTGGTCAGGCAGCATCTCTGGGGAATATGCATAGGTGACATTTCGGGTTGGGACCCGTCTTCATTTTGGTCCCCCTGTTATAGGAAAGATCCCATTAAACTTGAAAAAGGGCAGAGAGGATTTTAAATGATATTGCCAAGACTCGAGGGCCTGGGCTATAAGGAAATAGTGGATAGGCTAGGACTTTATTCCTTGGAGCGCAGGAGACTGCTGGGTAATATTATGGAGGTATATAAAATCATAGGGAGAATAGATAGGATAAATAGTTTTTTTTCCCTGGGGGAATTCAAGAACAAAAGTTTACAATCACAATAATACTTTATTAGCCAAGTATGTTTTGCAACATGTGATGAATTTCATTTTGCCAAGTCAAGCAATGGAACATAAATTACATTTTAAAATAAACATCCACCACAGTGACTCTGACACAGTGGAAGGCAAAAAGAAGTTCAATCTCTTTCCTTCCTTGCTCTCCCATGGTCGGGGGCCTCGAGGCCTTCCGTTGACGGGACGATCTTGACTCCCGTGACCGATGGTCGGGCCTCCACATTGGGGCGATCAGCTCCTGGATCGGGGGGGGGGGGGGATGTCAGATCCCCAACGCCGGGTCGAACCTGCATCGGGAGGATGTCAGCTCCCCCACGCCGGGCGATCAAACCCCTGGTCGAACGTTCCGTTGGAGCTTCCCGACTAGCCTCTACCGAGACTGCAAGCTCCCGATGTAAAGTCTGCAGGTCGCGGTTGGAGCGATCCAAGGCGAGGGATCGACTCCGATGTAAAATCCATGCCACGCGGTGGGGCCCAAGGTCAGTCCGAGAAGCCTCCAGCTCCATCAATAGGAGGCCGCAGAACAACTGGAGACACGATCCGGAAAGTAATCGCATCTCCGGCAAGGTAAGAAATGGAAAAAATTGTTTCCCCCGACCTCCTCCCCCTCCCCCCACATAAAACAAACCGGAGAATATTTACACAAACACCCACTAAAAATTAAAAAAAAAGACGAAAAAACAGACGGACTGTTTAAGGTGACTGAGGGGCAGCTGGTATATGCTGTAGGAAATATTTATGGTACGTACTATAACTGCATTTACAAGACATTTGGACATATACTTGGATAGGGAAGATTTAATGGGATGTAGGCCAAATGCAAGCAAATGGGACTAGCTCAGATGGGCCATTTTGGTCAGGAAGTACCAGTGGGTCTACAGGGTCTGTCTCTATGCTATGTGATTCTATGAACAACGTGTATGTGAGCTGTGAAAAGACAAATAATTTCAGCAAAATGAACTAGAGTGGGTCAGTGATTTGTTCCACACCACCTTCAGCCTTTTCCCCCCCATTTATGTTAATTTTGCATCTCAAAAATAAGGTGTTGCCGAACTGTGAGCATTTGATCAGCTGGTGCTTCATCCAAACTGCTTCACCCTCAACATTTAAGCGATGGTCACACTATGATACGATATTCACAGCATGTCTCACGTTAGCAATTAGGTTGGAAGAAAACTTTTGCTGGGCGAAGGTGAAGGAAAAGAGGCCATGGAATGAAGTGGATAAGCAGTGCAAAGAAGCCACAGGTATGTTGGTCTCGGTTTGTCTGTGACATTGGTCCATTGAGGTAGCTGGCATCCATACCTTCTGAGACCAGAGAGAAATGACTAAACATGAATAAATATTGGGATCAGATTCAGTTGGCAAAACTTGTCTTTATATATATATTTATAAAGATATTGAGCCACACCCAATTACTCATTCCTCTAGATGAGACTGCTTATCTTCTCTACATGTTTTGAAAGAACGAACTGAACCCATTGCATTTTATATTTGGGAATCTTGTTTCTTGTACACTTCAGTAATATCTCCAACAGGCTGCATGCACATATGTCTATTCACAAATTCGCCTTAAACTTTTCCTTTTCTTTTAATGTCCTTGGGAAGTCCTCAAAAAAATAATATCCAGAAATAAGGTACATTGTGTTAAAGAGCAACTATTATGTTCAAGTTTGGAGGGGTGATGTTGATTAGCTGAAGAACTACCTAACAGAATGGAAATAATGGGGTAAATTTGGAGGTTAAGATTTTTAGACTTTTGAGAGCGCAGAAACGGGTCCTTCAGTCTACCACGTACACGAACACCATCTTACACATTAGAGACAATTTTACCTAAACAAATTAAACTACAAACCTGTACTACTTTGGAGTGTGGGAGGAAACTAGTGCACCCAGAGAAAATCCATGCAGTCACAGGAAGAATGTTCAAACTCCGTACAGACAGCACCTGTTGTAAGAATCGATCCTACGGTACACAAAAATGCTGGAGAAACTCAGCGGGTGCAGCAGCATCTATGGAGCGAAGGAGATAGGTAACGTTTCGGGCCGAAACCCTTCTTCAGACTGAATCGATCCGGTTATCTGGGGCTGTAAGGCAGCAACTCTACCGCTGCACCACTGTGCTGCTCTAAGATATGAATAGATTACTGGTAAGCAACATTGGGAGATTGGTGCATAATGTTCCCTATTATCTCTCTCCACATTACCCTCATGTTTTCCACAGATTCTGCCAGTCAACCACTCTTCAACTTTCAAATCATTCTGCATATCCTTGGGGCAAAGTGTATACAGTCTCAGGGAGAACCTGGGCCGTGAGGTGCTGTCCACGCATGACTACTGACGCCATCATCCTTTGCCTGCCTCACCATATGTTGCCCTCTTGCATATCTTCTCGCTAACACCCTGCTGCTGCTGCTGCTGCTGCAAGGACTTTGCAGAATTCTGCCTTCTGGAAACTTGCATCAACACGAGCATCTTCGTGCAATGGCACGAGTGATGCGGTTTTACGGTTGCCAAATTTCTACTGCCAGTTGCAATGTTTGCAGTGGCTGTCACTGATCCAAACAACGTGTCGGTGCACACAATGTTACACTGCTCAACCCGCCTTATACTGTATCTTCAAATATAGCCATGATCATCAGTTGCTATGGCAATTTGCACTGCACTATGCAACACAGCGGTAAGCCATCAGACATTGTGGCATTTACACTACAGTTTTACTGAGCTTTTGGAGGAAGAGATGATGTCAACACACAGCCTATTTGGAATGTGGATTTACTCCACCTTCTACACTGGTGTTAAGGGAAAACCGTTTGCACTGACCTTGAAGTCAAATGCTTACTGACCTAGGGAACGTCACTATGGAAAATACATGAAGTATTCATGACTAAAGATGCACTGCTATTTGTACTCTCGTCCCACGGATCCAGTTAAATTTGCCATGTAAGATAGCAAAGATGAAACTGGTGCACACCATCTTCAATGCTCTGATGAAATACAATTAGTTGGCAGCAGCAAAGCATTAAAATCAGACGGCACATGAATAGTGCTTCTATTTTGAGAAGATACTCCCATTGTGTTGAATCCCCCTGGAAGTGACTGAGCCCCACTCAGATGAATTAACACATTTGCAGGCAGAGTGCTTGGCATGTTCTAAAAATAGCCCGTGGTCTCCTGAGGTGCAAAGGGGGAAAGCAGCCAAGGGTCCCCACCTGGTTACTACCTTGTCACTTCTGTTTGAAAATGCAGCCTTAGCTTTGGCTCTGATAACCTTCATGTTTTAAGGAGCACAGTGGAGTGCAGCACAGAATGTGCCACAATAGATCCACCGTGTCTCTCTTGGCTCTTTGCAAGAATGATGCTGCCATGAGACCTCGCTATCACCTGTGACACCTACAGTCAGCATCAATGCTGTTTGTCCCGCCGAGTTACTCCAGCATTTTGTGTCTATTTTCTGTGCAAACCAGCATCTGCAATTCCTTCCTATGCGTAAAATAGGAACAGGAGTAGGCCATTCTGCCCTTCATTTATTCTCTGTCACGCAGCATAATCTTGGCTTTATCTCTGGACCTACATTCTCCCAGTGATAATCAATCCTTGTGTCTGGAGATCTATCTACTGCCCGAAATGCATTCACATCTTGGCCAAAACCTCTTCTGTATTAGAGTATTCTGCAGGTTCACCATCCTCTGAGTGATGAAATGTTGCATCATCGCAGCCCGACGCACCTCATTGCATTGTCCTGAAACTGATCCCACATTGTAGACCTGCCAGTTTGGGGATGTATCCTTCCCACGTTCAATCTATTTAGCCTTACCAGAACTTTGTGGTTCAATAAGATCTCCTGTCTTTCTTTCAAATTCTACTAAATATAGACCTACTGTCGTTGCCCTAATATCCTCTCCTAAGTCCTTTCATTCATTTGCTGGATAATTTCTGACGATATAACTGGTAGAATAGTCCCTCTATGGCATCTATATCCTTTCTTGGATAAGGAGACAGAAAAATGTTATGATGAGAGACATACGGCACAGAAACAGGCCCTTCAGCACAACTTGTCCATGCTGACCAAGTGTCCATCAAAACTTGTCTATGTTCTTTACATTTGACCCATATCTCTCCAAAGCTTTCCTATCCATGTTGTACCCGTCCTTAAATGTTGTTGTAGCCTTCTCAACCCTATTCGACATTTCACTTCATCTGGCAGCTCCTTCATATACCCACTTTTTGTGTGAACTTTTTGTGTGAAAAAGTTTTTTCACACAACTTTTTGTGTGAAAAAAAGTTGCCTTTCAGGTTCCTATTAAATCTTTTCTCTCTCTCCTTCACCCTCTGCTCTCTAGTTCTTGATTCTCCAGCACTGAGAAAATCATAATGTGCCTTATACAAGCTCCTCATATTATATACCTTTTATAAAATCATACCTGAGTCTTCCACAAGAAATAAAGTCCCTACCTCACTCTCCAACTCAGTCCCTTGAGTCCTGTCCCATCAGGATGGAAATGTGAAAGTGCATTAAGTGTAGAAATGCACATCTACAGATTCAGAGACAGTTTCTTCCCCGCTGTTATCAGGCCACTGAATCACCCTATCACCAACTAGAGATCAGTCCTGATCTACCATCTATCTCATTGGAGATCCTTGGACTATCGTTAATCAGAATTAACTGGACTTTATCCTACAATAAACATTATTTCCTTAATTCTGTATCTGTACACTGTGGACGGCTTGATTGTAATCATAGAAACATAGAAAATAGGTGCAGGAGTAGGCCATTCGGCCCTTCGAGCCTGCACCGCCATTCAATATGATCATGGCTGATCATCCAACTCAGTATCCTGTACCTGCCTTCTCTCCATACCCCCTGATCCCTGTAGCCACAAGGGGCACATCTAACTCCCTCAATCATGTACAGTCTTTCCACGAACTGCATCACAAGCACCAAAAGAGCTTTTCACTGTACCTCTTTACATGTGACAATAAACTAAACTAAGTAGACAAGAACTAAATAAATATTTTCTGCCCACTTTCCAGCATAATGACATCTGTGCATGGCTTGATCATTTGCAATCATTTATAGTCTTTTCTCTGACTGGACAGCACGCAAACATAAGCTTTTCGCAGTACCTCAGTACATGTGGCAATATAATAAACTGAAGTGTAGCCTCACCAATGTATTGTACAACTGCGACAGACTAATGTTTCAATTTCTATACTCAATGACCTTACCAATAAAGGATAGGATGCAAAAGGTTTATTTGCCATTTTGTCTACTCATATTGCCACTTTCAGGGAATTATGTAGGTGATATTTGATCCCTGGATCTCATGTGATCTAATCCTCTAAAGCAGTCTACATGCAAAGTCTTTGATAACCTTTACCGTCCATGCTATCATCTGTTTTAGTGTAATTTGCAAACTTACCAGTAGTGCCTTGTACATTCTCATCATCCAAATATGCCAAAAACATCTTTCCATTGGGTGAGATATGACATTAACCTCTGGAGTTTGTTCACATTGACTTCAATACTATCAGACTTTCTTGACTCACTCACACCTCATCTCCAGAATGAAGCTCTTGGGTTCATGTTTGGACCAAGGATGTGATGGAGCTGAGTGGTCCTGGTGAAACCAAAACAAAGCATCAATGAGCAGAAAGTCACAAGGAACTGCAGATTCTGAAATCTTGTGTAGAACGCAAAATACTGGAGTAATTCAGGCAGTCTATCTGGAGGACATGGATGAGCAGCATTTCTAGGACCAGAGGCCACAGCCTCCGAATAAATGGACGTACCTTTAGAAAGGAGATGAGGAATTTCTTTAGTCAGAGGATGGTGAATCTGTGGAATTCGTTTCTACGGAAGACTGTGGAGGGCTAGTCAATGAATATATTTAAAGCGGAGGTTGATAGATTTATGATTTGTACGGTGTCATGGGTTATGGGGAGAAGGCAGGAGAATGGGATTAATGAGAAAGATAGATCATCCATGATTGATGGCGGAGTAGACTTGATGGGCCAAATGGCCTAATTCTGCTCCTGTGATTTATGAACTTATTTTGGGTCAGGACTCTTCTTCAGACTGATTGCAGTGGGGAGGAGAAAGCTGGAAAAGAGGTGATGGTGGAACAAAGCCTGGCAAGTGGTAATGGTGAACAGGTGTACAGGTTATTGAGTTGTGCTGCTTGAAGACTCTGTCAACAACACCTTCCTTCACTGGGCTGATGACATGGAATAATCTGATTTGATGGACTTGGGTTTATTTATTTGCTGTGTGTAAGAAATTTAAATCTATTTTTTTTTTGCCAATTATCTTGAGCTTAGTTTAGATAGAGATACTGCATGTAATCAGGGTTTTCGGGCCACCGAGTCCACACCAAACTGCGACCCCTGCACACTTACACCATTCTACACACTGGACAATATACACTTATACCAAGCCAATTAACCTACAAACTTGTACATCCTTTGGAGTGTTGGGGGGGAAACCGAAGATCTCGGAGAAAATCCATGCGGTCACGGGGAGAACGTACAAGCTCCGTACGGACAGCACCCGTAGTCAGGATCAAACCCGGGTCTCTGGCGCTGCAAGGCAGCAACTCTACCACTGCTGCCCATAAATTGGGATGTCTTAAATTGGTCTTTCCCGGTTATCAACACACTTGCCAATGTGCATAGTTTGAAGATGTTTTCAAACAACCATTACTAATTTTGAGCACATTTTGACAACATTCATGCATGAAGAATGGCATCTTTGGGCTGTCAAAAAGCAGCAGTTGCCTGTGCAATGACTACATCTTTGGAACATAAACATAAGTATACTTTTTGTTTTTTTTGTTACTGTTGACAGATCAGTTTCCATAGCAGGTGTGGTCTGGAGGACATAGAGCAAAAGGTTCCAAGTCCGATTCTTTGTCTGGGCTGATGAGATGACTGAACTGATTGGAGCAATGATTAAGGCACTTGGGTTGTCATGTTTTAATTATTTTGCCCTCTTTCTTAAACCTTTAAATTTCTGTCACTGGTGGCATTTATAAATCCAACTCTGATTTTTCTTTCAAATGCAAGCACTGCACCAAATTCCCCAACTGCTCCGATTCTTCATGTCCTGAGTTTCATTCTCTGTAGAAACATTACTCAGTGCAGCCAGATTCTATGGTTTTAGCCAAAACACCCCCTGCATATATTGGCACAAGTGCTGAAGACCGGAGTCAATGCCTGCTGATAATAATTGCCATGTGGGCGATTCTAACTCAGCAACTGGTACAAGCAGGCAACTAGTTATCACTGACCAGGGCTGGGGTGACACAATGCAGAATTAAATAAGGAAGGGATCAACACTAAAGATTTTCCCTGCATAGCAAATTCCTAGTTTAAACACTCTGTCGAGGCATTTGACTCGTTGCGGTTTGCTCCATGCCAATTTATGCTGGGGAAATGAGAGGTAATCCACTTTGGAAAAGTGGCATTCAATTTAAATGGAGAGGTGGCAGCATGTTATGGTACAAAGAGATTTGGGTGCCCAGAAACATGAAACTCCACGTGTAATTACGTAATGTAATTAGCAAGTTGAATGGAAGGCAAAAATAGCAATGTCTTGCTACCACTGCGCAGGTTGGTAAGGTTACACCTGGTGTACTTCATACAGTTTTTCTCTCCACAACTAAGAAGTACACTTGGATTTGAGCAGTTCAGAGATGGTTCATGAGTTTAATTCCCAGGATGGAGAGGTTGTATGATGAAGGAAGGTTGAGTAGATTGGGCCAATCTAATTAGAGTTGAGTGGAATGCAATATCTTTTTATTGAATCATAGGATTTTAATGTGGATGGAACAAGCAGACGTTGAGAGGATGTTTCCTTTCATAAGGGTTTGCGGAACTGTGAGACGTGATTCCCGATAAGGGGGCATCCATTTAAAACAGAGAGGATTTTTTTTCTGTGCAGATTATGAATTGCTGAAATTCACTACATCGAAGAGCTAGCATTAAATATATTCAACATTGCGATGGACAGGTTTTTGGTCTACAGGGGATTTTGAGGGTTCTGGGGAACTGGGCAAGTGGGGGTTGGGGCCAAGTTAAGTAGCTGTGTCCGTCATCTGCATCTTCTATGTATGTTCGTCAGCAGGCTAGGGCAGGAATATTCTGCACCTCTTGCCTTTGACAGCGTTTCTGATGGACTATTCCAGAGCTTGGTACTTAATGATCATTGAGCTTAAAATATTATTGAATAGTCAGTTCAATAAATGCTAAAACTTTAACATCCCACTGTGACTGGAACCATATCATGGTCATAAACGCATTGCAACGCAGCTACATATATCTGGGGTCCAAAGGTAATTAATGTCATCATTTTTCTGTTCCTTTAGTCAGTTGTATTTTCTTTTGTATGTCGGCCAGGCATAAACTTCATTTCAAAGATGCGTGATAGTTCCCAGAATCAGCACGGCCAGAATGCAGCCAGTTCAAGGCGTCAATCTGTGCTGCCGGATGGTCTCAGTAAGGCTGACGGCAGGAGGCCAGAAATGGTTCCTGGCACCTTGGTATGTTTGGGAGTTTCAGACCTTCACTCAGGAGACCAGGCATGGGTGGACAGCGGCCAAGGCTTGGAGAAGGCTTGACTGTGGTGTTTAACTCTGTGCCAAGACCTGTACATAAACAAAGTGCCAGGAGGCATCAAGTAGCATGCAGCCAACACGGATCTGCGGTTTATTGAGCTGGCAGAGAAAGGCCATAAAGAAGGGCCCCAAAACTGGAGGCAACACTCCCGGTGTGATCTCACCTATAACTGCATGCAGGCTTTGTTTACTTTTACTCCCTCCTTATTGGAGAGATGTTGCAGGCAATATCAATGCATTTTTTGGCCAAACTGCTGGGATCATTTAGAGTGAGGCTGGGACTGAGCAAAGAGCCTTTGAGGTGGGCACGATTTGGACATTTATTGGCCTGGATTTTAACTACCAGTGGGTTTCTGATGAGAAACCATGTGCTGGTGAATTAACATCTCAGCTAGAGACTGAGGGCGAGATCATTTAGTCTTGTTTAAATTCCAATGATTTCTCACCCAGAAGGGGAAATGCTTTTTGAAAAAATCACAATCTGGGACTCAGGAGGTATCAGAGGGATTGAAGAACAATAGATTTTTTGGTAAACTGTCTACTATCTACAGTATATTATTGCTGGTGGGCAGAACTAAAATCTTCTTCAGCTGAGACTACAAAATCTATTCTTCTACTCCCATATTTTTCAGCATTGTTGAAAAGCATTTTTAGGTACTAACTGGCAATTAGTTAGGAAATGCATTGGTCCTGATATTCCAGTCAGCGAAACGATTGTGATTGCAGGAAAGGTTCCCACAAAGAGAAGCACAACATTTAATTTGTAAACATATTGGAGCGGCAAATATAGATTGGAAAATACAAGTGAAATGACAGAAAAAGATTAATTATAGACGCACATGTACCCTTTGGAGGTCCACTGTATGGGGAAAGTGTTTATATGAGGGGATTGCTATGCACATTGATAAAATTAGCAGCTTTTCGGGCCAGAATGTGGGACAGATTGGAAACCTGTGTGTGATGGATTCAGTCATACAGCATGAAAACAGGCCCTTTGGCCCAACTTATCGTGCCAACAAAGGTGCCCGAACTAAGTTAGTCCCATTTGCTCATGTTAGGCCCATATTCCTCAGAACATTTCCCAATCATGTATCTGTCCAAATGTGGTGAAGAAGATTTGATAGCATAATAAGCAGCCATAATCGTCCTCTGCCTCTGAGGAAATATTACACGATAAAATTGCTCAAATAATAAGTTCTTAAGGAACTTGTGTTAAGTTGCAAGAGAAGAGCTTGGTGTTGGGGCTTTCAGAAATACATGCCTCCACAAAGAAATAACGAACAAAGAGCACACACAGGAGAACAGATGGCTTATCATAACATGGAAATGTTGATCTGAATAGGCATATCTTTATTTATTGCTTTGAAGCAATAATCATGCAGTCAGAAGTTGTATTTGGTTTAGTTTGGCATTGATAATGGAGGTTGTTAATGGGATCTTTCTCCATGACATGGGCACCATCCTTCTTCTTTTGTGACACATCTTCCAAGCTTGGCTGTGCCATGAAGGGGATTTATGGTAGAGGATTGTAGGCACCAAGGGTAGATACTAGTCTGTGAGATGGTTTGTGCTGTTTAATTGTATTTATGTTGGGATAAGAGATAAGGCATAGGTGATGGTTGTGTGACCTTTGCAAAAGGATTTCTTATGGTTATCGAAAACTGAGAAAGTAACTCTGTTCTGATAATCTTTCATTTGTTGTGTGAATTGCTTTTAGTTAAGAGGCCTTACATCCCTTTCCTCCAGAGATAGAAGGGGGAGGTTGTAATACAAAATGAAATTAGACCCGAGCTTGGGAAGAAGCAATCAAGTGTGACAATTAATGGCCTTTATGTGTCCGTAGTTGGGAATTGTGTGATTAGAACTTTATCTTTACCACTTTGTAAGAATGAGGCAAAACTCATATTTAATCTTTGTAATCCATAAGTAACTGTATTTTAACTATGTAGTTGTAAGGAATTTAATTGTTAAGTGTATTGTGTTTAATTACGATTGTAAGTATTAGACTTTGTTTAAATCTGAAGTTTTAGAAATAACTTTCTTTTCCAAAAGTGAAAATATATGTTTTGTGTGTATGTGTTGTGTGATTGCTGTATTATGTGTATATTCTGAGAATTAGTTTTATATCTGTGGTTTTACTTTATTGAAATAAAATGATTTTGAGCAAAGAGGTTGAAGAAACCACAGAGGGGAAGAAGATTGTAAAGGGGCCGAAAAATGGAAAATCAAGTGACTATATGTGTTGTCAATCAATGGAAAGGATTTAGTTGATTGCTTAATGCAAATAAGTTAAATGTATGGTAAACCATAATGATTGGTTAATAGTTTGCTGCTCCTTTTGTACCATCCTTGTCTTTTACCTATACAATATGTTACATTTATGCCAAAGTCAATAGTTCTTTTGACCTGCTCCAGAGTTTCTAACTCTGTGTTGGAAGGTTTAAAGAATTATCCAGCGCTGTCATAATAAAGAATTGATTTTAGCAGCAATGGTTTGAATCAAGTTTTCTTGAATTAGACTGGCAAAATAACTCATTTTAACATTTGGCGACGAGGATGAGGGTCTTGACGGTTCACCGACAACACGAGGAACGAAAATAAGCGTCAAACTGCGCACTGATTGGACCAGAGGAATTGGCCAAGCAGAAGTGAGTAGTTAAACACCACTCTGTTTTCCTCTTCTCCGTATATCGCTGCGTAGTCGACCCTTCGTTCTTGTGTTGAACGGGATCCTGACAGAATCGGGTCAGTCTAACAAACCTTGTTGATTGGTAAGATAGACTTTTAAACAGACTGGTCCATTGGGAATGGAAAGACTCTGCCATTTGGAATGGAGAGACTTGGTCATTGGGAATGATCAAAGAGAAATGACGGCTGAACTGGATAAATTTATCCTGACCATTTGGAATGGCAGGAGATAGTTAAAGATTTGGAAACAGGGTCGGCTAAACACTGACAGTGCTAAATTAATCTCGACCATTTGGAATGGTTCAAAGTAATTAAAAACAATTGAATTCGGATCCAGTGAAAAGCCATGGATGCTAAATAAGAAATAGTAAAACGTTAACGTCATTATTATATTGTTGTGAGAATAAAGTATAAGAATATTAATACTGTGTATGGAATAAGTGGTTGTGAATATAGTAGTAATAAATTGATTGAATTATGGCGAAAGTGGCATGAGGAGGAATTAGATATAAATTTAATGTTGAGGTATTGAGACGAGAGTGTGCACACAAAAGGAATAAACGACAGGAGAGAGAGAGAAGGAAAAAGGTTTAAAAAAAAAAAAAGGGACTGCAGTTTAAATGGTTGGCCTTCAATTAGCAGAGGGAGACGAAAGGGAGGCATGGGAAAATCAGAAAAGTCTGTGCCCCAGTCAGTGGTGACAGGAATTTACCCAAATCTACCTTGGACAGAATCAGGAACCGATAGTGCATTCAGCCCAGGCACCAAAAAAAAGGAGAAGCCCCAGTTTAGACTCTGTAGCATGGCGTACCAGGTCACAGTCTAGAGACCAGGAGCAAGAAGGACGAGAGGAAAGGAGGTCACACAGTTGGGACTATAAAAGGGGGCACTTGGCTGAGAAAGCCACACTCCAGCAGCAACAAGGGAAGGTGCTGAAATAGACGGAATAAGAAAGCATCTTCCAGGCGCCAATATTCTGTCAGAACGGTCCCTAACCCCAGGGCCCTTATACCTCCTCCACCCAACCAACAAGATTATGGCAAAACAGGCATGAATAATGTATGGCTGCCGTGGGAGCCAAATTAGATGATGGCAATTTTGTTGGGAGTGCCTAAGAAATGGAATCCACAAGCTTTCATTGAATTTTGAAGAACAACGATATCTGTATATCATGCTGATTCCCGAGATTTATGGGCACTAGTTCAGCAAGTCTTAACAGCGATTGAGTATACCAGATTCTTGGTTCATTTAACCTATAACAACCACGCAGCCCTAGAGGCGGCGCACCCAGTGGCAGGTAACAATGAGGATCGATTACAGCTTATGTTGGCAGCCGTGGGCCTCACTCTCTCCAGCAGCCAATCGATATATCAAAGGTTTTGGATATGAAACCAGAGGAAGGAGAAGCTGCAGAAGATTTTCAAGGAAAGGTTTAAAACCATCTACGGTAACCAATCGGGTGACATTCAGTATCAGCAAGGAAATGACTCTCCACAGTTTTGTGCTATGGTTATGAACTGTTTGCCTTCCAGCGTCGCAATGGCTTTTAAACCAATAATATGGATTGGTCAGTCTTCACCGGCCTGCATGTCAAGAGCTGTGAAAGCCTTTTGGAAAAACTGTCCTATTGGAGACAGAGAAGCCCAGGTAAAGGTTAGAAAAAAACCGGATATGTGAGCAAGCCAAACTATTTGCGCTGACTAGAACCTGCACCCTGGCCAAAGGACTTACTGCAAATATTTACACGGACTCCCAATATGCTGTTGGAGTAGTTCATGATATGGACGATTGTAAGTATTAGACTTTGTTTAAATCTGAAGTTTTAGAAATAACTTTCTTTTCCAAAAGTGAAAATATGTTTTGTGTGTATGTGTTGAGTGATTGCTGTATTATGTGTATATTCTGAGAATTAGTTTTATATCTGTGGTTTTACTTTCTTGAAATAAAATGATTTTGAGCAAAGAGGTTGAAGAAACCACAGAGGGGAAGAAGATTGTAAAGGGGCCGGAAAAGGGAAAATCATGTGACTACATGTGTTGTCAATCAATGGAAAGGATTTAGTTGATTGCTTAATGCAAATAAGTTAAATGTATGGTAAACCATAATGATTGGTTAATAGTTTGCTACTCCTTTTGTACCATCCTTGTCTTTTACCTATACAATATGTTACATTTATGCCAAAGTCAGTAGTTCTTTCGACCTGCTTCAGTTTCTAACTCTGTGTTGGAAGGTTTAAAGAATTATCCAGCGCTGTCAAAATAAAGAATTGATTTTAGCAGCAATGGTTTGAATCAAGTTTTCTTGAATTAGACTGGCAAAATAACTCATTTTAACATCTGCCATCTCTTCGGGTTCTCGTCCTTCGATGCCACGTCCCCACATGGGTGAGACTAGTTTGGATGGAACGTTTTGGTTGGTGTGGGCAAATTGGGCCAAAGGGTCTGTTTCCACACTGTATGCCCATGACTCTATCCAGCCTCTCCTTATAATTCAAACCCTCCAGACCCAGTAACATATCCATAAATCTATGTTGTACCATTTCCCATATAATGACAATGTTCCCAGATCAGGGCAACCAGAACTGCACACAATATACTCCAAATGTGGCCTTACCAATGCCTTGTACAAAAATTAGATCGAATGTCCTCTGAAAATCTAAGTTAGCTACCACTTACTGCGTTTACCTTATCAGGATGATTTAATTCCTGAATTAATTCCATTAATGTCTCAGGATGTGATTTATTATTTCTGAAACTGCGCCGACTGCACTCTCTGGTAGCTGTCCACTCTGGATGTTCATTTATTAGACCTTGCAGAATGCCTTCAAGCATTTTCTTCACTCTGCATCCTGTGAAGCGATCTGTAGCAATCACATTTATGCACTCCAACTTTTTCTAAACATTTAAGCTATATTATTAGCTTTTGAGATGTAATGACTTATTTGAGGGTTCCAGTTTTGGACTGTCACAGTATTTAAGGAGAACTGACAAATATCAGAAAATAAAAGCGTTGAATTTTCATTTTGTGACTCTTTGAGATTTATTGGTCAGTGGGATTGCGCTAAGAATGCGCTTTGAAGTTCCAGTCTTAGTTTTAGTTTAGTTTAGAGACAACGCAGAAACAGGCCCTTCGGCCCACCGAGTCAGCGCTGACCAGCGATCCCCACACATTAGCAGTATCCTCCACACTCAAGGGACAATTTATAATTTTACCAAGCCAATTTGCCTATCAGCCTGTATGTGTTTAGAGTGTGGGAGGAAACCGGAGCGCCTGGAGAAAACCCATGCAGGTCACGGAGAGAACCGTACAAAATTCCTTACAGACAGCACCCGCAGTCAGGATCGAATCCGGGTCTCTGGCGCTGTAAGGCAGCAACGGTATCGCTGCTCCACCATGCCGTCCTAGGACTTGAAAATTTGGTTTTCAAACATTTAGGATGGCAGCTCAGTGTAATGCTACGAGAATGAAAACATGCTGGAAACACTCGGTAGATCGGGCAGCATCCATGGAGAGAGAAGCAGGTTAATGTTTCAAGTCAAAGACCCTTTGTCAATTTTGATGCCCTGCCTTTGGTGAGATGTTAAAACGAAAGAATTATTTGATCTAAAGACGCTATTACAAAGAAGAGAAATGGCCAACTTTGTGTCCTGGCTACTATTCAATATCACTAAAAGCCAAATAACTGGTCTTTTTTACATTGCAGTAGATAATAGTTGTTTTCCCTTGAACAAAATTGATTCCAAAATTGAAATGTGGTTGTCTCTATCACTCAAAAGGGGAGGAGCAAAATATTATGCTCAATTAGGTGAGCACAGAAGTGACGAATAGAATTTGCTCCAGAAATGTTGGTTCGTGCATGTTTATTTGCAGGCAAATCATTTGATGAATAAAGTTTCATCCCGAAACGTCACCTATTCCTATTCTCCAGAGATTCTGCCTGACCTGCTGAGTTACTTCAGCGTTTTTTCAGTATAAACCGGCATCCGCAGTTCCTTCCTCCACGACAAAAGGTTGGGTACAGACCTTGCTGAGGAACATAGGGATCTTGGAGCCTATTGGCAGTGAACTGTGAAGACACCAAGAGAGTCCGATAAGTTAGCTAAGAAGATCAGTAGGGTTCTTGCTGAGGCACAGGATATAAGGGTGCATAGGTGATACTGTATGAAACAATAATTATCGGTAGTAAAGAAAGCAAACTCAATGCTAGCATTTATTTCAAAAGGGCTTGCATACAATAACATGAATGTAATGCTGAGGCTCTTTAAAGCACTGGTCAGACCGCATTCGGAATATTGTGAGCAATTTTGGGCACCATATGTGAGGATGGATGTGCAGGCTTTGGAGAGGGTCCAGAGGAGGTTTACAAGAATGATCCTAGGAATGAGTGGATTAACCTATGATGAGCATTTGTCAGCACTGGGCCTGTACTCGCTAGAGTTTAGAAGAATGAAACATACAGAATAGTGAAAGGCTTGTATAGAGCGGATGTGGAGAGGATGTTTCCACTAGTGGGAGAGTCTAGGACTAGAGGTCATAGCCTCAGAATTAAAGGACTTTCTTTTACGAAAGAGATGAGGAGAAATCTCTGTAGTCAGAGGGTGGTGGAACTGTGGAATTCTTTGCCACAGAAGGCAGTGGAGGCCAAGTCAGCGGATATTTTTAAGGCAGAGACAGATAGATTTTTTGATTAGTACGTGTGTCAGAGGTTATCGGGAGAAGGCAGGAGAATGGGTTTCAGATTCAGATTCACATTTTGTTGTCACATGCACCAGTTAAGGTACAGTGCTATTTGAGTTACCATGTAGCCATACAATTAAAAGAACACAGGAGGGAGAGATAGATCAGCCATGATTGAATGGGCCGGATGGCCTAATTCTATTCCTATCACTTATGACCTTAATTAGGATTCAAACTAATTGTGTAGTTCTGGTGGCCAGTTCCAGCATGTAGGCAGTGAAAGCACCAAAGAGTCCAAAGGATAATCAAAGGTAAAAATCAAGGGTCTGTCCCACTTGGGTGATATTTCAGCGGACAGCCGGCGAGTGTCAAGCTCGTGGCACTCGCCTGAAAAACCGGCAACTGGAACGCGACTGTCAGAGTGTAACACGGACACAGAGTGGGGGCCAGGGAAAGGGGGAGCGCTGTCTGCAATTCACACGGTGCAAAGCCAAGGTGATACAGACACATATTGTGATGAACAGGAAGGTTAAGACGGCTAGCACAGTGTACGGTAAGTTCTTTAAAAGAGGGGGGGGAGAAGTGAACGGGGGGGAGAAGGAGTGGAGACACTTTTAAGAAGCCAGACAACTTTTAATAAGCCAGAGAGACACAGCTGTGAAGTTCGGCGGACATTTAACATAATGGTTCCCATTATGGGGGAAGGCACAAAGTCCAGTCCCATCCCCAATGTCCACCCATAGTCGGGCCTATTGAGGCCTCCACAGTTGCCTCTACGGAGGCTCGATGTTCCAGGCCGTCCTCGCCGGGTGATGATGTTCCGGCGTCGGGAGAGTCCTCTCAGTGGCATGGGAACCTTTCAACTTTTAATAAGCCAGAGAGACACAGCTGTGAAGTTCGGCGGACATTTAACATTACTGGTCAGTTCTCCCCATTGAGCCAATGAAAATGGCGATTAACTAAAACTACCTACTACTACCTTGACGACCCATAACTATATGGTGACCCCACTACAACTGCACCTACGACTACAAAAGTATTGATTTTCTCCATGGCGACCAATTTTTTGTTGAAAAATTTGCTGCGACCATACTGAGGCCGCCTCTAGTTCCCAGAACGCGGGAACTCCTCGCAACCATGAAGGAGACTCATCAGAGACCACCAGCGAACATGTGGTGAGCATAGAGTCTCCTGCACTCGCCTAAAAAGTTGCCGAAGTGGGACACGCCCTTTAGAGTTACAAAGGGAGACTTTTTAGGCTCTTGTTGTTTCCTCTGGAATAAAAGAAACTGATGAGACATTTAATTGAGACATATAAAATATTGGGTGACATGGGCGTAGTGAACAGAAAGGATATATTTGTGCCGCATAAATGTGAAGACTACACTACTCTTGATAAGTAATTACAACAGCACAAGTCCCTTGACATCAATTCTATCCATCATCAGCCATAGAGGGAGTACAGGGAAGGTTCACCAGACTGATTCCTGGGATGTCAAGACTTTCATAT
Source organism: Amblyraja radiata (assembly GCF_010909765.2). Taxonomy (NCBI): domain Eukaryota; kingdom Metazoa; phylum Chordata; class Chondrichthyes; order Rajiformes; family Rajidae; genus Amblyraja; species Amblyraja radiata. Next base: position 34,415,288 of record NC_045957.1, on the reverse strand, counting down.
GAAGAAAGACTGGATAGACTCGGCTTGTACTCGCTAGAATTTAGAAGATTGAGGGGGGATCTTACAGAAACTTACAAAATTCTTAAGGGGTTGGACAGGCTAGATGCAGGAAGATTGTTCCAGATGTTGGGGAAGTCCAGAACAAGGGGCCACAGCTTAAGGATAAGGGGGAAGTCATTTTTCACAGAGTGGTGAATCTCTGGAATTCTCTGCCACAGAAGGTAGTTGAGGCCAGTTCATTGGCTATATTTAAGAGGGAGTTAGATGTGGCCCTTGTGGCTAAAGAGATCAGGGGGTATGGAGAGAAGGCAGGTACAGGATACTGAGTTGGATGATCAGCCATGATCATATTGAATGGCGATGCAGGCTCGAAGGGCCGAATGGCCTACTCCTGCACCTATTTTCTATGTTTCTATCAGTGATCTCAACTGGACCAGCTATGTAAATACTGTGGCTACAAGAGTGGGTCAGGGATTCGGTTGGCTGACTTATCTCTTGATATCGCAAAGCCTCTCAAGCATCTACAAGGCAGCATGATTGAATCATCTCCATTTATTTGGGCGTGCACATCTGATAAACTGAAGGACCTCCGCACCATTCAGGACAAAGCGGGCCACTCGATTTAACCATCAATTCATCCACTCCTGCACCATGGCACGGTGATTCTAGTGTGCATGGTCTACAAAAAGGCTCTGCAAATACTCACCCAAAATCCTCTGACAACACATCCCAAACTAGACTAAAAAACACACAAAGAGCTGGAGCAATTCAACGGCCTAGTCTGCATCTCTGGAGAACATGGATAGGTGGTATTCTCGGTTGGGACCCATCAAATGTTTGTGGGGGGTGGGGGGGGTGAGCCAGAAGAGAGGAGGGCAGGATAAAGCCTTGCAATAGGTCGATATAGGTGGAGGGGGGTGGTTGATAGGCAGATGGTTGGATAAGGGCCAGAGATGAAAATACAAAAGTGAGCCAGATGGATTGAAGAGTTGCTAATTGTGAAGCTAAAGGATGAAAGGTGAGGACCATGAGAATTCTATCCTTGATCTATCGGGGGGGGGGGGGGGGGGGGGGGGGGGGGGGGAGTGAGAGCAGAATGATGAGAGACAGAGTTAGAAATGAAAGACCCACAATAGCAACCTCTGCAACTAGGAGAACTTGGACAGCAGACACATTGGATCTCCACCCACGTTCATCAGGGAGATGTTACTGAGCAATGTTTTGGAGCTGTGTGCTGCAATCTTCCGGTTGCTGACAGATTTCCTCTTGAGATCTTAAAAGCAATGACTTGTGAAATGGTTGATGCATTGTTTTTAATTTTTCAAAATTCCCAAGATTCAGGGAAAGTAACTCCTTTGTTGAAAAATTGTAAGGGAGACAGAGAGCAGGAAACTGCAGATCCGTTAGTTTAACCCCTGTCAAAGGGAAATGTTAGAAGGTATTGTTAAAGACGATTTAACAGGGCACTTGGAAATTATCACGGTAATCAGGAAAAAGTCAACATGTGTTTGTGAAAGGGAAAAGGTGATTAAGGAAGCAACTTGTGTGAAGGATAAAAAGAAACTGATGTTTATACATTACTTTGATTTCCAGATGGAATTTGGTTATTAGCTGACCAAATTTATTCTGGAAACTAAAGGCTCTTGATGCAGGAGGTAATGTATTGATCGAAACAGAAGATTAGCAGGCTTACAGGAAATAGACTGAAAATAGAAGGCTGGCGCAGAGGTAGAGCTGCTGCCCCACAGCACCAGAGACCTGGGTTCGATCCTGACCTCGTGTGCTGTCCGTGCAGAGTTTGCACGGTCTCCCTGCGACTGCATGGGTTTCCTCTGAGTGCTCCAGTTTCCGCCCACATCCCAAAGATGTGTGAGTTTGGAGGTTAAGTGGTGGCTGTAAAATTGCCCCTAGTGTGTAGGGAGTGGATGCAACAGTGGTATAAGATAGAACAAGTTTGATGGTCAGTGTGGACTTGATGGGCCGAAGGGCCTGTTTCCATGCTATGTCTCTAAACTAAACTTGAGTCTTTTTCTGTTTGGCAAGTGGTGTGTGACAGAGATCATCAGAATTGGGTTCTCAACTGTTTACAACATAGAAATGACTTTAGACTCTAGAGACACAGCATGGAAACAGGCCTTGAGGAAACATGGAAACAGGCCCTTTGACCTACTGAGTCCCCGCTGACCACTGATGACCCCATACACTAGCACAATCCTAAACACTGGGGACAATTTTACAGAAGCCAAGGAACCTACAAACCTGTACATCTTTGGAGTGTGGGAGGAAACCGGAGCACCCGGGGAAAACCCATCAGGTCATAGGGAGAAGGAACAAACACCACCCAGAGAGCACCCGAGGTCAGTATCAAACCCAGGTCTCTGGCACTGGGGAGGCAGCAGCTCCACCAGCTGCGTCACTGTGCATCCCTTAATGAAGGCATCAAAGGTACGGTTTCTGTATCTGCTGATGTTACAAAAGAAGTGCTGCTTCCTCATGATTTTGATTGTCTGTAAGATTCAAAACTATTCATCAGTACAATGAAACATCAGCAATATTTTATGTTTCCCTGGGTGCTACCATGATCACAGCGGTGACCCCATTATAAAAATTATGGAATTAGGATCATATTGAATCTTTATTTTCCCGATATTGGGTTGGCTTGGATTATGAATGTCAGAATAATCAGGAGGTTTCCCCGGGCAAGTTATTGAACCAAATAAAATTCAAATGGCGAGATTGCTGGCCCCAAATTAGAACACTGATCTCACTGTCAGATTTAATATTTTCTTTCAAATTCTTCCAATTTAAAGCAATATGAGGCAAAAAGTAACAACGATAACTACAGTATAAACGTTAAACCTTGTTCATCCTTGTCTATGACCAATGGCTTGTTCGTGTCTACTTGTCTGAGTTTGGTTTCCAATTTTCCTAATTGTGGGAACCCAGCTGCTGAGTAACTGGTGCCAACAGAAAAGCTTCAATTTACAAACGCCTGATTTACGCATTTACTCTAAAACTCCGTTGACTTTCTGAGCTTGGTGCGTTTGATTTACGATTCAATTTTTTCAGTCTAATGAAGAGCATGCTCCTCTTACAGTGTACACTGTAACAAAATACACATAATGTATTTTTGATTTGGAATATTTCACCAAACAAAACATTTTTTAGGAATGTATTTCTTTTGCAAATCGTAGAATGGCTGTGTTTTGTTCTAAGACCAATTGCCCACCAACTTCCAGTTTAAGAAAATTGTCTGCTCCCACTCCAAATCCCAGTTCCCAAAACCCAATAACCATATAACCATATAACAATTACAGCACGGAAACAGGCCATCTCGGCCCTACAAGTCCGCGCCGAACAAATTTTTTTTTTCCCTTAGTCCCACCTGCCTGCACTCATACCATAACCCTCCATTCCCTTCTCATCCATATGCCTATCCAATTTATTCTTAAATGATACCAACGAACCTGCCGCCACCACTTCCACTGGAAGCTCATTCCACACCGCTACCACTCTCTGAGTAAAGAAGTTCCCCCTCATGTTACCCCTAAACTTCTGTCCCTTAATTCTGAAGTCATGTCCTCTGGTTTGAATCTTCCCTATTCTCAAAGGGAAAAGCTTGATCACATCAACTCTGTCTATCCCTCTCATCATTTTAAAGACCTCTATCAAGTCCCCCCTTAACCTTCTGCGCTCCAGAGAATAAAGACCTAACTTATTCAACCTATCTCTGTACCTACCAATGATTCAGAAACTTTTCATTTACCCAGTTTGCCTGGACTCAGGCCTTACAGACAACAGGTGCAGGAGTAGGCCATTCAGCCCTTCGAGCCAGCACCTCCATTCAATGTGATCGTGGCTGATCATCCACAATCAGTACCCGTTCCTGCCTTCTCCCCATATCCCCTGACTCCGATATCTTTAAGAGCCCTATCTAGCTCTCTCTTGAAAGTTTCCAGAAAACCGGCCTCCACTGCCCTCTGAGGCAGAGAATTCCACAGACTCACAACTCTCTGTGTGAATAAGTGTTTCCTCTTCTCTGTTCTAAATGGCTTACCCCTTATTCTTAAACTGTGGCCCCTGGTTCTGGACTCCCCCAACATCGGGAACATGTTTCCTGCCTCTAGCGTGTCCAAACCCTTAATAATCTTAAATGTTTCAATAAGATTGCATCTCATCCTTCTAAATTGCAGAGTATACAAGCCCAGCCGCTCCATTCTTTCAGCATATGACAGTCCCACCATTCCGGGAATTAACCTTGTGAACCTACGCTGCACTCCCTCAATGGCAAGAATGTCCTTCCTCAAATTTGGAGACCAAAACTGCACACAATACTCCAGGTGTGGTCTCACTAGGGCACTACTTTTCACTCACTTTTGTGTAAAAGCAAAATATAAATTACATTGCAACGCCGCCTGAAATCTCAAGCTACCCCCAACTCATACTACCTTTTGAGTTGGACATAGTACTTTATAATCTTTAGCTTAGTTTAATATTATCATATGTATTGACGTACAGTGAAAATCTTTTTTGTTGCCTGCTTGCCAGTCAGCAAAAATACTATACATGATTACAATCAAATCATCCACAGTGTACAGATATAGGATAAAGGGAATAACGTTTAGTGCAAGATAAAGTCCAGTAAAATCCGAATTAAAAAAATAATTGGGTCAAAATCCTAGAACTTAACAAGCAGCGTCAAACAGTTCATTCAAATAAATTGTAAAATGTTGAGGTCCCAACATAGATTTCTGTGGGAAGGGTCTCAACTTGAAACGTCACTCATTTATACTCTCCAGTTACTCCAGATTTTTGTGTCTATCATAGATTCCTGTTGTATGGATTATGGTATTCCCCTCATTAAAATGCATTATTTCATCGATTATCTTTCTGTCATTTGGGGAACAATGCTCACAGACTACCCGCCACGATTTCCTACATTAAATGTATCTATATTTCATCTATCATTCATTAAGTACAATATATTTCAGAATGTTAGAATCCTAGCGTCTTTCAGCATTGAAACAGGCCATTCAGCACACCGAAAGGAAGTGGCTTCAAAGAGATGGACACTTGGTCGAAGTTTTACAAAGCTTGCTAAATTCTAGGCGAATACCAGAAGATTGGGAAATGGCCACTGTGACTTCCTGGTCAAAAAGAGAGGAATATGGGAACTATGGGCAAACTTGTTTAACATCTACTTTTGACAAGATGCTCAAGTCAATAAGAGGAGACAAATAATTGTTTAGCAAAGGAAGATAGACACACAATGCTAGAGTAACTACGCGGGTCAGGCAGCATCTCTGGACAAAACAAACAGGTTACGTTTTGGGTCAGAACCCTTCTTTAGACTGAAAGATAGTGGTGGGGGTGCGGGCTGGGAAAACTGGAAGTGAGAAAGGATAATTGTTTAGTAAAACTGAATATAATCAAAAGTGGTTTTCAGAAAGATGGTAATGTTTTACAAATTCTCTATAGATGTAACAGAGAGGGTTGGTGGTAGGATCCTGTAAATCTAAGGTAGACACAAAATGCTGGAGTAGCTCAGCGGGACAGGCAGTATCTCTGGAGAAGGAATGGGTGACGTTTCGGGTCGAGACCCTTCTTCAGACTGAAGAACCGAAATGTCACCCATTCCTTCTCCCCAGAGATGCTGCCTGTCCCGCTGAGCTACTCCAGCATTTTGTGTCCACCTTCGATTTAAACCAGCACCTGAAGTTCTTTACTACACAACCTGTAGATCTAGATGCATTTAGATTTCCAAAGGCTTTTGACAAATTGCCACATAACAGACCAGTGAATAAATTAAGAACACAAGCTATTGAAGTAAATGTATGAGCATGGATTGAAAACTGTCAGATAGAAAACAAAGAGTTGGAATAAATACGCAAACATAACCTGCTGGAAGAAATCAGTGCGTCAAGCAACATCTGAGGAGGCAAGTGGATATTTGTCCATATCTCTGGCTGCTTGACCTGTTGAGTTCTTCCAGCAATCTGCTTTTTTACTCCAGATTCCAGCATCTGCAGTCTTTTGCCTCTCCATGTTGGATTAAATGGGTTCTTTGCAGCGGGACGCATTTGACTGGTGGATTATTGCAGGGATAGGTTCTTGACCTCAACTGGTTATCAAAATGCAAGGTTTCCAGGTTTACTGATACTAAAATAGGTGGAAGATCATGGTGCGATGAAGACATTGGGTTTGGATAGATTTAGTCATTGGAGTTTAATGTGGGAAACTGTGAGGTCAAGCACTCTGTTAATAGCGATCCAAGCGATGGATTATTATGTAAATGTTCAGAGACTGTGAGTGACATACAGAGGGATCTACATATTCTAGTGCGCAAATCACAAAAGGTAGGTGGGGAGGTACAACAGGCAATTTCAAAGGTAATTGGCATGTTGGCCTTCATTGTGAAGTGGTTGATGTTTAACAATAGGAAGGTTTTGTTTCAGTTGGTGAGGTCTAAACTGGACAACTGTGCACAGTTTTGTTCCCCTTGCCTATCAAAGAATGGAGTAGGATTGGAGGAATCTGAAGCAGGGTGTCGACCCGAAACGTCGCCCATTCCTTCTCTCCAAAGATGCTGCCTCACCCGCTGAGTTACTCCAGCATTTTGTGTCTACCTTCGAGTAGAATTGGAGGCAGTCAAAAGAAGATTTGCCAGGCTAATTCCTGGGATGAGAGGATTGTCCCACCAGAGGAAGCTGGATTGTGTGGGCCTGTATTCCTTAGAGTTTACCAGATGAGAGATAACCTTATTGAAACATATCAGGTCCTAACAAGGTTTGACAGGGTAGATGCTGAGACATTTCCACTAATGGGAGAATCAGGAAAGAGTGAACATGGCTGCAAATAGGATCCTTCATACAAAGGGTGGTGGGTATGTGGAACAAGCTGCCAGAGGAGGTAGTTGAGGCTGGGACTATCCCAACATTTAAAGGGTTCAGAAAAGATTTGAGGATGTTGCCAGGATTTGAGGGTGTGAGCTGCAGGGCGAGGTTGAGTAGGCTGGGTCTCTATTCTATGGAGCTCAGGAGGATGAGGGGAGATCTTATAGAGGTATACAAAATCATGAGTGGAATAGATCAGGTAGCTGCACAGAGTATTTTGCCCAGTGTAGGGGAATCGAGGACCAGAGGACATAGATTCAAGGGGAAGGGGAAAAGGTTTAATTGGAATCCAAGGGGCAACTTTTTCACACAAAGGGTGGCGGGTGTATGGAACAAGTTGCCAGAGGAGGTAGTTGAAGCTGGGACTATCCCAACATTTAAAAAACAGTTAGACAGGTACATGGATAGGACAGGTTGGAGGGATATGGACCAAGCGCAGGCAGGTGGGACTAGTGTAGCTGGGACATGTTGCCAAATGGCCTGTTTCCACACAGTATCCCTCTATGACTATGTCTCTATCATTTTCTCATGTTACCAGTTTGTCCGGAGGAATATTCTTGATTCTGAATGACTTAAAACTTAAAACTTTACTTGGGTAGACAAAAATGCTGAAGAAACTCAGCGGGTGAGGCAGCATCTATGGAGAGAAGAAATAGGTGACGTTTCGGGTCGATACTCTGGAGAAGGGTCTCGAACCGAAACGTCGCCTATTCCTTCTCTCCATTGCTGCTGCCTCACCCGCTGAATTACTCCACCATTTTTGTCTACCTTTGATCTTTCCAGCATCTGCAGTTCTTTCTTAAATAAAACTTTATTAGGGTCAGCACAGACACAGGCAATGCTCGGAAAAGCTCTGGAATAGTTTAACTGACCCTTGCATCAAAGCCAATCTCATTCAATGTCAAAAACTAACCAACACAGATGAAATTTTATTTTTTTAGGATCCTTCCCTCCACCACGGTTCTATTTTTCTATCATGGATCGGAAACAAAGAACAATTTTGGAAGGTATGCAAACCTAATTTCCATATATCAAATGACCAAAAATTCTATAACATCATGTAAGTCTTGCATCATATAATGTAAGACATATAATTTTAAAATTCATTTGACATTTAGTTGAGAACTGAGGCAGATATAGAGAATAAAATATGGTAATAAAATGGGTGAAGAAAGGCAGAGATCACCGGCAGAGATTTTTTACATCTTTCGTTCCTCATAATTAATCAGTAATAGAAACATAGAAAAATAGTTTCAGGAGTAGGCCATTCGGCCCTTCGAGCCAGCACTGCCACTCAATATGATCATAGCTGATCATCTTAAATCAGTAACCCGTTCCTGCTTTTTCTCCATATTCCTTGATTCCTTTAGCCCGAAGAGCTAAATCTAACTCTCTCTTGAAAACATCCATTGAATTGGCCTCCACTGCCTTCTGTGGCAGAGAATTCCACAGATTCACAACTCTGGGTGAAGTAGTTTTTCCTCATCTCAGTCCTCAATGGCCTACCACTTATTCTTAAACTGTGACCACTGGTTTTGGACTCCCCATACACCGGGAACATTTTTCCTGCATCTAGCCTGTCTAATACTTTAAGAACTTTATATGTTTCTATGAGATCCGCTCTCATCCTTCTAGTCCAGTGAATACAAGCCCAGTCGACCCATTTTTTCATCATATGTCAGTCCCGCCATCCCGGGAATTAACCTGGTGAACCTACGCTGTACTCCCTCAATAGCAATAATGTCCTTCCTCAAATTACCAAAGGACCAAAATTGCACACAGTACTCCAGGTGGGGTCTCACCAGAGCTCTGTACCACTGCAGTAGGACCTCCTTGCTCCTAAACTCAAATCCTCTCACAATGAAGGCCAACATGCCATTAGCCTTCTTCACTGCCTGTTGTACCTGCATACTTACTTTCAGTGACTGATGTACAAGCACACCCAGGTCTCGTTGCACCTCCCCTTTTCCTAATCTGACACCATTCAGATAATAATCTGCCTTCCTGTTCTAGCCACCAAAGTAGATAACCTCACATTTATCCACATTATACTGCATCTGCCCACTCACTCAACCTATCCAAGTCACCCTGCAGCCTCATAGCATTCTCATATCAGCTCATACTGCCACCCAGCTTTGTGTCATCCACAAATTTGCAGATGTCACATTTAATTCCTAAATCGTTAATATATATTGTAAATAACTGGGGTCCCAGCACCGAGCCTTGCGCTACCCCACTAGTCACTGCCTGTCATTCTGGAAATAACCCGTTAATTCCTACTCTTTGCCTCCTGTCTGCCAACCAGTTCTCTATCCATGTCACTACCTTGTGAAAGGCTTTTTGAAAGTCCAGATACACCACGTGCACTGGCTCTCCCTTATCCATTCTACTTGTTACTTCCTCAAAAAATTCCAGAAGAATAGTCGAGCATGATTTCTCCTTCATAAATCCATGCTGACTTTGACCGATCTTGTCACTGCTTTCTAATAGATAAAGGTATTTTTACGTAGCAAGTTTTATTGACAATGCCTAAGTTTGGTAGTCAAGTGGAATACAAGAATTAGAATAAAACAGAGCCAAAATATGGTAGGGATTTTCAGAAACCTCTGAAACAAGATACAAGATACATTTATTTGTCACATTACCAATTGGTACAGTGAAATGTGTGGTCGCCATACAGCCACCTGAATAATAAAGAGCACAGAACACGATAGTCTTAACACAGACATCCTCACACAGTTTACCACTGTGAGAGAAGTTTCCCACTTCGAGAGAAGGCTCCAAAATCCAGTCATCCTCCACTGTTGTCCTCCCGTGGTCGGGGGGCTCCCGAACCCCCCGCGTCCCGATGTTCAGGCGCGCTGGCCGGGGTGATGCAAATCTGATGTCGGGACTGGAGGACATCCTCAGCGGCTTGGCCAACCGAATCGGCCACCTCCTACCGGAGTCCACAGGCCGCGCTGGGCGGAGATTCATCGCTGGCGGCCCTCGGCAAAGAGTCCCAGGACTCCGCGATGTTGAAGTCAGCGCCACCCGCGCTGGAAGCTCTACAAACCACAGCTCCGATATTGAAGCAGCGGGCCCAACACACCGGAGCTTCAATGGCGATCCAGGTAAGCAATCGCCCGCTCCGCGATGTATCCAGCGCTGCGCCGCCGCTGCTAAAGCTCTGGTCCAGGTTCCCGGCAGGAAAGGCCGCTCCAATCCAGGTGGTAGGCCGAGAGGAGGGGGACGAGGACGCGACTCGGAGAATAGTCGTGTCCTCGCCAGGAAGTGATTGGGAAACGGTTTCCCCCTTACCCTACCCCCCCCCCCCCCCCCACACACACACACACATAGAAAAGCTAAAGAAATCTCCAAAGCAAACTTTTTAAACTGATAAAAATTAAAAAAAAGACAGAAAAACAGACAGACTGTAGGCAGAGGCTGCCATCAATGCTGCGCCTGTAGTGGCCATTACAAACTAACAGTAGCCTATTGTTTGAAGAAACATTAATATGCACACATCAGCAAAAGATCTCCAAATGAGAATGATTTGCAGAAGTTATTCCGCATCTATTGAAATGAAGAAGTCAATTTAATGGGTTGGTATTAAAACTGTATTTAACAATAACTCTGATCTTACTCAGATTGTCCATGAGAATGTTTGATACAATATTGGACAATCTATCTTTGAAAGAGTGTTTGATAAATTGGTGAAGCTTGATGAAAACATGATGGATGACTCCAGGATTTGCGGCTGTATTCTGCAACGGGAGGCTCAAAGAAAAGAACAATTATTACTGAGAAATAAAAATGAAAAAAAATAGGATTTAGGATTCTGAAATGATTCAAAGATTCTCTGGGACTGGAATGAATGGACAAGATTATAAAATTTAAGATTGAAAGAAAGGTGCATATATTGATTTTTTTTAAAGTTTGTTTAGCAGATATAATAATTATTCCCCCTCCTGTAATTCCTTGTGAGGAGGTTAATGGTCAAATCAAGAGTCAAGAGTGTTTTATTATCATATGTCCCGGATGGGACAATTAAATTCTTACTTGCTGCAGCACAACAGAATATGCAAATATGTAAACATTGTACATAATGGGGGAAGAGAAACAAAAGTTCAATAAATAACAAATATAGTGCAGTAATAATATAGTCTTTTGCAGTTCAGAGCTCAGAGCTTATTTGTTGTTGTGTTTAATAGCCTGATGGCTGTAGGGAAGAAGCTGTTCCAGAACCTGAACCTTCCCAATGGCAATGGTGAAATGAGTGTGTGGCCAGGATGGTGTGGGTCTTTGATGATGTTGGCTGCCTTTTTGCAGCAGCGACTATGATAGATCCCTTCGACAGTGGGGAGGTCAAAGCCGGTGAAGGACTGGGCAGTGGTCACAACTTTTTCTGGGCAGTGGTCACAACTAGTCTTTTTCGCTTCTGGGCGTTCAAGTTGCTGAACCAGGCCACGATGCAACCAGTCAGAATGCTCTCTACCGTGCACCTGTAGAGGTTTAGGAGAATCCTCTTCGACATGCCGAATCTCCGTAATCTTCTCAGGAAGTAGAGTCGCTGATGTGCCTTCTTTATAATTGCATCAGTGTGCTGGGTCCAGGAAAGATCTTCGAAAATATGCATTCTTCTTGTTCAGTCGCTTGCTGTCTGTATGGGGAAGTTGCTCTCACAGGGTTATGAGGCAGGGTGTTAGAGGTGGCCAAGGCAAAAAACAGATGTATAACAGTTAGACATGTAGACAAGCATAAGTCGACGTTACAAAATGGAGAATAGTCACACATTATGTGACAAAATGGAGAACTAAATAGATACCATGGACTTTACTGCCTTCCATTTTATCACAGAGCTGGTTGCTCAGGACTCTTCTTCGCACTGAGGCGGTTTGAGCTGGATACAGAAGATCATTGAATACTAGGATCATTGTTTGGCTCAGACACAGTGAACACGGTGTCTGGGAGATGTTTTGAGATGATCCAGAACTATTGTTTGTCCATGATATGGTTACAGGAACTCCCTGTACATTATATGACATATGGTTGGGTGTACATGTAAAGTATGTTATGAATTGTCAATATTGTTGGTCTTCGGGCAGCTGGGGAAGAACTAGTAAAAGGATATTTTAACATACGTTTCCTTTGTTCTGCAGAGAAGTTGTCTGGAACACACAGCTTCTCTCCACCAATGATATATGAACATTCTTTAAAAAAAAAATTTTTTTAAATGTAATAAATCTTTGGCAAATGACTTAGACCCGGCTCCCATATGATCCTTCGGTCAGTTTATTCCCTGAAAATGGGGAGAACCTCGGTTATCACCAACAATTAAAAAACATTTTGTAAATCAGAATGGTGAACGCTGATTTCATCTACTTAGTTTTACAAAGGCAGAAGGATCATTGCAAATTTCCATTTATTTATGCAGATCACACTATTGGTGTTGTACACGACAATTGGCATGAGTCATTCTGGATTAAACTACTACGGATTCTAAAATGGTTCCTATTGTCTGGGTGGTAGTAAATGTAACCCCACCGTTTAGGGAAGGAGAGAGACAATAGAAGAGGAACTCATTCCACTTTTACATCAGTGGTAAGAAATCGCTGGAATATATTGTTAAGGAAATGGCTTTGAAAAAATAGGGCTGAGCAGAGGTGAAGGCGGATAATTGAAAGAGATTTATCATGTTTGAAAGTTTTTTAATTTATAATCTGGCCTGAATAGAATGGAGGTGGAGAGGATGTTTCCACTAGTGAGAGGGTCTAGGACCAGAGGGTACAACCGCAGAATATGAGAACGTACCTTTAGAAAGGAGATGAGGAGGAATTTCTTTAGTCAGACGGTGGTGAATCTGAGCAATTCATTACCACAGACGGCTGTGGAGGCTGTGGTTGGGTATTTTAGGGTGGAGACTGACAGATTATTGATTAGTAAGGGTGTCAAGTGTTATGAGGAGAAGGCGGGAGTATGAAGTTGAGAGGGAAAGAGATCAGCCATGATTGAATGACTGAGTAGACTTGATGGGCCGAATGGCCTAATTCTGCTCCGATAACATGAACATGAATCAGCAGGGGAGATGAGAGAGAATGAGTGGATGTGGAGTATATTATGTGGATAGGGGACTCGGTGATAGGCATGAATCAGTACAGGGATAAATGGGTCACTTTTATATACGGATTCTGTGACAAGTGAGATGCAAGAATAATCAAGGGTGCATCATCAGTCTTTCATAATCTACATTAATTATTTAAATGAAAGGTGCAAGTGTAATGCAGTAAGACTTGACTAATCTGGCAACCTTGGGACTTTGCTGCTACAGGATGGGAAAAAATTCCAAGGTGGTGGATAATACTGCTGTTAATGAGCTAACATCATGTTACATCTTTTTTTATAGATATTATAATAAATTGACCAGTAAAGCTGGTGTGATTACAATTCAGTGATACTTTATTGTCACAAGTACCTAGGTACAATTAAATGCTTTGTTTTACATACAACCTGGTAAAAATATATAGCAGACCTCACCTAGGCAGCACACAAGTGTCGCCACATTTTGGCACCGACAAAGGTTCACCTAACAGTCCCATCTTCTGCCTGCCGCTGCATGTGGCAGCAGCCCCACCTCCCACCCCACCCTCCCAAATGGTCCCCCTTTCCTTCTCGACGGCCCCCCAGCCGGGTCCCTGTGGGGATACTTCAAAGAGGGCATTGGTTAGTTAAAAGATGTCATTGGAAACAGAGCCCTGGCGAGTTTAAATGGAGGGCAGGGAACGAGGCTAGGTGTATTTGAAGGGAGCATGAGAAATGAGGCCCAAATGAATTTAAAGGAAATAAGGGAAATGGTGCCGCAGTGTGTGTAAAGGAAGCTTCTGAAACAAGACTCGGTAAATTTAAAGAGAGCATCAAAACTGAGCCCCAGAGACTGAGACACCTAACATTTGGATCCCAAACTATTGGAGTTTTATTGCATATCCACAATCACTGATGTTACAAAGCTAGATGGCAATAGACATTGTAAGAAGGATGCAGAGAGAATTTGGGGTGATATAGGTGGCGTGAGAATGGGTGAGCATGTGGCATGTGGAATGAAATATGAAGAGGAAGCCATCTCTTACTGAAAAAGTAAAAATGTTTCTTTATTAATAGCAAAAGTTTCCCAGGTGTTGCTCTTCAGAGGGACCTTCATTACCATGTTATCAAATTACTTAAAGTTATCATGCACCATGCACGTTTTGTTCCCTTCATTCCTTTGTATACTCTGCAGCAAATTCAATGAAGGTTGACCAATTGATTACTGGGATGGCGGTTGTTGTGGGTGCATGGTGTTGCCTTCCTGCAGGGGTTAGAAGATAGGATTTGTGCTCCCTAGTGTTTAGAAGAATTAGAGGTCATCTCATTAGGGCGGCACGGTTGCGCAGTGGTAGAGTTGCTGCCTTGCAGCGCTTGCAGCACCTCAGACCCGGGTTCGACCCGACAAAGGGGGCTGTCTGTACAGAGTTTGTACGTTCTCCCCGTGACCGCGTGGGTTTTCTCCAAGATTTTCTCCCACACTCCAAAGACATACAGGTATGTAGGTAAATTGGCTTGGTAAATGTAAAAAAAATTAAAAAAATGTTCCTAGTGTGTGTAGGATAATGTTAATATGCGGGGATTGTTGGTTGGCGCATGCACAATGGGCCAAAGGGCCTGTTTCCGCTTTGTATCTCTAAACTAAACTCAACCAAAGTAAACATTAAAACAGATATATTCTTAAGGGGCTTGACAACATTAATGGTGCAATGATGTTTCCTCTGGCTTGGATGTCAAAGTAAAGGATTTGGTTGTTAAGGACAGTTAAAAATAAATTTGTTAATGCAATTCAGAGGAATTTAAGTGAATTAAGGAAAATGGGGTTGATGAAGAAAAGTGGCACTCGAGTACAAATCTGGCGTGATTTTATTGAGCTGATTCGAGAGATCACCTGGACTACTTCTGCTTCCACATCTTATGTTGTTATGACAATGTTGAGATCATGTCTTCCCACATTCAATATAATTAGCCATTTTCTGATGCCTTAGGGAGTGAACTGACTGGCAGCAGGATGGATTCGGTGATGGCAACAATTCTGGCAGTGGTCACTTTTACTATTTTGCATTGGAGGCTACATTGCTGAAGTAGTGCCTTGGCTGCGAAGTGCTTTAGGATGCCTTGTATTTGTTAAAGGCATCACTTAAAACATGAATCTATATGGGTCTCCCTGGGATACGGAAATCCTGACCTATGGAAATCCATAATTCACAGATTTCCCCCATAATTTTTATGAACTTTTCAAAATAACAACGTTAGTTACAGAAATGCAAACATCTTCAGGATTTATGGAGTAGGGGTAGCAGCTATTTATTTCAAAGGGCAACCAGCTTCAAAATAAAATTGTTTACATTTAACCCTGCAATAATCAAACAGAACACAGGCTGGCAATTCGCAGCAATGGGGCACTTAAAGCATTTTCTTTGGAAACGGACAAGCCAATCTCTTCTATTGATATTTGTAAACTAATTTATCAATTAATTTAAAATCGTCTGATACTTTAAGGCCATCAAAACTAACCATTCTGATATTGTATCGTTGTAACCACACGAAGACAATACATTAATGTTCATGTTAGGTTTAATTTAGAGATACAGCATGGAAACGGGCCCTTTGGCCCAATGGGGCCGTGCCAACCAATGAACACCCATACACTAGTTCTATCCTACACACTAGGGACAATTTTCAAAAGCCAATTAACCTACAAACTTGCATATATTTGGAGTGTGGGAGGAAATCGGAACACCCGGAGAAAACCCACGCGGTCACAGTGAGAATGTGCAATCTAGACAGAGAGCACCCATAGTCAGGACCGAACACTGACAACGTCTCTGGCGCTGTAAGGAAGAAACTCTACCGCTGCACCACCGTGCTGCCCGGCTGTTTATATTCCTTTTTTAAAAATAATCTCCACACTTAACTTTGCCAGTGTTTAGCATTTTGTTTAAACAATAAAGTGCTGGAGGAACTCAGCAGGTCAGGAAGCATTGTGGGGGGGAAATGGACAGATGACATTTCAGAACTGCTTCTCTTTCCACAGATGCTGTGCTTCCAGAATAATAAAGTACATCTGGACAGGGTACAAGTGGGAGAAAGTGAATAATATCTGAAATGTGCTCAAAAATAAAAACACATGAATTATGAAATATAAAAGGCTGTAGTTATTGCTGAGTTCTCTTGTGCTCACTTGGAAGATATTATTCTCGATAACTTTATTGGGCCAAAACCAGAAAGATTTGAGTGGGTGTGGGATGGAGAATTGACTGGGAGGACAAAGGAGGAGGACTGACTGAACTTTGTTGCCTTCCACCACAGTGAAGAATGCTGTGGCGGATGTTTGTGTTAAATTCTATCGTGTATTGTGTGTTCTTTTTAAGTGTATCGCTGCTGGCAAATTCATTTCACTGCACCTTCGGGTTCACTACAGTTCACTGCATTCATTTCACCGCACCTTTGACTTTTAGAATTAGAGCCTTGGATCAGGGTCATGCTTGTGGTATTCTGCCAAGTGGACATGCAATTTATGTTTGACGACCTCCTGTTGAGGACCTTATCCTGAGCACCGAATGCTGAATATTAAATCGAAAGAAGTACAAATTACTGTTTCACCTGGGAAAAGTGATCAAGCTGCTATTGGGTGGGATGGGAGGAGGTTAAAATGAAGGTATTATGTTTCATAGAGTCATAAGGCATGGAAACAGGCCATTCAGCCCGCCATGTTCACGGCAACCATCTGTATTAATCCCATCGTCTAGCCGTTGGTCCATAGCCTCCTATGCCTTGGTGATTTAAGTGCACATCAAGACTTCTTAAAAGCTATCAGTTATTCTGTGTCCACCATTTTCTCTGGGGGTATATTCCAGGTACTCATCTCTTTCTGGGTGAAAAGAAATTCCCCTCTAATCCCCTATCCGCTCTATTTGCATAGAATGGTGCTGTACGAAGATTAGTGGGTATCAGTGGAGGTGGAGGAGAACACCAATGGGTGGTGGATTTTGTTTTCCCCTTCACATGGTAATGTGATAATGCCCAGACGACTATAGTTTTTGATGACACATTTGCCATTATTTTGGAGAATCTCGTCCATGATAATTGTGGAACTTGAACTCAGTTAAAAAACATTTCATGCAGCATTAGTGAATTTGAAGCTGTAGGACTGGTCTGAAAATCTGACTGATTCACTGACATTTTTGTGGGTAAGAAATTTCAGTCCTCCTCTTGTCTGGCCTGCACACCACTAGACTCACACCACTGTAGTTAACTCTTCAACACATTTTGAATACATTCTCACCCTATTTAATGTCAGTATGTTAATATTTTTGTGAATTGCTGATGTTAATTTAAAAATATTTTTAAAAATTAATTAAAAAAAATATGTATGTATGTATATATGTATGTATGTATATATGTGTGTGTATATGTGTGTGTATATGTGTGTGTATATGTGTGTGTATATGTGTGTGTATATGTGTGTGTATATGTGTGCGTATATGTGTGTGTATATATGTATGTATATATGTATGTGTGTGTATATATGTATGTGTGTGTGTATATATATATATATATATATATATATATTTCATCCACTATTGTCTGCTACCAGCAGTTGTTCTGAGACTCTTGTGCAGATGGGATTTTTTTTTCTGGTTTATGTGTCTGCCTAGACAGTGTCTGTTAAATCCAATTATCAAAGAGAATGTGCTGGTCTAAAAAATAAATGCAGAAAATGCTGCAGATATTCAATAGGTCAGCAATCTCTAGAACGGAGATGGGGAAACACTTTTTCGCACAGAGTTGTGAGTCTGTGGAATTCTCTGACTCAGAGGGCAGTGGAGGCCGGTACACTGGAAACTTTCAAGAAAGCTAGATAGGGCTCTTGAAGATATTGGAGTCAGGCGATATGGGGAGAAGGCAGGTACTGATTGTGGATGATCAGCTATGATCACATTGAATGGCGGTGCTGGCATGAAGGGCCATATGGCCTGCTCCTGCACCTATAAGAAAAAAAGGGACTAATATTTCAGGCTAGACCTTTCATCAGAAAAACCCCCAATGAAAACTGAAAATGCGAGATGCAAAAAAGTTTAACATTTTAAATTATCTGAAGCTAATTGCTGAGTCTAAAAATGTATAATTTCACCATGCAGAAGATGTGCTGCTCCTTAAGCTTAATGTGGAGCCTTATGGGATCAATCTCATTCAACTTGTCTATAGCTTTCAAGATTTTCTTTCTTCTGATGAAAGGTTATCTGACCCAAAACATCAGTCCTGTTTCTTCCTGCACAGATGTTGCCTGACCTGTTGAGTATTTGCAGGATTTGATCCATATTCAAGGACACTGTGCCTAATCTGCTGACACTGACTTCACCAGCAAATGTGCAGAGGACTGTGTACCAAAGAAGATGGTACGTGCGTTCCTCAACCAGAAACCATGGATAAACCATGAGGTTCACTCCCAGGTGATCCACGTTCGCAGCATTCAAGTAAACGATTACAAGTAGTGCAAGAAATGTATCTTCGATGTTAATATAACGCGAGGAGTTATTCAAGTGGCTTCTAAAGCCTTTAAAATGTAATTGTATCTGTCTCCACCACTTCCTCTGACCTGCCCCTTCCAGGCTTTCACCAACCTCTGTGTGAAAAGCTTAACCCTCAGATCTCCTTTACATTTCTCTCCCCTCACCTTAAACCTGTGCCCTCCAGTTCAAGACTCTCCTTGTCAACATTTTGACGAGGTGGTGAGTATATGCAATGAGTGGCTAGGTGAAGTAGTTGAGGCAGGTACAACAACAACTTTTCAAGAAAGACACCATGGATAGGAAATGTTCAGAGGGATATGGGCCAGCACAGACAAATGGAACTGGTTTGGATGGGGCATCTTGCTGGGCATGGACTAGTTGGGCCGAAGGGCCTGTTTCTGAACTGCATGACTCGGTGACTCAATTACTGTGTCTATGGTAGAAATTGCTTCTCTACTGAAGCAGAGGCAACAGCCACATCTGACACGCCCATTTGTAGTTGTTGATGAGTAAATTCAGTTTGGAATAATGGGTATGTTGAAACCAACAACAGAATTTCATGCATTTGATTTCTCTGTTGGAATGGCAAAGATGGCCACTCTAGTTATGACACGCTATCGACGTTAATCAAGGAAGTTCAAAAAACCAAACTGTGATGAGACTGGATTTGATTCTGGAAATTTGATCCAAAAGCACTCTCAACATAAGAAGGGTCCTCCATATAGAAACATAGGAAATAGGTGCAGGAGTAGGTCATTCGGCCCTTCGAGCCAGCACTGCCATTCAATATAATCATTGCTGATCATACAAAATCAGTACCCCGTTCTGGCTTTTCTCCCCATATCCCGTGATTCCCTTAGCCCTAAGAGCTAAATCTAACTCTTGAAAACATCCAGTGAATTGGCCTCCGCTGCCTTCTGTGGCAGAGAATATCACAGATTCACAACTCTCTGGGTGCAAAAGTTGTTCATCGTCTCAGTCTTAAATGTTACCACTTATTCTTAGACTGTGTCCCCTGGTTCTGGACTTCCTGACCCGCTGCTGCTTGACCCGCTAAATTCCTCCAGCAGTTTGCTTTTTTAAAGTGGTAGAATCCGGGGAGCATATTGGGAATAGAGAGAGAGGGAGAGGGGGGGGGGGGGGGAAATCAAATAGGATTCATGCAGGATCCGTGTCAATGGGTGTTTCATGGCCAGCGATGGGCTGAAGGGCCATTCCCCATGCTGTATGGTACCATGAAAAGCCACATTCATTCATCCTCAGATCGGCCTCTCTGGGAAAAGAAGCGTTGCAGCCTCATCGTGACAAGGTCACGTTTTGGCCAGCTGGGTGGGCGCCTGCTCGGCAGTCTCTCAGATGTTCCCTCCTGAGCGGGAGTCGCAGGACCGAGGCGGTGTTGGGCCGATGCAACAGGCGACACTGGTTGGAGACTGCCCGCGGGTTTAATCCCAGATCCAACACACTGCTCCATTTCCACCTAGCTCTGTGTGGAAATTATATATTGTTTTAACCCGGGAACGCGTGGGGCCAAAATTGTTGCTCTGACTGGCTCAATGTTCATCCTCATCCGCAGAGACACAGACGAAAGTCAGCAAACAGAATAAAGGACAACTTTCCAAATGGCTAAAAGAAGGCTTTAAAACTCCATAGTAAACAAAACAATATGGTTGACGTTAAATTAACATATTTGGGGAATCTCAACATGGCCCTGCTACTTGTTTACATCACAATTTTATTCCTTTGGTTCCAGAAGTGGCCGATTCGCGCACTCCAAGCCGTGGATTGTGTTCCGATCTGTTAGAGTTTCGATCATCCCGATGAGAGGGCCTGAACATCTGTAGCAGCGACTGAGGAGGGTTCAAGGTCCTGACCACGGTGAACAAAGGAGGAAGATGACTGAACTTTATTGCCTTCCATCACAGTGAAGAATGTTGATTCCACTGTGGTGGATGTTTATGTTAAATTCTATTGTGTATTGTGTTCTCTGTACTTGTATGGCTCTATGGTAACTTAAATATCACTGTACCTTAATTGGTGCATGTGACAAAAAAAAAAGTGGACTTTTGTGAGAGAGTAAAACCAACCGACCAATGGACCGAGGAGCCAACAGTTGTCGATGATTCAATAAGAAAGTTGTCGATAAGAAAGAAGGAGTAGAGACACTTTTAAGAAGTATAATAAAGTTTAGCGGACATTTTACCTATGGAGTTTACATAGGTCCTGAAAACTCCAATGAGCCAATTAAAATGCCCGGTCAGCGAAGGAGATTGCTACGGCTGCTGTCAACTGCCAGTAACTACATAACGACCCCACTCCACTGCACTACGAGTTAAAAAGAACCATGCCGACCTAATTTTACTTGCGGAAAATTTTCAACATGCTGAAAAAATTTCCGAGCCCTAGCTGAGGCCACTAGTATTCGGGAACTTCCCTCGAGCTTGAAGGAGAGTTCCAGCGACCACATATGACCTCCTAGGACCACGTGTCGACCGTGCTGCGAGTTTGACGGTGGAAGGCACTCTTTTAAACTCGCAGATTAGGTCGCCCAAGTGGGACAGCCCCCTCTCCCACACAGAGTTTCTTCGCATTTCAAGAGTCATGCCTGCTTCCCGTTGACGCCCCTTCATCGAGTATGTGGTTTGCTCTACCATTCAGACACCTTATCTCTTATTGTTTCTATGTCACACAAATGCCTTTTTAAAACATTTCATTTCACAGAGAGGGTAAAATATCCTGTTTCTTTCTCAGCACTCTACACGTGCACACGTTATTATTCATCACCATCTGCAGGACACTCGTACACGGACACTCACTCGAAAACCTTGGTGGCGACTTAAATATAAGGTTACTACTTCTGCTGATGCAATGAGCCCGATATTTTAAACCTTTGTCTCTTTCAGGGGCCACCGTGCCTTCCTTTGTCTGAGATGTATTGTTACTTACGTTCCTACAAATGTCTGCTCCCATATCGTGGCATATTTCTTAACTTGGACACAATTTTCCCACATTCTCCCATCGATTTTCTGCTTTATTCAAATGAACTTTCTTTCTCGGGTGCATTGATCATGTCGCCTTTTGCAAATGGACACATTGGAGTTTGTTTCCCCTCATAGACATATAAGTATCCTCTTTCGCGTGCCACACTCTCCCGCAGACACATTGTATCTCTCAGATGAAGTATCTGTCTCTCACAGCTACCAATGTATCATTCTCTCACTCAGGCGGACACATGGTATCGTTCTCGCAGACAGATAAAGGGTATCACTCTCACACAGATACATTGTGGCGTTGCATGCATTGTATCTCGCCTCCCCCACTCAACCACTGCACCTTTACACACACAACATGCTGGAGTAACTCAGCGGGACGGGCAGCATCTCTGGAGAGAAGGAATGGATGTATCTCCACCCGAAGCATCGCCCATTCCTTCTCTCCAGAGATGCTGCCTGTCCCGCTGAGTTACTCCAGCATGTTGTGTCTACCTTTAGTTAAGCCCCTGTCCCACTTCGGAAACCTGAACGGAAACCTCTGGAGACTTTGCGCCCCCACCCAAGGTTTCCGTGCGGTTCCCGGGGTTTTTGTCAGTCTCCCTACCTGCTTCCACTACCTGCAACCTCCGGCAACCACCTGCGACCTCCGGGAACCGCACGGAAACCTTGGGTGGGGCGCAAAGTCTCCAGAGGTTTCCGTTCATGTTTCCTAAGTGGGACAGGGGCATTAGTGTCTACATTTAAACCAGCATCTGCAGTTTATTTCCTACACTGTGCCCTTATATATAATATATATATGTATTATTTGTACTGTTTCTCTTCAATGTCCCCGCACTCTGCGCTCACTCGCCCCCTCTGGTGGCGGCGCCGCTCCCCCCGTGGACGCGCTCTCTCGCGTGAACGCGCCCGGCCTCCTGCAGTCGCGCCTTGCGCTGGCCCCGGGAGCGCGCGGGCGCCTTACCTTGCGCGTGCACGCACCCCCCCCCCCCCCCTCATCATCATCCTCTCTCTCTCTCTCTCTCTCTCTCTCTCACACACACACACACACACACAAGACAGAGCCGGAGCAGACATGGCCGTGGTGTGAAGTGCCGGAGACACCCCCCCCCCCTCCCCTCTCTCTCTCTCCCTCCTTCCCTCCCCTTTACCAAACACTAGCACCCCTCCCCTTCTGCATAACATCATGCATCTCCTACACCTCGGTGCAAAGTGCTGAAGTGTGGCTTTTTCGACACTCGGACACAAAGAGGGAGAATGGCGGATCGCAGCATTGATAGTCTGGCTCTTCCTCTCGAGGTGAGGGCCAAGCTGGCCGAGCTGGATTTGGAATTATCCGAAGGTAAAAGCCGATTTTTTCCCCTCACTCCTTCTCTCTTCACGGGGTTCCTCTCATTTGCTGCCTTGCTCCCCCCCCCCCCCCCCTCCTCCTGTGTCCTATTCTGCCTTGTGAATCCTCCACACCTTCTCTCTCCCTCTCTCCCTCTTGTTGCTCAGCGATATATTAATGATAACGCGTTGCCTTTCAGCTCAATCTGTGACATTTCATTGAATGCGAAGGAGGTGAAAAAATATTACTGGGGCTGGGCTTTGCTGTGTTCCTCGGCTAACGGTTTTACAGCAAGATTTCTGTCCTCTGATTTCCTGTTGTCGAGGCTGTGATTTCAGATTTTTTTTTGTGGAAATAAGGAGGTCTAAATTGTCATTCTAAAAAAATGCAACCCGTGGCGTCAATTCAGATTGTTTTCATGAGGTGTAACGATTAACATGCATCCATTTATCCGCCAAACTTAAAATCGCAGCATCAAAAAAAATCATTTGATTGGAGAGGCGTGTTAATCAAGTGTGTGTGTGTGTGTTGTGTAATGCACAACAAAGAGATGTTCGGTTTAGGGATATATTCCAACTCGTACACAGATTGCAGACGGTATAATTCGACTGTAATAGCAGGAGTTGGCACAGTCCCTTATACTTAACCCTACACCTACAAGATGGAAAGGGCTGCAAGTGTGGGGATCATTAACGTGCCAGCCAGCGTACTTTGAGGCCGAGGTGGCATTGTGTTGGGTGTGACGCTTGTCGGCTTGTGATCTCAACAAGACACTGCAAATAACGAGCGCAGCTTTGAGTTTAAGATTAAAGGCAGGCTTTCTTGCCTTGTGGTCCGTGTTGGTTGGAAGGTGCCCATAACACATTGGGGCGAAACCCCTATTCGCCCTCCACTAGAAAATAAATGTTGCGAGAGCTCGGTTCCCAATGGAAAATGCTGGAGTAACTCAGCGGGACAGGCAGCAGCATCTGGAGAGAAGGAATGGGTGATGTTTCGGGTCGAGACCCTTCTTCAGATCGGTTCCCAATCGGCGGTTTCCAGCAGTGTCTGCTCGTGAACGACTTCGTATAGACTTCGAGTTTCTCCTCCTCGCTGTGCTGCTTTGAATGTGCTCTGTGCTGGACAGACGGCTCGCTGAAGGCGGGCTCATCTTTCGGAAAGAGCTGGATATTTCGCCGCGTTCGGTGCCTTTGTACAATCTGCCGAATCAGGAATTAATAGGAACCAGCATCCGGCGTCTGGGAATCTCTGGTGAATGGTTAAGGGATCACATTTGCAGCTCTAGTTTAACCCCTTGTGTATTGATCAAGATGTGGACCAGGAGCTGTCATTCGTGCATTCAAATCTAACACAGTCCTCGGCCGCTCGTTTTTGAGCACAACATCGCGCTTCTTTTTTTAAAAAGTTTTTTAAAAAAAGAAAACGTTCTTTTTACCCACTTGTAGTGTCAACTACATTCCGTGTGTTTTGTAACATTGGAGATCCAGGGAAAGACAGTCCGGGCTGTTAATAATTTCCGCACCAGTGTGAGCGCTCCGGATGGGGTTTTGTCTAATTGAAATCTGATTCTTTAAACGACGCGACGTTCAAATCAAAGTGTAACGTTGTGATTTTTTTCCTGGAAACTTTACGCTCATGTGTTTGCAACGTGTGTGTGTATGTGTGTATATGTGTGTGTGTGTGTGTGTATGTGTGTGTATGTGTGTGTGTGTGTGTGTGTGTGTGTGTGTGTGTGTGTGTGTGAGCTTCCACCGTGACACTTTCGATAACTCGTAGAAACGGCGATCGGGAAGCAACACTTCGCTTCAATCCTTTTATGGGCGGTGAGGTTTTTGACAACGCATTGGTTGGATCCGACCCAATTTTTTGTTTACCGTTACAAATTAAACACTTATGACACGGTTGGGATTTTCGCGCAAGTAGGAAGTGAACGGATACCAAATGCAGTGTTTTTAAATGTATATCGCAAACGCTGAGAAAAGGCAGCAATCTCGTGACACGAAGTGGTTACTAGTGACGGCTATTCTGCAGTGTGATTAGCTGGCAGTTTGAAACTGCCTATATGTGATCTCCACACTGACTCAGAATATTTAGTATGTTATATAGCTAGGGAGTTTATGCCATAGTGGTTCCACATAGCCTGGTCGCTTCACATTCAACTGCGCGGTTAGTGGACATTGATTTTTCTTCCTCTATTCAGATTTTGTACTAAAGTTATTTACTATCAACTCCAGATTTGAGGGAAATTTAACCCCTCCTCATCCGCGTTTAAAAAAAAACCGCGAAAGATAACATTAATAAGCGAACAGTTCTGTCAGAACAGAGTTGATGGTCAACTTTAGGGCGACTGAAGGAAATGAGTGGACCCTTGACAGCTTAGTCAGGGGCAAAGGTGAAGGTGGAACAGCGTTCAGCGCTAGGTGTTATTACTTTCAAAGTCAGGGATCATCTTGGCACAAGAACGCAGAAGAAAATAAAAAACAAGGCTTGATATTTGGACTAGCCGAAGGTGTGCACTATCCTAAGAAATTGTCGCTTCATGTCTGTGGCGAGCCTTGATCCACGTGCCTGTTACAGCCATCCTCTAAATCCCTATGTAGTTGCTGTTTATGGATTCCCGATCAGAACGGAGTAGTGATTTGATCGTGATGCAACAAATGTCAAACATCCACTCGTTCTAGATACCAAAGAGTTGACCAAGGTTACGGAATCAAAACTCATCGTTGCCCATTGTCATCACCAGAGGAGATAAGAATGGAGCTGAATACATCCAAGGAAGAGATGTGCAAGCAGCGGTGTCATGTTACATTAGAACATAGAACATATTACATTAGAACATTAGAACTCGTTCTTTTCCTGGCCGCAGCTTTCTGGGGATTCATCATTTGCAATGCTGTTTTTACAATTGTTTACTGGCTGGTTAACTGTGACAGGCTCCCCTGAACTCTTTTGGTTTGGGAAATTAATAGAGAGAATAAATCTATTAATCCAACCAAGATGCCTCTTGACAAAACAGTTCAGATCACTAATTTTGACATTGACATTGTTGCAATTTAAAGTTCATTAAAGTTCAATCCTGGATCACGATTTTAATTTAATTAAGCAACATTCTTAAATTTTAGTTTGTTTGCTAGCAGTTCAGGTTAATGCATGAATAACCCCTCTTGACCCTCTAAGCAACTCCATCTGAGGGAAGGGAAGAGAAAGACATAAATGCATCAGTAAATCCATACCCCTCAGAACAAATACACTTATGCATAAAGATTATGTTAACCCAATAATTTATGTGAGTTGCTAAACTTTGTGAACTATTTTTCACTGTAATATTGAATAATTCTCTATAAATAAACAATCTAAAGGAAGATCTTCATTTTAGTTATTAATACACATTCCTGGAATTAATCTCACTTCAAATGAATTCAATGCTGTTCACACAAGGTCAGGAGGAGTGAAAATATTAGATATTCACTATTTTGTTATTCAGGAACTGCCTGTCTGGTAGTCAACTCTGCTAGGTGGGAGAAAAGTGGTTGAGCTATCTTAGCAAGCGAAAAGGAGCCAATACATAGAACAAAGAACAGTACAGCAAGGAATCGACAGTTTGGTCCACCATGTCTCTGCCAAACTTGATGTCAAATTAAATTAATTCCTTCTGCCTGTACATCTCTCTGCCTGTACATCTGTAATTCCTTCTGCCTGTAGTATCCCTCCATTCACTACATATTCACAAAACTATCTAAAGGTCTCTTAAATGCCACAATCATATTTGCTTCCATCACCATCACTGGCAGTGTGATCTAGACACCCACCACCCTCTGTGTATAAATTAAAAAAACCTGCCTCGCACATCTTTAAAGTTTCCCCATGAGACTTTAAAGATCAAGCACAGGTACTTGACATTTTCACCCTTGAAAAATATTTCACACTGCCTCCCCTATCCATGCTTCTCAATTTTATAAACGGATCAGTTCTCCCCACAGCCTCTGACACTCCAGGGAAAACAATTCAAGTTTGTTCAAAGTGTCGGAGGGAAGGAGGTATATAATCCTCCCAACATTTTTGCAACCTCCAACTGGATTCCACTACTGGTCACACCTTCCCATCTCCACCCCTTTCTGCTTTCTGCAGAGACCATTCTGCCCGAAACTCCCTGGTCAATTCGTCCCTTCCCACCCAAACCCACCCCCTCCCCAGTTACTTTCCCCTACAACTGCGGCAGATGCAACACCTGCCCCTTTACCTCCCCCCCTCGACTCCATCCAAGGACCCAAACAGTCTTTCCAGGTGAGGCAGAGGTTCACTTGCACCTCCTCCAACCTCATGTACTGCATCTGCTGTTCCAGGTGTCAACTTCTCTACATCGGCGAGATCAAGCACAAGCTCGGCGATCGTTTCACTGAACACCTTCGCTCAGTCTGTCTTAACCGACCTGATCTCCCGGGGGCTCAGCACTTCAACTCCCCCTCCTATTCCCAATCTGACCTTTCCGTCCTGGGCCTCCTCCATTGTCAGAGTGAGGCCCAGCGCAAATTGGAGGAACAGCACCTCATATTTCACTTGGGTAGTTTACACCCCAGTGGTATGAACATTTACTTCTCTAACTTCAGATAGCCCTTGCATTCTCTCTCCATCCCCTTCCCAGTTCTCCCACTAGTCTTACTGTCTCCGATTACATTTTATCTTTGTCCCGCCCCCTTCCCTGACATCAGGCTGAAGAAGGGTCTCGGCCCGAAATGTCGCCCATTCCTTTTCTCCAGAGGTGCTGCCTCACCCACTGAGGTACTCCAGCATTTTGTTTCTACCAAGTTTGTTCAACCTCTCCTCAAAGGACCTGTCTTATTTAATCCTGCTAAACCTTACATATGTTTCCATTTTTCTTTTTGACCCAGTTTACAACCTCTCTCATCATCCAATGTTCCCTTCCCTTGCCACGTCCTTCCTCATTACTGGAACATGCAGGTTCAGAACTTTGATCAGCTGGTTTTTAAACGACTCCCACATCGGGTTGGATTTACTCATTGACGTCTACCTAGCTGTTGCCTAATAATGTATAAGATCAGGAGGGGCATGGATAAAGGGCATAAGCTTAAATGAGATTTAATAGGGACCACGAGGACAATTATTTCACTCATTGGTTAGTCATATCTTGATTGAGCTGCTGGAGGATGCTATAGGAGCCTGCATTATGATTTTCAGAAGACATTTGGACTGATATATGGAGAGGAATGATTTAGAAGGAATATGCAGAAAAAACCTGCAGATTCTGGTTTACATCGAAGATAGACACAAATTGCTGGAGTAACGCAGCAGGTCAGACCCTTCTTCACACTCGATCGTACCAGGTCAGAACCCTTCAGACTTGAGAGTCTTAAGAAGGTTTCAACCCAAAACGTCACCTATTCCTTTTCTCCAGAGATGCTGCCTGACCTGCTGAGTTACTCTACCTTTTTGTATCTATCTAGGGTTTAGAGGGGTATGGGCCAAATGCATGCAAATGGGACTCGCCCAGAATGCCAACATGGTTGTCCTAAACAAGTTGGGCCGAATGACCTGTTTCAATGCTGAATTATTCAATGACCCTATGATCTCATTGACATGGGTGAAACTGGCCTGTCCCAGCTCCTAATTTGTATATTCAGTTTTTAAATTTGAGCTGTTTTTTTGCACATTGCAGCCTGGACTGTGGAGACTGACAGATGTGTCATGAGCCAACGAGATCCCATTGGTTAAGACCAAGCATTCTGTGGCTGACTGAGCTCCTGTTACTGTGGTGTCGAAGTTAAACTCAGGATGTATCTTTTTGTCAGAACCAAAGGTTGTTGGTGAAAGCTTAAATGGGGATCTTCAAAATAGCTTCTGTGCAGTTTGTAACATGGAAAGGATCTGCATACTTACTGTGAAGGGCTTCTTTTGTTTGCATATTCCATATATTCCTGTAGAATTCGATTACTTCTATACAAAGGGCTGCTGGAAATGTTTGTAAGTTCACCTCAGATCATGGGCAAGTGTAAAAATGATGTCTAATCTCTTGCCAATGATTAGAAATGTAATCACATGCTCACTTTAGATTAAAGAGGGTGCTTTAGTCAGAGGGCTGACTCCTTTTTATTACACATTGACCTTTTCATGCATTGCATTTGCCAGAGATTTGATTGATCAAGATTTATGGCAGTTCTATACGAATGGAATAATATTTCCATAATTTTTTAACTAGATTTCAGTGAGGACATTTCTCCAACACCTTTATGAAGATGTCTCTTAAAGTATCTTGAAACAATGATGGAATTTAAATTCTGAAAATATGTATTTGAATTGAGTTCAGTTGTGCTGCTTTGAGCTGTAAACAAGCATGCTAATTATATTTTCTATCAGGCAGTCTGTGTATCCATTCTTAAATATTGTCCAATACTAGGTGTGTTTTGTATTTCCACAAATCTGGCAATTTATAAATAATCTGTCATCTGTCCATTTTGTCCTAAGCTATTTGAAGGATTGTAGAAATAAGTTGTTCCCTGGGTGCACAAAAACACATTTTAAAAATAACTTCATACGGGTATGTATGATCTTCCTCATCATTCCCTTCATCTTATCCCAGTTCAGCTTGCTTTGCTGAACAACTAAACCTTGGATAAAGAAGCAAAAGATATAGGTTGCCTCGGCATTTGCAGTGAGGATTTTATTTCTTGTGCGGTAGTCAGTTTTAATTCTGGATCAGTGGAGTATCACTCTCAAAGTCATCGGAGAAATTGAACACATGGAATTGGTTTTCCTCATTTCCTGAGCAGAAACAGGAAGCTGCAGAATTTTTTGATTCTTGATGTTGGCGATGAGGTGCAGTAGTGGGGGTGGGAGGGAGAGAATCCATTGCAAGAGGCATGAAAGCAGGCAGACTTCAGCATCATTCACTCAATAATACTTTTAGCTCACTTTTTCTGCACAGTGTGTTTTGCAGTTATTCAAGTTCCTAATATAGCAATTGAATAAAAATGTGGACCACCACATTGTGTGCAACTTGGAGCTGACATTTTTTTTGGTTTGTTTGAGATGTTTGGTTCAGTTCGGGATTTTTTTTTCCATTTACTGTGATAATTTGGCAAAACCTGATATTTCTGATTATTTTTTAAAAATCGAGTAAATGTGCCACGTTTGATTTTCTATAAATAATTGATACAGAGTGGCACAGTGGCACTGCTGGTAGAGCTGCTGCCTCACAGCGCCAGAGATCTGGGTTTGGTCCTGACCTCAAGTGCTGTCTGTGTGGAGTTTGCACGTTCTTTCTGTGACTGCGTTGGTTTCCTCTGGGTGCTCTGGTGTCCTCCCACATAATAACTTCATGCGGGTTGGCAGGTTAATTGGCCTCTGTAAAATTGACCCTAGTGTATAGGGAGTGGGTGAGAAAGTGGGATAACATAGAACTCGTGTGAATGGGTGAGCAAGGGTCAGCGTGGACTTGGTGGGCTGAAGTGTCTGCTTCCATTCTGTTTCTCTAAACTAGAAACTAAATTTATAACCGTATTAATAACACTTGCATGTTCAAAGTCGTCCATTACTCTCAATATTTTTTATAAATCTGGGATTTACTACTACATCTCATTCCCTCCTCTCATCCCCTGAGCTACAATCGTCAAAGATGTGATTTGGTATTCTGTGTTTACAAATAAATGTCGTCGTTGATGGGTGATGTCTGTGCACTAACTTTCAGTAGCTACATTCTTAAAGAAAGAACAATGGTTGGCATTATGAACTATATTTTCAACACAGCTTTAGACGTTAGAGAGACCCTAGAGTGGAAACAGGCACTTTGGCCCACCCAATCCGTGCCGACCATCAATCACACCATACACTAGCACTATCCTTCACACACTAGGGACAATTCACAATTTACAGAAACCAATTAACCTACAAACCTGCACGTCTTTCGAGAGTGGGGGGAAACCGGAGCACCCGGAGAAAACCCACGTCGTCACAGAGAGAATGTACAAACTCCATATAGACAACAAGAGACCCTCGGATTATATCTTTAATTGGACTTTTCTGGAGTTATTCTTTATAACTTTATTCCCTTTATCCTGTATCTGTACACTGTGGTCAGCTTAATTGCAATCATGTATAGCCTTTCTGTTGACTGGATAGCACGCAACAAACAAGCATTTTACTGTACCTCGATACGTGTGACTATAAAGCAAACTAAACTAAACCTGTAGTCAGCATCGAACCCGGGTCTCTGGCGCTGTAATGTCATTTAACAAGACATTTTTAAGCATATATGAGCGTGTTTTTCTGACCATTTACAAGATACCAAAATAAAATAAGGTTAAAGTTAGCTGGAATATTGGTGTATTAACGTCAATTGTAGCACGATATAGTGTCATAACCAGGCTAATCATACTATATATGAGTATGTTTCTGAGGGAACTGCAGATGCTGGTTTAAACTGAAGATAGACACAAAATGCTGGAGAAATTCAGCGGAACAGACAGCATCACTGGATAGCAGGAATGGGTGACGTTTCGGGTCGAGAGCCTTCTTCAGTCTGAGCTATATATATATATTCAGTATGTCAGTACATCAGGTATTTCAAAAGAGAAAATAAGCAGAGTGCAGAATATAATATTACAGCCACAGATCTACAAAGTGCAGATTAAAAAAAAAGTACAAGTTTGCAACAAGCCAAATTGGAGATTGGGAGATTGGAGGTGGGGGTGGGGGGGGGGGGGGGGGTGGGGGGATGGTTTGCATGATGGATTGGGATGCATTTACAACTCTGCAATTTCTTGTGGCCTTGTACGGAGGTGTGCTTCCCTGGTCGTAGTGTCATTGTGGTTGGACCAAGAAAAATTGTTGGTGATATTTTCACCTGGGAACTTGAAGATCCCAACCATCAACTCTTCAGCTCCATTGATCCAGACAGGGCCGTGTACACTTCACTCTGCTTCCTTCCTGATGTTAATGACCACCTCCTTCATTTTGTTGACATTGAGGGAGAGGCTACTGTCATGACATTGTGCTACTAAGTTCACTATCTCCTTCCTCTACTCTGTCTCATCATTTTTTGAGATCCAGCCCAATACAGCAGTGTCAACTGCAAACCTATGAATGGTGCTCCAACATAATTTGGCCGCACAGTCATGAGTGTACAGAGAATATAGTAAGTGGATGAGAACGCAGCCTTGACGGGGCACCAACGTTGTCAAGAATCAAGTATACAGTTGCCGAAGGGAACTGAATTTTAGGTCCAGGAGTTGGAGATGAGTTTGGTTGGAATTATGGAGTTTGGAAGAAGATACTTTGTTTCATGACTGGAAGATACATGCTTTTCTTCTTGACCTCAGCGACAGGTTGAGCCATGTGTTTTATCGGATCTTGGAATGGATATCTTCATGGTGATAGAAGTTGCACTTTCTTCCAGAGCAAAGAGCATTGAGTTGTTTGCAATAATATAGATTTTTTGTTCTTTATCGTCTGCCATTTTCTGGATGAATTATAAAAGATGAGGTCGAATTAATGACATACAAAAAAACCCCATTTCTGCAGACATATTTAGAGTTTGTATTTTGAGATCATTAAATAGACAATAGACAATAGGTGCAGGAGTAGGCCATTCGGCCCTTCTAGCCAGCGCCGGCATTCAATGTGATCATGGCTGATCATCCCCAATCTGTACCCCGTTCCTGCCTTTACCCCCATATCCCCTGACTCCGCTATCTTTAAGATCCCTATCTAGCTCTCTCTTGAAAGCATCCAGAGAACCTGCCTCCACTGCCCTCTGAGGCAGAGAATTCCACAGACGAATTCCACAGAGAATTCCACAGAATAAGCATCTAACACTTTTTCAGTCATATTTTGTGGTATTATAGAAAACAGTAAAAACAACTCCATGCTGCAATTCAACCCAGTTTGTCCTCTGGCATCGAACAGATGCATTGACAGAGCGATACAGCTGAAAGTGAAGCTGCCTCTGGTTAAAGGAATCTCAAGAACAAATACATTGCAGTAGTGCATGGATATCCTTCAACAAGTTGTGAAAAAGGATTCACCTCATTGTGAATTACTTGCTTCCTAATTGTCCTGTGTGCTGCCTGCATATTCTATGTTGTAACTCCGAAGACAGGACTAAATTTAAACAGTCCTTGTTGTGGTATTCATGTTCCGCAGCCGTCTGTGACAATGAATTCCACAGATTCACCTCCCTCTGACAAAAGAACTTCCTCCTCATCTCCATCTCATTTATTCAAATTTTCTTCCTGTGAAGAATTTCCTTAATTTCCGATTTGGTGCCA
This sequence comes from Amblyraja radiata, assembly GCF_010909765.2. NCBI lineage: Eukaryota > Metazoa > Chordata > Chondrichthyes > Rajiformes > Rajidae > Amblyraja > Amblyraja radiata. The sequence goes on along the minus strand of NC_045957.1, from coordinate 34,382,222 downwards.
GGATGCCCGGTCTTTCAATTGTAACGGGTTAGCAATTAGTTATGATAAACCTTCTGAAGCAAAGTGCATTGAAATTCCCTTGGAGGCCATAGTTGACAACATACCTTACAAAATAGACCAGAGTATATTGTTAAACAATCTACTGGCACTTTCAGTTCACAAACTAGATGAATTTGGATAAAGTTCGTAACTGGAATACTCATAAATAATCTGCATACCTGTGTCTATTTGATTAGTTGGGCAGCACAGTGGCGCAGTGGTTGAGTTGCTGCCTTACAGCACCAGAGACCCGGGTCTATGATCCTGACTACGAGTGCTGTCTGTGTGGAGTTGGTGCGTTCTCTCTGTGATCGCGTGGATTTCCTCCGGGTGCTCCGATTGCCTCCCACACTACAAAGACGTACAGGTTTGTAGGTTAATTGGCTTTGGTAAAAATTGTAAAATTGTCCCGAGTGTGTAGGATTGTGTTAGTGTACGGGATCACCGGTCGGCGCGGGCTCGGTAGACCAAAAGATCTGTTTCTCTAGAGTCTTTAAAGGGATGGAGGAAGAAGTCATATGTTTGTGTGTTCCATATGGCTGTCTTGTTTATCATGCATATTAGTCACTGTGTCTGAAAGGCCTGCTGAGTAAGTGTCTGGCAACATCTGCTAGAATTGTGGGGTATTGGCCCTCATGGTTCTCCCAATGTGGAAACAGACAGGGACTTAAGCTTTTAATTTAGTGGAAGGGAACATCTTTCAGTCTGTGCTTGTTGTTTGGATTCTGCCTTAGATTTGACTTCTGCTCAGTGCAGTGCTGATGTATGTGAACCTGAAGGCATGGACGAAGCATATGTACACTTTTCTCAGTACATCTTGCCAGAAGAGCAGTTTGAAATGTGATGCCTCAGTTGGGCACCTTGTTGGATTGATTTGGTTATGAGAGAACACTATAAGCCCTCACCTTAATCTGCCTTTGAAGGTGCGAAGGTCAAATGAAAATGAAGCTGAATATTTATTGTCGAATGAGATAGCTCAAATCCAAACTGCAAGTCTTTCCCCCTTAATCCATGTAGCATTTTACTGTGGCTGAAGTGACACAGATTGCTCAAATATTTAGGTGTTTGTGTGTGTGTGTGTTTCGTACACACAGACTCTTTGGCGAATAATGCAATGTGTCAAACTAGTGGTTTTCCTAAATGACAGAATGATCTAATTACTGCTTCCCTTTGAGCTACTGAAGAGGGCAAAAATATCCTCAGTGATTGTATATTTGCTTTCATCTGCATTGAATATCTGCAAAGCAAAGCTGGTAAATTGCCTCCTTTGTCTTTTGTGACACAGCAATCACTGCATTTCAGAAGAAGTTCATTGAATGTAACGGTGGCAATTTAGAACCTTTTTCTCATTTACTCTCCTTGTGCTCATTCAGATTTATTATTTCTTAATTTTTTTTGTGTTCACAAAAATGCACCTCCGTTGGAACAGCTGAGATGTGGCTTCTTTACATTGCGTTCTACTCATTTTGGATATATTATTAATATGCCAAGTCTGGGCAAATTATCATAAGTGGCCACTAAATTTGGAAAATTGACACAGTCACTACTTCCTGGATTGATGTGAAAACGAAATACTGTGAATAGTATACAGTAAATCTGAATTATTTGTACTCATGTTTTAGGATATGGCTGAATTTTGTAAAGGCAGTGTTTTCTTGCATATCCCTGAGTTGTCCTTTTACAGCTGCAGTCCTTTTGATGAAGATGCTCCCAAGGAGATGTTGGGCCCAGTGGAGGTCTCTCTATAAGGGAGTCTTCCCCATTTACATCGGGGACCTGGGGCGGAGATTGTTGCACAGAGCTGTGGCAAGTAATAGATATTTAAATCAGATCACGGACGTCAGCCGCCTGTCACTTCTGCGGCGTGGAAGAGACCGTGTTCCACATGTACAGTATATGAAGGGCGAGAGGTTGCTGCCCTCTGTACGACTATCTGAAGGAGCTGCTCCTCAAGTTTTTGGCTACACTTTAGCCCCACGCTCCTGATCTTTGGTTACCCGGTAAAAAAGAGTGAGGGTCGGGAGGGAGCGGGTGGGGGTGGTCTCCCTGTCAGTTTGCTCCTGGGCCTGGCCAAGATGGCCATTCGTGGGTCCAGGCAGCGGGAGGTCAAGGGTTCTGCCCGAGTCGACTGTCTGCCCCTTCTACCAGGCCTACGTCCATGCCCGTGTGTCCCTGGAGAGGGAACACGCAGTGTCCACGGGGACTCTGGAGGCCTTCCGTGAACGCTGGTCGCCACAAGGGGTGGAGCGTATTGCAGATAAAGTTGACAATATTTTAATCTGATATCTGTTTGTTTGTGAACGGCCGATGGCAGTCTTGATTTTTTACTACTTTGTACTTGTGTATAATTGAATAAAAGCGTTTTGGATTATAATTTTTTTTAAAAGGGTGATGTTGTGTGGGAAGTTGCAGTATTTAGACCCAATGACGATGAAGGAGTGCAGGGGTGAATTGATTAGTCTGGGTGTTGTGTGACTTGCAGTAGTGATGTTCCATTGTGCTTCTTGGTGATGCAGGCAATGGTGTCTGGGTGAGTTACTGCAGTGCACTTGGTGAGGCACACAGCAGCCACAATGCACAGTGATGGCAGGGGGAATGAATGAATTAATGAATAGTGAACGGGGTGGCAATCACATTGTTGGTTAAATTCAATATTTATTCCCAGCGTTGGATAAATTCAGCAGGCCTTGCAGCATTTGTGGAGAAAATAAAACACCAGCGAATGTCTCATATTAATGACATTCTGGTGTAATACATGCTGCAGGTTTGTTGGAAGGTCATCATCAGTTTGAAATGTTAACTCTGGTGCTCTATCTGCAGATGCTGCCTGACCTGCTGAATATGTGCGACCTTTCATATTCCCTGTATCAACTCTATTTGACTTTTATATGTTCCTCATACACTCGAGTATGACCATAAACCACGGAATCAGTCCTGGCATCATGTATAGTGAAGGTGGACACAAAATGCTGGAGTAACTCAGCGGGACAGGCAGCATCTCTGGAGGGAAGGAATGGGTGATGTTTCGGGTCGAGACCCTTCTTCAGACTGATGTAGAGTGTATACTCAGACTGATGTATAGTGAACCTTGTTTACTCTGAAGATGGCAATAAAATGGACAGCATAAGAAAAGATGCACTCAAACAAAAGCCTCAAGGCCCGTAAACGAACTGAATAAAATGGAGTAAAACAGAGTCTGCTGTTGCTTTGTGATGGTTGCCTTGAGCAATTTAAAATATGACTGTTTAATGCACAAAATTAAGTGTAACTGCTAATTGGACTGAAGTGGCTATGATACAAATGCAGTTTCCTTTCTAACTACAAATTGCACAATATGTTTGAGCCATTATCTGTATCAGGCTGTTGAATTATTTCCATTGATTGAAAGGGTTTTATACATACAATTAGCTTTGCAGTCTTTTTGCACAGAGTTGCAGAGCTTTGAAGAAAGCCATTTGGCTGGTCAGTCCATAAATATCGCTAATTCCTTCCTCCAGCCCTTTCTCATCGACTCTCAACATTGCTCTCTATGCCTTAGCCCTTCTAATCATTTAACTTCTTCAAAAGCCACTCTCTCAACTGGGATAATTCTGCTGAATCCCTGATTTAATTTCAAGCCGCTAGTATTTCTCTTCCTCAGCAGAAGGAACGCTCACTCCGTCACTTTTGTTGAGTTTTAAGGAGCTTTCGTGGTCACGTCCAGTGGCGGACTGGGTCTAAAAATATTGGTTGCCAGGAGACAAAGGGGGCCCACTTCATCAGGGGCCCACTTGCCATCGGGCAAGCTGACACCCTGGCCAGTCCGCCACTGGTCACATCACGGCATTTTCAATGGAAATAAACGATCCAATTGATTCACGTATATTCCTGAATCAGTAACCATGGATTTCTCAGATCAGCCCTGTTCAATTTTTGTTTTGCGTTCTTCCCTGTGACTATGTATCCAAAATATATAAAGGTGACTTGAATCGTGCTGTTAACCCAATGGTCTTAAATATGGTGCGATATACGTTTACCACAACGTCATTGCTTCTGGGTCGATGGTGGTTAACTGCTCCTGTGGCAGACCATAAATATGAAGCAATATTGACCCTGTCCTGATCCCAAATAAAGCATCAAAGTGCAGCCAGTTAGTATATTGGCTAAACCTAGACAATAGGTTTATTATTGTCACGCGTACTAAGGTACAGTAAAATGCTTTGTATTGCATGTATCACAATAGATAGAACAAAGGGGAAGATACAGAGTTTAGAATATAGCTCTCAGCATTGTAGTCTATTGTAGCGTGTCAGTTGTCAGTTAGTGTGAAGAAATCTGCATGTATTAATTGTAAGTAATCGTTCAACTTTGGTAATCAGTATTGATTGCACTTTGAATACGTTACTTATATTGATGTTATATTTGGCCAAGCCTATGCCATTACCTTTAGAAATTGAATCTTAATTGTGAGTTAAAAGATTTTAAATTTGCTAATAAAAACCATTTCTGGAAAACACGTTTCAAAGCTGCACATCCTCATGATTTGACTGATGAGTCATTGATCATAAAGCCGGCATTCTTTAACATTTCAATAAAAACAACTTTTGCTCTCTATCATTTCTGCACTTGAATTCACTTGCCAATTCTCAGAGTTTTTCAGACGAGGTGTTTCACAGAGATTAAATGTCGCGAAAATGCCATTCGTTCCGTTACAAAGCAATGTTTTGTGATAATCTTTTCCCACCCTTATACTTCCGCTCTCTGAACTTCAAAGAGAATGTATTGAAGTTGTTGCTGGAAGAAGAACCTGTGTAATGCAAGAACAAATTTACAAAATTCATACAATAGAAACTCATACAATTGTAAATTCATAATTGGAATAATTTCTTCCCTTTAGTTTTAATCATGTCAATATGAAATATAGTTGGACTAATTTGCTTCTCTTAAATCTTCTGCAAATTAATCACTCTTCCTCACTTTGGATTGTATAGAGCATGTGCAGATTTGAAGAATAGCAAGTTCGTGTGGAGGCATAAATAGTATATTTTGTTGTCGAATGCTGTATAAATCTAGATAACCATGCGTGGAGGTTCCTCCCAAGAAAAATAGGGTATTTTGCTTTTTACAATTATTCCTCAATATTAAGAATACAACTGCTAGGAATTGTCCTTGTGGGGGATTTACTCTGAAAAGGGCTCAATAACTTGGTATTCTTAAAAATTATATATAATTGTAAAGAAACAACCAGCCCAGATCAAGTCCTGTTCATAACAGCAGAATCTAGAAAAAAATTGAAAGAGTTTAAAGAACACACGCTTGAGGAATTGTTTCACCCGATGCCAGAGTTCCATCTTCACGGCAAGAGGGCCCTGAAAATCATCGGTCTGGCTGCAAGGCTACAAATGGGCCCCGACCTCGGGTGTTTCAGAGGAAGAGGACTTAACTTTCTGGTGCCTTTCCCCACAGTGGAAATTTTTGATTCTGCTGTGGGGGGACGTTTGTGTTGAACTCTATAATGTGTGTCCATTTTCTTTATTTCTTTTAACCTTTTTCTATGGTATGGAAACTTATTATCTATTTTATGTAAAGCACTTTGGTGTCAATGCGAGTTGACTTAAAACGTGCTATATAAATAAAAACGTACTTACTTACTTGCACGCTGCTGTAGTTACCTATATACACAAGCTGTCTATTTTTTAAATGAATGATTTATTGAAAGATTCAGAATGCAAACAGGTCCTTTGGTCCCTGGAGTCCACACTGACCACCCATCTTCCAGGCAGTCTAAATGTGTAGGAAGGAACTGCAGATGTTGTTTTAAACTGAAGATAGCCACAAAATGCTGGAGTAACTCAACGGGACGGGCAGCATCTCTGGAGAGAAGGAATGGGTAACGTTTCGGGTCGAGACTCTTCTTCAGACTCAAGAAGTCTGCAGAAAGATCGAGACCCAAAGCATCACCCATTCCTCCTATCTAGAGATGCTGCCCGTCCCGCTGAGTTAATCTAGCATATCGTGTCTATCCCACTCAGTCTGGTTCAATGTTGTCCCTCCTTCGTATCTACACCCTACACACTAGGGGTTATTTACAGAGGCCAATTAATCTACAAACCCATATTTGTTTGGGATGTGGGAGAAAACTGAAGCATCCGGGGAAACCCACATGGTCACACGATGAACAGACAATTTCCACACAGGCAGCACCCAATGTCAAGATTGAACACTGGCTCTGGCGCTGTGAGGCAGCAACTCTACCAGCTCATGCCCATAAGGAATAGGAGCAGAATTAGGCCATTTGGCCCTTCAAGACCACTCTGCTGATGTATCTCTCCCTCCTAACCCCATTCTCCTGCCTTCTCTCCATAATCTCTGACACCTGTACTAAGAAAATGTTTCTGATAGACATGAAGATCCTGTAGAATAAAGCCTTTATTAATTGTGCTTTATTAAAAGTATAAATAATGGAAACTATTACCTAATTATGCCAAGTCATAAAATTTCTGACTGCACTTTCTTCTGCAGCAAGTTACCCTTTGGGGAGAAAGAAGATACCAATGTAACATTTGTAAAACCCTTATTAATATGAGATAAGTGACTGTCTAATATTTCCTTCTTTGTTACAGAATTCTACCCAGGAAGTTTATTTCAAGAGAATTATATTCTAAATAGCTTATTTTGAAACAGCACATTTTGCATGCAGGATTGAAGTGTAAATTGACTTAAAATAAAATTATATTTAATGAGCTGGTGCTCTCAGGATGTTGTAGAGTGTTTAATATGGGTTTACACTAGGTTTAATATTGTCTGTTTAATATTGGCTGTTTCTAACTTTCTGGTGCTGGAAATACACTTTCATATGTGACTTTCAATAACATAAAGAGATAAAATTTAAAGGATATATGCGGGGCAATTTTTTGACACAGCAAATAGTTGGTGCCTGTAAAGTTCAATGAGGGATGGTGGTCGTGGCAGGCATTAGATTGGCATTTAAGAGGCTTTTAGATGGTCATCTGAATATGCAGGAAATGAAGGGATATAGATGATGTTCAGGCAGAGGAGATTAATTTTTCTTGGCATCATGTTCGGCATGGAAATAGTGGGCAGAAGGGCCAATTCTTGTGCTATATTGTTCTACACAACAAACAACTTTCATATGTTACTATTTAAGTATTACATTTGGATTCCTGTTCAGAATTTCTTTGGCACTATGTGAATAAATAGAAAAGAAATGTCGTACAGGAATTGCATTTTTGGCTAGTTAACTTTTTGTTAAATCACTACCCCTCCAAATAAAAATCTTCAAATGATGTCAATACATTTTAAAGAAATGAAACTTAACAGTAAACAATATTTCAGTGAGTATTTCAACGTGGTAACCTGGAAGTTTAACATGAAAGAATGGATGAACTGAACTGTTCATAGAAAGAATGAAAACTTGCAAATATAATTGAAACTTAATTTAAGAACTGAAATTAGCATGCAAATAATTAGCAGACCATTTTCCCATGAAGATTATGGAGTTAACGTTTCATGAACAGGTGTATGTTTCTGATAGTGGACTCAATAACTAAATAGTGTTAATATGTTCCGCCTTTTTAAAACGCGGTGGAAGTTTTATCATTAATTTCACAGGATGTAGGCGGTGCTGGCAGAACCAGCATTGATTGCCATATGATACAGGATACTCAACCTCTTAGGTACACAAAATTACTGGAGAAACTCAGCGGGTGCAGCAGCATCTATGGGGCGAAGGAAATAGGCGACGTTTCGGGCCGAAACCCTTCTTCAGACTGATGGGTTTCCGCCCGAAACGTCGCCTATTTCCTTCGCTCCATAGATGCTGCTGCACCCGCTGAGTTTCTCCAGTAATTTTGTCTACCTTCGATCTTCCAGCACCTGCAGTTCCTTCTTGAATACTCAACCTCTTGACCTGTTCTGAAGATATCTTTGGATGGTTCAGCTAAGTCTTCCATCCTACGATGGTGAGTCAAGTGGACAGGGTGGTGAAGAAGGCAATTGGCACGGTTGTCTTCATTGGAAAGAGTATTGAATACAAAAGTTGGGATATCAGGTTGCAATTGTATAAGTTGTTGGTGAGACCACATTTGGGGTACTGTGTGCTGTTCTGCTCACCCAGCTACAATCCTTGACAAGGACTGTAACATAGTTGTATAGTAATTAATTTAGTATATTTGTTTGTCTTGTATTACGGTGGGCGGGTTCTATTTTGTTTTATTGTATTGTAAATATTATTTTTAATAATTGAATAGTTTTCAAGCTACAGGAAAAAGCTACAGGAAAGGCGTAATTAAATTGGAAAGGGCACAGAAGAGATGCATCAGGATGTTCCCTGGTTTTGTGGAGCTTGAGTTACAGAGAAAAGCTGGATAGTCTTTGTTAGGTAGAGGATTCTAAAACCAGATGGCATAGGTTTAAGGTGAGAGGGGAGAGATTTAAGAGGGGCCTCAGAAGCAACCTTTTCACTCAGAAGGTGGTCCATATCTAGAATGAGATGCCAGAGGAATCTATAGAAGTGGATACACTTATGACCGTCAAAGATTCTTATTGTATATAGACGTGGACTGTTTCGTTATTAAGATGAAATTCTAACAGCTAGAGACTTTGGAAATGAGAGTGCTAGACAACTGGCTTACCTGTGGGTATAGATTACACGGGTGTTTATCAATGTGATAATGAGTGGATCGAAACTAATTGACAGTGAATTTGTTTTGGACAGCAAGGTGTCATATGTGAAATGTTTGTTTAATTTTTTACATCTTGATTATCAAATAATAGCGTAGAGGAGGAAGGTGTGCGAATAGGCAACCTGATCTACGTTGATTATTTTGTAGAGCTAGTTTGCCCTTGCACTGCTCTGTCATCTTTCAACTCTATATCCAGTTTACATTTGTATTTGTTTAAGAAGGAACTGCAGATGCTGGAAAATCGAAGGTACACAAAAATGCTGGAGAAACTCAGCAGGTGCAGTAGCATCTATAGAGCGAAGGAGATAGGCAACGTTTCGGACCGAAACCCTTCTTCAGACCAGCGAAGGAGATAGGCAACGTTTCGGGCCGAAACCCTTCTTCATTTGTATTTGCTCACATACTCATTTAGTTGCTGCTTACCTACATGCAACAATAAACTCTGCATAAATGTTTTCTTCTCCGGATCTTTTGCCAGTTGCCATAAATTGCATCATCTGCTCACCAATTCTTTCCAAACAGTTTCTTCAAAGTCAAAGACAAAGTAGCCTTTATTGTCATTCAGACCTTTCGGTCTGAACGAAATTTTGTTGCCTTGCAGACATACATATAATAAAAACGACAAAAACACACAATAAACACAAATTTAAAATCCACCACAGTGAGTTCACCAGGCACCTCCTCACTGTGATGGAAGGCAAAAATCTTAAAGTCCTTGTCTCTTCCCTCCTTGTTCTCCCTCTGCTCCGAGGCGACCTGTGAGCTCCCGACGCTGTCGTCCACCGGGCCTTATCTATCTTTCTTATCTATTTCATGAACATTCCTGTGTAGGAATGAACTGCAGATGCTGGTTTATACCGAAGATAGACACAGCACGCTGGTGTAACTCAGCAGGCCAGGCAGCATCTATGGAGAAAAGGAATAGGTAATGTTTCGCGTCAGAATCCTTCTCCAGTGATGCTGCCTGACCCGCTGGGTTACTCCAGCATTTTATGTCTATCTTCATCATGAATATTGTTACCAAGTCTCCTTTTAAACTTATCTGTTGTAAATAGAGCAACACAATTTCCAGGTACAAACTAATAATTTATTCTAAGACCTTTCATCCGTGCGAATTTCATACAATGCTCAACATCAGGAGAACTTATAAAGATTTAAAATACTTTCCCTGCTTTTGTATTGCATGCACTTGTTAATAAAGCCAAGATCTATTTGCACTTTAACAATTTTATCAATTTGAAATGACACATTTGTAAGATTTGCAATAATGCAAATGTCTCTCTCCTGCATCTATTTCAAAATTATACCATTTAAATTTTATTACTGCTCCATATTTATGGATTTTTTTTTCTGTTCATGACCATTTCTTTTGGTCTTGAACAGAAACAGAACATGTCGTACAGTAGATCAGGCAGCATGTATTGATTTTGTTCAAGATTTTTAGCACTTGCATTTTTAATTAATTTTTATCTTCTGTTCTTTTGCCTCCTCCCTTCACTGTTAACCCCATAATTCTCTGCACGTAGTGATTTTCAAATGTGTACCTGGAAAAATATAGGCTGTATTTATGTACTTCCAATTTAAAATAGATGCACTGAACCATATTGGTGCCAGGTATGGAAGTGTGAGGAGATGTTTTGTAATCAAAGTTGTGTTTCAAACATATTCTAGCACAGAATTTGATAAATTATGTTCCCATAAGTATACTCTAGTTCCTGTTGAGGAATTATTATTAAGACACAAAATTCTTGAAGTGAAATCCTTTCTCCTTCTCGTCCTATCTTTATATTTGAATGAATGGAGCCTTCATTGCTCAAAGTTCAGCCTTAAACATTCCTAATTGATTAACATTAAGGGACAACATGCTGATTGTTTTGCTAATGTCTGGGTGAATTAAGTGATGAATATCTATTCATAAATGTCATAAATAGATACATTTCTATTGTGGCAGCCTTCCATTTCCCATCAAATGTTGGCTTCATTGGTGTCAAATTGTTCACTTTATCTGGAGACAAACTTGACAACAAAGGGGTGAGAAAACCAACATGTATATCTGTAAATCTTTCAACATCACTCCCTCAGCTGGATAGAGAGAGTAAGGTTGCATACAGGGCAGGAATCTTAATGGGACTTTGTGAAATAGGTCTAAGAAGTCATGAAAGGTCCGATGCAAGTGACCTTTCATGACTTCTTAGACCTATTTCACAAAGTTGGGCACACGCATTTACTGTTGGTTATCCTTTGCCATTGGCGTGGAAAGGTGAAAACCTTCATTTAGCACAATCTACCTCTTCCAACATCACTGATACGGTGTTGCTAATAGTGGAAATGCATTCTTCCCGTCATCGGCAAACTAAATTATAGAGTGGATTAATTCTATTTATGGAGCTAATCTTCAGAACTAATAGGAAACTGTTCAACTTCTGGTGACAGTGTTTCAGCACCAAGGTCACCCCAAGCTCAGTAGTCGAGCAGCGTTTTGCAGAAAATATTTTGTATTTGCATGTTCTGAAAAGGTTGAGGTCCTGGGAATCACTGGCTGCTTTATGCTCAATAGACAACAGACAGTAGACAATAGAAAATATGCGCAGGAGTAGGCCTTTTGAGCCAGCACCGCCATTCACTGTGATCATGGCTGATCATCCACAATCAGTACCCCGTTCCTGCCTTCTCCCCATATCCCTCGACTCTGCTATCTTTAAGAGCTCGATCTAACTCTCTTGAAAGCATCCAGAGAATTGGCCTCCACTGCCTGAGGCAGAGAATTCCACAGATTCACAACTCTCTGGGTGAAAAAGTTTTTCCTCATCTCCGTTCTAAATGGTCTTGTGGGGAAAGTGCGTTTGGGCTGGTATGTGGAACTTCAAATTCATGCACTGGGTTCACAGTGAAGTCCTGTATACATGGTGGAAGGTTAATAACCATGCCTCTACCGGATGTCCTGTGCGAGTGCCTGTAGTTTCTGCCTTGGCCTCATAAGCCACCTCAGAACCAACAAAAATCAGCATCCTCAATCCCAAGGCTTTGCATGAAAAGAGCATCATATAGAATAACAAGATGCCAGAGTGAACATGAAAATGATGTTTCCAGTAAAGGCAGAGCCTAAACCCCGAGGGCACAGGCTCAAAATTAAAGGACGTACCTTTAGAAAGGAGATGAGGAGGAATTTCTTTAGTCAGAGGGTGGTCAGTCTATGGATTTCACTGCCATAGACAGCTATGGAGGCTAAGTCATTTGGTATTTTTAAAACGGAGATTGATAGGTTCTTGAGGAGTACAGGTGTCAAACGTTACGGGGAGAAGGCAAGAGAATGGGGTTGAGAGAGAAAATAGATCAGCCATGATCGAATGGTGGAGTAGCCTCAATGGGCCTAATGGCCTAATTCTGCTCCAATGTCTTATAATGGTTTTATATGGTTATATAATAATTTTGATGGATTAACATATCTCATGCGTGTCCGTGTACATAGCATGGCTTTTAATAGAGACATAGTCATGGAGTGATACAGTGTGGAAACAGGCCCTTCGGTCCAACTTGCACACACCAGCCAACATGTCCCAACTACACTAGTCCCAGTTTGGTCCATATCACTCCAAATCTGTCCTATCCATGTATCTGTTTCTTAAATGTTGGGATAGTCCCTGCCTCAACTATCTCCTCTGGCAGCTTGTTCTATACACCCGCCACCCTTTGTGTGAAAAAGTTACCCTTCAGATTCCTATTAAATCTTTTCAGCTTCACCATAAAACTATGCCATCCTCGATTCACCTACTCTGGGCAAGAGACTGTGCATCTGCACGATCTATTCCTCTCATGATTTTTTTCACCTCAATAAGATCACCCCTCATCCTCCTGCTCTCCAAGGAATAGAGCCCCAGCCTACTCAACCTCTCCCTGTAGCTCAGACCCACTAGCCCTGGCAACACCCTTGTAAATCTTCTCTGTTCCCTTCCCAGCTAGACAACATCTTTTCTATAACATGGTGCCCAAAACTAAACACAATAATTACTTGCACGTAATTGCAATTAGTTTGAAGTAATGTTTGCAATTCAGCAGATGACCACCCCTGGGAACAAAGAATGAACAGAATGTATATATTACATTGTCATTCTGAATTATTGAACTCTTCATGGTCAGAATGAAACAATGGAACCAGCATTCACAAAAGGCTTATAGTCAAATAATAGAAAATAATAAGTGTTGAACATTTAAAAAAAGCAAATCCGGAACAGAATTTTTCAGCACGCATATCCAGCAGCCCAGACATTATGCAGCCACACATTATGCACACTGTTTCCCTGCAACCTGCACTTCTTGGGAAAGAAAGAAATGTACTGTAGCCAAAACATGGAATTAAAACTCCAAGAGCAATCAAAAAAGTGGCAGCACATTGCATTGACTCCTCCTAATTTCAGCTCTTTGTCAAACTACCTTCTGTTCTGTAGCATGTCCTCTCCTCTCCAAGGAATTGCAGTACTTATTGTTTGAAGGGGCTCTGCACTCACCACACAAGTAAATAACCTATTAGATGTTGCTGTATGAAATGAAATTCTTCTTAGCTGAGAAGCTACGTTCTTGCTTTTTGTTTTTGTAATATGGTCCTTGAATCTACCACCATCATGCTGGAATTCAAATAAATGACTCAAATAGACAGAATCAAATTAATTTGTAGGTTTAGTCATCGTCTCTCTGAGCCTCTGCTCTGTAATGAAAACTGCCTCACATCCTGCAGCCCATCTTGATAGCCAAGAAATTCAAGAGTGGTGGAGGAAGGAACTGCAAGTGCTGGTTTAAACCGAAGAGAGACACAAAATGCTGGAGTAACTCATTTCTGGAGGGAACGGGGCTCTCACTTAACTTTTCCCCCCTGTTGCCAGCCGGGCAACCTAGACATCTTTTTAGGTTGCCAAATGACAGTTTAGGTGGTTATTTAAGACGGCTTGCATGACGTGTGCGAAAATGTGCTCGGACGAAGTGCTTAATTACCAGTCGGAATTATGCTCAATGAAGCATTCACATATTATTTCTGCTTCAAATAAAGTCACAAACTAAATATATTCACCAAACAAGACAGGATATATTCCACAATGACATGCAGCAAAATTATAATACAGTATCTCAACTCTTTTTACACGTTGCAATTAATGCAATTTCTTTTTTTTTTTTTTTTAATATTTTATTTTATTAGAAGTAAGTACAGTCATATGGCACCAAAGTGCCTAATATATATTTTCATAATACATTTTATGTACAACTTCTTTTTTTTTTTTTGTTACACTGAAAAAAGATTAGAATAAGAAAAAGAAGTTAGATAGTAAAGGATAGAAAGATGTGAAATATATAGTGTGTGAAAAAAGAAAACGAGTAAATGAAAAAAGTTGAGAGAGAGAATAGAGAGAAGAAAAGAAAGAAAAAAAAAAAAAAAAAAAAAAAAAGAGGAGATCATTATTTATAGTCTTGACCAACCCTCGTCCAGTCCTGAAACAGTTATTTTTTACAGTTGTGTTGCACCATATGATTCCAAAAAAACGACGAATGGAGACCAACTCGTTATGAATTGGTCTGATTTATCCATTAGGAGGAATCGCATTTCCTCAAGATGAGCGGTGTCCAACATACTTGCAATCCACATTTTAAGCGTTGGTATTGATGTACCTTTCCAAAATTTAAGAATTAATTTTTTTGCTATTATTAAACCATAGTTAAGGAATAGATTTTGAGATGTGTTCAATTTATTCCCATCTTCCATTACGCCAAATATAATCATTTCAGTATTAGGTTCCATTCTTGTCTTGAATAATTTTGTAAATATTTCAAAAATATCATTCCAAAATCTATAAAGTTTTATGCAGGAGACTAAGGAGTGTGTTATAGTTGCCTTTTGGGCTAGACATTTATCACAGGTGGCGGATATATTTGGATAAAATTTGTTCAATCTTGTTTTTGAGTAATATAATCTATGTACAATTTTAAATTGAATTAAATTATGTCTTACATTAATTGAACATTTGTGAATATATATCAGGTATTTTTCCCATTTAACCTTCGTAATTTTTATCATTAGTTCCCGTTCCCACTCTTCTCTAAGTACCTCTGTCGATGGTAGGTCTATATTTAGAATACTATTATATAAATATGATATTAATTTTTGTGAGTCAGCTTCAATATTCATTGCCTCTTCCAATAAGTCAGGAGTTACTTTTTGATATCCTTGTATATATTTTTTCACGAAATCGCAAATCTGAAGATATTTAAAATATTGGTTGTTTTTCAATTTAAATTTTAATTGTAATTGTTGGAATGATAGTAAGTTTCCCATTTCATACATATCCCCGATCCTTCTAATTCCGAGACTTTCCCATTGGTTATATGTCTTATCAATAAGAGATGGTTTAAATAAAGGGTTATTCGCTATTGGCATTAACAGTGATAGATTTCTTAATTTTAAAGATAATTTTATTTGTTTCCAAATTCTTATTGTACCATATATAATTGGGTTCTTCTTATATATTGTGTTATTCAGTTTTTTTGGGGAGAAGAGGATCGTTCCTATATTACTAGGATGGCAATCCTCCTTCTCCATTTTTATCCATTCTATCTGTTGGGTAGCACTATCCAACCAATAAATCATATTCTTAATATGCACTGCCCAGTAATAATACATAAAATTCGGAAGTGAAAGTCCCCCGACCTCTTTTGGTTTACATAAGTGTTTTTTTGTGATTCTATGTGATCTATAGTCCCAAATATAATTAGTAATATTAGAGTCTAATTTTTTAAAAAAGTATTTTGGTATATATACCGGTATAGATTGAAATAGGTATAGTAATTGTGGTAGGAAGATCATTTTTATTGCATTTATTCTACCTAATAATGATAAGGGAAGTGTTTTCCAAAATTTAATCGACGTATTAAGTTTATTTAATAAAGGCATGAAATTAGCATTGAATAATGCTTTATATTTTCTAGTAATCTGAATACCCAAATATTTAAATTTTTCTGTTGCAATTTTAAAGGGGAACTTCAGTAAGTGTGTAGGTTCTTGAGGTTTTAATGTCATGATTTCACTTTTATTCCAGTTTATTCTATATCCAGAAAAAGACCCAAATTCCTCTATTAAGTTTAATAAATTTGGTATGCTCGTTTGTGACTTTGTAATATATAAAAGTATATCGTCTGCATATAATGAGATTTTATTCTTTGAGTCTCTGGTATTATAGCCCTGAATATTCGGATGAATTCTTATACTTTCAGCCAGGGGTTCTATCATAAGGGCAAATAGCAGGGGTGATAGTGCACATCCCTGCCTATTACCCCTTGATAGTTGAAATTTTTGAGATAACATGTTATTAGTTAAAATTCTTGCCATCGGTTTATCATATCATGTTTCTTAAATGTTGGGATAGTCCCTGCCTCAACTATCTCCTCTGGCAGCTTGTTCTATACACCCGCCACCCTTTGTGTGAAAAAGTTACCCTTCAGATTCCTATTAAATCTTTTCAGCTTCACCATAAAACTATGTCCTCTGATCCTCGATTCACCTACTCTGGGCAAGAGACTGTGCATCTGCACGATCTATTCCTCTCATGATTTTTTTCACCTCAATAAGATCACCCCTCATCCTCCTGCTCTCCAAGGAATAGAGCCCCAGCCTACTCAACCTCTCCCTGTAGCTCAGACCCACTAGCCCTGGCAACACCCTTGTAAATCTTCTCTGTTCCCTTCCCAGCTAGACAACATCTTTTCTATAACATGGTGCCCAAAACTAAACACAATAATTACTTGCACGTAATTGCAATTAGTTTGAAGTAATGTTTGCAATTCAGCAGATGACCACCCCTGGGAACAAAGAATGAACAGAATGTATATATTACATTGTCATTCTGAATTATTGAACTCTTCATGGTCAGAATGAAACAATGGAACCAGCATTCACAAAAGGCTTATAGTCAAATAATAGAAAATAATAAGTGTTGAACATTTAAAAAAAGCAAATCCGGAACAGAATTTTTCAGCACGCATATCCAGCAGCCCAGACATTATGCAGCCACACATTATGCACACTGTTTCCCTGCAACCTGCACTTCTTGGGAAAGAAAGAAATGTACTGTAGCCAAAACATGGAATTAAAACTCCAAGAGCAATCAAAAAAGTGGCAGCACATTGCATTGACTCCTCCTAATTTCAGCTCTTTGTCAAACTACCTTCTGTTCTGTAGCATGTCCTCTCCTCTCCAAGGAATTGCAGTACTTATTGTTTGAAGGGGCTCTGCACTCACCACACAAGTAAATAACCTATTAGATGTTGCTGTATGAAATGAAATTCTTCTTAGCTGAGAAGCTACGTTCTTGCTTTTTGTTTTTGTAATATGGTCCTTGAATCTACCACCATCATGCTGGAATTCAAATAAATGACTCAAATAGACAGAATCAAATTAATTTGTAGGTTTAGTCATCGTCTCTCTGAGCCTCTGCTCTGTAATGAAAACTGCCTCACATCCTGCAGCCCATCTTGATAGCCAAGAAATTCAAGAGTGGTGGAGGAAGGAACTGCAAGTGCTGGTTTAAACCGAAGAGAGACACAAAATGCTGGAGTAACTCATTTCTGGAGGGAACGGGGCTCTCACTTAACTTTTCCCCCCTGTTGCCAGCCGGGCAACCTAGACATCTTTTTAGGTTGCCAAATGACAGTTTAGGTGGTTATTTAAGACGGCTTGCATGACGTGTGCGAAAATGTGCTCGGACGAAGTGCTTAA
The DNA here is from genome assembly GCF_010909765.2 of Amblyraja radiata. NCBI lineage: Eukaryota > Metazoa > Chordata > Chondrichthyes > Rajiformes > Rajidae > Amblyraja > Amblyraja radiata. The sequence goes on along the minus strand of NC_045957.1, from coordinate 34,364,744 downwards.
TTACCAGTCGGAATTATGCTCAATGAAGCATTCACATATTATTTCTGCTTCAAATAAAGTCACAAACTAAATATATTCACCAAACAAGACAGGATATATTCCACAATGACATGCAGCAAAATTATAATACAGTATCTCAACTCTTTTTACACGTTGCAATTAATGCAATTTCTAATAGTTCTTTCCACTTCCAAACAAAAATGTGGTTGGATTATTCAACATATGATCAACCTGTGTCAATAAATCCTGGCCCATGGTAACATATATGCTTAACCATGCACACTACAGATTGATGCAAGCATGTTTTCTGTTAAGGACCGAAAATTATCATGACATGGTCAAAGCATGGGTCGTTATTGCTATTGGTACAGAAACACTCTCACTTCCCACATAATTTATCCACAACAAAATATACAGGTTGCAAGGACATTTCTAAAGGCATTTTATGATAATAGCTGCTAAAACCGACTATACCCATCTGACTGGTTAAACATTACACTAACTAACAAGAGATGGCCAAAGGATATAACTGCAGCAAATGTTCACTTGGTAATATATTTAAAGGTGTCAAGACGCCACATTACCGGACATTCAGATTAGATGTATGTGTTGTGAACAGCAATAAAGATACCCAGTTTGTACGCACCAGATTAAAAATAAATTATTGATAAATGCTGTTTCCATAATTCCCACCAGAATTGACGTTAAATTTCAACTGAAATATCTCCTGACCAAATTTGTGATGTATATGACTGGCTGTAGAACTAAAACCTGGATAAATCCAACGTATAGTTGTGAATGTTGCTCCTTAAATAACTACAGTACTGATACTCCATATTAAGAGCATTGATTTGCCATTAAAATGAATTCTGTAATAACGTGTCAATCAGTGACAATTGAACACTGCGGTTTTAATGTTTCACGTGTTCACAATTTAATTAATCCATCTTTATGGATTAAAACAAATAATACCATTGGGAATTAAAACACATTTGATTGCATTCCGTTATCAAACATAGTCAATGTCACTGCGTCATTCGCTCTGACCCTCTGTCACCCCGCACTTAGTATCTTTGCCCCGCACTACACTCGCCGCCGCCGCTGACACGAAACGTCAAGTTCGATTTCTCCAGAGATGCTGCCTGTCCCGCTGTTACTCCAGTTTTTTGTGTCTATCTTTGATATAAACCAGTATCTGCAGCGCCAAGCCGGGTAAAATGACACGGCATTTAGGTTGCCCGGCGGCACTTTAGGTCGCCAATGGCACCCGGGCAACCGCTAATTTCGAGCCCTGGAGAAGGAATGGGTGCCATTTCAGAAGAAGGGTCTCAACACAAAACATCACCCATTCCTTCTCTCCAGAGATGGTGCCTGCCCGCTGAGTTACTCCAGCACTTTGCGTTTCAAGAGTGGGTTCAGTTGGTCTTTCTCCATGCATTTGATTACGGTCTGGACGTGATGTTCTGGTTACATCTCTTGAAAATTTTAGATTGTAGCATTCTTCATTCAATACTTCAACAATCCAGTGATATAACCCAAGTGCCTGTTTTCATTCTTAATGGTCTGGTAAGTTATGGAACTTGGACTTAAGTATGATTTGCAGCTCCTGTTGGCTGTCGTCTTTGTACATCAGTCTATGAAAGTAAGCATGCAGGTACAACAGGCAGTGGAGAAAGCGAATGGCATGTTGGCCTTTATAACACGAGGAATCGAATATAGGAGCAAAGAGGTATTTCTGCAGTTGTACAGAGCCCTAGTGAGACCACACCTGGAGTATTGTGTGCAGTTTTGGTCCCCGACATTCTTGCTATTGAGGGAGTGCAGCGTAGGTTTACAAGGTTAATTCCCAGGATGGTGGGACTGTCATATGCTGAGAGAATGGAGCAGCTGGGCTTGTACGCTCTGGAGTTTAGAAGGATGAGAGGGAATATCATTGAAACATATAAGATTGTTAAGGGCTTGGACATGCTAGAGGCAGGAAACATGTTCTCGATGTTGGGGGAGTTCAGAACCAGAGGCCACAGTTTAAGAAAAAGGAGTAAGCCATTTAGAACGGAGACGAGGAAACACTTTTTCTCACAGAGAGTGGTGAGTCTGTGGAATTCTCTGCCTCAGAGGGCGGTGGAGGCAGGTTCTCTGGATGCTTTCAAGAGAGAGCTAGATAGGGCTCTTAAAAATTGGGGAGTCGGGATATGGGGAGAAGGTAGGAACAGGGTAGTGATTGGGGATGATCAGCCATGATCACATTGAATGGTGGTGCTGGCTCGAAGGGCCGAATGGTCAACTCCTGCACCTATTGTGTATTGTCTATTGTCTTCTTCCTGGGCAGATCCCTGGGATGCAAAACGACTTGCTTCCATTTTAGTTCTGAGGAGCTGAAGGTATCTGTGTGTGACGTCCTTTATGCTGGCCGGCCATTGTGTTATCAATGTCCAGAAAGCTGCTGCAGAGTTGACTGGAACCCACACGTGATTCTCTCTCTCACACGCACACGCATACGCGCACACATGGGCGCGCGCGCGCACACACACACACACACACACACATACGCACACACAAATACGCACACACACACAAATACACACACACACACACACAAATACGCGCACACACACACACACACACACACACACACACACACATACGCACACACAAATACGCACACACACACAAATACACACACACACACACACAAATACGCGCACACACACACACACACACACACACACAGACACAAATACGCACACACACACACACACACAAATACGCACACACACACACACATACAAAGATCCTGGGTTAAATAAAGTTCTATCGTATTGTAACGTGCATGTATTAATTGATTTTTTTTGCATTATACAGAAATATAATTATAAAAATACAAAGATCTTAATGTCTGCATACAAAAATAAATATCAAATCTTATGTGATTATCAATTTTTAATTTCAGCCCTGAAATTAATAATGCATTTTTTCTATGACAGCAACTCCCAAATCAATGACTTTCACTGCCTGAGCCCAGGAGACCATCATGGGCCAGTTTCTCAGCAAATAATACTTAGGGCCCCTTCATTCATCATTGCTGGGTCAAGGGGGGAGGGGAGAATGGGAACCATATGGATTGTAACTACAATGCAGGCCCATCTTCAAGGTCATTATTCGATGGGTGGGCATCAAATACAACCTTGCTAGTGATGCTCATCTCTCAAATAAAGGCATACTAGACCCTAGAACACGTCCCGTGTTAATTGCCATCACTCATTGCCACTGAAACACAAAATGCACGAAACTCCCATGACAGAAGAACTGTTTTATTTAAAGAGTAGTGTGTGTCTGTGCCGTCTGTGTTGCCCCAGTCTGATTTTGGAGGGGAAACCGATGCCATAGACCTAGCACAACATATTGTAGGCTGATGATGCTGGCAATTAATGCAACAATGTCCAATAGCAAATATTAGCTCCAGTGCAAGTGAGGAAATGGACTTTGACAAATCTAATTTGTGTCTGAAGAAATAACAAAATGATGCAGGTGCTACTGAAATTCCAAAGAATCAGCCCGTGTTTCTCACACTTCAATCTCTTGTTATGTAGCTGATTACTATGGTTCAATGGTACTTTATTGTCACAGTGATAATTTTTTTTTTTTTGCATACAGCGACAATCCCACTATACACTAGGCACGATCATACTAAGTATAGGTGTGTAGGATAGTAGACTGCACTGAGCCAGTACTCAGGAGTTGCAACATTTGAGGCGCCATCTTGTACCCTTCAAGTCCGAAGTCTAAAAAAAATGTCTTTATGGCCCGTTGTCCTGGCGGCGGCACCAGGCCGGTGTTGTAGGGGTCCCAGCTGCAAGTTAATCCCTTGCTCAAAATGACTTACAACATAGTACTTGCTATCTGCCACCTTGCTCTTCCAAGGAGCTGACTGCTCATAAACTGGCTGCTGCATTTTCTTCACCTACCATTGTGATTACACTTGCTTCATTGCAAACATAGAAACATAGACAATAGGTGCAGGAGTAGGCCATTTGGCCTTCGAGCCTGCACCGTCATTCAATATGATCGGGGCTGATCACCCCCAATCAGTACCATGTTCCTGCTTTCTCCCCATATCCCTTGATTGCCGATTCCAAAGTGATTTAATGGTGGTGAGAGCTGTAATTATAAACACCTGCCTGTATTTATTTTGAGTGTACTGACTCATTTGGACCCTCTTACACTTTCATTATCAGTTGCACTTTGAACTGGAATCACAAGTCAGTGCAAATAAGAATTGATACTGAAGGTGGTCTTGCTGAAATAACTCACATTTTCAATGATTTGGTTCATTGGCTAATTATTCCTTATTGAGATCCTGGCATCACTAATTGATCTCTGTTTAAATACCTATATTCCTGTTCCATTGATGTCACTGTTGGGGTGGGATCAAGTTGCAGCTGGCAGAAATTACAGTTAATGAGCTAAATGCAGAGGCTGAAAGGTAAGGACTCGGGTAACTCTGCCCTTTTCTGTTTGCGGGGCAGGGGGGGTGGGAGAAAGGTGGGATAAGTATGGAATTGTTGGCTGGAGAGGAGATATGGTGAGGGCTTGTTTGATGATGGGGAGGGGCTGGGCTCATTTATTGAAAAAGAAGGACATTTCAGATGTCATGAAGTGGAAAGAATCATCTTGAGAATGATACAGGTGCAGATACAGTGAGAAAGGGGTCTTGTCCTTATTGAGAGGTGGTGAGTGTAGTCCAGTTATTTGCGAGAGTCAGTGGGTTTGTGGTAGTTATCAGTGGATAGTTAGTGGATAGAGATGGAGGCAGAGAGAAAGGGGAGAGAGGCATTGGAGGTAATTAGAGGTGTTTAAAATTAAGGGAGGTTTTGATGGTGTGTTTGGGCAAGAGCAATGCTGGTATGATTTATGTAAGATTATCACACCAAAGTCAAATCGGTATTCAGGAGAAATGTCTTTAGCTAGTGAAAATGGGAAACTTGCTACAATAAACATTAAGCTTGGGTGACTAGTCTACATGCATGGCATTGAATATGAAATACATATAAGTGATAATAGCAGAGGCAGAGTTAGAGGTGTTTGGATGGAAGGAGGTTGGGATGAGGCACAAATGGGGTGAAAATACCAAATGGCATTTTCTATGCTATTCTGTATACAATATCTTTCTCGTCTAAGAAGTTCGTATCGAGAGGATTTGCATTCTAATACTCAGTGTATGAGGGGAGTTGATAAGCTAAATGAAAAATGTCTTTAGTTTGGGTAGGGGAATTAAGAACAGGAGGAAATGGGTTTAAGGTGAGAGGGGAAAGATTTCATAGATAACTGAAGGGTGATTTTATTTCACTCAGAGAGTGGTGGGTGCATTGAACAAGCTGCCAGAGGAGGTAGTTGAAGCAGGTATTATACCAGCATTTAAAAAACACTTGGACAGGTACATGGATAGGAAAGGTTTAGGAATATGAGTGGGCAAATGGGACTAGCTTAGATGGGACATCTTGGAGGGCATGTAGGGATCGAGTTGGTTGGTTGGGAGGGACAGATGGGGCTGTTTTTTGTGCTATATGGCTGTTTGTATGGATATGAATAAATTAATCTGAATCCTGGATTTACCCAGGGTATAGGATGAATGGGATGTTATTGCATCAGTTTTAGTTTGTGATATAAAGCTCCCATCTTTTCCATTCTGCATTGTGTGGGACTAAACCAGAATGTAAATGTCAGGATAGTTTGGCCAGCAGATTGACATATTCTCAGGTGGGTTATTTATCTTTGCATGTAAACTCACTTGAAAAGGTTTCTGCTGTTAGCCCGACAGTCGTATTTGTTTCAATTCTTCTTGATCTAAATTGAGTGTGATATGTATAGATGAACAAAGGGATATGCAGTTTTGTCAATGTGGCAGGTTTATGAAGGAACTTAGTCCATTTGTCTTTAAATTGAGATTACCTTGCATGAAATAACTGATCATCTTGTGGAATTCTGCAATAGGAAATGCTGGTAGTTTTGTTTAAATACATGACATTTGATTTACAAACGAATATTTAGAAAAAGAGCCTTTTAAGAAAACCCCTCTCATTTAACAAAATGTGTCAGATCATGTATAGGAAGGAACTGCAGATCCTGGTTTACACCATAGATAGACACAAAGCTGAAGTCTGAAGGGGGGTCTCGACCCCAAAAGTCACCTATTCCTTTTCTCCACAGATGCTGTGTGACCCGCTGAGTTACTCCAGGTTTTTGTATCCATCTTTTCACACATGTAATATGTGTAGGAAGGAACTGTAGATGCTGTTTTACACCGAAGATGGACACAAAATGTTTTAGTAACTCAGCAGGTCAGGCAGCATCTCTGGAGAAAAGGAATAGGTAATGTTTTGGGTTGAGATCCTTCACACTTCAGAAGAAGGGTCTCGATCCGAAACATCATCTATTCCTTGCTGCCTGACCCGATGTGTTATGTGAACACTGGATTTAATTGCTACAGTGGCAATTAGAAGCTTCCAGGAGCCTCTGACGTTTTGCTTTCTTCACAATTACCTGTCTTTAAATTGCTCTTTCCCTGCTTGCTGGATGGAAGCTTTTAAAAATAATAATAAAATAAAATAATGAGTCATGCCTGCCTACGCTGCAAGATGCCTAGCTGTACCTGGAACACTGAGAAGCCCTTAAAGCTCAGTTGCAAATGACTATGGCTGAAAAAATTCCACTTTGCTTTATTTCTTGTGGGGAAATTGTCGATGGTTATTGCTGCTCTTTGTCACTGAATGTGATGGTGAAGCAGTTTCATTGGAATTTCAGATTCGACTTGCAATTTCCCCTTTGTGTCTTATTAGGAATAGTGAGTTCTGTCTTCCATTATGTGATCTCCACCATCAGTTTTTTTATCCCCCCGACCCCCCCCCCCCCCCCCCCCCCCCTCAGCTGTCGTTCCTCTGTCAGCCACCCCCCTGATTCCAGCCCTCACTGCCACATGTGTTTCCCACCAGATGTTGTCATTATTCTAATGGACTTTCTGCAGCCTGCTATGGGTAGGGCACCGTATCATTTTGAAGTGAATATTTCCGGTGGTGAGTTAATTGCCCCGCTGTTTTAGCTTGGCACTTAATTCAGGTAGAAGATGCTGGTCATAGTGAGGCACCAGTCTGGGACCACAAATAAATGTTAGAGAAGGAGGCAGCGAGGGATAGATGGGACAATGAAAACATCTGTAATAGAATGAGACTAGATCAATGAGTTAATGGTCATCTTCTCCCCTCTCCCATTGGGCAGAAGATACTAGTAAATGGCTGCATATACCACCAGATTCATGGACGGCTTATCCACCTGTATCAGGTCCTCTTAAAAGCTAAAGGTGTAGCCCTGATCTCAACCTACCTCATTGCAAGGCTTGCAATTTTTTTTTAATTCTGCACTTTCATTGTAACTGTAATGCTCGTATGCTCTAACACTAAGTTGTACATTGTGAGGTTTTTCTCTTTGAACATGTTTGAACTTTGCTGTTCTACATCGGTATAGTTTGATATTATTCATGCATAGTATGATTTGACTATACAGCATGCAAACAATGCTTTCTCCAGTATCCTGGTAGACGTGACAATAATAAACACGACCAATAGTGGGGTGATTATGCTTCATATGTTATGTGTTGCCAATAGCAGGCCTGTGGGGGCGTTGCCAGGAGCTCAGGCCTGCACTAATGGAGAGAGAACTGACCCAGTATCACAGATGGATGCACAGACCTGCAACAGAAATAGTCAGTTCTGATGCAGATAAAGCAGGTTACCTAAAATTGGAGAATTTGATGTTGAGCCTTGGAGATTGCAACGTGGCCCAGGTGGAAGGTGTGTTGTTCCATAAGCTCTTGTTGGGCTTCATTGTGAGATTATACGAGGACAGAATCGGGTTTGAGTGCAAGTAGAATGAAGAAACAAAGTGACCGGCAGCAAGACACTGGGGTCTGAAGAAGGGTCATTTGTCCATGCCCTCCACAGATGCTGCCTGACCCGCTGAGTTACTCCAGCACTTTGAATTTTGGTGGAGCTGGCAGACACTGTGCAGTTGGCTGCAGAGGTTGGTAGGCTGAAGGTGAGGACAGGGGGGGGGGGGGAATTCTATCCCTGCTTTGTCCAGGAGGAGAGGCAGCAAGGGCAGAGGAGCAGGAAAAAGATGAGCTGGAGTCGAGTTTTCTGTCTACTGGATTTTTTGTTTCTGTTCAAATCTATTTTAGATTTCCAGTAATTTTGTGCATCAATATGTCTCAACCTCCACCATTGACCATCTGTGCCAGATCATCCAGTCTGGTCTTTTTTGAAATGGTTGTTTGATTCATATTTTGCTCTTTAATGGTTTGCTGCAAACATTCATTCTTTCTTCTATTGTCATTCCAAGGCCATTTCCATGTATTTTGCTGAGCTATGCACAGGCCCATTCATTATTGACGGAAAGGCATGGTGGAACTAAATGGGAAAATGATCATTCTTGTAGTCTGACAGAATGAGCAAATTCATTCAAGATCCAATGCAAACATGGACAGCCTCGTTTGCATGGTTTAAAATAGAACTTTAAGTTCAGTAATGGTATGCTGTCATCTATTTAAACTGGAACATGGGTCTCTGCAAGTCTGTGAATCCTGTTTCCCTGGAGATGCCCAACTTCGAAAACCACATACGTTTTGAGTTGCATTCTGTTCTTAAATTAGAAACTGGCCAAGACCAGCTGTTGTATGAAAAAAGCGTAATCTCAGGCCATGGCTGGGGCCTCATTGAATGGGCTTAGAATGTGTAAAGGGTTGAGAGAATCACTCAGAGTATGCTCTGGGACAATACTGGTGCCATTTGGGGCTTTGTCAGAACGGGTGACAATACTGGATGAGTAGGAAGGCACTTTAGATGCTGGTTTAAACCGTAGGTAGACACAAAGCTGGAGTGACTCGGCGGGTGAGGCAGGACCTCTGGAGAAAAGGAGTACGTGATGTTTCGGGTTGAGATCCTTCTTCAAACTGAAAAAGGGTCTCGACCCGAAACGTCACCCATTCCTTTTCTCCAGCGATGTTTCCTGAACCGCTGAGTCACTCCAGCTTTTTGTGGCAATACTGGATGATGTGTATAGCAAATATCTGGCATTGTTCTATTGTGGAAAAACAAGAGACTGCAATATTTCTGACAGAGTTTGTTCATGGAGTTTAGTTCAGCTTATTGTGAGACTTCTTAACGGTGTGTTTTTGTTTTTGTTTTTTTTTCCTTTTTGTTTTTCTCTCGCCTTCTTGTGGCCCCCTGGAGTTGGATAAACATTTCGATGGAATTTCTTGCAAGCAACTGTACAATGATGCATAAGTCACAAATATATAAGACTTTTCAGGGCTCTCGCTTAACTTTTTTCCCCTGTTGCCAGCCGGGCAACCTTGGCAGCTTTTTAGGTTGCCAAATGACAGTTTAGGTGGTCATTTACGATGGCTTGCATGACGCATGCGATAATGTGCTTGGATGAAGTGCGTAGTTACCAGTCGGAATTATGCTCAATGAAGCATTCACATATTATTTCTGCTTCAAATAAAGTCACACACTAAACATACTCACCAATCATTACATGATATATACCACAATGACGCAGCAAAATTATAATACAGTATCTCAACTCTTTTTCCACATTGCAATTAATGCAATTTCTAATATTTCTTTCCACTTCCAAACAAAATGTGGTTGGATTATTCAGCGTATGATCAACTTGTGTCAATAAATCCTGGACCATGATAACATATATGCTTAACCATGCACACTACAGATTGATGCAAGCATGTTTTCTGTGAAGGGCAGAAAATTATCATGACATGGCCATAGCATGGGTCATTATTGCTATTGGTACAGAAACACTCTCGCTTCCCACATAATTTATCCACAACAAAATAAACAGGTTGCAAGGAATTTTCTAAAGGCATTTTATGATAATAGGTGTTAAAACTGACTATACCCATCTGACAGGTTAAACATTACCCTAACTAACAAGAGATGGCCAAAGGACATAAATGCAGCAAATGTTCTTTTGGTAATATGTTTAAAGGTGTCAAAATGCCACATTACCGGACATTCAGATTAGATGTATGTGTTGTAAACAGCAATGAACATACCCATCATTCCCACTTCAGAATTAACATTAAAATTTCAACTGAAATATCTCCTGACCAAATTTGTGATGTATATGACCGACTGTAGAAGTAAAACCTGGATAAATCCAACGTATAGTTGTGAATGTTGCTCACCAAAATAACTGCTGATACTCCATATTAAGAGCATTGATTTGCTGTTAAAATGAATTCTGTAATAACGTGTCAACGGTAGCAGTGACAATAGAACACTGCGGTTTTAATGTTTCACGTGTTCACAATTTAATTAATACATCTTTTTGGGTTAAAACAAATAATAACATTGGGAATTAAAACGTATTTGATTGCATTCCATTATCAAACATAGTCAATGTTCGCTCTGAAGATATTTCTAGCACAATAGGGTTGGGAGGGGGGGGGGGTGTGAATCAGTGCAAGATTGATAGATGGGGGGGGGGGGGGGGGGTGTTGAGAAGGCAATCGGTGCGGAATGGATGGATTGATGCAGGGGAATTAGTGCGTGTTGGTTGGAGTAGGTAAAATTGTGAGGGGAGATGAGGGTGGGGTTGAATTGGGGGGGGGTCTGTGCAGGATGGATGGGGAGTGCAGGGTAGGGGGAAGGGGAGGAGCAGTGCAGGATGGATGGGAATGGGGGTCAATACAGGATGAATTGGGGGACCAGTGTAGGATTGATGGGGAGTGGCAGGAGAATCAATGCGAGGTGGATAGGGAGATCAGTGCAGGATGATTAGATGGGGGGGGGGGGGGGGATAGATGAGGAGGGGAGCACACGGGATGTCAGTGAGGACTGAATAGAGGCAGGAATGGGGATCAGTGCGGGATGGAGAAGAGGGGTCTCAGGATAAGGGGGGTGGAGGGGGGCGTACGAGAGAGAGGAAGGGGCAGAGGAGGTGGGAAGGAAAGTCAGCGCTCCTCGGACAACACCGGCATCATCGCTGCCTTGGCCGTTGCTGTCCATCGCCAAGTGCCGCCGCCAAAGGGGGAGGCAGTTGGGATCTCTTTGCCACCGCCTTCCCTCCGCCAGCCAACAGCAAGGTGCGGGGCCGAGTGGTGCAGATGCTTCAGACGGCGGAAGGGGGCCACTGACTATCCCGGTTGCACTTTGGGTGGTCAGTGGCACCCGGGCAACCGCTAATTTCGAGCCTTGAACTTGTCATCTCCAATATTGTAAAGGGAAGTGGCAATGCATTACCAGCCATGAAAACTAGTTCAATAAAGAATGAACGAACGTCCAATGTCAGATATAATGGACCTGTCATTTAAAACTAAGATGTGCTGCACTTTTTTTTCTCAGAGTGGTGAATTGATGGAATTCTTGGCCCCAGAGGGATTTGGAAGCTGGTTCTTTAGATAGATTCAAGGCGGAGTTTGTTAAAAAGATCAGGGAATCCAAGATTTGAGGAAACTGGCATGAAGAGGACTTGAGAATGTAAAATCGACCATGGACAGGAACGGCCAATATTTTAAAATGCCTTGGCTAATTAATTAATATCAAAAATATTGCAGATTGACATATCTATCTTTCTGAATTGTCCTTTAATTTCCATGTTGGTATAAGACAACTACTCAGAATTAAAGGATGTTGTTTTAGGAAGAAGATGAGGAGAAATTTCTTGGTTAATCTCTGGAATTCTTTGCCGCAGAAGGCTGTGGAGGCCAAGGCAGTGGATATTTTTAAAGCGGAGATAGATAGATTGATTCTTGATTAGTACAGGTGTCGGTGAATATGTGGGGGGGAAGGTTGGAGAATGGGGTTAGGAGCGGGAGAGAGATCAACCATGATTCAATGGGGGAGGAGACGATGGGCCAAATGGTCTAATTCTACTCCTATCACTTATGACCTTGTAAATGCAAAACCCCTTGTTTGAGAAGTGAAAAGGGGGTGATGAGACGGCCTGGACATATTTGACCCAACTTGTCCATGCCAATCAAGGTTCTCCAATTAAACTAGCCCCATCTGCCCGTGTTTGGCCAATATCTCTCTAAACCTCTCTGATCCAAGTATCTGTCCAAATATTTTAAAAATGGTGATCTAATACCTGCCTCAACTACCCTCTCTGGAATCTCATTCCATCCACTCACCACCCTCCGTGCGTAATTGATTTGAAGATACAAATGGAAACAAGCCATTTGGCCGTCTGGGTACATGCCAACCATCAATCATCTATTAGTTATTTGCTACCAGAGACATTAACCAAAACAGCGTTATGTTGAGCACCAGAAGGGACATGTGAAAGGAAATGGGGAGTCAAGAACTTTATTAATGTTTGTTTTATATGTAAATAAATAGAGCAAAAACATGCCCCAAGTCAATATAGTTTGGAGCTTATTTGGAGGTTGTAGTGTTTAATAGCCTGATGTCTGTAGGAGAGAAGCTGCTGTTGAACCTGGATGCTAGTTTTTAGGCTCTAATACCACCTTCTTGATAGCAGGAGTGAAATGAGTATGTGGCCAGGGTGCCGTGGGTCTCCGATGTTGGCTGCATTTTTGAGGCAGTGACTCCTGTTGATCCCTTCAGTCTAATAAGGGGATTGTAAGAAGGGGTCAGTTGAAGAATGACAGAGAATTAAATGAAGGCATGAGGCTGAGGTGGAGCATCCTCATTAGGCACTCCACACACACACTGGCTGCAATGATGCACTTTTGTGAAAGACTTGCCTGCCATCTGCTAATGAATTAATGCTCTTTGTCTAAATCAAAGTAAACAATTACACGGGCTCATTCCCATGGGACGGCTTAATCTTTAGAATTTTCAACTAGAACCTTAAATACTGGGAATCTCAATCTAATGTAACTAATTTTAATTGACAGGCAATTGTAATGGAGTGAAATTAGCTTTTGGGTTGCCTTTGGTAGTTTAGACTTCATTAAGCAGTTGGCTCTGTGCACTGTTAATATTAAGAATAAACCCTGCTACTTCTAGGAGAGTATGAATCTGGGTGTCCACTCCAGCACCTCTGCTATTCCCCAACTCTGTTGGTATAATTCTTTGTGTGTTTCCTCTTTAAGATTGGATGCCACTCTCTAAAATAGGAAATATTGGGTGTTGTGGCAGATGGAGACCTTTTGCTTTGATTTTGATGACCATGATGATGTTGACATTTCTTTGGCGTGCTTTATGATTGGTTTTTGTTTGTGTTATCAGCATGAATTGTGTGAAGCATGAAACAAAGCAAGCACATTTGGGATGAATATATCCTGACCAGTGTGTGAGGAATTTGTTTAATAACCACCCTAAACCCTTGACTTTTTCCTCGTCTACTGCAGCGAAACATCTTCGGATCTCTCTAATCTCAAACTTCACGATTCAACCTCAACTAATTGCTTTTTTTGGTCTGACATTTCTGCCTTAACTGTGGCTGACAAACCATCTTTTACATTGCATTTTCTCATCTAGGTCGGAATTTCCAATCTTGAATCCAATTCCTATTTTTTTTTTTTGTCAAGCTCTCTTTTAAGGATGATTAATTGGTTTTGCTTTGAATCTGCTTGCATATGAGGAAAGTGGTTCTAATTGCTGAGTTTGCCTCATTAATTTGCTTTTGCTTTGTATGTCAAGCCCTCCACTGTCAAATGATTTGCATGAAGGGAAATTTCTCAAATGTTTTCACGTGTGGTACTATTGTTGAAAAGATTTGTTAAATTTGGAAAGGAAATGGTAAGCTCCTCTCTGCAGCCTTTCTAACCTCTTGCATTTCTTCCTCAATGAAAAACTGAACAGGGTGACGAGTGACGTGCACTATAGATCGTTTCTTGGCCCTCAATTGTTTTCTATTTATATTGATGACGTGGAGGAGGAGGCAGTTTGTAAGGTTTCCAAGTTTTACATTCACACAGAAATAGGTGGAAGGGCATGTTGCAATGACGATATTTGTGATATCTGCATTATGTTATAAATAGATGGAGTGGGCAAGAACTTTGCAAATGGTCTTTAATGCAGGAAAGTATGAAATTATGCACTGTAGTGAGAGGAGTTAAAAGGCACATTATTATCTAAATCGAAAGAGGCTGTTCAAGTCAAGTTCAGAGTGATCCCCTTGTGCATGCATCAGCTAAAGGTAGCCTACAGTATGTCGTTCAAAGAGCAAATGGCACAATGGCTTATTACAAAGGGGTTGGAGTGTTGGCTCCACAGGCAGATGACTAGGAGTCCAACTCTCTCCCCAGATATTCTTATGTCCTTAAAAGACGTTACCTTCTTTGTCATAGATCTCTCATGTCCCCTTTTTGCCCTCTTAACTCTATTCCAATACCATCTATTGTCTGCTAGGGATTCACTTGATCCCAGCTGCCCTTCACTCTAACAGGAACATGATGGCTCTCAACTCTCTCCATCTCACATTTAAAGGTCTCCCAAATACCAGCTGTCCCTTTACCTGCATACACTCTCCCCTTCCAATCAACTTTTTGTAAGTTCCAATATAATCACAATTGGCCTGCAACTGTTCCACTGTTCTGTTCACATTGGCTTTGTCCATTAATTGTTTCGTGGGATGTAGCTAGAAAATCCAGAGTTAATTGCTGTTCTCTGACAAAAGTTTTTTTAAATTTCTGTAGTCATTACACTAAAGGTCCACATACACTGTAATTATAAAGGAAACAATGATTTTGACCATGCAACTGTGAAGGGATGGATTGATTTCTGAGTGGGAGAAGTAGGAGGTGATGGTCTTCCTATGTTCTTATTGCCCCCTTGCCTTCTAGATGGCGAGTGTGTGTTGGGAGGAGATGCCAAAGTAACTGCAATTTCAGAGCTGGTCTTTGCTAGTGTCATTGCTCCTCCTATTGATTTAAGTCTCTAAATTTAATTAACCTGGTTTGGAAAGAGAGGTCCCCACCACCCTACTCTCCTGAAAGGCAATCATTACTGCTCAAATATAAAAACCCATTGCTTCCTGCTGTCACCAATCCGCTACTGAAAAGCTAATTCACAACAATAATCTAACCACCTCATTTATGTGCAAACTAAGATAATTGCACTGTTAATTTCATGTGGGTTCTTTTATTGAATTAAAATGGTCCACCCCTTATTTCTGAAAACCTCCCATGGCCACTGTTCAATTTATTCAAGTTGATGTGATATTGTGGATGCACCATTAAGTTAACTGCTTCAATTGGGACAACACAACTCTGATTGGTGTTAAATATGATATTGTTTCAAATGTTGTCTAAGATGGGGAATTTAACCCCCCACCCACCAAAACCCCCCCCGATTCCACTGCAGGCTGGCAAAATATGACCCAATGTGCAAGCTTTACATTCATTTTTTAGTCCCTTTCATAAATTAAACATTTAGGACAAATGTTTAGGACCAGTGCTGGAGTAACTCGGTGGGCCAGCCAGCATCTCTGGAGAACATGGATTGGTGACTTTTTGTGTTGGGACACTCTTCAGTCTGGATAGACACCTATCTATGTTCTCCAGTGATGCTATCTGACACGCTGATTTACTCCAGCATTTTGTGTCCTTTTGTGTAAACCAGCATCTGCAGATCCTTGTTTCTAAACATTTTGCACGTGGTTTGGTCCTTCAGCTGTGGGTTCAAATGTCATGTCAGTACTAAGTGTAGGGCGTTGTGATCTGAATAACGGTATTTTCATTGTTTTTTTTTTTTAAAGTTGGTTTGGTATGCCCAACAGAAAAAACACAAACAATACCAGAACAATTTGTGGTGAGGAGCAATCTGCATGTCACACTGCATGATTACATGAGCTTGGCTCAGAATTTTCTCCCTATAAGGAAGGAAGTTCCAGACATTTATTTGGGAAAGTTTTCCACGTGTACATTGTTTTTGGAATTGGAACACAGTAGAATGTTTCACAACAGTTGAAACTATACTTTTGCTTTGGTATGAATATTAATCTCACATCCAGTGGTGTTGCTGGAGTTCTACAGTGATAACTGTGCCCTTTTGGTGATGGGATTAGGCTATTTGGTTCATTGAGCCTATGATAAAATTAAGCTTGGTCAATTTTTTTTAAATTGCAGCTCTCTGCTGTTTCTCTATCTACTGTCAATGGTGCAGTTGGATGGCAGGAGAATTGGGGAGGGGGGGGTCATAAGCAATGGGTTACAAGGAAATAAGTGGAGAATTGGAAGCACGCAGAGACTTGCTGGGATGTATGGCTTTCTTCCCGTCATAAGGTAGAAATAATGGGCAGCGTATAAAAGCAAACTAAAATGGAACCAGGTGTAAATTCTATGTAGAGAGTAGAAAAGAGAACATATCAGATCAGTGGCCTTTATAAGTTCATAGGAGCAGAATTGGGCCATTTGACCCTTCAAGTCTACTCTGACTGATCTATTTTTCCCTCTCAACCCCATTCTCCTCCCTTCTCCCCATAACTCCTGACACCCTTATTATAGACAATATTATGGACCATACGTCACTTCAAGCTAGCACCACCATTCAATGTTATCATGGCTGATCATCCACAATCAGTACCCCGTTCCTGCCTTCTCCCCATACCCCCTGACTCTGCTATCTTCAACAGACCTATCTAGCTCTCTCAAGTTTCCAGAGAACAGGCCTCCACTGCCCTCTGAGGCAGAGAATTCCACAGATTAGTCAAGATATTTGTCTGAGCAGATGGGCAAGTCACTTGTTTTGAAATATTAAATCGGTTTCTCTATACATAGCTGCTGCTAGTGTTTTTCAGAACTATGCTTCATCTCAGCTGTTTGGCATCTGCATGATTTTGCTTTGGGAAATGCAGATAACCTCATGTAGTACTGGAAAAAGCTTACTAGCGCTGGTCTTGGCAAAAGGTTGTCCCTGCAATTGCTGTACTTGCATATTGGCCTCTTGCAAATCATGCATTAAGACATTCAGAGCCCAGTGCATCTCAGATCTGCAAGGGTAGCCAGGGAATCAAGATGCGTGTGGAGAACACAGGAATATGGTTTTGAAATGGATAAGTGATAATCTGGGAAGGGTGCCAAGCATAGAAATCATCATTGAACATATCAATGGGCACGGTGTCTTACAACGCTATGTACGACAGTGATCGCAACTTCTATTGAAGTGTGGATGGCCGTTGGCTCCAGAGGAGCTCATCCGCCCTTTGACAAGTTTTGGTTTTTGGTCCTGCTGGGGGTCCACAGCCCCCTCCTCACCTGTCAAACTAGGTGGGGGAGACGGTTTAGTCGCCGACTATCCGACCATGGCGTAGGTAGCACAGGATTACATGGTACCCGTGGCGGGGGAAACTTCCCCCCCCGACCTGGAAGCATAGAAAGCTACAGCCCAAAAGTGGGTAAATATGATTGGTATAGATATGTTCAATGGTCAACATAGACAAGGTGGGCTGATGGGCCTGTTTCTCTGCTATATGATTAGATGATTCCATAGCTCTGCATAGGGTTCTTTATTGTCTTTTCTCTGCTAATACAGACATTATTGCATGTTGCAACAGTGTCTGTATTGTATGCATGCATTCAACCTATCTTTAGTCCTTTATAGCTAAACAGAGAACACTGATGCACTCAGCAGGCCAGGGAGTGTTGGTGGGCAAAGTAAAAGGGTTGGAATCCTGTCAACTATGG
Source organism: Amblyraja radiata (assembly GCF_010909765.2). Lineage (NCBI taxonomy): Eukaryota > Metazoa > Chordata > Chondrichthyes > Rajiformes > Rajidae > Amblyraja > Amblyraja radiata. The sequence goes on along the minus strand of NC_045957.1, from coordinate 34,347,076 downwards.
CTGAGGAAAGTGAAGGCAACAGTGTGGAAGGAATCATCGTCATAACGGGTCCACAGGAGGTCTTGTAGAATGGAATAGTTTAGTTTTAGAGATGCAACGTGGAAAAGCGCCCTTCGGCCAACCGAGTCCGCACCAACCGGCAATCGCCTGTACATTAGTTCAATCCTACACACACACACAGGAACAATTTTACGGAGGTCAGTTAATCTACAAACCTGCATGTCTTTGGAATGTCGGAGGACAACGGAGCACCCGGAGAAATCCCACATGGTTATGGGGAGAACGTACGAATTCCGTACTGACAGCACGGCCGTGGTTGGGAACAAACCTGGGTCTTTGGAAGCAGAGGCAGAGTGGGAGGAGGTGATGTCGTGATGTTTGTGGGGTTATGTAGGCTTACAATAGATAGATGCAGCCAACCTGTACCCTGAAATGGAGATAGATAGCGAAGGGTAAAGTCGAGCTTGGGCAATGAGAGTAAGGGTAGGGAGGAAATTGGCAGCAAATGTCATGAAATTTAGTTTCATGTAAATGCAGGAAACCTGACTGATGCATCAGAAATGTAATTGAAATAAAAATTGAGTGAGGGTCCTGAAGCATATTCCTTTAACGTCTCGTATCTGCTGCAGGACCTATACTTTGCCATCATCAAATTTAAAATGTTCATCTTTGTATTTGAAGCTTGTTATGATGCCCGACTCTCATGATCACTGACAATCATGTGAACAGTGTAAACGTCTGTCAGAAAACTCCAGCAGGCAGAAGGAAAACTGAGCCAAAAAAAATGTGTAGGAAGGGACTGCAGATGCTGGCTTACACCGAAGATAGACACAAAATGCTGGAGTAACTCAGCGGGTCAGGCAGCATCTCTGGAGAGAACGAATGGGGTGACATTTCAGGTCGAGACCTTCTTCTGAAGAAGGGTCTCTACATGACAGAGACGTTTCGGGTGGAGACCCTCTAGAAGGGTCTCTACCCGAAACATCACCCCATTCCTTCTCTCCAGAGATTCTGCCTGACCCGCTGAGTTACTCCAGCATTTTGTTATCTTCTGAGCCAAAGGAAGATGTGTTGGGTGGGATGGAACATTCTTGGAGAATGTTGAAAGATGGCAGACGGTGAGTAAATAGAAGTGTAGAAGAAGTCTGGCTTCCTGTTAATCTCCTGTCCCACCATTGCCAGCTGTGTCTACGGCCTGCAGAGTCTCCTCCGAATCCTTGCCCTCAATATCTATATCGTCACTTTCTCAGTCATCCTTTTAAGGTTCCTTTAAAATGTGCTGATCCCAAGCCACCTAATAAAGCTTTATTTGGCTCGGTTTTTGTGTCTGATGGATTTCCAGTGGTAGAATGCCATTGACGAGAGTGGTGCGTGGATGATGGGGAGTTTGTGGGTTAACCAGAATATTTGGTTGAGGGCTGTGACTTTCAAAGACCATTTCCAGGGGTATTGAATGACCATATAAATTACTGAAATGTATGATTTATTAAAAAAATGTTGTCATCCAAAGAATTAAAGAGGGGAATATTTAGCCCTTCAAGCCTACTCTGCAATCTATTAAGGTCACGGGTGATATTCTATCTTAACCCCAGTTTCCTGCCCTATATCCAAACCCTTTGACTTCTTTAATGTCCAGGAATGTATCCATTTCAGTGCTGAAAGCAGTCAGTAACTGTGTCCAAAGACATATAACAGAGGCATTCAAAGATCTACCAGCCATTGAATGTACACATTTTTTTTTCACATTTCAGTGCCCTTTATATTGAGGCTGTGATCTCTAGTTCAAGATTACTTGGCTTTCGGCTTTTGAGATACAGCAAGGAAACAGGCCATTCGGCCCACTGAGTCCACACCAACCAGCAATCACCCCCATACACTAACATTATCCTACACAAAAGGGATACATTTCTCTTTTTTTTTTAAGCCAATTAACCTACAAACCTGCATGTCTGTGGAGTAAGGGTGGAAACTGGAGCACCTGGATGAAACCCACACGGTCACAGGGAGAAGGTATAAACTCTGTACCTGAGGAAGGATGTGCTGGTGTTCCAGAAGCTCTAGATTAGATTTACGGAAATGATCCTGGGGATGACTGGGTTAACATATGATGAGCGTTTGATGGCCCTGCGCATCTACTCGCTGAGTTTAAAAGGACTAAAGGTCATTGAAATTTACTGGATAGTGAAAGGTCTGGGTTGAGTGGATGTGGAGAGGATGTTTCCCACCAATGGGAGAGTCTCAGACCAGAAGTAACAGCATCAGAATAAAAGGACAGACCTTTAGAAAGGAGATGAGGAGGAATTTCTTTAGCCAGAGGGTGGTGAATCTGTGGAATTCTTTGTCAGACATGGCAGTCGATGCCAAGTCATTAGGTATTTTTAAAGTGGAGATTGGCAGATTCTTGATTAATACGGGTGTCAAGGGTTATAGGGAGAAGGCAAGTGAATGAGGTTGAGAGGTAAAGATAGATCTCCCATGACTGAATGACGGAATAGACTCAATGGGCTGAATGGCCCAGTTCTACTCCAATGACTATGAAGGACTTGTTTCCATGAACTACAGTTCCATGACTCTTGGGAAAACAAAGTTCAAGAGTTGTGAGCCCATGATTCTCCATTGGGGGGAAAAAACACATTTTTACCAACCATTTGATAATTGTTAATCAAATCATGGGGCAAGTGCCAGATGTTATTCACCACTAGAAATGTCAGTTAGTTGCCTTTGACAAGCTAAGTAGTTCTACTCGGGCTGTAGGTGATTGTGGTTATCCATGGCTTCTCACAAATGCTGTAATTCATCGTACTTTAAGGTGGTAGTTAGCAGATTAACTGCACTTTATCAATGAGGTCAGTCGAATAGTTATTTACTTGTGTCAAAAATGCATACTCTGAAAGTAAATCTAGATGATCAAAAGTAATATAAAGGAAGACTGTTAACCAAATTAGCCTTTCTTCCCCCTGGCCAACTGCTAATGAATGTTCCATTGTTTTGCAGTGGAATGGGGAGCCTGAGCTATTTATTACATGAGGTACATCAGCCTCAATTTCAGCATTGAAAGCACTTCATTGTTCATTAAAAACATTTTTTTTTTTTTTTGTTGTTGCTCATATCAGTGACAAACTTTGCAATAAAAGCTATCATGTTATTAAGGAGATTCAAATATTCCTCACTGATGTTTCCCTTCTCAATGGACATATTGCAGTTGTAGCCTGTGCTTTTTTTTTTGTGTTCAGTATTAGCAAGTCATTCATATCATTAAATTTTAGGGAAAATACTGAATTCCAAAGTAATGTGGAATTTAAAAAAAAAGTAATATGCTACAGACGTGAGGAGCAGACCAGTAGGAGGGACCTGGGTATTGCCTCCAGCGTCTTCAAATTCGGCTGCTTGAGGCTCCTCCTGGGACACAATGGCAGTCGGGTGTGGAGAGGGACACCGGATTGTGGGGCTGCAGCAGCCTGGGGCTTACCTTGGCTTCCAACATGTGGACCTGACTTTGGACTTTTTCTTAGTAAATGGTGCCAAAATATGGCGACTGGATTTGTGGGTTGTGCAAAAGAACTTCACTGTGCTGTGCACACATGACAATAAAGAACCATTGAACCATAATCAAAGTAGTGAGGATTCTGAAGGTCTTACATTATCAGGCTGAAAGCAACTTGAAAGGAAATTTGGCAAATAATATCAATTCCATCAAACAAGTTTACACTAATTAAATGCTCTGCCCCATAGGTATTTGTAACTTTGGCACATCATTGAATCTGGTATACAATCAAAGCTTGAATCACCTCACCAATGAGTGATGTAATTAGAAACACATGCCAATTTGTTAGATATGGCTTGCCATTGTTACTCTGCCTTTGGTTCTTTGTTCATTTTTATGTGTTAATTGTGAACATCATTTTTGCATTAAACCACAAGAACAAATTAAAGACGATTTCTATCTAAACTTACTAAATGGACTCTTTTAACTAACATTAGAAAATGACCATACAAAATTGATTATCACCTAGAATTGCTTTCTTGGCAAATAGGACTCGAGACTGAAAATGGTGATTTTATTATGGGGAACAAGGTAGTGTCAGATGAGTTGAACAGGTACTTTGGGCCTGTCTTCACTAAGGAGGACACAAACAATCTTCCTGATGTCCTAGCCAGAGGTTCTGGGGTGACTAAGGAACTGAAGGAAATCCACATTAGGCAGGAAATGGTGTTGGATGGACTGATGGGACTGAAGGCAGATAAATCCCCAGGGCCTGATGGTCTACATCCCTGGGTACTTAAGGAAGTGGCTCTCGAAATCGTGGACGCATTGGTGATAATTTTCCAATGTTCTATAGATTCAGGATCAGTTCCTGTGGATTGGAGGGTAGCTAATATTATCCTACTTTTTAAGAAAGGTGGGAGAGAGAAAACAGGGTATTATAAACCAGTTAGCCTGACATCGGTGGTGGGGAAGATGATGGAGTCGATCATAAAAGATGAAATAGCGGCACATTTGGATAGCAGTAACAGGATCAGTTAGTCAGCATGGCTTTACGAAGGGGAAATCATGTTTGACTAATCTGGAATTTTTTGAGGATGTAACTAGGAAAATGGACAAGGTGAATGTAGTGTACCTGGACTTTCAGAAAGCATTTGATAAGATCCCACATAGGAGATGAGTGGGCAAAATTAGGGCACATGGTATTGGGGGTAGAGTGCTGAAATGGATAGAAAATTGTTTGGCAGACAGTAAACAGAGTAGGGATTACATGGTCACTTTCAGAATGACAGGCAGTGACTAGTGGGGTACCGTAAGGCTCGGTGCTGGGACCGCAGCTATTTACAATATACATCAATGATTTAGATGAAGCGAGTACAAGTAACATTAGCAAATTTGCAGATGACACAAAGCTGGGTCGCAGTGTGAACTGTGAGGAGGATGCTATGAGGATGCAGGGTGACTTGGCCAGGTGGAGTGAGTGGGCAGATGCATGGCAGATGCAGTTTAATGTGGATAAATGTGAGGTTATGCACTTTGGTGGCAAAAACAGGAAGGAAGATTATTACCTAAATGGTGTCAAGTTGGGAAAAGGGGAAGTACAAGGGGATCTGGGTGTCCTTGTTCATCAGTCAATGAAAGTAAGCATGCAGGCACAGCAGGCAGTGAAGAATGCGAATGGCATGTTGGCCTTCATAACAAGAGGAGTTGAGTATAGGAGTAAAGAGGTCCTTCTGCAGTTGTAGAGGGCCCTAGTAAGACCACACCTGGAGTATTGTGTGCAGTTTTGGCCTCACAGTTTGAGGAAGGACATTCTTGCTATTGAGGGAGTGCAGCGTAAGTTCACAAGGTTAATTGCCGGGATGGCGGGACTGTCACATGCTGAGAGAATGGAGCAACTGGGCTTGTACACTCTGGAATTTATAAGGATGAGAGGGTATCTTATTGATAAGGTTTTGGACATGCTAGAGACAAGAAACATGTTCCTGATGTTGGAGTCCAGAACCAGGGGCCACAGTTTAAGAATAAGGGGTAAGCCATTTAGAACAGAGATGAGGAGACACTTTTTCACACAGAGTTGTGAGTCTGTGGAATTCTCTGCCTCAGAGGGCAGTGGAGGCCGGTTCTCTGGATACTTTCAAGAGAAACTAGATGGGGCTCTTGAAGATAGCGGAGTCGGGGGATATGGGGAGAAGGCAGGAACGGGGTACTGATTGTGGATGATCAGCCGCGATCACATTGAATGGCGGTGCTGGCTTGAAGGGCTGAATGGCCTACTCCTGCACCTATTGTTAGGAGTGGCAAACCTTCTCGGCTGATTCAAGAGTCACTTGGAAACTGACTGGGCTCCACTATTTTTTTTTATAGGGACGATGCCCCGATTATCCTACCTTATTTACACCTACTTCTGTGTTTTATTAATGCCTGCGAATATTATTCCATTTAATGCTCTTGACGTGGCCTCCTCTATATTGGTGAGACTAAGTGTAGACTCGGCTACTGCTTGGACAACCACTTGTACTCTGTTCACCTGGGCCATCTGGAGTGTTTGGTTGCTGTCCACTTCCTTTCCCCTTCCCAAATGCCACTCTGAGCTGTCTGAACCTGGCCTCTACCACTGGCTGTGTGAAGATATGTACAAACTTTGCTTAGGTAGTTTACACCCTAATGGCATGAAAATTGAATCCCCCCAATTTCGGGCAACCCCGAGTGTGGGATAGGATAGAACTAGCGTTCAGTGATTGCTGGTTGGCGTAGAGTCGATGGCTGAGTGCTTCCATGCTGTATCTCTAAACCAGGGGAGGGGAACCTTTTCATGGTGGAATGCAGCATTAAGTTAGCTGTAATCTAATAAGGCCGCATCCAAGAAACATCAATTAGATATACTTCAAAATGAACATTATTTTGTTAAAATAGATAGATAGATAGATAGATAGATAGATAGAATTTATTTGCCACGCAACCAGGGTCGGTGGTATTTGGGTTGTCAGCAGCGGTACAATAATAAAGAACACACAACCACAATAAAAATGTAACACAAACATCCTCCACAGCATTCATCACTGTGGTGGAAGGCACAGAACTTGGCCAGCCCTCCTCCATTTCCCCCCGTGGTCGGGACCTCCACCCTCCGCAGACGTTGCTGCAGGCGTCCAGATGGTAAGGGACAAAGTCAAAGTCAAGGCAAGTCCAGGATCGGCTCTTCCCCACCGGAGACCGCGGCTTCCGGCTGGTGTAGGCCGCAGGCCAGCGGTCGAAGATTTAAAGTCCGCGCCGCAGCCAGAAGCACCGCAGACCGCAGGGCCGGCGGTCGAATCTCCCCTCCAGGGGTGATGTTAAGTCCATGCCGGGCCCGAGGTAGAAGTTGGCCGCGGGCCGGCAATCGGAGCTTCTTCTTCCCACTGGTCCCCCACGAGGGATCCCGGGCTGTAGACGCCGCGCCATCTGGAGCTCTGCAGACCGCGGCTTCAGGCTGCCGGCTGCCGCGGGCCAGTGAAACGGAGTGCTTCTCCCCCCCCCCCACACCACCCTCCACACAAAACACACAAAGGAACATTAAAACAAATTTTAAAACATACTAAAAACATTAAAAAAAAAAAAAAAGTTGAAAAAACTAACGTGCTGCTGACAGGGCTGCTGCCACTGCAGCGCCCCCACATAGCCCTCGTGACTTACTAATGTTTTAATTGTGGCCGTTAGTCGGGGAGGATTATTTTGTTGAATTTTCTTTGGTATTTTAAATACGTTCATTTTAAGATTAAATTTAAAATAATAGAAGATGAACATAAAATATTAATAATAATAATAAGTTTTGTTCTACAAAATTTGGATTCATTCAAAAGGCCAAACTGAATGGCTTAGAAGGCCGCATGTGTCCTTAAGGCCGCAGGTTCCAGCTTTTTCTCACTCTCTCCTATTTCCCGTTGATCACTCATCCCTCTTGGTTCTATATTTCACTCCCTTCCTTTCTCATCAGATTCCACCATGTGTACCCTTTGTCTACTCCCCTTATCTCCAGCCTTGGTTACCATTTCTGTATTTCAGTTTGCTCTTCGGCAAACTAACCTCTCCTTTCCTAGATCCACCTATCACTTGCAAGCTCTTACCCCCACCCCTTAGCCTCACTTCTCTCTACCAGCTATCTCCCCTCTTCTCCACCAGTTTGAAGGGCCCCGATCCAAAATGTCATCAGTCAATTTCCCTCCACAGATGCTGCCTGACCTACTGAGTTATGTAGCGGTCTGATTTTTGCTCAAGATTCCAGCATCAATGGTGGTTTATTTGTCGCAACTGCACAGTGCACAGGACGAGACAGATGTTCGGCAGCTGTGGCAGGGTCTGAATGCAATCACCTCCTACAAGGCAAAACCAGGAGGCAGCTCGAATGCCGGTGTAACATCACTCCCTGACGAGCTCAATGCGTTTTACGCACGCTTTGACAGGGAGAATACTGATGTGACTTCTCGATCCCCCATTCGCTGTGATGGCATTTCAGTCTCAGTCACAGAGGCCGATGTCAGGAAATCCTTCAGAGGGGTGAACCCCCGAAAAGCACCTGGACCTGATGGTATACCCGGCCGTGTTCTAAAAACCTGTGCGGACCAACTGGCGGGAGTTTTTACGGACATTTTCAACCTCTCACTTCTGAGGTCTGAGGTCCCCACCTGCTTTAAAAGGGCATCAATTATACCGGTGCCCAAGAAGAGTAAGGTGACGTGCCTCAATGACTATCGACCAGTGGCACTAACGCCTGTGGTGATGAAGTGCTTTGAGAGGTTGATCATGGAGCAAATCAACTCCTACATCGACAAAAACCTGGACCCACTGCAGTTCGCATACCGCCACAACAGATCAACGGTGGATGCGATCTCGCTGGCCCTCCACTCCGCACTGGACCACTTGGACAAAAAAAACTCATATGTCAGGCTGTTATTCATTGATTACAGCTCGGCATTTAACACAATCATCCCCTCCAAACTGGTTACCAAACTCGCAGAACTGGGTCTCTGCGCATCCCTCTGCAACTGGATCCTCGACTTCCTCGTCCACAGACCACAGTCTGTTCGTATTGGTGGAAATGTGTCAGCCTCAATAACAATCAGCACGGGAGCACCTCAAGGCTGCGTGCTCAGCCCCCTGCTGTACTCACTCTATACCCATGACTGCGTAGCGAACCACAGTGCGAACTCCATCATCAAGTTCGCTGATGACACCACTATTGTGGGGCGTATCACTGATGGGGATGAGTCAGAGTACAGAAGAGAGATCGAGCAACTGTCCATATGGTGCCAGCGCAATAACCTGGCCCTGAACACCAGCAAAACCAAGGAACTGATTGTGGACTTTGGAAGAAGTAGGAGGGGGACCCACAGCCCCATTTATATCAACGGGTCGATGGTTGAAAGGGTCAAGAACTTCAAATTCCTGGGGGTGCACATCTCTGAAGATCTTTCCTGGTCCGAGAACACGAACGCAATTATCAAAAAAGCTCATCAGCGCCTCTACTTCCTGAGAAGATTACGGAGAGTCGGATTGTCAAGGAAGACTCTCTCTAACTTCTACAGGTGCACAGTCGAGAGCATACTGACCGGTTGCATCGTGGCTTGGTTTGGAAATTTGAGCGCCCTGGAGAGGAAAAGATTACAAAAAGTAGTAAACACTGCCCAGTCCATCATCGGCTCTGACCTTCCTTCCATCGAGGGGATTTATCGCAGTCGCTGCCTCAAAAAGGCTGGCAGTATCATCAAAGACCCACACCATCCTGGCCACACACTGATCTCCCTGCTACCTTCAGGTAGAAGGTACAGGAGCCTGAAGACTGCAACAACCAGGTTCAGGAATAGCTACTTCCCCTCAGCCATCAGGTTATTAAACCTGGCTCGGACAAAACTCTGATTATTAGCAACCACTTTCTGTTATTTGCACTACCAGTTTATTTATTCATGTGTGTATATATTTATATCATGGTATATGGACACATTTATCTGTTTTGTAGTAAATGCCTACTATTTTCTGTGTGCTTAAGCAAAGCAAGAATTTCATTGTCCTATACAGGGACACATGACAATAAACTCACTTGAACTTGAACTTGAACTTGAACTTCTTGAGTATTTACACAGGCTGGCACCGTCATGTTTTGGCATCATTTCCAAAGTCTATTGGAGCAGTTCCTGATCTAGGACCCAGGCTCCTGTAGGGCCTCCTGCATCGCCCTTGAACGGCTTGTCCCGCGAACCAACGTCCCTCTCCTTGCCCGGCCATCTTTGTGTCCTGGGGGCGTCTCCTCCAGCTGAATTTGAAGGCTCTGGGGTCATTACCCTGGTTCATCCTCCTCCTGGCCCAATCCTCATGTCCAATGTCTCCAGCAATGTCTTTTGGTAACTCGATCTTACGAGCCTTATACAATCATGAGCCAATCTTTGGTCTAATCCTTGGCAAATTCTGTGAAGAATCTAAAGAAAAATTAGGCAAAATGTAATTGCAGAAAAAAAGGTTCTTGCACACAGAATTTAATTAATGGTTAGAATGAACTCCAAGTTTATTCAGTCTCTTATTGTATCTTGTCAGTTAATTGAACAGTTTAAGTAGGCATTGCCAACATTCAAGGACATTCACTTTGTTAAGTCAAAGCAACGTTTTAGAAATAGGTTTGAGAAAAATGTTGCCTTCACAAAGTATCTGGCAGACCATTCTCCCTTTCACAAACCTGATGTAAAACATGCCAAAGCACATTGTTATGCAAGCTGTGCTTGGTAATGAGATGATAAAAATGATGCATTGGACTTCTTCATTCTCTCCTCTTAAAGCAGAGGCCAGTTGGCAACGGTTTGAAGAGCGATGTTTTCACATTGCTGAATCTTTGAATGTTAGCTTATTTATTTTTTGAGTTCGTTGTGGATTTATCTGAAGTTTCAATAGCTATTGGCCAAAGCACACCTTTGCTAATGTGTGAATTTGGGAAGAAACTATTAAAGCTGATATGGTCTGCAGTTTAAGTGGTGCTCTTATTCAGGGTAGAACTTACTTCTGTGATACAATACGCCGAACATCGATCACTTATTCACACTAGTTCTATGTTATTCCACTTTCTCACCCACTCCATTCACACATGGAGGCCAATTGACCTACAAAACCGCACATCTTTGGGATGTGGGAGGAAACTGGAGCACCCGAAGGAAATCCACGAGTGCAAGCTCTGCCCAGGCAGCACCCGAGGTCAGGATCGAACCTGTGTCTGAGTGTGCGGCAGCAGCTCTACTAGCTGCATCACTGTGCCACCCATAATTATTGGGGTCGTTGTAGCTAGGTTACCTTTTGTGCTCACCCACAAGTATATTGGATGGGATCATGCCCCATTCTGTCTGGGGAACATACTTTTTCTCCCCACCACCAAATGCTTTTCCAGCAGCTGTACGGACTGTTTGAAACTCTGAGGTAAAACATTGGGTTAAAGTAAGAAGGACCCAGTGCTGCCACCAGGGCAATGGGCTTATTACGGCAGCCAAGATAAAACTTTACATGTTTAACAACTTTGAAACTTGAAGGATACCTGGCTTTATCAACAGGGCAAGTGGGCTGAGGAATGGTTAATGGAGTGTGAAGCAGAAATTAGAGGAGTTGTGTTTTGGGAAGTCAAAATGGAGCAGGACCTTCACGTTGAATGGTAGGGGACTGGGGATTGTTTCAGAGCAGAGGGATACAGAGTGCAGGTTCATAGTTTCCTGAAATTGTCTTTTGATACATTGGCCTTCATCAGTCAGGGTATTGAGTGTGGAGGTTGTGATGTTGTGTTATTGTTATGCAACGCATTAGCGAGGCCACATTTGGAGTATTGTGTTTGGTTTTGGTCATCTTGTTATAGGAAGAATGACATTAAGCTTGAAAGAGGGCAGAGAATATTTGAGGATGTTGCCAGGATTCAAGAGCCTGAACTAGAGAAAGAAGTTGGGCAGGTTGGGAGTTTATTTGTTGGAGCACAGGAGGCTGAGTGTTGATCTTGCAGAGATGTATAAAATCACGATGAGAATAGATTGAATGAATGCACAGTCTTTCACTCGGAGTTGGGGAATCAAGAACCAGAGGACATGGGTTCCAGTGAGGGACAACTCACACAGAGGGTGGTAGGTACATGAGCCGTCAAAGGAGGTAGTTGAGGCAGATCCTGTAACAACATTTACTTCACTCAGCTTTGCAGTATCACCACATCCACCATCTCAGGTAAACAAAAAATATCGCTTAATGGCAGTCTGAAGGGGATTGAGATGCTTGGTGATACCTACAAACCAGTTCCAATCCTAACTGGAATTCTCTTGGTTAGAGTTTACCCAGTAACAAAATCTAAAACAGCGGGCAGTTTAGTTGCTATTTGTGGCAATTGCGAATTATTTTCTGCAAAACCATAATGATTAGTTTTCAGAAGTATTTAATTGATGTCAAAGTGATTTGGATCGTTGTAGGGTAGCCTTTTTCAAGTCAAGTTTGCTATTTATCTTTTCCCTACTATCTACTTTGCCTTTCATTGCTCTTCATCTCTTGCTCCACCACCCCTCACTAATTATAATCTGGATGTTCACGCAAGTCAAAAGAGACGTCAGGGAAGCAGTTTAATACTTCAAACGGTTATGTAAATCTCTCCTGGGTTTTGCAGTGTGCATTTTGTGTATTGTTTCAAAATAGTTAAGCTTTTCCAAATCCAATCTTCAGCAGCTGCCACTGTCCTGAAGATCTGTTCCTCTCAGTGTGGGCAAGCATGTGTGAAATCCTCCTCCAACTTGTGAACTAGCCTGAAATGGACGTCTTCATTGCAGCGTTTTGAAATTCCCCCAATGATCGCAACAAAGAATGAATGTGGTCTTGACCACTTTGTCAACATCCAGAGGATCAAATCAACCACTTAATTCTTGACTTGGAACTTTACTCTCTGAGACTGCAGAGATCATATCTTGCATTGGTCTGCTGACGGCTATCTATGCTATGAGTATCACAGGGCCATATGTCATCCACCATGGCCAGGTTGTCTAACTGAGCAAGTTCCACTTGCCTGTCCCTGGCCCATATCCTTCCCAACATTTCTTATTTCATGTACCCGTCCAAGCATCTTTTAAATATTGTGACTGTACCCACATCCACCAATTTGGCTGACAGCTCTTTCCATTTACCCACCACTCTCCTTGTGGGAATAGTTGCACTTTAGGACTCTTAAATCTTTTTCCCCTCGCCTTATTGATGAGCTTTTTAAAACTGCATCTTGTTAGTTGTAATCAAATGAACATTATTGACATTAGTAATTCAGATACTCGCAGATAGACTTGCCGATTAAACAGATGACACTTGGTGCAGCTAAAAGACTGCCACATCACAGCTCCAGTGGTCTACAGTATGTTCACTCCTCAACTCTGATGCTATTCTGTGTGTAGTTTGCATGCCATCCTTGTAACCATATCCCCAAGGTGCTTTGCTTACTCTTATTTCTCAAAGGTGTGTAGGTTAATTCGCAACCATAAATAGTGTAGGTGAGTGGTGGCATCTGGAGCAAGTTGATAAGAACGTGGGGCGAATAAAATGAGAAATGTAAATGGTTGTTTGAATTTTTAGCATGAACATAATGGACTGATGGGCTAATTTCTCTGCTGAATGTCACCAATAAACAGAAATAAATCTCTGCAATAAATGGTCATAATTTGAGGTCTAGGTTCGATTGATTAGTAATTTAACCGAACCTCGTATTTGCAGTCGGCTTGGAGGAAGAGAATTACAATTCATACCTGTATTAAACTGTGGCTTTATAAGTTTTGACTTCAGTTATCTGGGGTTTCTGCCTCAATTTGGATAATTTCTGAATGAAAAAAAATCCCTGTGTATCCGATTTAGTGTTCAGTCATCAAGGGTAAAAAATTGTGTTTCCATTTGTAGTCTTGGAAACCGAGCTACTAAGTGGCATACTTTACTGCTTGGCTTGTGGATTTTTATGTGGATCAAAGGTAGCACTCTGGTCATTTGTCAGGTTTAAAAGACGCTGCCTAATTAAGGCTGACACATTTATAGAGTTAGATTGAAGAGACTATACCATTTCCACTGGCCATAATATTGTAGATTAGTTTTTCAGCAGGGGAACGAACCCTTCGACCCAACTAATCCATGCAGACCAAGTTGCCTTCCTGATTTTGATCCATTTCCCTTCATTTGGCCCATTGCCCTCTAAACCGTTCCTATCCATGTACTTGTCTAAGTATTTTAAATGTTGTAATTGGATCTGCCACTTCCTCTGGCAGTTCATTGCATGTAGCTACCACACTTTGTGTGGAAAATGTTGCCTAGTGCTCCTTTTTAAATCACCCCCCCCCCCCCCCCCACCCCCCCACCTTTAACCTATTCCCATTGCTCCACTCCCCAAACCTGAGGAAATGACTGGCTGCTCACTTTATCCATGACCCTTGTGATTTTATATACTTTCTACGAAGTCGCCCCTCCATCTCCAATACTCCAGCGGAATGGAGCCCCAGCCAACCCAATCTCTCCTTTGGCGGCACAGTGGCACAACGGTAGAGTTGCTGCCTTTCAGCGCTTGCAGCATCCGAGACCCAGGTTCGATCCCGGCTACGGGTGCTGCCTGGGCGGAGTTTGTACATTCTCCCCGTGGCCTGTGTGGGTTTTTGAGTGGGATCTCTGTGTGGGATCTCTGAGAGCTTTGGTTTCCTCCCACACTCGAGACTTACTGGTATGTAGATAAATTGGCTTGGTAAATGTAAAAATTGTCCCTAGTATGTGTAGGATAGTGTTAATATGTGGGGATCGCTGGTTGGCGCAGACCCGGTGGGCCGAAGGCTTGTTTCCGAGCTGTGTCTCTAAACTAAACTCAAGCCTGCCAGCCCTGGTAACATATTTTCTGTACCCTTTTTAGCTTGGTATTATGATTTAAGGTCGTAATTTACTATTATGATTAATAGCAGTAGTGGTCTATCAAATGTATTAAAATAAAACATAATTATTGCCCTATCAATGCTGTCATTTTACACATGTACGTGCTGGGAAAATTGCAGCTGTGATTTCTCGTTCACCTAAAACATTGCCCAGTTTTCCTGCAATAGTATAAATTACTGGAAGAAGTGCAGAAGGTTCAGCTGTTCACTAGGTGGAGTGGGAACCTGGAACTATATGATATACAGGTTTATGTTTTCGAAGTTGCAAAGGTTGGGAGTAATGGGAAAGTGTTCAGGTACAAAGGAAATTTGTTATTCTATTACTTTAGTTTAGCGCTGAAAAGGGCCTTCGGCCTACCTAGTCCACACCAAACCACAATCCCTGTACGCTAACACTATCCTACACACGAGGGACAATTTAACATTTTTACAGAAGCCAATTAACCTACAAACCTGTACGTCTTTGGAGTGCAGGAGGAAACCAAAGCACTAAGAGAAAACCCACACGGTCATAGGAAGAACATACAGACAGTATCTATCGTCAAGATCGAACCAGGGTTTCTGGCGCGGGTAACGCAACAACTCTACCGCTATGCCACCTCGAGTTATTTCTTTCCATGTGAAATAATTTTGTAATTCTGTGCCTTTGTTGCAGTAAAAATTTCACAAACACTCAATTTCTGTAATGTTTTAAACTACATTTGAAATGTTAAACTAAAAACATAAAGCAGAGGTTTGCCACTTTATAGTTGAAATCTGAAAAGTTGCAGCGAATGGAACTACTCTCCCACAGTGCCAGAGACCTGTAATCAATCCTGACCTCAAGTGTTGCCTGTGTGGAGTTTGCATGTTCTCCCTGCGACTGAATGGATTGCTCTAGTTTCTTCCCACGTCCTGAAATCATGTGGGTTGGTAGCTTAAATGGCCACTGTAAATTGCCCCATGTAGAGATGAGGGGTAGAATTTGGGGAGAATAAAAAGCCGAATGAATGTAGCCAAGGCTGAATGAGTAGACTTGGTGGGGCCCAATGAATAATCCTACATTATTTCTCACCCTGTGAGTGGTCACCTTAACAATTGGAAAGCAATGGAGCATTTTGAAGATAGAATAGGAAGAGCTAGGTGACTTGGGAAGACAATAAAATAACAGGTCAGGGGGAGTTTTCCATGTAATCCTGTGCTACCTGCT
Organism: Amblyraja radiata; assembly: GCF_010909765.2. Classification (NCBI taxonomy): domain Eukaryota; kingdom Metazoa; phylum Chordata; class Chondrichthyes; order Rajiformes; family Rajidae; genus Amblyraja; species Amblyraja radiata. The sequence continues at coordinate 34,331,484 of NC_045957.1, read as the reverse complement.
CCATGGACAGATAATCAGCAACTAAACCGTCTCCCACACCTGGTTTTCAATGATGATGATGATAAATCAGTTGAGCCAATTGTCCTGTGCATTTGCTATAGACTCTGATGTCAGGAAGAAAGGTAATCGTACAATTGTTTTTGTATAGAATTTGTTTTAAAGGCAAAATAGGCATATACATTTTAGAGAATAGCATATTTCCACTTAGTTTTAGTTAGCACTAGTCTACATCTTTGTGTGGGTGAACTGAGATGGAACTGAGATGGTAGAAAATTGTGAGTCATGGAAATAAGAATGAGGCACAAGGAGCTGTTCTGGACCAGTAGTGATTGCCAACAGGAATGTTGTGCCTTTGGCCTCCCACCTGCGTAGACTTTGGGTGAAAGGATGATGCAACTCTCTTGAGCTCTCCACCTTTTTGGTAATCTTCCAAATCTTGGTGTCATCTACACATTACATGTTCTGATTCATGGTTGTTACTTTCCCACATCTGGCAGGGAATTGGGCTCAGCCAAAAAAATAAAGTGTTTTCACCATATGAAGAATGACATTTGTGAGTGCCCATGAGTGCTGGAGAGGTCCTCATCCTGTCAGCAGTGAGTTGAAGCTGAATGTAATTGGATAGGGGGTATAGAATTTCAGTTATAACAGCAGTGCTCTCCCAGAGCACTCGCCGCTTGCTTTCTGCAAGAAATCGCTGCAAATTGTGGATGCAGCCTAGACCATCATGCAAACCAATCTCTATTCCTAACTTCAAGTAACCCCGGCATCCCTTCTCTCTCTCTATTCCTCCCCCATCCAAGTCACACCAGCTTTTGTTCTCTCCAAGCTGCAGCCAACAATGGCCTGGTTCCTTTCCCATTATTACTTTTTTGCAATTATTTCATTCATTTGTTCTATAACTCTCTAAATCTTTCCCTTTCCCGTGACTTTCAGTCTGAAGAAGGGTCTCGACACAAAACGCCGCCCATTCCTTCTCTCCAAAGATACTGCCTGTCCCACTGAGTTAGTTACTCCAGCATTTTGTGTATCTACCTTCCATTGACTTGTACCTCATGCTGCCTCGGCAAGGCCAACAGCATAATTGAGGATGTTGCACCCTGGCCCCTCCCTCTTCTCTCCTCTCCCATCGGGCAAAAGGTATAGAAGTGTGAAACCGCACACTCCCAGTTTCAGGGACAGTTTTTTCCCCAGTTATTAAGGTCATAAGGAATAGGAATGGCATTAGGCCATTTGGCCCATCAAGTCTACTCCGCCATTCAATCATGGATGATCTATCTCTCCCTCCTAACCCCATTCTCCTGCCTTCACCCCTGACACCTGTACAAATCAAATATCTGTCTATCTCTCTGCCTTAAAAATATCTACTGACTTGTCCTCCACGTCCTTCTGTGGCAGAATTCCATAGATTCACCACCCTTTGACTAAAATTCCTCCTCATCTTCTAACCAAAGAAAGTTATTTAATTCAGAGGCAATGACCTCTAATCCTAGACTCTCCCACTACTGCAAACATCCTCTCAACAATTTCATTATTCTGTATGCTTCAATGAGGTCTTCCCCCCCCCCCCCTCATTCTTCCAAACTCCAGTGAGTGCAGGCCCAGTGCTGACAAACAGTGGTTTATCAGCCAACTGAACCCATTCTACTGCAACCAGAGAGCAGTCCTGGGTCTCTGGTACTGGAAGGCAGCAACTGTACTGCTGCGCCACTGTGCTGCCCTTATTGCGGAAATGTATTGTACAAATCATTTGCAATTAGCAGTGGCTTGCCGTATCTCTTTTAAAGAATGTTTAAATCAATATTTTTTTTAATAGTTAATTCCTTGCAAGCATTTTTATTTTGAAGCCTGGAGCAATGAATCCATTTGGGTGGACAGTAAGTCATTGCAGGGGAATCTCTGGGTCAGCCCAGCCTGCTGGGTCAGTGGATTTTGGTTTTATTGGAAATGCCTTGCTGAGTACATGAAGGAAATGCAGACAGATCGGGCTGTGTAGCCACAGGGTGATTCACAATAGAGTCTGTGACAGGATCTCATTAGTGGTGCACGTCCATGCTTTGTCTTTGCCTGGTGGTAAATGTGCCATCTGCCAGCAGAAGGACTCTGGATCGGTCGGACAGTGATCAAGGCACTGCCCCAAAATATATATTTCCTTTAAAATTGGGGAGAGAGGGAGATATCAACCCATGGGCACAGAAGCTGTATTTTAGTGGAACTGAAGCAAAAACAAGGCAGATGATCCCAGACTCTTTATGAATATTGGGGTAAATGTGATTTGTCTATCTTTGGTTGACTGTCCCGAGGGTGATATTTCATGCTGGTGAAGTAGGCGAACACATATGGTCCTCTTGTTCTGTTTTTTTTTTTAATCAATGTACTCTCCAGCAAAGCTGAGTTAGCAGAATGGAAATATACTTGAAATGTATGCAGAAATTGCGGAAAAAATACTCTGCTTGTTAGCGCTGGGAGAGAGAAACGGTTAACGTTTCAAGTCAATGATCTTTCATTAGACACTGTTTCTCCACACTTGGGTACTTCCATAATTTTCAGTTTGTATTTTGTCTTTGCAGCATCTTATTTGCCACAGAAGGCTGTGGGGGCCAAGTCAATGGCTATTTCTAAGGCAGAGATGGATAGATTCTTGATTAGCACCATTGCCAGAGGTTATGGGAAAAAGGTAGGAGGATGCGGTTAGGAAGGAGAGATAGATCAGTCATGATTGAATGGCGGAGTAGACTTGAAGGGCCGAATGACCAAGTTCTGCTCGTATCACTTATGAACATGAACTTGTGAATCTGTGGAATTCATTCCCATAGACGGCTGTGGAGGCTGTCAATAGATATTGTTAAGGTGGAAATTGACAGGTTTTGGAATAGGGTGTTGGGGGTTATGGGGCGAAGGCAGTGGAATGGGAATGAGAGGGAAAGATAGATCAGCCATGATTATACGATGGAGTAGACTTGATGGGCCAAATGTCCTTATTCTGCTCCTAGAACTTATGAACTTATCTACAGTGTTTTGCTCCTGGGCCGGTTCATTGCCCTCTCGGTAAGGTAATTGCTCTTAATTCTGAATGGCTGGCCCCTTATTTTGAGACTTTGACCTCCAGTGCTGGAAATCTCTGCCAGGGTTAACATTGCCTCACCATCTAAGCTGTCATGCCCTGTAAGAATACGTAGGTTTTAATGAGATCACCTTGCATTCTTCTAAACTGGGGGGGTAGAAGCCCAATCTGCTCACCAAAACAAAATCAAGTGCTGCAACAACTCTGCAGGTTGGGCAGTATTTTGGGATAACACTGATAGGTGATGTTTCTGGTCCGGACCCTTCTTCAGAAACCCAAAACATAACTTTGGTTAATTCGGGAAGTTGTAAAATTGTCCCTCATGTGTGTCGGTTAGTGCACAGGGTGATTGCTGGTCGGCGTGGACTCAGTTCGTCGAATGGCCTGTTTCTGTATGGTATTTGTACCTCTAAAGACCAATCCACACTAATCATCAGTCCGCTCTGGAGGAGCTTTGGTGTGTTTTGTGGGTGGGATGAAATAATGAGTTGATTTATCATTTTGCTGTCAAGAGTGGATTATCGTTTAGTTCCTAACTGTTTATCAATTTGCTCTCACCATTCATGTTCGATAAGTACAGATGATTGCTGACAGCACATATTCCAATCTATCTATGGGCTGGCATTTTTAGATCTACATTTAACGTTGGCTTAACACAACTAGAGCAAATATTTGGTGGGATATAACTATTTAGGAATTGGTGGTTTCACTCTGGAAAGATGTCATTTTGCATGATGCGAATTATTAAAATTAATTAATGCAGATTTCAAAAATTGACTTGCTTTCCGTTTTGTTCTTGGACAATGGTTTTGATTGCATTACCGTGCTTTTGATGGTTATTTGTGAGTTCACCCTTTTGAAGATAAATGGTGTGCATCATGGTGCATTTTATTCTGATCGTAGGGCAGTAGGCAGGCGCTATAGACTTGCACGGGAAGGTAGACGTCCTGCCCCCACGAGTCTCGGGCAGATGGGGCTTGTCAGCCTGGGTAGGCAGTCCATCTAGGAGAGGGAAAACTCTGATTTAAAATCTCCACTGCCTTGTGGCCATATCCAGTCATGGAAAAGGCTCCCGGAGTAAACCTCAAGAAAATCCATAGTCGGAGCCCCCAAGGCAGTTCGTCGTTGTCTACAACCTCGCTCTGGCAGCTCCTGCGATGGCGCTGGTGCTGAACTGTAATGGCCCTGCTGTTCCTTTGGATCGATCAGCGACGTGGAGAGGGGGGGATGTGCTATGTCGGCAACAGCCTGTCCTCCATATGACATCGCCCAGGCTGGCATCCGACCAGGATGCATCACCCATGGTCAGTCATGACCGAGGGGGGCCTACAATATAAAATTCAGTCTATTCCTGTGTTTACATTATTTCGAGCATTAGTTTCGATAAGCATCTATTTTGTTTTACGTTTGATAGATGTGAGATTAATGTCAATGGTGTACTGTACATAAAGGGCTTTGAGAATGATCTTTGCATGTTTTACCCTAAGCACATCTTTATACTGCATTGGTGGCCCATTCTCAAATGAGTGAATTACACGAAGCAGAGATTGGAACTTTGAATAATCCGTCTCCTTTATCGGTGACCCCAAGAGCTCTCTCAAATTCAGCAATCTGTTCTTTGTCACTGATATTATGCAACAATTGGTCCACTTTGTAACTGCATTCTTCAAGACAATGTGCCCAGTTTATTTTTATGAATTAGCAGTCTGAGCTGAAGCCTAATGAAAAGCCTTTTTATTCTTGAATGATGGCATGTGCTTCGTACTTTAAAAAAAATTAAAACTGCTTGCTGCACACAACATGATGCATATTCACAAACTTGATCTGTATTAGCATTTTTTCCCCCCTGCTCGTGGCTGATGTAAGACAGGGGACTAGAGGTCTGTGAATTCCCATTAAACTGTGTTTGTGCACAATTTTAAACCTTTCCATTTACTCCCCTACATACATTGCAAGCTTATTACCACCACCATTTAATTTGAGTGATGATGGAGGCACTGTGAAAATTGCCAGATAATTTGAAACTGGTGGAAACATAGAACATAAAAACATAGAAAAATAGGTGCAGGAGTAGACCATTTGGCCCTTCGAGGCAGCACCACCATTCAATATGATCATGGCCGATCATCCAAAATCAGTACCCTGTTCCCCATATCCCTGGATTCCTTTAGCCCTAAGAGCTAAATCTAACTCACTCTTAAACATCCAGTGAATTGGCCTCCACTGCTTTCTGTGGCAGAGAATTCCACAGATTCACAACTCTGGGTGAAGAAGTTTTTCCTCATCTCCGTTCTAAATGGCCTACACCTTATTCTTAAACTCTGACCCTGGCTCTGGACTCTCCTGACATTGAAAATCCTTTTTCCTCCATCTAGCCTGTCCAATCCTTTAAGAATGTTATGTTTCTATAAGATACCCTCCCATCCTTCTAAATTCCAGTGAATACAAGCCCAGTCGACCCATTCTATCATTTTAGATCATTTAGATCATTTCCAGATTTTGTAAATTTTTCAAAAAAGCTCCCTGTTTTTCAATTAAATTAAGGTTCCACCAAATATTCAACAACAACCCATATGTTCTTCCACTGGTGCTCGGGGTAACGACGACTGAATGTTAACCAAGCTGCTGTATCGGAGATGTTTGAAGAAAAAACAGCTAAAACTGTTAACAAATGGATTGTTTCATACTCCTTTAGTGCATGTTCTCTCATGAAGGGCTACTGAGGCAGAGTCATAACTGCAACCACCCAAAATAACTGCAAGTTAAAGAGCACTCAAGTTTTCAAGGCACCATTTCAAAGAAAAGCAGGAATGTTAACCCCCTACACAACATCACTGGAAAATTAGGAACGGTTGTGCAGCGGTAGAGTTGCTGCCTTACAGCGCCAGAGACCCGGGTTCGATCCCAACTACAGGTGCTGTCTGTACGGAGTTTGTACGTTCTCCCCATGACCGTGTTGGTTTTCTCCAAGATCTTCGGTTTCCTCTCGCAGTCCAAAGACGTATAAGTTTGTAGGTTAATTGGCTCTGTACAAATGTAAATTATCCCTAGTGTGTGTAGGGCAATAACGTATGGGGATCATTAGTCATCATGGACTCGGTGGGCTGAAGAGCTGTATCTAAACTAAAGTCAACTAAATTGGGAACAAAGAATTGCAGATGCTGGTTTACAAAAGACAGTGCTGGAGTAGCTCAGTGGGTCAGGAAAACATGGATAGTGAAGTATTGGGTTTTAACCCATCAGTCTAAAGAAGAGTCCTGACCTGAAATGTCACCTAATCCATGTTCTCCTGAGATTCTGCCCAACCCGCTGAGCTACTCCAGCATTCTTATAATTTCACTGGAAGATTAAGAAAGGTTTGGAGGGATCTGGGCTGGGAGAAAGCTTGTTTTGGCAACTTGGTCAATATGAAAGAGTTGAACCGAAGGGCCTGTATCTGTGTCCTGTAGCTTCATGATTCTATGTGCTACCATAATAGTGCTTGGTCACATTGAGCAATAATTAAATGAATAGAGAGCCACGTCTGTAAACAATGATTGTTAAGCATATGTAATTGAAATGAACTACAACATAAACAATGGCTGCTTTCTTGCCACATTTGAGGTACTGGGCAAACTAATAATCTTAAAGCAGAAATACATAGTGTTCTTGAAGGAAAGATACCAGCCAACTCCCTCTTGCCATAGAGGGAGTACAGAGAAGGTTCACCAGACTGATTCCTGGGATGTCAGGACTTTCATATGAAGAACGACTGGATAGACTCGGCTTGTACTCACTAGAATTTAGAAGATTGAGGGGGGAATCTTATAGAAACTTACAAAATTCTTAAGGGGTTGGACAGGCTAGATGCAGGAAGATTGTTCCCGATGTTGGGGAAGTCCAGGACAAGGGGTCACAGTTTAAGGATAAGGGGGAAATCTTTTAGGACCAAGATGAGAAAAACATTTTTCACACATTTTCTGGAATTTTTTGCCACAGAAGGTAGTTGAGGCCAGTTCATTGGCTATATTTAAGATGGCGTTAGATGTGGCCCTTGTGGCTAAAGGTATCGGGGTATGGAGAGAAGGCAGGTACAGGATACTGAGTTGGATGATCAGCCATGATCATATTGAATGGCGGTGCAGGCTCGAAGGGCCGAATGGCCTACTCCTGCACCTATTTTCTATGTTTCTAAAGGAGGCGTCCAATTTTATTCTTGATAATGCTTCACTTCAGTCTATCTCCAGCATAAAGAAAGTTTCCACTCAAGTGTTGGGTAACACTCAGTGATTTCCAGATGCAAGAGACTTGGCTCTTGGGTCATCTGGCATTGCTTTGATCTTGAAGTTATTGATTTCAGATTCACTGATGGTGTATTGAATGCTTTGAAGTAGGCCACATTTCGTATGAAGAATCATGGACCATGTGGTGCGATGATCATTAATTATTTTGCAGCGGTCACTTATAATAGCTGCATGTCATATGGAGTTGTTAGCTTGCACTATGCATTTCATAAGAACCACATCCTCCAATGACATAGATATGAATCATATTTCTCTGCATTTGATTTCATGCAGTTTTTTTTCCTGATTTTTGCCATCCTTGAGTAAATGTTGATCATCAGTTTCACAGGGTATCTCTGGACGACACGATGATTGGTTGTAAATGTGGATGTTTTTATTGACGGTGGCATTATATTCGAGATTTCTTTCAAAAAGGGATGAAGTTCTTGCCTCCATGGTTTTCCTTTGGCGCAAGCAGTACAGATTGCTTTTACTGTTTACATAAATCTCTCCAGTTCACCAATGGTTCATGATCAGCAGGTGTGTTTTGTGACCCGTGCAAGTTGTGTAAGCTGCAAATCTCTCAATCATCAGTGTCAATGGTGAATGCAAATCCCCAAAACATCTCCAGATGCTAAAATCTGAAATAAAAAGGGCCGAAACTCTCGGGATGTCAGGGTTCCTAGAGTGGCGACACCAGTGAATAGGATTGGGACTTATTTTTATTTAGACTTTTTTAGTCTGAAGGGTCTCGACCCGAAACATCACCCATTTCTTCTCTCGCGAGATGCTGCCTATTGTTACTCCAGCATTTCGTGTCTATCAAGACATTTGGTAGGCTTGCCTTCAAGAGCTCAGTCACTGACTACAAGAGTTGGGACATGATGTTGGAGTTATTAAAACCATTTGTTAGATCAAACAGTTCTGTGGAAAGAACAACACAGCACAATGTGCTGGGAAGATCATTATCTTGAGTGTTCGGAGGAGGAAACCAACAAGACTGATGAACACCAGGCAGTAGATGTTGTCTATGTTTATTTAACAATGACATTCTTACCTGCAGTGACAGAACTACCTGTGAACATAATATTCGTATAATAAATAAAACATTAATAACCCAATACCAGTGCAAAAAAGCCCACAGCCCTTCATGCAACAAAGACAGTTCATATTTCATAGTTTAGTTAGTATTTTGCAGTGTTCACGAACCCGATGGAAAATGCTGTTCTTGTCCCTGGAGGTCACTTTTTTTCTGAGTCCGTTGTCATCTTCCCGATGGTAGGTGAAATAAGAACATGGCCAGAATGGAGTGGGTCTTTGATGCTGGCTGCCATTTTGAGGTAGTGCCTGCTCGACATCCCTTTGATGGTGGGGAAATCGATACCCATGATGCACTGGGCATTGACCATCACCTTTTGTAATCTACTTCATCCCTCGATGTTCAACTTCCCGAACCGCTCCGTGATGCAACCAGCCAACATGCTCCCTGCTGTAAACATGTAGAAGATTGGAAAGTTACATCGAAACCTAGAAAATAGGTGCAGGAGGAAGCCATTCGGCCATTCGAGCCAGCACCGCCATTCATTGTCATCATGGCTGATCATCCACAATCAGTAACCCGTGCCTGCCTTCTCCCCATACCCCATTGATTCTGCTGGCCCCAAGAGCTCTATCTAACTCTCTTTTAAATTCATCCAGTGAATTGGCCTACATTGCTTTCTGTGGCAGAGAATTTTACAAATTCACAACTCACTGGGTGAAAACTTTTTTTCTCATCTCAATTTTAAATGGCCTCCCCTTTATTCGTAGACTGTGGCCCCTGGTTCTGGACTCTCCCAACATTTGAAACATTTTTCCTGCATCTAGCTTGTCCAGTCCTTTTTAATAATTTTATGTTTCTATAAGATCCCGTCTCATCCTTCTAAACTCTAGTGAACACAAGCCCAGTCTTTCCTCAAGTGACAGTCCCGCTATCCCAGGGATTAATCTCGTGAACCTAATCTGCACTCCCTCAATAGCAAGGATGTCCTTCCTCAAATTAGGAGATGAAAACGGCACACAATACTCCAGATGTGGTCTCACCAGGGCCCTGTACAACTACAGAAGGACCTCTTTACTCCTATTCTCAAATCCTCTCGTTATGAAGGCCAACATGCCACTACTTTCTTCACTGCCTGCTGTACCTGCAGGTTTACTCTCATTGACTGGTGAACAAGGACACCCAGGTCTCGTTGCACTTACCTTTTTCCTAATCTGATACCATTGAGATAATCTGCCTCCTTGTTCCTGCCGCCAAGTGGATAACCTCACATTGATCTACATTATACTTCATCTGCCCACTCACTCAACCTGTCCAAGTCGCCCTGCAACCTCTTAGCATCCTCTTCGCAGTTCTCACTGTCACTCAGCTTTGTGTCATCTGCAAATTTGCAAGCGTTACTTTTAATTCAATCATCTAAATCATTAATATATATTGTAAATAGCTGCGGCCCCAGCACCGAGCCTTGCGGCACTCCACTCGCCACTGCCTGCCATTCTGACGGGGACCCATTTATTCCTACTCTTTGTTTCCTGTCTGCCAACCAATTCTCTATCCCTGTCAATACCCTACCCCCAATACCGTGTACTCTAATTTTGCCCACTAATCTCTTGTGTGGAACCTTATCAAAGGCTTTCTGGAAGTCCAGATACACTCCATCCACTGGCTCTCCTTCATCCATTTTACTTGTCACAGCCTCAAAAAAATTCCAGAAGATTAGTCAAGCAGGATTTCCCCTTCATAAATTAGTGCGCACTTGGACCAATCCTTTTACTGCTTTCCAAATACGCCATTATTACCTCTTTAATAATTGACTCCAGCATCTTCCCCACCATCAATGTCAGGCTACACAAAATTGCTGGGGAAACTCAGCGGGTGCAGCAGCATCTATGGAGCGAAGGAAATAGGCGACGTTTCGGGCCGAAACCCTTCTTCAGACAGGTTTCGGCCCGAAACGTCGCCTATTTCCTTCGCTCCATAGATGCTGCTGCACCCGCTGAGTTTCCCCAGCAATTTTGTGTACCTTCGATATTCCAGCATCTGCAGTTCCCTTTTGAACACATCAATGTCAGGCTAACTGGTCTATAATTCCCTGTTTTCTCTCTAGCTCGTTTCTTGAAAAGTGGGATAACATTAGCTACCGTCCAATGCACAGGAACTGATCCTGAATCTATAAAACATTGGGAAATGATCACCTATGTGTCCACGATTTCTAGAACCACCTCCCTGAGATGCAGATCATCAGGCCCTGGGGATTTATCAGCCTTAAGTCCCATCGGTCTACCCAATACTATTTTTCGCCAAATGCATATTTCTTTCAGTTCCTCTGTCTCCCGAAATCCTCTGTCCTCTAGTACATCTGGGAGATTGTGTCTTCCTTAGTACAGTACCTGTTCAACTCTTCTGCCATTTTCTTGTTCCCCATGATAATTTCACCTGTGTCTACCTTGTCTTTACTAATCTTTTTCTTTTAACATACCGAAAGAAGATTTTACAATCCTTTATATTCTTGGCGAGCTTACCTTTGTATTTCATCTTTTCACCCTGTATTGCATCATGACACACAGGTAAAGTCCAACTTGGAAGGCTGATCCAGAAGGGTTCGGCACCAGGTGGTCAGGGAATGTTGGTGAACGGGATCCAAAATGTACTGGGTGATGGGTGCAGAGGGTGAAGGTTATTTACTGACTGGAAATCTGTAACCGGGTGTGTACCGCATGGATCAGTGCTGGGACATTTATCCTATATATATATATATAAGTGACTTGGATGAGAAAGTAGCTGGTATGATTTGTAAGTTTACAGGTGACATACCAATGGTGGAGTTATCATCAACAAAAGGTTCAGCAGTGTATAAATCAGCTGGTATGTTTGGTGGAGCGATGGAGATGGAATTTTATCCAGATAAGTGAGAGATAGTGCACTTCAAGAGATCAAAGTCTACTAGGACAGAGTAAATAACAGGGACCTCGGTAATGTTTGTTTGCAGAGGGACCTTGGGGTACAAGTCCATAGTTCTCAGAAAGTGGTGAAACGGGTGGGGAGGGTAATGGTCTGAGAAGTACATTCATTGTGTAAATGTTGGAATATTTGAGTGCAAATGGCAGAACAACATCTTGTTTCATTGCTGCTTTAGCCTTGCCCGTGATCACAGTTGTCGCCATTATATTTACACTGATGCTGTCTATAATCCAAACGGTGGGGTCGGTTATAGATGTTGCAAATGTAATTGGCTGACATTGTAAAAACTCAGTATTAAACGCGTAAGATCACATAGAGTATAATGTTTTGGTTTTGAATGTCATTGCAATAAAAACCTTTCCCAAACTGTAAATGCTGTTGAAATGAAAAATCCCCTGACATTTCCTCACTGCATTGTTAGTGTACGATGAAGGTGAAGATTGCTAAAGGTTGTTGAATCATCAGATTAATATATCTGCCCGTAGGAAATCTTGCATAGATATGCAAGTTGCAGATATTAACTTCTATTATTACCGAGTAATTTGACAATTATGTTTAATAGCAAATTGTATCCACAGTTAAATGAATTGTTGATGCCATCTGCAATAGCTTCAACATTTGCTTCATGGTCTGAGTTCTGATATTCTGGGTTTGCTCAAGGTTCCGTTTACACAGAATGGTTGGTTTTTGGATACAACTTGCACTGTATGTGTCTGCAAGTCATTTTACTTTTTGGAGGCAGCTGCCTCCACAATAATAGCACAGTTCTAATCATCATGTTGATGCTGGTGATTGTTTTCAGTGCCATGGTATTTTATCTGTTCCTCTTGATTCTATTCACAATAGTATTTAGTACCATTGTACAGCAGTAGAGTTGCTGCCTTGCAGCGCCGGAGATCTGGGTTCGATCCCGACCGGGGTGCTGTCTGTACGGAGTTTGTACGTTCTCCCCGTGACCGCGTGGGTTTTCTCCGAGATATTCGGTTTCCTCCCTCACTCCAAAGACCTACAGGTTTGTAGGTTAATTGGCTTGGTATAAGTGTAAATTGTCCCTAGTGTATCAAGTGTTAATATGCAGGGATCGCTGGTCGGTGTGCACTCGTTGTGCCGAAGGGCCCGTTTCCGCGCTGAATTTCTAACCTAAAATTCAACAGCTCTATTAGTCATACAGCATGGAAACCGACCCTTCAGCCAACTAATCCATACTGACTAAGATAGTCCCACTTGCTACCGGGCCTTGGCTGTTGCTGAAGGGAGCAGCAATCGCGCTTGCTCAAGCTGCTTGTTGGAATAATCTGAAAGATCTTCCCATGACAGTAGCTTCACTTTACTGGATTTTATCTTGCACTACACTATATGTTATTCCCTTTATCCTGTGACTGTACACTGTGGACGGCTCCATTGTAATCTTGTATAGTCTTTCCGCTGATAAACTATACTAAACTAGAGTGACATTCAACATTAGAAGGATGGGGGGGGGTGAATCTCATAGAATCTTGCCATACAATGAAAGGCCTGGATAGAGTGGATGTGGACAGGATGTTTTCACCAGTGGGAGATTCTTGGACCTGAGGTCACGATCTCAAAATAAAAGGACGTACCTTTAGAAAGGAGGCGAGGAGGAATTTCTTTAGCCAATGTGCGGTGAATCTATGGAAATCATTGCCACTGACGGCTGTGGAGGCCAAGTCTTTGGGTATTTTTAAAGCAGAGATTGACAGGTACTTGATTAGTAAAGGTATCGAGGGTTACGGGGAGAAGGCAGGAGAATGGGGAGAGCGAAAGGTAGACCCACCATAATTGAATGGTGGAGTAGACTCGATGGGTTGAATGGCCTACATCTGCTCCTATGGCTTACAGACTTGTGTATCCTTCGTGAACTGCATTTTCAGCACTCTCATGATTTAAAAAAAAATAAATAAATAAAAAGGTAATGTTTATGTTAGCGGAGTCAGGGGATATGGGGAGAAGGCAGGAACGGGGTACTGATTGTGGATGATCAGCCATGATCACATTGAATGGTGGTGCTGGTTCGAAGAGCCGAATGGCCTACTCCTGCATCTATTGTCTATTACTTATAAAGTACTTTATAAGTAGTATTGATGAGTTGTTTTTGCATGGTGTACTAAAACAATTACCTAGCATTCCGGAAAAATGGTAAGTTTTTGGTGCCATATAATTATTGGTTGCAGGTGATAATATTTCATAAATATCATATGGTCCTTCATCACTATTGCACAACCGGGTGTTTATTATATATCTCGCACGGTCACAGGGAGAAGATACAAACTCCGCGCAGACAGCACCCGTAGACATGATTGAACCCAGGTCTCTGGTGCCATGAGGCTGTCCAGTTCTGATAGCAATAGGTTACTATTAGGCTTAAAATTAAGTGACAAGGTTTGTCTTGAACTGTGCGGTCGAACCAAGGGAAAACAGCTGTGGTGACAGTAAATATCGTGCTGTTTCTGCTGACAGTACGGAAGGACAATTGAAGAGCTACTGAGCCACGCAAGAGCTGGGCGAGAATCCTTTGGTTGCAAATTGTCACTCCATTTGATCCTTCAATTTAATTGAAAAGTCTGATGTGCATACTATTTGTGCTTCAATAGCTCCTGATTAGCATTCATATTGGGGATGAGTGACCATCATTTTGCTTTATTGTGCAAGTCCTATTTAAGTTGGGAGATCTTTCTAAATGCTGCAGATTTGTAATAATTTGCATAAGGCGGGGTAAAAGAAAAAGAGTATTATCAACAATTAAAATATTCTTTTGATACAGTACTACTCCATCTTGAATGATCCTCTTATTTAAATTTACCTTTTCACATTATTTAAGTTAGTGATAACCTAATGGCCTTAAGAAGATTTATCATTTTGTGTTCCAAAGTGGAATGGCAATTTCATTTTATGAAGGGTGGCCAATAAAAAAACATTAAGTGCTATTTGCAATAGTGTAACAGCAGTAAAATTCAAGCAGTGGAGATTTTAACAAAGGAGTAATGTTAATTGGGTAGAAAGTTGATGAGTAGACAGTTCAGAAGGTATTCGTGCATGATTTGATGTATTTTTTTTTGCAGTTGATGATGCTGGTTTTTGAAACCACCATGCACAAATGATTGATGTTCAGTCTGTAATGCATTTGCATTTTGCTTTGAAAAAGTGCTGACTTTGTTAGTTGCCGCATCGTGGTTCAGACGGCATAAGGTTAAAGGTGTCACTTCTATAGTGTATTGATTTTGTTTCGGTTTAAGTGTTTTAAAAAAATATATTTTTCCTCTTTGATCCCTCGTCCAGAATTATATCTAAGACAGCCAGAGCTTGTGATCCTGAGCTTCTGCCAGTCCTGCTGTCAAAAAGGGCAATCAGACATGCATGTGAGGACCCCAAGGTGACTTCCTCCATTGATCTGACGTAAAGCAAAGTTAATGTAATACTTCTCTGCTCGTGCAGAATTGTTTCCTCAATCCCTGCACCACAAAATAATAAAAGTGTAGCTGGGGAGTTTTAAAACAAAAAAAGAAAAATTCATTAGGGATATGGCCATGGAAGCATTTACAGCTCATACTTGGTTGTCCTTGATAATGTAGTGGTGAGCTTTAAAGTCCTGGAGCTGAACATACCTAACCATGTTGTTAGGTCAGGATGCCAACGTTTTGAGACGGAAGCAGTGAAGGCAGCAGCAGATTGATAAAGCCCCTGTCCCACTTAGGAGACCTAAACAGCAACCTCTGGTGACCTTGCCCGCCACCCAAAAAAAAAATCAAGGTCGAGGTGACCTGCAACCTCCTACCACCTCCCACGCATATGTTGAAAACCTTCCTCGACTATGAAGAAAACCGGCTTCGACTAGACCCGCGATTAAAAAATTACTGATTTTTAAAACGGCAACCTATTTTTAGTCGAGGCCGGTTTTAATCATGATGAAAAATAGCAGCAACCTAGATGAAGCTTCGACCACACAGAAACCACTTTCGACCATTAGGGAGTGTGACCAAAACCTCCGGTGACCTCATGGAAACCTTAGGTGGCGAGCATGGTCACCAGAGGTTGCTGTTTAGGTCTCCTAAGTGGGACAAGGGCTTAATTCTAACACTTTTTTTGGGGTGCGAAACATTGCATATATAGGTATTTTTGTTCTTTGAAAGAGTCGTTTGTGATGGATTTCATCAGGACATTCTGCGGTTAAAAATGAGAAGTTAATGACTTGAATCTTTAACCGAAATAAGGACCGTTTGCTTAAATGGGTCTGCTGTCACTTATTTACAATGGTATTGAATCTCTCTCCATTAGTCAAGCATTAACTTCAATTGAGAGACTAAGTGACCTACGGCAAGGACCCCATTAATGATCCTTTGTGGCAGCTGGCAAAAGGCATGTTGCCTCACCAAAGGGCAGCGCCACCTCTAATTTTCTTTGCTTTTTAGAGAAATGCTTGACCTTCCTACAATGAATTTAATGGCAGAGGAGTGGGGGGGAAAAAGGGAGAGCAGAAGCTCGTATAGATTTAAAAAAATTGTTGCATTTTGTAATGATCTTCGGAGGTCGAAGTTCAATTTGAGATCTGGACTTAAATAGGGATACTATTTCAACGTATCAGCTGTCCATCAGCCCAGAAACATGCACAGGTGACTCGGCTAAAGAGATGGAAGTAGAAAAAGTTGAAAATACTCATCAAGTCAGGTGATGTCTCTGGAAAGGAAAAGAGTTAATGTTGGGCACAAGAAGGGTCTCGATCCAAAATGTCACCCATTGCTTCTCTCCAGAGATGCTGACTGTCCTGCTGAGTTACTCCAGCTTTTTGTGTCTACAGTTTAAACCAGCATCTGCAGTTCCTTCTTACACAACAGAGTTAATGTTTTGTCTTGAATAACTTTCAGGATCAGAATTGGAAAGAGTGAGTGGAAGAAAGAGATTAATTGGTTCTAATTTCCGCAGTGTACAGTGGGGGGGAAAAAGGCTGAACCAATCATCAATTATGTCCGGAATCTTGGCAGTGTTCAGGCACTGGAGATGGCCATTTTCCCCAACTCTGTTGGGTCCAAGTAAACAGCCTACCGAGGCCGGCACATATTAGTACAGCTGGTGGAATGGCTCAAATTATAGCACCAGACACCTTGGTTCGATCCAGTCCTTGGGTGTTGCCTGTGTGCAGTTTGCACTTTTTTCTTGTGGGTTTCCTCCGGGTGCTCCGGTTTCCTCCCACATCCCAAAGACATGTGGGTTTGTAGGTTAATTGGCCTCTGTAAGATGTCCCTACAGTGTAGGGAGTGGATGGGAAAGTGGGATAACATAAAACTAGTGTGTGAACGGGTGATCAATGGTTGGCATGGATTTGTGGGTTTGCTTCCCTGCTGGATCTTTCCATCTAACAAACAATGTAATAAAATCCCATTCTACATTCATTCCACTTAGCTCTTCAAATTATTCTCCATCTGTTGCCCATTAATTTACCTCTTGCTAGACCCGATTCATTCTGCTTCCAACACCCTCACAGGCAGTGAGCTGAGATCATTATTATCTCTGTGCATTTTTAATAAAAGTTTCTCCTCAAATCTTCTAAAATCTTTTGGTTAGAATTGGAAGTCTGTGCCCCTTAACCCTTGAACCATCTGCTGAAGGATACATTAACATCGGCTTACTCCTTCTAAACAAGTCATGATCTTGTACATCTCTGTGAAATCTCCTCTGAATTAACTTTAGCATCAAGGAGAACAGCCCCAGCTTGTGTCTAACCTTAAAGCTGAAACCCCTTATTCCTGGAACCATCCTCGAAGTCTCTTCTGGATGCACGCTAGGCCCTTTACAACCTAAATTGGATGTAGTACTCTAGTTTTGGCCTAACCAGTATTTTGCATATTCAACACGACTCCCAACTTTGGAATTGTTGTATTTTTTTTAGGTCGAAGATCCTCTAATGATTCTTTCAACATGATCTACCATTTCAGTGATTTTGGTTCAGATTTGGGTTTATTGTCACGTATTGACATTCAGTGAAAATGATTTGCTTGCATGCTATCCAATCAAATCAGTTAATGCTATTAAGCTAAACGCAAGTAAAATTGTAGAGGGAAGAAAATAGCAGAGTGCAGACTATACAGTGGTTTCTCAGCATTGTCGTGTAGCAGTTTTAAAGAAAAAAAGTCTAAATTCCACAGTGAGGTACCTTGGAAAAGCCAGACTGTATCCTAATTCGTGGCAGGACTGTTCAGAAGTCTGATAACAGAAGAAGAGGCTGTCTCTGAATCTATTTGGTCAATGGTCCTTTAGTTGTCTCGTGTACAGTGATTATAGGTACAGTGAAATCCATTTTTTGCATACAGTTCAGGAAAGTATTACTGTATGGTAGCACAATCTTAGATTAAGTACAATTTATAAAGGAATGGTCCACTGAGACTATATACAAGAGTCTGCAGGTTTTGGCACCATTTGCAAAGTCAAAGTTGCTTTAAGTGCAGTTGGCAGAGATAGATTTTTTGATTAGTACGGGTGTTGGAGGTTATGGGGAGAAGGCAGAAGAATGGGGTTAGGAGGGAGAGATAGATCAGCCGTGACTGAATGGGGGAGTAGACTTGATGGGCCGAATAGCCCAATTCTATTCCTGTCGCTTGTGACCTCATGGCAATAAAGGCCTGTAGTTCTGGCAACGTTGCAGGGTCGGTCTGGCCAAGAGAAGCTGTAGGCATCGCCCTCTGCTGCTCCACCGCTCTGTGCCACTGTAGGCTGCATCTGTGTGTATGTACTGTCTCTTGGAGCGGCGTCTGATCCAGTCGAACCCCAGGCTGCTGTAGGGCCTCCAGCGGTCTCCTGAGTCGGCCAGCGAACCGCCATCCCTCTCCTTGCCCAGCCAACAGTTCAGCCTTTATGTCCCGGGGCACCTCCCACAGCTGGCCACGAGGGTGCTGCATGCGATTTCAAGCATCTGCATCTTCTGCCCGACGGGAAGGGGGAGAAGAGGGAATGACCCGAGGGAAAGGTCCTTAATTATGTTGGCTGCTTTCCTGAGGCAGCATGGAGTGTAGATGGAGCCAATGGTGGGAAGTCTGGTTTGTGTAATGGACTGAGTTACATCCACAGCTCTCTGTAATTTCTTGTGCTCTTGGGTAGAGTTGAACCCGAACCAAGCTGTGATGCAACTTGACAGTATGCTTTCCACGTGCATCTGTAGAGGTTTGGAGACATGCCGAATTTCCTCAGTCTCCTGGGGAAATGATTTCTTGGCTGGCGCTTCAATGTGGATGGTTCAGCATAGATTATTGGTGATTTATACACCACAGAACCTGAAGCTCTTATTGGATGTCCAGGATCCTGGTTTCATTTTTACATCTCTTATATTTATGTTGTGCTGCATTGTCTCACTTTGTATTTTCTGACAATGTGCCACTTCGCGTTTGGCGTCGCTTAATGCATCTGGTCCAGAATATGTCTGCAGAAACAAAGAACTGCAGACACTGGTTTATGCTTAAGATAGACACAAAGTGCTGGAGTAACTCGGTGAGTCAGGACGGTTTTTTTGTTTTTTTTCCAGAGATGCTGCCTGTGTCTATCTTCAGGATATGTTTGCATTTGACTTGTGCTGTGAAGAACAGCAGGTCAAATGACCACGCTGGATCATCGATCACTTTCGTCACATTTGCATGCCCCGTTATGAACGTTTCTCTTTGGCCTTGAGAAACAGATGAAATAATGGGAACGCCTCATATTTTGTGATGAACCGCAGCAGTCGAGAATCATTTTACGGGAACATTTGTTGGCAATGTTGCAGGCACGTGCGTCAACATGATGGAATGATGATTTGCTAACTAGTTGTGTAGATTCAATGGAAAAAAGAATAGCCACCAATCATAAGTAAGATCATAGTGATAGCAGAATTAGGCCATTCGGCCCATCAAGTCCATCCTGCCATTCGATCTATCTTTCCCGCTCAATCCCATTCTCCTGCCTTCTCCCCATAATCCTTGATACCCTTACTAATCACAAACCTGTCAATCTTCACTGTAGAAATACAAGGGTCCAGAACCAGGGGCCACGGTTTAAGAAGAAGGAGCAGGCCATTTACAACTGGGATGAGGAAAAACTTAAGTTGCGAAGTTGTGGAATTCTGTCTCGGAAGGCAGTGGTGACCGATTCACTGGATGCATTCAAATAGTTAAATAGAGCTCTTGGGGCTAGCGGAATCTAGGGATATGGGAAGAAGGCAGGAATGGGGTACTGATTGTGGATGATCACATTGAATAGCGGTTCTGGCTCAATGGGCCGAATGGCCTACTCCTGCACCTATTGTCTACGTATCTATGTAAGTCGGAGATTGCCTGTATAGCCTTTGATAAGCCTTTCAACACCGCTTCTGTCATGATATTCAGGAATTTATGCAGAGGCCCAAGATCCAGGTCCTGGCGTATCACTTGGGTTCAACTAGGCAGGAAAAAGATATGGAACATCATTTGATAGTTTCTTCAGCATGGTGGCGAAATGTCCAATTTAGTCACAGCTGGTGTATTCACACTCAAAGATAACACAAAATGCAAGCAAATGGAATCCTGCCGAGGTCAGATAGATAGTGCATCGTTTCATTTATGCAGACTTTAACTGAAATTGATTTTCACCTAAAATGGTTCCAGCCAGGGATCAGGTATTGCAGCTGTAGGTTTAAATAACAGAATCTGTGAATGTTCTCCAGACCATAGGCAAGGTTGGGAGAAGATACGATAGTGGTGTGCATAACCAGGACTGGCCCGGTCACAGTAAATCGACTGACTCTACGAGTCAAAAACAAATTGTGCTGGAATTACATGCCAGGTCAATGGCTCTGTAACAAAGTGCACAGATTTAAAGTGTGTAGGGAGGAACTGCAGATGCTGGTTTACACCAATGATAGTCACGAACTGCTGGAGTCACTCAGCGGGTCAGACAGCATCTCTGGAGCAAAGGAAAGAGTGATGTTTTCGGGTCGAGACCCTTCTCCAGACCCTTCCACAGGCAGATAGACACAAAATGCTGGAGTAACTCAGTGGGAAAGGCAGCATCTCTGGAGAGAAGGAATGAGTGACGTTTCGGGTCGAGACCCTTCAGACTGGCAATTGTGGTACAGAAGGGCTGCGTGTGGCAGCAGTAAGAGTCTTCCTGCAATAAGCAACAACCACCCACTTAAACATTCAGAAATAATGCTTCCAAAAGCAGCAACATCATGAGCAACCATTAATATGGGTAAACTGACAGCTATTGTTCACTATATGTCAAATTCCACAGCATTCATTTTTTATTTCTAATCACCACATGCAAAAATGTTAAACCTGGCAACATCAATGACAGGTAATAGAAAGGCTTTGAACTTGTATTCTTGTGCTATTTGATTTGTACTCATTATAGGATATTTTGTCATTATCGGATATTTTGCTCAGAAACCGATTACTAAATATAAATCACACACGTTTTTACAGCAATTGAAGTTCGGTTTTTGAAGAGAGCCAAGTTATTCCATGCAGGTCTCCTTGTGAGAGCCTTTTGATGCAATGTCTTGCAAGCTAAGTTTATGGCACAGTTAAGGAAATGATCGAAGCACTTTTCTTGAATAAGGAATGCATTTTCAGGACTTGTTCTGTTCAACAGTAGGGTTTGCATTCCGTGAACCCTTATGTAAATCAGATTTTAAGCAAGTCTGTATCGCCATCCCATCCCCGAAATAATTCACTGACTCGGCTGCATCCAGGGCACTTTCTGCAGCACGTGGCCTTCTGGGTAAGTGCGGCCGCCATTGTCGCCTTCGAGTTCCGGCTGCCCAGAAGGGTCAACAACGGCATACGAAGGCTCAGTGGTCAATGTGCCGCCCGAAGGCTTGTCGGAAAGGAATTGAGCTGAGATGTCGGATGTGAGGGGCGTGGGCTGGTAAGAGGGTGAACCGAGTAATGCCTTCATCGACTTGAAGGTAGGCTGCAGGAGGCGCCCCCGGGACACAACGATGGCCAGGGGAGGGTCGTCTGTTTGCGGAAACTGCTCCAGTACATCAAGCGTGCGGGCTGATCGGACTTTGAATAATGGCGGCAAAAATGGTAGCTCCTGCATTTGTTAAACGTATACAAAATGAATTTCAATGTGCAGTTGCATATGTGGCAAATAAACCATGATTGAACTATTGTGTTCGATCTTGTCATTGGGGCACTTACTGTGATGCATGGCCTTCTTGGTTAGCATCACTGCCATTACCGGCTTGTTTCAGATGTAAACTTCAGCAAATGTACAGTGTTTTAATTACTAATTGCCAAGGTTGCATTAGGGACTGAGTGCAGAATTGTTTACGCTAGTGCAAGTTTAAAACAGTCTCCTATTGTGTCGGCCTATGCATTCCTATAAATCTGCACAATGTTATTTCCCTGCAAGATGTGGCTGGCAGAATTGAAGTCTTTGTTGTGTCAAGTTTGCAGACGACATGAAGATAGTTGTAGGGGCAGATTGTTTAAAGAAAGCAGGGACTCTGCTGAGGGACTGGGACAGGTTGGGAGAGTGGGCAAAGAAGTGGCAGATGGAATACAGCGTAGCGAAGCCATGCATTTTGATCATAGGAATAAAGGTGTAGACTATTTTCTAAATGGGGAGAGGATTTGGAAATTTGAGCTGCAAAGGGACTTGGGAGAACGGGTGCAGGATTCCCTAAAGTTAATTTGCAAGACGAGTTGGTAGTAAGGAAATGAATGCAATGCTAGCATTTATTTTGACAGGTCTAGAATATAAAAACAGGGATGTAATAATGCTGAGGCTTCATAAGGCATTGGTCAGTCTGCATTTGACGTATTGTGAGCAGGTTTGGGCCCCATATCTGAGGAAGGATTTGCTGGTATTGGAGAGAGTACAGAGGTGGTTTATGCGAATGATCTTGGGAATTATTGGGTTAACATATCATGAACATTTGAAGGCACTGGGCCTGTACTCACTGGAGTTTAGAATGAGGGGGAATGGTCGTTGAGACTTACCAAATAGTGAAAGGCCTTGATAGAGTGAATGTGGAGAGGATGTGTCCACCAGTGGGAGAGTCGAGGACCAGAGGGCACAGCCTCAG
Organism: Amblyraja radiata; assembly: GCF_010909765.2. Classification (NCBI taxonomy): domain Eukaryota; kingdom Metazoa; phylum Chordata; class Chondrichthyes; order Rajiformes; family Rajidae; genus Amblyraja; species Amblyraja radiata. Next base: position 34,309,105 of record NC_045957.1, on the reverse strand, counting down.
AATAAAAGGATGTACCTTTCGAAAGGAGATGAGGAGGGATTTTTTTTATTTTTTTTAGTTGGAGGGTGGTGAATCTGGAAGTCATTGCCACAGACTGCTGTGGGGGCCAAGTTAATGGATATTTTTAAGGTGGAAATTGACAGATTCTTGATTGGTAAGGGTGTCGGGGGTTATGGGAAGAAGACCGGAGGTTGAGGTTGTGAAGGAAAGATAGATCAGTCATGATTGAATGGCAGAGTAGACTGATGGGCTGAAAGGACTAATTCCGCTCCTTTAACATAAACTTATGAAGCTGAAGTCAAAACTTGCTTGTTCTTTTTGTCTGAAGTATACAGGATTCACCAGCCATTTTTTCGGTCTGATTACTTCTTTGTGCTTTGAGGACTTGCAATTTGTGCGACTGATTTCATTGTCATTATCTGTGAGACGGCTGAGGCTTTCGGTCACTTTAAATGTTGACCTGTGCACCTTTGATATTTAAACCAATTTACGATACTTTGATTATTAAAAAAAAAACTTTCATTGTTCATTGTATCTGTAATTAACCTATTACAAACTAAATTGTATTTTACATGGTTGTAGGGCAGATTGGACTCTGTTTTTCTTGGTTTGCTACAAATTGTTAAATTACCAATGCTGCAATATCAAGCAGGTTAGGACAAAGAATCTTGCATAAAGCTAATCAATCATTTGTGATTTTCTTCTCACTTGTAACAGCATGTGACTTTGAACATTCATTTGTAGAGCAGTTTTCATTGCTTCAGCTATCCCTAAGGACCTGCCAGTTAATTAATTAGTTTTGAACTGCAGAAAAAAAATCACCCAGTCCGTTTTTGTGCCAAAGGATTCAACGAGCAACTGTGAAAGTCATTATTTTTTCTTTCCATTATGATTTGAGGGATTATTGATGGTCAGTACTTGGTTGCAACTTGAATTACTATGTAATCTTTAATGTCACTGCCATTAGATTGAGAAATCATAAAATCCCTAAAATAAGAATGCAGTGAGGTCATTTGAACCCAGAGTCCCAGGTTCGATGCTGACCACAGGTGCTGTCTGTAAGTTCTCCCTGTGACCGCATGGGTTTTCTCCGGGAGCTCTGGTTTCCTCCCACACTCAAAACCAACAGGTTTGTAGGCTAATTGGCTTGGTATAATTGTAAATTGTCCTTCGTGTGTGTAGGATAGTGTGGGAGTCGCTGGCCTGCGCTGACTTGGTGGGCCGAAGGGCCTGTTTCCATGCTGTATCTCAAAACTAAACTAAAGGTCTCCCCTCAATCTCTGCTCCTGAGAAAACAATCCAAGTTTGTCCAAACTCGCCTCATTGCTATTACCAACTAATGCAGGCAGCATTCTGGTGAACCTCTTCTGCATCCTCTCTCAAAGCCTACACATCCTTCTTGACCAAATTGTATTAAGCTACATTAAGACTTCCTGACTCTTCCTCCAACTACCATATATGGAGCTGTATTCTACTGTGTGCTTTGTACTGTAGTCACTTCACTGTACACAACTCTGACTTTTTTTTGTCATCTGCATAATTACTTGCCAACCCATGTACTCTTGTCCCAAGTCATTAATGTATATGACAACAGAAATCGCAGCACAGATCTCTGTGGAACACCAGAAGGACCCTCTGTCTTCCATGGATGGGTCATTTCTGAATCTACAGTATCAGGCCACCATGGTTAGAGAGCTTTAAACTCCTCACTGCTTTAGAATGCAAATTAAAAAATCGTTGTTTAATTCATTATGTAACGGGAACAAATGGTTCATGGAGCATTTTAACAAAGGTCTGTTTTCGATAACTATATAATTAGGAAGTTATCTATGATGCAGCTAAACTTTCTCTCCATCACAGCATTGTAGGTCCTTTCAGTTTGTTATGACTGTCAGCTCTCTGGCTGTGCCGCGCTATTGTGACGCGCTTTCCCTCGAGTCATTTGCTGTGTACCCAACAAAATCTCAGCAACGTAAAACATAGAACAGTACAGCAGAACAGGAACAGGTCATTCACCCCACAATGTGTGCCAAACATGAGGCCAAGATAAACTAATCTCATCTGCTTGCCCAGGATCCATATGCCTCCATTTCCTACAGGAGTTAAATGTTTAAACTTAAGTCTTGACTCATTTTCTTCAATTTATCCTTGTTTTACTCAACTCTGCTTTTTGTGTTTCCTCCCCCAACAATTCTCTGCTCCTGGAATTAGAACTGTGGAAATCATAAAATGAAACACTTTACATTTGACATCAGAAGTTAGTAAGGTGGATGTTCAACCAATACTCTATGTATGGTGAATTGTCAATGGCATCTTGTTGATGCAAAATATGACATGCATCCTGACATGCATTCCCGAGGTCAGTATAACAAATCTTAGTGACATTAATGGGTATGTGAAAGCTAACTTGAAAATCATTCTTGTACATACAATCTAGGGTCGATGCTATGCTGTTGCACTCACATATTTAATTTTTAAGCATTGGGGATACAGATTGGAAACGGGCCTTCTGGCCTAAACGAGTCTGGGTCCACCAGCAATCACCTTTACACTAGTTGTATCCTGGGGACATTAGGGACAATTTACAGAAGCCAATAACCAACAAACCTGCATGTTTCTGGAATGTGGGAGGAAACCGGAACACCCGGAGAAAACCCACGCAGTCATATGGAGCACATGCAAACTCCGTACAGACAGTACCCATATTCGGGATCAATCCCAGGTCCCTGGCTGAGAGGCAGCAACTCGACCACTGTGGCACTCTGCCGTTCTAGTATCTGTAGTTAATCTTCAGTGAAACGGGACATGTAAAAGGTAGTAATCTATTGCATTATAAACCAGATTTAAATTGGATTAAAGTACAGGTACTTGCAAATTTGTAGTCAAGAATGGAGCTATGTAAATGCTGTTCCTTTATTAAACTCTCCTTGTACATCAAGTGCTAGTTGTATTCTGTAATGGCTGCCCCTTGTGGAATTTGGTCAAATCATTTTGGCACTATTACCTGCCATTATCATCTTTGAGAGCGTAATATATCAGATTTAGGAACGGATTGAAGGAGTGTGAGCCAAAGGCCACAATTTTAATTTTTGTTTGGATGACCTTTATCAACCATTAAAGCTTCTTTTGTAGTTTTATTTTGTTTGAATCCTGAGAATCTAATTACAGATCATCTATTCGCTCGGCGCTTTCTCTCGCCCTCCATGATTTTGCAGCCATTTAACGTAATAAAACAAATTGCTGTTAAATTAATTTGTGAGTATCCTGTATCACCTCGTGCAGACCCGAATGTGATCCTTTCAAAACAATAGTCATGGTCATTTAAAACGGGAAGAGAGCAGCTGGAGGAACTCAGCGGGTCAGCCAGCACCTGCGAAGGGAAATGGGCAGGGGACGTTTAGGGTTGAGACCCTTCATCTAGGCTGAAAGAGTAGATGGGGAGTTGCCAGTGTGAAGGGGGATGGGTGGGGCAAGAACTAGCAAGCTCTAGGTGGAAAGATACAACATTTTGGAGTAACTCAGCGGATCAGGCAGCCACCCTGGAGAACATGGACAGGTGACGTTTCGGGTTGGGACGCATCTTCAGACTAGAGAAGACCTTTCCCTACCTGAAACGTCACCCACCCATGTTCTCCAGATGTGCTGCCTGACCCACTAAGTTATTCCTGCATTTTGTGTCTTTCCTTGGTAAACCAGCATCTGCAGTTCCTTGTTTTTGCAAGCGGAAGGTTGACACGGGTGAGGAGGGATTCATTGGCAGCTTGGAGCCAGGTGAGGGAGGGAATGGTGGAGATGGTGATAGAGGCAAGGAGGTGATAAGCAGAGAACAAAAGGCGGCAGATCCTGGAATCTAGGAAAAGGAAGGTGACTCGTGGAACTGGATAAGAAGGGATGTTGGGAACAAGAAAGGGTTTACTTGATAGTAAATAGTGATGATGGGGGGAGGGGTTCCAGTGGGATCAGTAAATGGGTGATGGGCAGATGGAATAGGTGGGGGAGTGAGGAAATAAAATGGCTGATAGGGGATCTTGAGGGATGTTGGGGGCGGGGGGAGGAGGAAGTGTGGTGACCATGTTGGGGTAGGAGTTTGGATAAATAGGAGAGAAAGGAACAGAGGGTGCATGTTATCTCAAACTGGAGAATTCAATGCTGTTGGACGGGCTGCAATGTCTGACCCCCACCCCTCCTCTCTCCTCCTTTATACTGACTTCTCCATCCTACTCTGAGTCTAGATTCAGTGCATGCAAGAGCCACCTCTCGTCATTTAAAACACACTCCACTTTTTTATTTTACCCAAAAAGAATGACTTCACATTTTTCCACATCGTTTGGCATTTTCCACATTTTCTTATATCCTGTCTTCCAACCTCCCGCCAATGTTCTGACTCTGTTCTGGCAAAGTGTTTTTAATCTGAAATATTAAGTCCGCCCTTCTCCTTACAAATGCTGCCTGACTTGAGGGATGTTTCCAGCCATTTGCATTGGTATTTCAGAATTCCAGCATCTGCAGTTTTATTTCAAAGTATTAAACACTTTGAGACACAGGTAAACATTTTCCCTCACCCCCCCCCCCCCCCCCCCCCACCTACCTTTTCTTTCCATTTCCCCCCCTCCCCTGTGGTGTACATGGACTCTCATCTATATCTATCCCTCTGTTCCACCTACATTCCTTCCTCTAGCTTCACAATTCAAAACTCTTCAATCCTTTTGTCTTACAGCCACTGCCATCTCAACCCACGCCTTTGTCCAACCATCTGCATATCAACCCCCCCCCCCCCCCCCCCCCTCCTTTCACCAGTATCCACCCATTACCTACCAAGCTTTGTCTGCCCTTATTCTTTTGGCTTTCTCTTCTCTCTTGCCCTCCCCCCCCCCCCCCCCCCCCAAAATAATCAGTCTGAAAAAGGGTGTTGTCCCAAAACGTCACCTATCCATGTTCTCCAGAGATGCTGCCCGACCCACTGAGTTACTCCAGGACATTGTGCAGAAACAAGGAACTGCAGATGCTGGTTTACAAAAGTGCTGGAGTATTTCCCTCCATAATATGACATGCTAGACCAGTGCTCGAGTAACCCGCTGAATTTATCCAGCATTTAGTGTCCAGTACTTTGGGTACTTTTATTTTATCAACCAGCATCTGCATTTTCTTGTTTTTACAAGCAGAAAGTGTAAATGGACATTTGGTTAGCTTAGACTCAGTGAGTTGCATTGTGTTCAATGCACACTTGAAACCTTTGGCTGAAAGCACACTACTTGGTGTATTTACAGCTAATTATTTAATATGCTCCGGCTTCGAGCTTATTTGTTCTGATGACATGTGTAAAATTAAAATGTTTCAAACATGTTGAGGTGGGAGAGCAAGGGGGTAAATAAAGTTACATTTGTTATAATCTGCTCTCATTAGAATCCTTTGCTGGACCCGCCGTTTTCAACCATTAACAACTAACCATGGATTTCATTCTCTCAGCCCCTCCCCCCTCCAAGATAAAGGACAATGCAGGGAGATTAATGACTCTCTGACTTAACAAGCCAATCTAGTTAATCAAAATCAGGAACTAATTTAAAACATTACTGGCACCAATCGATGCTATCTTGGCCAAGTCGCACACCGTTTTGTTTTTTTAAAAGAATTGGTGTGTTTGGGAATTCCTGCTCAACCACACTTAATCTCTTGTTGAATGTTTGGCTAAAAATGTTTTTGTTGGGGGACCTTCTCACTTCAGAGTCCCGAGCATAAAATGCAGGTGGAAAAGCCAGTCCAGGGCAATGGAAATTTCGTCACGTAATTTCAAATTCGTGCTTTCTCTGTATTTAGATTTTGGATTATGGCGCACGAGGAGGCCATTCAAACCATTGGGTTTATGCTGACCCTCAGTACATTTCCATCAATCCCCTTCCTCCACTTATTTGCCTGGAAACTACTCTACAGCCCGCCACTGCCAGAAATTACAGCGAATTGTGGACGCAGCCCAGACCATCACACAAACCAACCTCCCTTCCATTGAGTCTATTTACACTTAACGCTGCCTCGGTAAGACCAACAGCAAAATCTAGGATGAGTCTCGCCCTGCTCACTCCCACTTCTCTCCTCCCTCATCAGGCAAGAGGTACAGAAGTGTGAAAACGCACTCCTTCAGATTCAGGGACGGTTACTTCCCAGCTGTTATCAGGCAACTGAATCATCCTACCAACAACTAGAGAGCAGTTCTGAGCTACAATCCACCTTGTTGGAGATCATCAGACTATCTTTAATTTGGTCTGAAGAAGGGTCTTGGCCCGAAACGTCACCCATTCCTTCTCTCCAGAGATGCTGCCTGTCCCGCTGAGTTACTCCAGCATTTTGTGTCTCTCTTCAGTTTAAACCAGCATCTGCAGTTCGACACTATCTTTAATCGGTCTTTACTGGACTTTTTCTTGCACTAACCATTTATTCCCTTTTTATCACGTACACTGTGGACGATTTCAATGTAATCATGTATAGACTTTCTGCTGATTGGTTAGCACGCAACAAAAGCTTTTCACTATACCTCGGTACACGTGACAAGAAATTAAACCAACCAATGTTATCTAACCAGCACCAGTTCCTGTGGGATTGTTGAAAAGGATTTATTTCCCTCTGGCTGTAAGGGTGTACATAACGAAAGTTTATGAAAATATTCCACCTGAAACGGTAAATAATGATACTTTAATTGCTCTCTACCATATATTTCCAAAAAAAATATTTGTAAGAAGATATCATATAGAAGCTTGCTTCATATTCCAAGTAACTTGGTACAATTTCAGAATTGCCACTTCTATATGGGATGCATAAGTCTGAAGAAGGGTCTCGAACCGAAATGTCACCCGTTCCTTCTCTCTAAAGGTGCCGCCTGTCCCTCTGAGTTACTCCAGCATTTTGTGTCAACCTTCGATTTAAACCAGCATCTGTACTTCTTTCCTACACACAGGATACATACGCTATTAATGCAAATCTCTCGAGTTGCTCATCTAAGTTTGATTCTTATTCATGTTCCCTGGTGTTAGATGATGATTAAGCATAAAAAAAGTTGATTATCTGCTCCCCATGCCTTTTGGTTTACGATTTTTATTTTTTCCCTTTTTTTTTGCTCTTTGCTAATGTCAATCCATTTGATGCGCGTCCATCTGTTGTAATATTTGCCTTGCTGCAATGATGACTGCAAGATGGATTGATGCCTCACATTAAATTTCATCTCTTCCTCAACTGCTCATGATTTATCTTGGCCCATTTTTTTGATTGCCAGTGATATATAGCGCACTGTAAATAGTCAAACAGAAAACTTTAATCAATATCCACTACTGGAGGTGCTGTCTTTCAGGTCAATGTTTCTGGCCACCCTTCCTGTGATAAAATTGTTCACCCTTGAATTGAACAGTCAATGTTTTTTTTTAACCACTGTGAGCTTGTTAGTTTGGAATGTATTTTAAGGCTCTCTATTCGGTTAAAAGACAAAAGAGTTCAGGTCTTAATGTTAATCAACATTACTAGTTTTTGATTGCAGCAGGGATTTAACGAGCAGTTAAAAGCAATGCACAGCATTATTCTTGTATAGGCAGCCTACATTGATTGGGGTATGTTGACCGGAACATCTTCTGTTGAGAGATTTAATTTACACACAGCCCTTTGAATCGCTTATTCATGGGGACATACAATAAATGTTCAAAGCAGCATTGAAACATTTGCCATGGAGTGAGTGACTAATCATTCTGTCAAGCTGTCTGAAGCAAAGAATGTTTGAAGATCAGGACCTTAAATCTAATATTCAGCTCGTGGTCTGCCAGACAGCAATGATCCTTGTTTCTGTGACCTGGACCGTGTACAGCTGGGACCGCAAGGCTCCCGAATGTTTTCATCAACGGTATCTCCGCAAAAATCCTTCAAATCCACTGGCAGGATATGCTCCCACGTCCTAGCATGGTCCCAAGATTAAGTCCCTAATTAAACTCTGTCAATTCTGCCTGGCAGGCCTGACAATGTACTCCTGAAATAGGCGATCTTTTCTGAGCCCTGTCACGATGGAAGATTACCAGATGCACAAGGGAAACTATTCAAGCGAGTTCCCATGTTTCCTCAGGGAAAAATAGTGTAACATACTCACCAACCTGGTGTGATACCTGGCCCATAGATGCTAGAAATGGGGAAGGATTTAAAATATACAAGGAGAAGCCAGAATCCATTCATTAGGAATACAGAGATGTCTGACAAAAATGGCGAAAGGCGTTCACCAACTTCCGAGGTATTTACTCGCCCTTTCAGGCATCACTTGAGGCTCTTGTAGCAGCATCCAAATAAGCCAACATCGGCCATCTTGAAACTCGGGAGTGGAGGCAAGTCATCTTCAATGCCGAGGGACTGTCTAGGAAGAGTTCCATCACGTAGTAATGCAACGTTTAATGTTGTATAAGATAGTAGATATTAGAAATCGATGCGTTCCCTATGTAATGATTCATCTTGGGTGAAACAAATGTAAGTGAGTTGGTCATTCTGAAGAATAACCAAATACTGACGGTTTGCCATTTTGTCAATAAGAGCGTTGCACTAATATCTCTGAGCGATTGATATCTTAGTCGTGATTTTATGCAGCATTAAATAGTTCATAGTATGATGCATATGAAAAATGTCTGAATCTACTCTTCCATTTAGATGCTCTGTAAAATCACCTACTTAATATCAGCAAAATATTATGTGTAGGAAGGAACTTCAAATGCTGGTTTATACCGAAGAGAGACACAAATTGCTGGAGTAACTCAACGGGTGAGGCGACATCTCAGGAGAGAAGGAATAGCTGATATTTTAGGTCGGAAGATAGAGGTGTCAGTGGGAGGTGGACCATGGTGGTGAGAAAAGGCCCGAACAAATTGGAGCTGGCAATATAGATAGATAGATAGATAGATAGATAGATAGATAGATAGATAGATAGCCTTTATTGTCATTCACACCGAAGTCTGAACGAAATTGCAGCAGTCATACATATAATACAATAAAAACAACAACAATAAACACATATTAACATCCACCACAGTGAGTCCACCCAGCATCTCCTCACTGTGATGGAGGCAAAAGTCTTAGGTCTGCAGTCTCTTCCCTCCTCTTCTCCCTCTGCGCTGAGGCGATACCCCCCGGGCGATGTTATAAATCAGTCCCGCGGCTCAAACACCGCGGCCCGGGGTGGTCGAAGTTGCCGCCCACCAGTCCTGCAGACGCAGCCGCTGGCCCATGGCCGAACCCCGGACTCAGGCCACCACCGCCAGAACACCGTCCTAGCCACCCTCACGTGAGTATCGTGCCGTCTTCAGCCTCGGGCTGGGCCGTCCCCGACATGGGCGCCCTACCTCCCCCGGGCCGTGCTGCCCCGACTTGGGTGTCGCTTCTCCCTCCAGCCGGGCCGCCCCGACTTGGGCGTCGCTTCTCCCTCAGGCCGGTCCGCCCCGACATGGGTGCCGAACCTCCCTCGGGCTGCGAGCGCCGCACCTCCCCGAGCTCGGCCGCTCCGACGGGAGCCTCGTTCCACCCTTGGGCTGGCCGCCCTCACGAGAGCGCCACAGCCTCTCACGGGAGCACCGTTCCAGCCCTGAGCCGGACCACCCTCACGGGAACGAGCTCAGGGCGAGTCCTGACGGGCTCTGCCTCCGGAGCCTCGAGGTCATCAGCTCCATTAGGCCTCAGCGCAGACGGAGACAGAGAAGGGGAATACGACAAAAAAGTCGCATTCCCCCGCAGGGAGAGACTGCAAACCCCGTTTCAACCCGCCACCCCCCCCCAAAACGCAAACTAAAAACCAAAAACTAGACTAACCAAAACAAAATAAACAACACAAAAAACACAAACAAACGGGACTGCCGGTGAGCCGCTGCAGCCAGAGCCGCGCCGCCACTCCGAAGGCGGCGCGGCACAATATGTGACCTCGGGAAGGGTGGAGTCCATAATAAAGGGTTCTGACCTGTAACACCACCCATTCCTTCGTGAAGTTGTTGGTTTAGAATGTATTTTAAGACTGCATGGTGGCGCAGTGGTAGAGTAGCTGCCTTAAAGTGCTTGCAGCACTCCGGGTTCGATACTGACTGTGAGTGCTGTCTGTGTGGAGTTTTACGTTCTTCCTGTGACCGCGTGGGTTTTCTCTGAGATCTCCGTTTCCTCCTACTTTCTAAAGCCGTACAGGTTTGTAGGTTAATTGGCTTGGTGTAGGGGTAATTTGTTCCTAGTGTGTGTCGGATAACGTTAATGTGCGGGGTTCGCTGGGCAGAACGGACTCGGTGGGCCGAAGGCCCTGTTTCTGTGCTGTATCTCTAAATCTGCTTAATTACTCCAACATTTTGTCTATCTCCAGCAGAATATTACTCCTGTGTTCAAAAGGGAACTGCAGATGCTGGAATAGCGAAGGTACACAAAATTGCTGGGGAAACTCAGCGGGTGCAGCAGCATCTATGGAGCGAAGGAAATAGGCGATGTTTCGGGCCGAAACATCGCCTATTTCCTTCGCTCCATAGATGCTGCTGCACCCGCTGAGTTTCCCCAGCAATTTTGTGTACCTAGAATATTACTCCTGGCTGGCTCCATGTGCACTCTAATGTTGTGGATGAGGAATAATGTTGCAGCATGATTTTTTTTTTTTTTATTACAATAATATAAGACATAAATGCCATATTACTTCTTATTTTAGATGTAATAGTAGAAAGAAAAGGTAAGAAAAGCAAGAAATATAGAAAGAGAATATATAGCTCGAAAAAGAAAAGAAGGTGATGTGAACTAAGGACAAAGAATAGGAGAGAGAAAAGAGAGAAGAAAAAAAAAAGAGAGAAATTGAAAGGGATATGCCTCCTTCATATCTTTACCCACCTCTCACCCGGTTCTGAAACACTTAATTTCTAAGGTTGTGTTGCACCAGATGCTTGTAATAAGTCGATAAATGGAGACCAAATCTTTAAGAATTGGTCTGATTTGCCTGATAGGACGAATCTCATATCTTCAAGGTGTAACATTTCCGACATGTTTGAAATCCACATTTTGAGCGTCGGTGTGGGTGCATTTTTCCAGAATTTAAGTATAAGATTTTTTGCCTTGTTGCAGCATGTTAAAGAAGAACTGGACCTGTATTGGGTATTTCCAGTCCTCATGGGAGTATTTGCTGCTTATTAAAGCCCCTGTCCCACTTGTGTGTCCTTGGCATGCTAATTACACGGCCTCGCGGTCGCGTTGAGGCGTGACGGTCCCGCGAAGGTTGCGCGCGACTTCATGCGTCCACACAGCCGTCTGGAGCGCGTGACGTCATTTGAAGATAGACACAAAATACAAGAGTAACTCAGCGGGATGGGCAGCATCTCTGGAGAGAAGGAATGGGTGATGTTTCGGGTCGAGACTCCAGTCTGAAAGAAGGGTCTTGACCCGAAACGTCATCCATTCCTTCTCTCCAGAGATGCTGCCGGTCCCGCTGAGTTACACCAGCATTTTGTGTCTAACTTCAATTTTCTTGGCCCTGCTCTGGGAGTAGAAGTGGGGGCGGATCCGGACGACAACGGCCGTGAGCCCCAGGCCGAGTTCGGCGATTGTTTGCCTGCTTCTGCTGCTGTTGAAGGTGAGACGTTGCGTCGCGTCAGGGTCTTGGGCCTGTCCCACTTTGACCGTCAGTTACGCCACAGGCCAGTGGCGCGCGAATATTTCGTTCGCTACAGAATTTCCGAGCGCTGTGCGATACCGCGCACAACTCTATACCCCTCCGCGCGTCTCAGAGGGACTGGCCCCGCAAGGCCACACGATGCCCGTGCGCCTCAACATGACGATGAGGTCGCATAATTTGCGTGCCAAGGACACGTAAGTGGGACAGGGCCTTAAGTCTGGAGGGTAGCAGCGTGACTTGACAAGACGCAGTTGGAGGGGCCTCTTGTGGTTAGTAAGCTTGCAGATGATAATAAAATAGGTGGTATCATAGACAGTGTGGAAAGCTATCAACAGTTCCATTGGGATCTTTATCAGCTGGGTAAGTGGGCTGAGGAACGGCAAATAAATTTAATTCAAATATGTGTGGGGTGTTTGCTTTTTGGAAGTCAAACCAGAGCAGGACTTTTGGAGTTGGGGAGTGGTGTAGACCGGAGGGACGCAAGAGTACAAGTACGCAGTTCCCTGGAAGTTTCATTACATGTCGTCCAAGAGGTCAGGAAGGCTTTTGGACATGTTGGTCTTCATCAGTAAGGGCATTGAGTGCAGTGGTCGGCATGTTATGCTGCAGTTGTGCAAGTGTCTGAGGGGTGGGCAAAAAGCAGTGCATCAAAACTTGAGGGGCATAAATCGGGTGAAAGCAGTTTTTTTTTGGTCCCAAGGTTGGGGAATCAAGTACTGAAGGGCATAGGTTCAAGGTGAGTGTGGAAAGATTTGAAAGGAATGAGGGACAACTTTTCCACCCAGCCGGTTGTGTATATATGGAACGATTTGCCGGAGGAAGTGATTGCGACAGGTGTGCTAAATAATCATTTAAAATACTTTTGGACAGGATCATTGAGAGGAAAGGTTTAGAAGGATATTAAAGTGGGTAAATTGACCTCACTTAGCTGACCATCTTGGTTGGTATGGATGAGTTGGGCCAAAGGAACTGTTTGACTCTTTGATTCTATAGTTAAGTATACTTCATTGCTTTGACTTGAAGAAAGCTAGTATGGATGCCTGTCAACTGTATGCCATTAGTTTCCATTTTCTCTAAATTTTTCAAATCTGCCTCAAAATTGTAGGCAATGGATTATTAGATCATTAGCCTATTGTAGATGTCGGGTTGTTGACTGCTAAACTAAAGGAGAGATCTAGAGAGAGTGTGATGGGTTTTGGCTGAGATCTGATTTTTAGATCAGGTATTCGTACATCTTCTTCCCTTCAGATAGCCACAGACCTCTCGTATAGTTCCAATAGTATCTGATTTAATGTGTCACAAGTAAATTATAATCATGCTTAAAACTGCATGCAAATGTTTTTGCAGAATCCTAAATATAAGGTGCATTTTGGTTGGGTCACCCCTGACCAGTATACACATATTTGCCATTTCAGCAATGTCGCAAATGCCTGAATGCATTTGTTTTATGTCTGCTTGCACGGCTATATATAAATTCAGCTGTTTAGTGTGACTCTTCATGCCAATTGCATTGCTGGCGTTCATGCTTCTGGCCATGTGAAATAGTATTTACTGTACAAAAGAATTTGGTTTGTTGCTACAACAGCTGTAAACTACTCGGCATAGCTTCAGGAATAGATAATTGCATTCCAGGTTAAAATGTCCTCCTGGAATGGGTGCCCATGTATTCACTAATTTTGTACTTGCTCAGGATTATAATTAAGGTTACCTCTACCACAAGCAGAGAGCAGTCCTGAACTACTATCTACCTCATCAGGGACCCTCGGACGATCTTTGATCGGGCTTTACCTTGCACCAAACATTATTTTCTTATCACGTATCTGTACACTGTGGCTCAATTGTAATCATGTATTGTCTTTCCACTGGCTGGTTAACACGTTACAAAAGATTATCACTGTACCTCAGTCCACATGACAATAAACTAAACTAAACCCTGTTTGATTTCTCAAGTACGTGACAGTGCTTTATTGCTGAATTTGAAGCTTTGGTGGACAATAGTTCTCATTAACCCCTTGAGATTAGCACACAGGTGCAATCTCCTCTGGTCCTGTCAACATAGTATTTTCTTTTTCTAGGCATAACTTAAAGTTCTTCACTTACTGATTGGGAATGAAGCTAATTGGAAGGTTTTATTTGGAATCGGCAGCTAGAGAATTTCAGACTCTCAATTTACGTTTTAGCAACTGCAGGATTTAAAAAAATTAAGACCTTTTTAATAGCTTTAAGTTTATTTGTGTTAGTAGTCTGCATGTTACATTGTTTAACAGAGTGTATTTGCACAAGTGCCAATAGGAATAACAATGTGTCAAACTTCAATGGCCACTTGCGGTGAAACTGACGGATTGTATTCTTAAGAGGCAAAGTGGCTGCTTTATGTGGGAGTTATTTTCTTTGGACTTTTTTTGTAGGACAGTTTTTTTTCTGTTTTTCAATTTCCAAAGCAACTTCTAAGTAGTTCTCCAATTCCCAATTGAAATCATGTTATTACCAACTTGGGCCACGTAATACTACTAATGTCCCCTAATTCATCGATCATACCGTATGCAATTCACGGGTAAAGGGGTCACTCATTTTAGCAGAACTACCTGTATTCAGATTGCTGGAGTAACTCAGCGGGTCAGGCAGCATCTCTAGAAAACATGGATAGGAGTTTAGGTTTTCAGACTCGTTCATTGTCTCCTTATATCAATGAAACTTCATGTTGGGATAGTGCTGTCTGCACAAAGGCTATGTCGTCAAAGCAGATCTACAGCAAATAACACGTTTCAGGCTATGACATTAAAAGACAATATGATAGTCTGCAATTGTAGTGGGCAGTGGTAACCGCTGCGTCTTTAGGACAGGTGGAATGAGATTGCCATAGAGAGTTTACTAGCACAGAGACTGAGGACAAACACGTTGATATAGTGGTAGAAATCAGCAGCACCAACCTCATCTGTAGAGCCATTCACATGCTGTAGCTAGCTGAAGAAATATGCATACTTTGGCATTGTGTATTCCTGCCAGATGTTCAGGATCTCTTGGCCGAGCACTCTGATTTTCAATTTGCATGGAAATAAAAAAGCAAAAATGCTAGAATAAGACCCCTAGACTTCTGCTTAAAAGCTTGGAATCTCCAATAAGAAACCAGAAAGATACGTTACTGGCTCTGTTTGCCATCAAAGAGCCAGGTTAAAAGTGCTTTTGACACTCTCTATTCATTGTGCAGCGAATAAACAGGATTATTTAAGAAAATCACTATTTGGCAGAACTGAAATGTGGATTAATGCTTTGTTTGGTCTGGGTTTGGCACAGTGACTTAATAGAAAGAGTTCAGCGACGGAAATAATTTAACCCGCAACCTCTGATTACATTTTGGCTCCAGCAGCCTGCACTTCTGAATTGTTGGCTTGGAGAGATAAGACAATTGCAGACCCTTTTGGCATCCATTCTGGAACCCTTGGCACCAGGCTTTATCACATTATTTCATCATCCATGCTCACAATATGCTCTGCTCCCAGGTGGCGGAGAACATGGATTAAAAACCATCAAGATGTTTTATTTTCTTGGATTTTGTGTGACCCAAATGAGTCGTAAACAAAATTAAGTGAGCTTCTTCATGTAGTGGCTTTAATATATATATTTAATTTAAAAAAATGCACGTTTTTTTCCTGCTCAAGTTTGGCTTTAGCCTTCATAGTTTAGAAATTCAGCACTGAAACGGATCCTTCAGCCCACTGAGTCCATGCCGACCAGTCTTCACCCCATATGCTAGCACTATTCCACACACTAGGGACAATTTATAACTTGTTTTAATACTAAAGCCAATTAACCTACAAACTTGCACATCTTTAGGATATTGGAGGAAACCAGAGCACCTGGAGAAAACCCACGTGGTCACAGGGAGAACGTACAAATTCCGTACAGACAGCACCCGTAGTCGGGATCGAACCCGGGTCTCTGCTACTGTAAGGCAGCAACTCTACTACTGCGCAACTGTGCTGCCAGTTTTCCTTATTTTAATTTTTTTCAATGGGAACCTTTTGGTTCCATTCGTGCTACATGTAGAGGTAGAGGTGACTTGTTCTGAGTGTGAGACTTGGATAGTTTTCTCTCCAGCTTTGGAGGCTGAGGGAAGACCTGACAGAAATATAAATAATTATTAGAGGCGTAGGTAAGGGAGACGGTTAGAACCTTTTCCCTGAAGGTGGACATGTCAAAGGTTAGAGGGTGTGGCTTTAAGGTGAAAGGAGGAAAGTTTAAAGGCGATGTTCGGAGCATGTTCTTATTTTACACACTTGTAGGAAAGATATTGGCAAGCTTGAAAGGGTTCAGAGAAGATTTACGAGGATGTTGCCAGGACTAGAGGTCTGAGCTATAGAGAGAGGATGAGTGGGCTGAGACTCTATTTCTTGCAGCGCAGGAGGGTGAGGGGTGATCTTATAGAGGTGTATAAAATCATGAGAGGAAAAGATCGGATAGATGCACAGTCTTTTACCCAGAGTAGGGGAATCGAGGATCAGAGGACATAGGTTCAGGGTGAAGGGGAAACGATTTAATAGGAATCTGAGAAAACTTTTCTCACAAAGGGTGGTGGGTGCATGGAACAAGCTGCCAGAGGATGTAGTTGAGGCTGGGACTATCCCAACATTTAAGAAACAGTTAGGCAGGTACACGGATAGGATGGGTTTGGAGGGATATGGACCAAGCGCAAGAAGTGGGACTAGTGTAGCTGGGACATGTTGGCCGGTGTGGGCAAGTTGTTTCCACGCTGTATAACTCTTATGACTCTAGTAGTGGGTACCTGTAAAAACACTGCCAGTGGTGGTGGTGTAGACAGATATGATAGTGGCATTCAAGAGGCTTTTGGAGAAGCACGTGGATCTGCAAGAAATGGAGGGATATGGATTACCTGCAAGCAGGAGATTCATTTAATTTGGCATCAGTTGTGTACAGACAGTGTGCGCCGAAGGGCTTGTTCCTATGTTAACAAAGAGGGGCGGTGTGGCAACGAGACATGCAATTTGTCACCAAATATGATTCTAAACATTTAAGAAGCACTTGTGCACCTATGCTTTTAGCACAGTATTACTGGCATTCAACTGAACAATAAAGGTTCTTCATAATTATACCTTGCATAACCAGTCAAGCGGAGAATGGGAACAAAGAGGAGTCTAGACGTTGTCCAGTCTAGATAGTGAATTGAAAGCTAGTTCACTTATGCAAGTCAATTGTTTGAATTTTTCTGTTATTTATGGTTGAAATTCAGTCAGAGACCAACAGCCAGTTAATGCGAGTTTTGTCCTTTTTCATTGTATGCTTGGGAACATTTACTCTTCAAGAAAGCACACAAAGGGGGGAAGAGGATGGAATGAAAGAGAAACTTCTTGGCACAACATAAAGATGCTCCCAAGCACATTACTTCATTGGTTGAAATGTGCAAAACAAGATGCATAGCAAGCTCCTAAAAACTGGAATGCGATCTTGATTAAATCATTTGTTTTCAGGTATTAAATTGTGGTAAATATTAGCCAGACCCAAAGTATATCTCCCACGTGTTCATCCAAGTGGTAAAATGCGATCCTTTGCATTCAGCTGGGAAAGTGGAGGGAGGGAGGAAGGACTCGATGTAATGTCTTATTTGAAAAATGGCAGCTAGAATTGTGCAGCACTCCTGTAAATCTGCGCTGGATTTAATGAAAGGTGCGTGCTTTAATCTCTTGGTTTTGTTTATTGTCACCTGTACCGAGGTACAGTGAAAAGGCTTTTCGTTGTGTGCTATCCAGGCAGCGGACTATACATGATTACAATCAAGGCGCCCATAGTGTACAGATACAGAGAATATAATTTTGTTATATCTTATTAGCTGTTGGCATGGAGGGCAACGCAGGGACACGGCTGGCAGAGCCAGGTTCGATCCTGACCTCGGGTGCTGTCTGTGTGGAGTTTGCACCTTCTCCCAGTGACTGTTTGGGTTTCCTCTGGGTGCTTGGGTTTCCTCCCACGTCCCAAAGACGTGTGGGGTTGTAGGTTAATTGACCTTGGTAAATTGCCCCTAATGTGTTGGAACAGGATACAAAAGCAAGGTTACATAGAACTAGTGTGAACAGGTGATCGATGGTCGACATCGACTCGGTGGGCCGAAGGACATTACCACGCTGTATCTTTCAATCAATATCTCTAAGAGGTTTTGACTATACCGAGAACAGAGCTTAGACTTGTGCCTTTGTAATCTCTCGCTAGGTTTCTATCTCTTGATTACCTTGAAGTCATGGTAAATGTGCAGAAAGCCAAGTACTAGTAACTTAACAAGTGGGACACCCTGACTTCAGCTGAGATATTTTACTGCTGTTGTTTCTGAAACCTCTGCATGATTCAGGCTTGAGTCATGGAGAAATCTGCAGAGCTCAGGCTCCAAGGACAGATAATAGAGATGCAAGCAAGACCTGTAGAAAGTACATGCTACTTTTACTGTTCAATAAATAGGAATAGGAATATTTTATTGTCACATGTGACTATGCACAGTGAGAGTCTTTGCTTGCGTACACAATGTATACAAATAGCAGCCACCTACGGCGCTGACAAAGTTACAAAGCACGCCGGCTCCCCCTCTTGTTTCCCCCCCCCCCCCATTGTCCATTGTGCTTTCCCCCCCCCCCCACCTCCCTCACGGCGGTCCCCCCCCTACGCCGGGTGCTCCATTTCCCCCCCCTCACGGTGGTCCTCCACGCTCTCATTGACCTTGGGTCGATCCTGCTTCACCACCGCTGATGCTCCATCGTTATAAGGCTTCACTGCTGCCGAGGCCTCACCGTTGTCGACGCCCCACTTCACGCCTCCGTGGTGCCGACCCAGGCCCTAGCCGCGGGCTCTGTAGGCCGCCTTGCCTGGCCCGGGCTTCAACGTGGCGATCTGTTGGGCATCGAGACTGCGGTGCCTCGATAAACGCTGCCAGCCGTGTTCCCAGTCCACCAAATACAGGAAGGGAAAATGGTTAGGCTGGTTTTTTACTTTGCAAAAAAACTTAATCTTTTTAACATTTGCTCAGATAATACACTGTAAACGATATAATAAAGGAAAGAAAAAGTTCATATACATACATATACACAAATATATAAATATATATTTATATCTATCTATCTCTATATAAATATGTATATAATATATCAGTTTTTAGACTAGTAACATTAAAATATTGATTATGCAAGCGCATTTTTTTCCATTTGATTGTATGCCAATTAAGATTCTTTAGGTTGTTGTTAAACTTCACTAGATTGTATTTGTCAGTCTGTATCATCTGTGCTGAGCATCTAAACATCACGTCACTCACTCACTGGCAGTGTACATAATGAAAAGCCAGCGTGCAGCCTGCAGTGTTTTCATCAGGACATTCTTTACCACTCGTGACAGTTGTGTGTGTGTGTGTGTGTGTATCTGCTCAAAAATCCGCAGCTGAAGGACGTGGTGCTTTGCCTGTAAATTTCTGGGAAAGCAGCAACATTTAAATTAATCGTGCTGATCCATCAGCAATAGAGTTTCTTAATTAAGATCATTTAAAAAGCAATTCCTGAACCAATGTATTCTCATAAAGCTATAAAACATCAGCTCTCATATTGACATTCCAAAGCAGTCTGGTGCCAATGAATATTTTCCTTTCCCCGGAGTTAAATGCGGCAACTACTTTGTATGCAAGATTCTGTGAAATGAACATTAAGTAAATGATAAGGCGATGGTATTATTCGAGATGTAAAAGTTCTTCAGGAGTATATGAACCAGGAGCTTGTATTTGAATCTGTTACTTTAAAGGACATGGGTGGGGATTTTTCATATGGACTCGTAGAGATATACAGCGCAATGGGCCCTTGGCCATGACATCTGTGCTGATCCTCTTGCCCATTTAAACTAATCTCATTTGCCTTCATTATTGTTCTTGTTTCTCCTTACAACATGTAAGAAGGGGGCGGCATGGTGCTACAGTGGTGGAGTTGCTGCCTTAGTGCCAAAGACCCAGGTTCAATCCTAACTGCAGGTGCTGTCTCTATGCAGTTTGTACATTGCCGTTCCCCCTGTGACTGCGTGGGTTTTCTCCAGGTGGTCCGGTTTCCTTCCTACTGATCGGCGTGGAATCGGTGGGCCGAAAGGCCTGTTTCCGCGCTGTGTCTCTGACGTCTAAAGGTAGAAGGCCATTCAGTCCATTGGATCTGTGCCAGCTCTGAATGATCCCATTAATACCATCCCTAACTTCCCTGTAAACTATTCTCAGCCACGTCCTGACCAGTAGCTCTAACCATGACCATATTACAGTGCATTGAATAATTGGTAATGGTCCACATCAGTGGCACTCTACCAGATAATCCTGACTCCTTGCAATTTGCATGCAAAAGAAATAGGAGCGAGGATGCCATCTCGCTTGGACTGGATACGTTCTGGATCATCTCGACATTAAGAACATCAATGTCAAGATGCAAACCATTGATTCCAGCCCGGCCTTCAACACAATAATACTGAAGAAGCTCATTTCTAAACGTCTGTTCCTTGGTCTTGGGGCTTCTATCTGTAATTGGCTTCTGGGCTTGCTGACTGACAGACGATTCTCTGTTGGAATTGGTCATCATGTTTCCTGCACCCTGACCCTCAACACAGGAGCTCCTCAGGTTAATGCTCAGTCCCCTGCTCTATTCCCTGTACATCCATCTGGGGGTGAAGAGATGAGTGAATCAACGAGTTGCGGTGGGAGTGATCTCCGTAGAATATGGAAAGGCGTGGAGATGGGAGATGTGACTGGTGGTGGAATTTAGGATGAGAGGGGATCTTATAGAAACATATAACATTCTTAAGGGATTGGACAGGCTAGATGCAGGAAAAATGTTCTTGATGGTGGAGTCCAGAACCAGGGGTCACAGTTTACGAATAAGGGGTAGGCCATTTAGGTCTGAGATGAGGAAGACCTTTTTCACCCAGAGAGTTGTGAATCTGTGAAATTCTCTGCCACAGAAGGCAGTGGAGGCCTATTCACTGGATGTTTTCAAGAGAGAGTACGATATAGCTCTAAGGGCTAATGGAATCAAGGGATATGGGGAGAAAGCAGGAACGGGGTACTGATTTTGGATGATCAGCCTTGATCATATTGAATGGGCTGAATGGCTTGAAGGGCCGAATGGCCTACTCCTGCACCTAGTTTCTATGAATCATGTTGAAGGTCGTGGTAATGTCGGTGAATGACGTGTTGGATAAGAAGGCTGGAGGGGTGAATGGTAAGGACCAGGGGGTTCTATTCTTGTTCTGTTAGAGGGGTGGAGGGAGGGGGGGGAAATGTGGTTAACTCTTTAAAATGCACTCTTAAAATTGAAAACACTTTTCGAGAGGGATGGGAGATAGAAATTAAACGCCGGCAACCTATGAAATTAATTTTTAAAAGTTGCATGTTCACACTAATTGCCTCAGATATACAGTTGATGTTATGAAACGAAAATGGTATATTTATCAATATATTTTTTTTAAATCATCACTTAGCAATTGCCTTTTCAATAATTAGCTGTATTTCAATTACTAAGCTCTTTGCACTTTAACAAAGTATGAGGAGTTGATTGGAACTGCTCTGATCCTTGAATTTGGATTAAATCAGCAGAGCCTTTTACTTTGGTCCGTGCAGGGTAAGTACTTAATGATCTGCACAATCATATGTACATTTAACCCGCTATAAGTGGTGGCTTTACGATTGACTCCTACAATAACACCAATTATCTGATCATTGCTAAAAGTATGGTGTGTAGTGACAACCATACAGTTAAAAACATAAGATATGACATGTATCTGAGAGATGGTTTTGTGAATTTCAGAATTGGATAAATTGTTTTTCTCCAGAGAACCAATACATAATATTGCTCCTTCTACACCATGCTCCTCAAATTTGCCTGGTATTTTCAGCAATTCCTTCCAATCTCGTTCCTGCCTTGCCATGCAGAAGACCCATGTAGGAGGTTGACGGGTTCTTGATTAGTAATGCCCCTGTCCCACTTAGGAAACCTGAACGGAAACCTCTGGAGACTTTGCGCCCCACCCAAGGTTTCCGTGCGGTTCCCGGAGGCTTTTGTCAGTCTCCCTAATGGTCGAAAGTGAGTTTCCACTTCTTCTATGTTCGGACGATTATTTCAAAAAATTAAAAATCGGCCGCGACTAAAACTAGGTTGCCGTTTTAAAAATCTGTAATTTTTTAGTCGAAGCCGCTTGTGATGCTAGTTGAAGGTGGTTGCTGGAGGTTGCAGGTAGTGGAAGGTCTTGCCTTCCTTGGGTGGGGTGGGGTGCAAAGTCTCCAGATGTTTCCGTTCAGGTTTCCTAAGTGGGACAGGGGCATAAGGATGCCAAAGGCTCTGGGGAGAAGGCAGGAGAATGGAGTTGAGATGGAGAGAAAGATCAGCCATGATTGAATGGTGGAGTTGTTTCTATGGGCCGAATGGTCTAATTCTGCTCCTATGACTTTCCACCAGGTGGAGGATTCCACCAGGTGGAGGATTCCACCAGGTGGAGGATTCCACCAGGTGGAGGATTCCACCAGGTGGAGGATTCCACCAGGTGGAGGATTCCACCAGGTGGAGGATTCCACCAGGTGGAGGATTCCACCAGGTGGAGGATTCCACCAGGTGGAGGATTCCACCAGGTGGAGGATTCCACCAGGTGGAGGATTCCACCAGGTGGAGGATTCCACCAGGTGGAGGATTCCACCTGCAAATTCCCCTTCATATCTCACGCTCTCCTGACTTGGAACCATATTGCTGATCCACATGCCAGACGCAGGCATGTGGGACCAGCTTGGTTAGGCAACTCAGTTGACATGGAAGAGTTGGGCCAAAGGGCCTGCTTCCATGCTGTATAGCTCTAGACATGAACAGGCACTTAATGGTATTTTTGGTAATCAGTCATTTTAGTCATGAAGAAGGGTTGGCTTCCCCTCTCTGAAAATGAGAAAATTAGTTTAGGTTCAAGATAGTGGAAAAACAGGCCCTTCAGCCCATCAAGTCTACGCCGACCAATGATCACCTGCACTGCACACAAGTTCTATCCTGCATACTCGGGACAATTTACACATGCCAATTTAACACTCAAGTCTTTGGAATGTGGGAGGAAACTGGAGCACCCGAAGAAAACCCACGCGTTCACCGGGGGGGGGGAACGTACAAACTCTGTACAGTCAGCACCTGTAGTCGGGATCGAACACTAGTCTCTGGCGCTGTCGACCGCTGCATCACTGTGCTGCCCTCTGTTGGATTGTTTTCAGGATTTGATGAGAGTTGCCAGAATCGATCCAATAGAATCCTTGGAATGAGTTTAAATAGCTCGGGATGGGTGTTGGATGGTTTAAGGATCGTGTGTACCCTTGCATGCTTCCAATACACGGGTTGCAGCCCTAATGCTGAAAATAGATGGCTGGTATCTTCTATGACTACATCTATTGCCCACCTTTTCAGTGCTAAAGGTTTTGTTGCAATTCATCATTTTATTTAATCTTCATCATCAATCACCATTTTCATCATTGGCGCCTGTTGGGACTGGAACAAATGGTTAGGCGCAACTGAAAAGAAAAGTGGTGTCGAGTCAGAAGACTAGTTGAGTGCAATTTTTGACACTGGGATATCAGCATGAAAGATGGCTCAAGATACAACTGTTTGCACAATAAGGTTAGGCTAATATTTAGCCAAAGAACTGGTTCCTTGAGATTAGTTGCCATTTCCCATTAAGCAGTTATTTTGCTTAAAAAGCATTTATGTTTTTAAATATATTATATTTATATATAAACTCTCGTCTGAAGAAGGGTCTCAACCTGATTCATTCTCTCCAGAGGTGCTGTCTGACCTGCTGAGTTACTCCAGCATTTTATGTCTATCTTCATCTGAAATATGTATTTGCTGAGTTGTTGATATATTTTGTTTTGTAAGTGAAATCAAATCATTTTTTTGTTTCGTGTGCCAGGTGTCATGACAGCTTGTTTGTTATTGAGTTTAAACTGCAAACTACCACTTTTCCTCCAACCTGTTCCCATAAATATTACCATAATAAAGTTTTATACTCTGACATTTGTAATATCTAAGTGACAGTGCTGAGTTAATGGCAATGCTAATATGATATTTTTAATGATAAACTCCATCTGTAATTTTATTTAATATCTCTTTCAATTATTTTTTATCTTGATGTTCGTGTCGCCACATGGCACACATCTGGTTATTGGAACTACCTAGAAGGTAGATTTAGATGAATGGGAAAAATAAACAACAATATTCAGTAGTTTTTGAAGATGATTAATGTGAAATATAAACCTTTTGAAAGATGGTTATTGGAAGTTTTGACATTAGCATACAGTTTATGTTAAATAATGTGCAATAGATCTTAATAGTTGAATAAATTATTATCCTTAGTAATCAAAATTCTTATTCTGTTTTTTCTATGTCTCATTTAGTTGAGAAACCCTTTTTCACTTCTCTTAGATAACTATCTCCACTCTCCCATCACCTGCTCAGCTCTTCAGTTTATGTCTCAATCGAAGTATCTTACAATTTGTATTAATGCGAGTCAATTTCTGGATTTGAAAGCTAGGGTGAGTTAATTAGATTTGTGACAATCATGATGCATAAACCTTATGAATAGAATTGTACAAATATATCGGATGTTTTCTGGCTGTCAGTCTGGGTCAGCTATTTGTTTTCAAAAGTTAATTGAGTTTATTCATCCTACCTTAGGCTTACTTAAAAAATGGTACAAAAGGTAATAGTGTTTAAAATATTGTGCAGTGGCACAACAAAGATTCAAGCAGCCTGACACCAGGGCTCGATCCTGACCTTGGGTGCTGTCTATACGGAGTTTGTAGGTTCTCTCCGTGACCACGTGGGTTTTCTCTGGTTGCTCCCGTTTCCTCTTACATTTCAAAGATGTACAGGTTTGTAGAGTAATTGGCTTTGGGAATTGTTAAAAAAACCTAGTGTATAGGATGCGAAAGTGAGATAACATAGAACTAGTGTACGGGTAATCGGTGGCTGGCGTGGACTTGGTGGGCTGAAGTGCTTGTTTTCATGCTGTGTCTCCAAGTAAACTATTAAAGCATAGATATCATTGGTCCGAATCGTGAAGATATGATAATTGGATGGGTGAAGGACATTTGTATTCCAGGCCTATAGCTGATCGGTGTTTCAGAGTTAAAATGTTTTTTTGTTTTTTTCTACAAAATACACAAGTTTCTTTCATGCAGTGTCATTGATCTTCCATTCTTTGGGTGAGAATAAATTTGGCTGATAAGGACAATAGTCCACTGCACAAGTTGATTTAATATGGATGAAGATAGGACTTCAAGATGCTGACTAGTTCACCACACATTAAACAGCTGCAAATGGTATCTGCTGGGCAAACAAAACACCCTATGTTGGGAATGAGTAAATGGCGATGATCAAATCTTGGTTTATTGTACCAGCACAACATATAAAATTATTAAGTGATTGGACACACCAGATGCAGGAAACGTGTTCCTGATGTTGGGGAGTGTCCAGAACCAGGGGCCACAGTTGAAGAATATGGGGTAGGCCATTTAGAACTGAGATGAGGAAAAACTTTTTCACCCATAAAGTTGTGAATTTGTGGATTCTCTGCCTCAGAAGGCAGTAGAGGCCAACTCACTGGATGCGTTCAAAAGAGAGTTAGATAGAGCTCTCGGGGCTAGCGGAATGGAGGGATATGGGGAGAAGGCAGGAACTGATTGTGGATGATCAGCCATGATCACATTGAATGGGTCGAAGGACCAAATGGCCTACTCCTGCACCTATTTTCTATGTAAACAACAATGGCAACACTCAGAGTGAATGAAATGACATAATGGGAGAATGGATGGAGACCTTAGCCCAGTGATCTCCTGTTAGCCCTGTTCCTTGGGTTTACATAGCACAGGAACAGGCCCTCAATGTCCGTCCCAAGCATTATGCCAAATTAAACTAATCTACACCTGTATCTGATCCATATTCCCCTAATAACTGCATACCCTTGTGCCTACCCTAAAACCCTTTAAGTCCGTCTATCGTATCTGCCATCCATGGGAGTGCGTTCCAGGCACCCACCACTCTGTGTCGTTAAAAATAAAATAATAATAATAAAAATAAATTAAAAAAATCTTGTCATGTTGCCAAATTAAACTAATCTACACTTGTATATGATCCATATTCACTTATTAACTACATACCCATGAGCCTACCTGAAAACCTTTTATTTTCTCGTGGACATTAACAGAATGGCCTTAAGGCAATGAAAAGCAGGAACTGGAGTGCGCCGTTCTGCTCCTTGGACCTGTTCCTCACTTCAGTAAGATTACCGGTGATCCATCCCCTTCTGTCTTGGGTCGTACTTTTGCTAAACTCCGGCAAAAAAAAAATGTTATTTTCACAAAAATATTCTTCACGCTGTTAGTGTTAAGATGTTTATTTCCCCATCCAAGGAGCCAACTTGGAGTGTGAATGAAAATTAATGTATGGAAATTAAAATCTGCAATACAAGTGCCACTTCAACAGAAGTGTCTCAGCTAATAATTTAGTTTGCCCGTGTTGCCACAACTGAGTAAATCTCACCTCATCCTGTTCATTCTCAGTATTCCAAAATGTTGAGTAGAAATATGGGGGGGTAGAATTAAATTGAAATAAGTTATGAAAAAGAAGCATGCGTTGTTGTGGCACTCCATTAATCATGGAGAAGGAGAACGTACAAACTACGTACAGGCAAAGTGAGGATTGAATTTGGGTCTCTGGTGCTGTAAGACAGCAACTTTACAGCTGCGCCACAGTGCCGCCATGATGCTTAATCCTAGTGCTGGAGTAACTCATTGGGTCAGGTAGCATCACTGGAGAACATGGATAGTGATGTTTTGGGTTGGGACTTTTCTGATGTTCATAACTTAGCACAGATGAGGAAACAAACCTGACCACTTTTTTTGTCGCCCAAGATCAAAAAGCAATTTGTGTGTTTTCTTTTACATCCTTAATTGGAATGCATGTTGAGATTTCTTGTGTTTCCTTTGATTATGGAAGAGAAGAATGATTGCAGAGATTTAGGACGATTTGGGGTAAGACCTTACTCCTTGGACTGAAGGAGGGGTGATCTCATAGTGCATAAAATTATGAGGGAAAGTTAGGGTGAATGTACACACTCATTTTCAAGGATATGGGAATCGAGAACTAGAAGGCATAGGTTTTAGGTGAAAGGGGAAAGATTTAATAGAATTGGAGCAACTGTTTCATACAGAGGGTATATGGAATGAGTTGCCAGAGGAAGTCATTGAGGCTGGTACAATAACAATATTTAAAAGTAGTTTGGACAGGTACATGGATAGGAAAGATTTTGAGGAATTATGGGCCAGACAGGCAAATGGGATTGGCTTAGATGGGGTATCTTGGACAGCGTGGATGAGTTAGATCGAAGGGCTTGTTTGTGTGCTGTATGACTGATTCTAAACAGGAAGTTAATAAAATTGAGTGCATGCTCATTTCAAGATTGGTATGAACATTTGTTCTGCCATTGCCTTTTTACTTTCTTGTAATTTTCTTCAACTTTGTCACGAATTCAGACCTAAAAAAATCAGTCAAACCTGCATTTAATGTGGAAATGCATCAGTGCTTTTATAGACTCGACAAATTCTTTCCACTAAGAGCTGCCAATCTCCCAGGCGAGAATTTCCTCTTTTCCACTTTGAGTTCTTCAAGATATCTATTTATTAGGAAACTTCGAGTCCAGCAGATGTTGCACTAACAAACTGACAGGTTGCTAACAAGCTGACATTCACATTGGAGAAGGCCAGGAGTCAATAATATTATAAATGTAATGCAGAGTGTTCAGTGCAACATAGAACAGAACAGCACTTGTGCAGAGGTTACGGCCTACAATGTCCATGCCAAACATAATGCCAAGTTAAACTAATCTCTGGTTTCACGTGATCCATACCTTTCCATTCCCTCCCTATCGATGTGTCTTACTAAAAGTTCCTTCAATGCTATTATTGTACTTGCCTCCACCATCAGCTCTGGCAGCGTGTTCACTCCCTGTGTAAACACATTACCCTGCACTTCTCCCTTAAACTTTGCCTCTCACACTTAACGTTATTCTCTCTAATCTTTGACTGTTCCATCCTGGGAAAACGTTCTGGCTCTCAATTTTATATGCTTCTATCAGAACTCTCCTCAACCTCCCACACCCCGGAGAACACTGTCAGTCCAACTCCTCCTTATAGCTAATACCCTCTAAACCAGGCAGCATTTTGGTAAACCTTTTCTGCACCTTCCAGTCTCTACATCCCTCCTGTAATGGAGCATCCAAATCTGCACACACTGCTACAAATACAGCTCTGCCCAGGACAGGAAGGCTCTGGTTCTGTTCTGTTGTTTTGCACTGTACATCTTGTATGTGTATGTGACAAATTGACTTGACTTGACTTGCCAATGTCCAATGAAGCTCCAACATGACTACCTGATCTTATGCTCAATGTCTTGAATGATGAAGGCAAGCACACCTTACACCTTCTTTACCACTCTAACTACTGGTGTTGCCACTTTCTGGGAGCTATAAACGTGAGCCCCAAGATCCTTCTGCACATCAATGCTGTTCAGGGTTTTATCAACCATATACCTTCTATCCTATCCATCTTGCCCAATGATAAAAAAAAAACCTATCCATCTCAACCAGTGGTAATAACTGCATAAGCTCTTGCATTTAATTCAAGATTCTCCTGAAATTTTATTTTGCTCTTGACTATATGTGAATTCAAATATTGATGCTTAGAAAAAAAAAAATGTATGAAGAGAGCCAATTGTCATTAGAATTGATGAATATTAAAAATGATCCTTTTTTAATAAAAATGTCAGTGAAACAGTTTGATTTAGTTTATTGTCACATGCACCGAGGTACAGTGAAAAGCTTTTTTTGCATGCTAACCAGCCAGCAGAAAGACAATCGATCCATTTACAGTGTATAGATACTGTACAGGGTAAGGGAATAACGTTTAGTGCCAGATAAAGCCAGCAAAGTCTGATCAAGGATAGCCTGAGGGTCACCAATGAGGTAGATAGTAGTTCAGCTCTGCTCTCTGGTTGTGGTAGGATGATTCAGATTCAGATCCAAACTTTATTGTCATTGTACAGTACAGAGACAACGAAATGCAGTTAGCATCTCCCTAGAAGAGCGACATAGAATATGAGCAATAAATAAATATATTTACGTGCATAGTCATAGTAGTGCAATTATTATTATTTTTTCCTGGTGGAAGGAGTGTCCGGGGGGGGGGGGGGGGGGTGATTGGCAATCACCGAGGTACAGTGTTGAGTAATGTAACGGCCACAGGGAAGAAGCTGTTCCTGGACCTGTTGGTCCGGCAACGGAGAGACCTGTAGCGCCTCCCGGATGGTAGGAGGGTAAACAGTCTGTGGTTGGGGTGAGAGCAGCTGAATAGAATCGTGGACTCTGACCCCTGCGAAACATCATTAGTCATGGCCGCCGGTCAGCAATGGCCCCCTTTATTCCCATGCTTTGCCTTCTGCCAGTCAGACAATCTTCTATCCATGCTCGTATCTTTCCTCTAATGCCATGGGCTCCTGTCTTGTTTTGCAGCTTCACCTGTGGCACATTATCAAAGACCTTCTGAAAAACAACATCCACTGACTCTCCCTTCTCTATCCTGCTTGTTATCTCCTCAAACAAAAGTCCAACAGATTTGTCAAGCAAGATTTCCCCTCAACAAAACCATGCTGACTTTGGCCTATTTTACTATGTGCTTCCAGGTACCCCACCCCGAAACCTCATCCTAAATAATAGACTAAAATGTTACCAACCACAGACGGCAGACTAGCTGGCCCATAATTTCCTTTCTTTTGCCCCGATCCTTTCTTAAATAGTGGAGTCAAATGTACGATTTCCCAGTCCTCTGAAACCATTCCTGATTCCAGTGATTCTTGAAAGATCGCCATTAATGCCTGCACAATGTATACAGCTGCCTCTTTCAAAACCCGGGGACGCAGTCCATCAGGTCCAGGTGACTTATCCACCTTTGGACCTTTCAGCTTCCTCTGTAATAGCGACTGCACTCACTTCTGCCCCCCTAGCTCTCTTGCATTTCTGGCACATTGCTGGTGTCTTCCGCTTTGAAGGCAGATGGAAAATAGCGGTATTCAGTTGATCCGCATGTCTGCAATGGGTTGGGCTGTGGGATTGTTGCGCACATCATAACTATCCAGTTGCTTTCTGGCCAGATTTTAAAAAAAAAATAATTTCTCAAGGTATTCATAGGAATAGAACAAAAAGGTTTATGTTCCTTTATTTCACGCCTTGGCCCCAAAATAAACTCTCTGTTCAGTCCTCATCAATCAAGGAATGTAAAGGGCCTGTCCCACTTATGCAATTTTTTCGGCAACTTGCTGGCACCCGTCATAGTTGCAGCAGGTCACCCAAAATTAAAAAAATGTTGAACATCCAGCCGCGACCAGATAAAGGTACGACTCTTGCGAGGTAACACCTGTATGGTCGTGAGTAGTCGCCTAAAGAGTCGTACCTTTTTCTGGTCGCCGCTGGATTATCAACATTTTGAAACATTTCGGTGCCCTGCTGCGACTGACGGGTGCCGGCATGTCGCCGAAAAAATAGCGTAAGTGGGACAGGCCCTTAATTCTAAATCATGCCTAGTTACACAACATGGTAGCTCTTTTATTTTGATCTAACTCGCTGAACCTCTTCTATTTTATGATGTATTTTACAACCTCCAACCTGTTCTTTGGACAAAATAATGTTGGTCCCATTAAGGGAATACTCTGAATTGACTGTAAAGCTTAATTGGTTGTAGATAATTTTCAGTTTGCTTGTCCCTGGCAGTGTTGACAGCTGCGTTGCACTGTGCAGTCAGATGTTATTTGTTTATAATGTAAATTAGAACCAGTTGAAGGCTTGTAATGAACCCAACTAGATTTCAAATTGTGCCTGGTGCTGGGATGATTGGCTGTAACCCGTATAATGTGAGGTTTTGAATCTGTGGCTCCAAAAGATTCCGGTTGATTTATTTTTCGAGTGTGCTTCACCTGTCAAATAATTCAGATTGCTGCCTGTCCTGGTCTGGTCCAACCAGTTATTACAAACCTAAACGGTGCATTCATCCAGCGTTTATGAACAATCCTTCAATGCTTTATCAAAAATGGTTTAGCAAAAAGTATGGGGATGATTGTTCTAATGCTAAGATTTGGAAAAAAATCATTGCAATGTCCGCATTGACTTGAAACAAAATATCAGGCAGGATTGCAAAATCTATTTGATCTTCAAATCACACTAAAATCTTGTCTAAACGCTAGACCAACTTGAAGCTAAGATCTTGCAACGATGATGTTCGGAGTATGTCTGGCTCTCTGTCGCTGGCTTAAATATGCCTGTATTCACTGGAATTTAGAAGGATGAGAGGCCGGCCACCTTATAGAAACATATAAAATTCTTAAGGGTTTGGACAGGCTAGAAGCAGGAAACATGTTCCCGATGTTGGGGGAAGTCCAGAACCAGGGATCACAGGTTAAGAATAAGGGGTAGGCCATTTGGGACTGAGATGAGGAAAAGCTTTTTGTACCCAGAGAGTTGTGAATCTGTGGATATGGGAGCAAGCAGGAATGGGGTACAGATTTTGGATGATCAGCCATGATTCATATTGAATGGCGGTGCTGGCTTGAGGGGCCGAATGGCCTGCTCCTGCACCCATTTTCTATGTTTCTAAATTTGTGCTGTGGATGATACAGTAAAATTTGCTGAGTTGCTCCATGCATTTGATGATCTGACACTATCTCTTACAGTGTGTGGTTGATGATAAATGTGCAATGGAGTTGTATCAATTTCATAAATATAATGGACTTCTGTCATCTTCTTCAAAATAACTTCGGTGTTTGCACACTATCAGTGTTGTGCCTTTTAGTGCTGCAGTAATTAAGAATACATTTCTAACAATTGACATAGACTTTAGACGTTTTTTCAGATATGTTTGCAATTTTATACAAAGGAATGGAGGGTTATGGTCTGAGCGCAGGTATATGGGACTAGGGGAGATTATGTGTTCGGCACGGACTAGAAGGGTCGAGATGGCCTGTTTCCGTGCTGTAATTGTTATATGGTTATATGGTTATATGGTTATACTGTGACTGCTATGTAAATTACACTCAAAGCATATCTGATAAGCAACACCGTTCAACAAATTTGATACAATGAAATGTGGGAGGTGTTCGGGATGAAGACACCTATCCCTGGTTGGAATTAGAGATATGCAAAATACAATATCACATGCAAATTTACATTACTAGGAGATTCCCATGCTACCTATACAGTGGAATTTGGTTCTGTCAGTGGGTCTGTACACTGTAAGCCTGATAATTGAATCACGTTAACAATTGCTTGACATCTTGAATTTGTTCACTTAAGCATCTTGTTATTAAGATGGAAATGATTAACAATTCCTTTACATACAGAATGTAGAGGCATAATGTACATTAACAAAGGGTGGAAGATAGAACAGTACAGCAGAGGAACTGACCCTTTGGCCTACAATGTCTGCTGAATATGATGCCATGTAAAACTAATCTCCTTTGCTTGCATGTAATCAATATCTCTCAATTCCCTGCATCAGGGTACAGAGAAGATTTACGAGGATGTTGTCAGGACTTGAACGTTTGAGCTATAGGGCGAGGTTGTGTAGGCTGGGACTCTATTCCTTGGAGCACAGGAGGATGAGGGGTGATCTTGTCGAGGTGTATAAAATCATGAGAGGAATAGATTGGGTAGATGCATAGCGTCACAGAGGAATCGAGGAGCAGAGGACATGGGTTTAAGGCAGGGGTTCCCAACCTTTTTCGTCCCGTTTACCCCTGGCAACTTTAATAGCACATAATAATGTTATTTCACTTATTTATGAACAACTAATGATGAACCGGTATACCAGAACCGAACGCAGTCAATGCGAAAAAATATGTACAAATCCAGAATCAACAAATTTACCCCCTTGGGGGTACATTTACCCCAGGCTGGGAACCCTTGGTTTAAGGTGAAGGGGAAAAGATTTAATAGGAATCTAAGGAGTAACGTTTTCACACAAAGGGTGATGGGTGTATGGAATGAGCTGCCAAAGGAGGTAGTTGAGGCAGGGACTTTCCCAACGTTTAAGAAACAGTTACACTTGCACATGGATAGGACTGGTTTGGAAGGATATGGGCCAAACACAGGCAGGTGGGACTAGTGTAGCTGGGACGATGTATTGAAGGGCTTGTTTCCACACTGTATGACTCTATGGCTCCATCCATATGCTTATCTAAGCCTCTTAAACACCTCTATTATATCCGCTTCCATCACTATTCCTGGCTGTGTTCCAGGCATCCACCACTCTGTGCAATACAAGGTCCAAGCGCATCTCCTTTAAACTTTCCCCCTCTGTCCTTAAAGATATGCGCTCTACTCTTTGATATTTCCACCCAGCGAATACGTTTCTGGCATCTCCTGTCCATTTCCCTCACAGATGCTGCTTGACCTGCTGAGTTCCTGCAGCACTTTGTGCTTTGCTAGGAATGAATTGCCTCTGGAATAAAATCTTGCTCTTGCCATTGTTTCCATTGCTTTATGTTTTTTGATTTTATTTTATTTGTCATGTTCCCTTCCACGAGCTTACTGCGACTCAGCCAGCCCTTGAGTTTGCCCGTGTAGAAATTCAACTGCATAATCCAAGTGTAGAATGTACTTGGTATGTGCTTCAGACCCCGCATATGCACATTTATGAAGTCGGTTCATGGTGCATGTCTGAGAGGTTGTCCCTGGGCAGTAACAATTATGTACTGCATCCAACGGGCTATCACATCTAGCAACTTGCAGCACATTAGATGTCACCAGAATTGATGCATTCACTTATTTCCTGCAATGGGAGTGAAACCAGCCATGCATGAACTGTGTCGTTCCAGCTCCAGGGCAGTCTAAAGGAACTTACAAAATTCTTAAGGGGTTGGACAGGCTAGATGCAGGAAGATTGCTCCCGATGTTGGGGAAGTCCAGGACAAGGGGTCACAGCTTAAGGATAAGGGGGAAATCCTTTAAAACCGAGATGAGAAGAACTTTTTTCACACAGAGAGTGGTGAATCTCTGGAACTCCCTGCCACAAAGGGTAGTCGAGGCCAGTTCATTGGCTATATTTAAGAGGGAGTTAGATGTGGCCCTTGTGGCTAAGGGGATCAGAGGGTATGGAGAGAAGGCAGGTACGGGATACTGAGTTGGATGATCAGCCATGATCATATTGAATGGCGGTGCAGGCTCGAAGGGCCGAATGGCCTACTCCTGCACCTAATTTCTATGTTTCTATGTTTCTATGTTTCTATGTCTGTCCCACTTGGCAATTTTTTGTTTTGGCGACTGTTGTCATCATTGACTGACGTATCAGGTCACTGAAAGAGCCGCGGCGTGACACGGCGTGATTACGTATTGACGCACAATGTTTCCTCAAGTGTCGCAGCTTTTTTTGTCGCCGCTGGGTTTTGAAATCTTTTGGCAACCCTGATATGACGCGGGCAGTCGCAGAAAAAAATCGCCAAGTGGGACAGGCCCTTTAACCTGGATTTGTGGATGCTAACACCTTCACGCAGTGAGGGCAATGCTTGGTTTAGGCTTTTAGAAATGCTTGTGAAAATAATACTTTTTGTGTGACGATTAACTACTTTTTGTTCCAATTTTGTCAAAAGTGATCCTGACAATAAGATGCCAGTTAATTATTATAGCGAGTCATTTGTTGCTGAGACAAATCTCACAACTTGCATTGATATATCTTTTGACATAACTTTTTGCAACTTGTTCGAGTTTTGTTTTGAGTGATAGTGTGGAAACAGACCCTCTCGGCCCACCTGTCTGCACCAACCAGTGATCACCCATACACTAGTTCTATCCAATACACTATAGACAATTTTTACAAAAGCCAATTTACTTCCAAACCTAGAAACACAGAACTGTAGATGCTGGATTATACCGAAAACTAGACACAGAGTGCTGGAATAACTCAACAGGTCGGGCAGAGTTGCTGCCAGACCCGCCCTAGTTACTCCAGCACTTTGTGTCTATCTTAAACTACAGACCTGCACGTCTTTGGAGTGTGGGAGGAAAAATCGGAGAAATCCCACACAGTCAAACGGAGAACGTTCAAACTCCATAAAGACAGCGCCCGTAGTCAGGATCGAATCCAGGTCTCTGGCTCTGTGAGACAGGTTATTTGATACAAGATGGGCATCACATCCACAGTGAGGGTAGATAAAAATGCTGGAGAAACTCAACGGGCGAGGCAGCATCTATGGAGCGAAGGAAAATATGACGTTTCGGGTCGAGACCCTTCTTCAGAGTGAAGAACGGTGTCGACCCGAAACATCACCTTTTCCTTCGCTCCATAGATGCTGCCTCGCCCGTTGAGTTTCCCCAGCATCTGCAGTTCCTTCTTAAACATCCACAGTGAACCTTGTTCTCACCTACACCCTTGCATTTGCCCTAAATATCCTTTCCTGAATATTTCTGCCCCGTAAACATCTATGGTAACTACTCTCCAGGGTCCTCTCAGTATTAATCAATATCCCATTGACAGCAAAGGCTCCAGCCTTGGGAATTCCCTCCTGAAACATCTTCAACCCTTGCCTTTTTAGGATGCTCCTTGAAACTTTCCAGCTTGCCATCATTAGTTGTGATACCACTTTCAGTGGGATACTGGCCAGTTTTGAGTTGTGCCAGTGGATGTTTTACTTTGCTAATTGTACCTTGCAAATACATATTGGTCTGCCGGAGCTATGTTTGTACTGTTCAACTGGAGGTTGTGGCTCATTTGTGATAAATACGTATGTCACAGCAGGGATCTGGAATGATTGATTCAATCATTTAGAGTGTACATTGGTGTTGTTAAGCTGAGTAATTGGCTTTGATAATGTAGAGGAATTTCCGTGGCATAGTGCAGATGGACTGCATTGGTGAAGAAGAGGAATGAGCCAAGAATGTGTTGTTTCATCTTGAGAGTGTCTGGGTGAAAAGAGAAGCCATTGGTAGTGATAATTCAGCTACGACTGAACAGCAACCAAGCCAGGATAGTTCCACTGATCTAACTGTTGTCTATCTTTAGAGTTTAGAGATAGTCTGCACCGGCCAGCAATCCCCGTACACTAACATTATCCTACATATACTAGGGACAATTTTTACTGTGGTATTGAATAGAATAGAATAGAATAGAATAGAATGCAATTTATTGTCATTCAAACCTAGGTTTGAACGAAATATCATTTCTGCAGCCAGGTAACATACGAACCCGCATGTCTTTGGGATGTGGAAGGAAACCGGTGCACCTGGAGGAAACCCACATGGTCACAGGGAGAATAATAATAATAATAATAATACATTTTATTTATGGGGGCCTTTCAAGACTCTCAAGGACACCTTACAAAATTTAGTAAACAGAATACAAAACATGTAAGCGGAATGAATCAGAACAAAAAATAACGACAAAAAATAAAATAAAATAAAATAAAAATAAAGTGCAAACTTCACACAGACAGCACCCGTAGTAAGGATTGAGCCTGGGTCTCTGTTGTGCCACTGTGCTGCCCAATGCCACAGCAGTCTACTTGACTGGTGCCCCTATTTTACTGGATTCAGTATCTCTTGATCCCTGGAATATATTGCTGGGAATAGTTTAGATCTAAAGGACACTGCAATAAATTACCAGTGTTATTTTGATGGTGGCTCCCTTAGTTGTGCTCCATCAGGAATAAGAACTGAGTAGGAGCAAAGAATTGCAGATGCTGGTTTATACCAAAGATAGACACAAAGTGCTGGTGTAACTCAGCAGTTCAGACAGCATCCCTGGAGAGAAAGGAAAAGGGACATTTCAGGTCTGGACCCTTCAGTCTGAAGAAGAGTCCCGACCCGAATCATCACCTATCCGATTTCTCCTGAATTGCTGCCTGACCTGCTGAGTTACT
Organism: Amblyraja radiata; assembly: GCF_010909765.2. Lineage (NCBI taxonomy): Eukaryota > Metazoa > Chordata > Chondrichthyes > Rajiformes > Rajidae > Amblyraja > Amblyraja radiata. The sequence goes on along the minus strand of NC_045957.1, from coordinate 34,272,484 downwards.
CCAGCACTTTGTGCCTATGTGTAGGATAAGAACGGAATAGTGCTGGAAACACGTTTCAATCTTGCATTATTCAAACCGGGTTGTGCAGTGCTTTATTGTTTAATCGTTATACTGGAATTACGTTGGTTAACACAACTGAGGGAACACCATGTTAGTGGATTGACACAAATGTGTTGGAAGGAACTGCAGATGATGATTTAAACGGAAGAGACACAAAAAGCTGGAGTAACTCAGCGGGACAGGCAGCATCTCTGGAGAGAAGGAATGTGTGACGTTTCGGGTCGAGACCCTTCTTCAGATGTCCGTGGACTGTGGATGCCAACACCTTCCCTAGGCAGCTCGTGGGTGGTCAAGGCAGCAGACTCCACAAGCAAAGAGAAGTGCTTTTAAGAAACGCCTGCATTATTTTCTGTACCTTTGTTCATGCTTACGACCATACTGGTGCAACACTGCAACCCAATTAAGGTTCAGTGAAAATTCAGCTTTGATTTGTATTTGGTTTCTCTCGATTCACTGACATTTAGCATCACGCTGTTCCTGCCCAGCAGCTGGGCAGATAGATGGTGCCAAGGCAAGCAGCCCCCGAATGAAAGCATAAATAAATGATGCAACTTCATCTTCTGGCTTGTCAGCACTCGTCTTGCACAAAGTGGCAACCAGCGCTCTACGCAGCATTTAAAAGATGTCACTGTTGGGATGGTCTGAGTTGCTTTCAGTTAGCTTTTATTAGTATTAAGTATTAGGCAGCTGGCTGGAAGAAATAACGTCTTGGAGGTGCCAGCAAACCTCATTTTTATTTAGTCAAGTTTTCCCGTTGGCATTCCTGAGTCGTGATCAGTCCACTAGACATCCTGAGGGGTGATTTGTTTTACACCTTCTATGTCTTCATACTGCCAATGTTCCATTATAACCTGGAAGGAATGGAGAGAGGGTGATGAGCAATGATTTAGTGCTGTGCAGCCTGTAGCAAACGCTGACACATCTGGCATGATTGTAAGTTGCCATTTTATAGTTATTTTGTCTCAAGGCATCAGCTTTTGACTTTTCATCGCAGGTGGAACCTCTGCAAGCCAAAGATTTATAACTGAGCAGCTTACTCCAGTGCGTTGTTATGTAAAATAATTATCTACTGAGATTAGATTTTCTTGGTCAAGTTCAAGTTCAAGTGAGTTTATTGTCATGTGTCCCTGATAGGACAATGACATTCTTGCTTTGCTTAGCACACAGAACATAGTAAGCATTTACTACAAAACAGATCAGTGTGTCCATATACCACAATATAAATATATATACACATAAACAAATAAATGTCAGTTTATCTGCTTCTCACTTTCCTGCAGCTATTGACTCCTTGAGTGGTTGTTCCATTGGCACCATCTGCAATAAATACTGGAGTAAAACAGTAGGACAAGCAGCAGGTCTGGAGAAAAGGAATGGGTGACCTTTCAGGTCGAGACCCTTCAAAGAACTGCAGGCGCTGGTTAATACACAAAGGGACATAAAGTGCTGGGGTAACTCAGCAGGACAGACAACAGAAGGTAGACACAAAATGCTGGAGTAACTCAGCGGGACAGGCAACGTCTCTGGAGAGATGGATTGGGTGACGTGTCAGGTCGAGACCCTTCTTCAGACTCAATTCCTCAGTCTGAAGAAGGGTCTTGACTCGAAATATCACCCATTCCTTCTCTCCAGAGATGCTGCCAGTCCCGCTGAGTGACTCCAGCAATTTGTGTCTACCTTTGATTTAAACCAGCATTTCCAGTTCTTTCCTCCAGGACAGAGAGCAACTCTGGGGAACATAGGTTGGTAACATAGATATCTATCCAGGTTCTCCAGAGATGCTGCCTGACTTGCTGAGTTACTCCAGCGCTTTTTGTCCTTTGGTACTGATTATTTGATCGAAGGTGGGTGTTGCATTTGAGGTATGTCTTGGCCTCACCGATATTCTTCTATTTGCTCCGAATGGCCATTCCTGAACCTGATGATGCTGAGGCCAAAACAAATCCCTCTAAGCGACGGATTCATCACATGACCTCCTGAATCCATTCACCCCAGCATTGGTCACCTCTGTCCTCCCTGCACAATGCTCACCCTTATTGATCAATGAACAAAAGATAGACACAAAGTGCTGGAGTAACTCAGCGGGACCGAAAGCATCTCTGGAGAGAAGGAATGCTGAAGAAGGGTCTCGACCCGAAACGTCCCCCATTCCTTCTCTCCAGAGATGCTGCCTGTTCCGCTGAGTGACGCCAGCACTTTGTATCTATCTTCAGTTTAGACCAGTGTCTGCAGTTCCTTCCTACACATTGATCAATGAACAGATTCATTAAATTGATTGGATGATTCTAAGCAGCCTTCTTCTTCTTCTTCTTCTTCTTCTTCTTCTTCTTCTGAATGAAACATAAACCAAAGGGATAGTTAGATCTCTTTGGGTGTTGAGGAGCCAGGTTGTTGTCTCTGCGTCAATGTCTGCCAGGCTCTGAGCTCCATTTGGTGGGTGGTAGAGCAGGCACCTAGAGATGACATGGTTGGCTGTCTGTTGTTCTGCTCCGCATTCACTGGCTGGGCTCTGGCGGAGCCCCCATCTCCACATGCTGGCATTGAAACGGGCAACTCCAGTATGAAGTCTGTTAAGGAGCCAATTAGACACTTCTCCCATTTTCTGTACTTTTTATAACAATTGTGAGTGTTGGACTCTAGAGATACATTGAGGAAACAGACCCTTTGGACCACTGAGTCTACGCCAAGAAGCGATCACCCCGTACTCTAGCACTATCCCACACACTCGGGATAATTTTTGACAACTTACTAAAGCCAATTAACCAACAAACCTGAGTGGGAAGGAACTGCAGATGCTGGTTTAAACCGAAGATAGACACAAAATGCTGGAGTAACTCAGCGGAACAGGCAGCACCTCTGGATAGAAGGAGTAGGTGAGATTGTGGGTCGAGACCCTTTTTCAGAAGACTCTACCCGAAACGGCACCTTTCCAGAGATGCTGCCTGTCCCGCTAACCTACAAACCTGAATGTCTTTGGAGCGGGTGGAAGCTGGAGCACCCGAAAAAAAAAACCCTGGCAGTCACGGGCAGAACGTGCAAACTTCATGCAGACAGCACCAGAAGTTAAGATCAAACCCGGGTCTTTGGTGCTGTAAGGCAGCAACTCTACTGCTGTGCTATTGCGCAGCCCATAACAGCAAAAATTGCACAAAATATTTTGTGAAGCATTTCTATGGGTTTTTTTTGGTTTTTTTTACTTGGGTTTTCTGCAGGCATTTTCTTTAATATCTGGAGATTCTGGGACAATCTTTTGGAGGCTGGGGGCAGGGAGATTTGGTAATTCTGTGAATGCACATTAACCAACGTGAAATAGCTTGTTGGAAGGGAGCAGGGTGGAGACCAGTTCGACACGCATCAAAGGTTTCCAGCAGAGCTGAGTGGTAGCTATAGTATTGGCACTTCTGACTGATTTCATTTTTACTTCCACTGACTAGGCCACTACAATCTGACTGAAGAGAATATATTGCCTTTTTGTTTACTACTTTCACCAAGATGCCCGACAAATTAAAAATCTGAATTGAGCATGTGATCTTTTGAGTTGTTCCACTCTGAATGATATATTCAGCATGTGAAATATATAGAAATATGACAACTCTAATTATTTTGAAATGCAAAGCTTTAAAAAAATTCAAAAATTTTCAAAGCTTCACCAGTATTTCTTTGCCTTTGCTTTTGCTGGGATTTATCCAATGAAAAGTGTTTCCTTAGCCCTGGTTTTAATATATACCTCGAATTCTATCACCGGCATAAATCTGTTTCGACCCATTTTACATTGTTGGTACACAAAAATGCTGGAGAAACTCAGCATCTATGGAGCGAAGGAAATGGGCGACGTTTCGGGCCGAAACCCTTCTTGGCTTGTTTTTTTTGGGATGTGTGGCCACCTGTGGTAAATTTAGCTCTTTTGTCTTTTTGAATTGTTTTGTGATAAATTCCCCTTGTAAGAGTTGATTGATCTTAGTATTCATAACTAAAGCCTTTTCTTAGAATTCAGGTCAAAATATTATGCTGTTCACTTACAATCTCATTGTGCTTGATTATAATTTGCCATTTCATTATTGTTTTATTTTAAGCCATCGGCTCTCTTGATTTTTTTATTTTTATATAGCAGGCAAGGATTTATAATGGAATAGTTTACTCCTGTGCATTTTTATGTAAAAGAAGTACTGGTGAACCATTGGTTTTTCATTTCCAAATAAACCGTTGTTAGATTTCTGTGTACTACAAGCCATACCACCCATCGTGGAAATAAGCCACAGCGGGTCCCATGCTCAATCCTATTTTTTTTGCTTTGCTCATCTTGGCGAAGATGGGAAATGCATATTCACGGCACAGTGGTGCAGCAGTAGAGTTGCTGCCTTGCAGTGCCATGAACCTAGGTTCGATCCTGACTACAGGTGTTGTCTATATGGAGTTTGCACATTCTCCCTGTGACTGCATGGGTTTGCTCCGGTTTCCTTCCGCATCCCAAGACGTGCGGGGTTGCAAGTTAATTGGCTTGTGATAATTGTCCCAAGTGTGTAGGATAGAACTAGTGCGAATGAGTGATCGCTGGTCGGCGCGGACTCGGTGGGCAGAAGGACCTGCTTTCTCACTGTATCTCTAAACTAAACTAATCTTAAAGCTATTGCCATCAAATTATGCACTTTTGGATTCTAAGTTAAATTAATTCTGAAAAATTTAAATTTGCAGAGCAGGAAGCATGTAATTGATGAGTGGGCGCTATTGCATACAGTATCTTCACTAATGGATCTGCTGATACAGGAAGAATTAACAATAAAATTAGTTTGGAAAATTGGAACAAATTTTATGTTAATGGTTTTAAAAATGATCGTTATCAAATACTTAAAAGCTTTATTATATCCAATTGACTATGCATGATTTGTCTTGCTTTGCACACAGATAAGAATTGGGCGCCGACTAAGCTGTGAAAAGAAGCGGCTGTAGTTGAAAGCTGTAGTGCAGTAGATTATTGACGGCAGTACACATGAAGGATCTATAACCAAAGTTATCATGGTATTGATCTTTATTAGATAAACTATAGATTATCGATCTCTCCCGACCTGAAAACATTGTGATGTGCAGCACGCATTATCCTGCCCAATCATCCATTCTTAATCTAAGCATTGAATAGTAATTTGTGGTGGACTTCACAATTGAGACAATCCTGTCCTCCAGGTACCATTCAAACAGCAAGTAGCCGTATCTGATCAGAACTGTAACTTGCAGATAAATTGTTTTTTCTCTCGTCAGATATTGAATTTGCACTTTTTTTTCAGTAGGTTCCTCACTGATCAGAGCTTCTTTTCACTGGTTGAGATAATTTCCAGCATAGAATTGACAAAGTTGTTGAAGGTCTGTTGAAAAAGTATGTGACATCTACTGGTTTGGGGGCTCAATCTTATTTGTTGGATGCGTCATAGTTTGTTTTAATTGGAATGCCCCCCCATTTAATTCTCGTTTAACCATCCTTTGACATTTCTGTGTTGACTGCGAATGCCATTAATTGTAAAACCAGCATTCGACGTAGTCGCTGTTTATAGAAAAGTTTCAAACTTCTATTGCGGAAACGATGTATTTTAACTTCACTCCCGAATCACCTGGCTTTAATCTTTTAGACACAATCCCTTAGTCCCAGAAGGGTAGTATCTATCCTTAGTACTCGGAAAATTTTGATTAAAATGCCTCTTGGCCTTTGTGATTTTAGTTTGTAGAACCTCTGCTTGTAAACTCCAACCTCTGAGTTTAGGCATCATTCACTGCAGTATACTCTATACCCTCCCTAAAACAATGGACAAAACAGCCCACAATATTCCAGCTTTGTTGTCCAAGTGGTTTCTTCCTTGATTTGAGTCCTCTCGGTAAAAAGCCTTGAACCCATTAGATGTTTTATGACTTTCCGTTTCTGTCCTGGATGTAATATTTCTTTGAGCTGGTTCTGTAATCTCTTTCAGGGGATTGAGGATGTTCTGTGGTTTCTGAGGTAACAACCGAGGCCACTGTTATGCAGAGGTCCAGTTCTTTTAAGTTTTAAGTTCCTATCATCTGGATTTTGAGAACAAGGCTTGATGGTGCCAACCATCGATCATAAATACTTGTTTTTATAATTCTTCACTCTGCCACTTCAATATTCGTTCACCGATATTCTGGCGTGAGATGTGCCACTGGTTGGCCAACATACCAGGTGGGAGCATCCTGCTTAATGATATACAGGGAGTGGGAGCATCCTGTTTAAAAAGGACACTATTGATCCATGTATTTGCCAAATCCCCTCCAAGTATCACACTAAGCTTCTCCATCCCATTTATTAGTCACTTTTGAATGCATTGTGTCTGTTGAGTAGGATCACTTTTTGTGGTGCTCTGTCTCTACCTCACTGGCTCCTTATTCACTCTTTACATGAGATTTATCAGTTTCATCTTGTACTACATTTTTCTGGGGTATGACCAAGATATTGTGGAAACCATCAAGATACTCCACTCCCTCTTTTACATGCCTTAATGTCTTCCATTTATATTCTCATGAGCTGGAGAGGTTTTGTCAGAGCCACCTACCACAGATGGGTTCTTGCATGCACACACATAAACATATTGCATCCAGATATGAAAGCTGTTCTGCCACATATATTATTTATACCTACATTTTAGTCTGTTGCTATTTAGTTTTTTTACATTGATTTGCACTAAAATATAAGAGCAGGTTTTAAATATTTACTGGCTGAAGAATACCCAAGACACTTCCAGTGTTGAAGATGGAAAATAGAATGGGCGGAGATCACTTTTTAAAACATGGGGGGGGGGGGGGACACAATGAGGCCTAACATCTAGGACAGGGGTCGGCAACCTGCGGTCCACGGGCCGGATCCAGCCCTTAACCCGAAATCATCCAGCCCGCAGGCGTATTTGTTTTCAATTTGTTTCCGCGACCTGGGAACGGCAGCCAGTCCCAGGGCACGCAGGCGACCTGGCGCTACAGCCAGACTTGCCAGACGACCTGGGCGCTACAGCCGGTCCTGGGGCAGGCGAGCCGACCTGGGCGCTACATTCATTCCTGCGCGGTTTGCTGCAACATGTTTAACAAAACATGGGGGGGGGGGATTGTCCCCCACCTCTCATAACATGGGGGGGGGGGGGGGCCAGGCCCCCCCCCCTGTGTTTTCCGCCCATACTCTCCATTGCCATCAACATTTTCATGCGTGCACCAGCTCTGAATTATCACCGGTCACCATGCCCTTTGCCATTCAGCAGATCTTGTGAGGTCTTTGCTCTTGTGAAGGTCATGGTTGGTGAATTGTAGATCGGTGAGATGGTCATCAAAGGCACAAGTTTTAAGTGATTAGAGAAAGGATTAACAAGTTCAGCGCATGCAAATCTTTGTAAGAAAGCATCGCCGATGCACAGCCCATAAATTCTTTCATGTTTTTTGAATAGTTGCTTGAGTAAGGAATTTAAGGACCAAAGGTAGTAGATAAGTGTGACTGAACTAATTGGTTCAAGGGGAAGAAGCATCAGTGCAAATTTGTCTGGCTAGATGGCTTATTTCTCTGATGTAATGCTACTTGATTTCATTATGTTTAGAACTGAAGCCATTAGCCTGAGAGCTGCCTCAACTATTGGCGGCAATTTTCTCCTGCGCTTTAGGAATCATATTGCCATAGCAACACTAGATGTAAATCATTTGACAGATCTTTGCCAGTCAGATAAGACGTTAAGTCTGCAGGAACATGGTTAAATTGGATACTTGGTTGTAAGTGGGAGACAAGGAAATGTGGGGAGAAATGAATTACATATTTCAGGAGGAAACACTTAAACATAAGAAGCTTTGCCTCTGACTACAGGGGGTTAACTCCTCTGGCTTCTTTCCCATTCTGGTATTGATTAGGTTTATCCCTTTCATGTTTATCAGTTTATTAGACTAATAAGCTGTTATAACATGCTCACGTGGCTATACCTACTATGTGTTAATGTTCACATGTAAATATCAACAGGCAGTGGGCATTAAGGATGCATCATACCCAAGCCATGTATTAAGAAACGGGAGCAGAAGTAGATACAGACCCTGTTCCACGATTCAATTATCATATGATGTGTCCATTTTGCCAACCATTCCCATTGTCCTCTGAATCCTTTAGTGTTTAAACCACTGTTAATCTCTGCCTTCATTTACTTAACTACTAATTATCTATAGCTCTCTGAGATACAAGTTCAATATTTGCAACATATGGTGCAAAATGATTTTTTCCTCATCTTAGTCATAAATGGAGACCAAAAACCAGACACTGGAAGAATTCAGTGAGTTAAGCGTGACCCGCTGGGTTCCTTCAGTGTTCTGTTTTTGTAGACTCCAGCATTTAAGTCTCTTTGTTCTTCCAAATGGAGACCATTTATCACAAGAATGTGTCCTGTTGTTCAGAATTCACGAGCTACAGGAATTCTACAGCCTCTCAATATCTAAAATGGACACAAAGTGCTGGAGTAACTCAGCGGGTCAGGCAGCATGTCTGGAGAAAAAAAGACTTGTGACGTTTCAGGTCTGGATGCTTCTTCAGACTTGAGATTCTTCATATATCGGCATCTACCCTTCCTCTCCCTCCCAGAACTTTGAATACTTAGTGAGACCACATCTCATTCTTCTAACCTCCGATGAGTAGGAGCCAATCTTATTTCATCTGGCTTCATAGAACAATCTTCTTGTCCCAGGACGCAAGCTGTTTTTGTCTAACAATTAAATGTACAATTCCATTTGGTTAGAGTTATATCTGTGACCAGTCTTCCCTGTCACTTATCTAGGAGTGGTCACTGTCAGATAACCAGCGATTGAACCCAGACATGTCCTTGATTCATCAGTTAAAACCAAACCTTTGGTAGATTTGCTGAACAATGGTGAAGCTGACAGCCGCAGTCCATGCATTCAACATGTAAGAGGAACTGTAGCAGCAAAGCTTCAGATTCCAAAATCTTCTAATGGATATTTAGATGCTATTATTTGCTTTTGGTTCACTATTCCATGTGCGTACTTTGTTAAACATACAGATGAAAGAAACTGAGGTGGAAGATGGGCATTAAATTAAATGTATTTTTTCTGTGTGGTAGTGAAAGCCATGTTGGCTTTTCGCAGAAAGACACTTGCTGTCACAAGTCAAATGTGTTGAGATTTGGCAAGTGTACTGCATGGAAAGAGACTGATGTTGCTGTCACTGCCAAACAGTGTGGATAGTGTCAGTTTTTCTAGGGAAATTAATGGAATCCAAATCTAAAACAAAGGTTCTGACAAAAACAATTACATTACTGCCATTTAACTTCAGAAAGAAGTATGTTATTAGTAGCTGCAGTGCTCCATGTTCAATACTGATGGTCGCTAAGGTACTAATTCCTAGACTAGACCTATAATTAATATGTTGGGCAGACTGCATCAGTGTAGCTAACAGGTTTATCTGTTCAAGTATGTCTTGGGTTGAGAAAGCTAAGGTGACCCTTCACAAGTGCAGATGTTAAAAGTAGCCAACTATAAATGCAAAATCATGTCTGCATGTATAATTACAGTCTTGGGCTCGTGAATATTGCTTGTCATTTTTAAAAAGCAGACATAGAAAGAATATAATAAAAGGAACTGCATGTTTAGACAAAGATAGACACAGAATGCTGGAGCAACTCAACAAGGCAAGAAGCATCTCTGGGGAAAATTAATAGGTGAGCTTTCGGGTCGTGACCCTTCTTCAGATTAGAAAGAATATTCTGTGTAAGAGAGAACTGCAGAAGCTGGTTAAATCGAAGGTAGACACAAAATGCTGGAGTAACTCAGCGGGTGAGGCAGCATCTATGGAGAGAAGGAATTGGCGACATTTCGGGTCGAGACCCTTCAGACTGATGTCGGGAGGGTGCGGGACAAAAAGAATGAAAGCGGAGACTACTCTTATCTATAATGCCACTGAGTTATATGTTTTGTTGCTGTTTTCTCAGCGTTTTGAAAGGAAGAGAGGAGGTGTATTTTTTACATGTAATTGTTCTGTCCAATGTCTTGGCTATCCCATTCTCCGATCTCCTCAGGACACATGTTGGAGAGTCCATTGGATTGTAAGTGGTACATCACTGAAAGGGACCACTTGGCCTAAAGAATTGCTCTGATTGTTTTGTTGGGCTGTCCAATTAGTCCCACCTCTCGGTTCGTTCCCTGTGGACCTGTAAATATTCTCCCTTCATCTTTTTATGCAGTTCTTTTTTAAACTTGATGTTATCTGATTCCACAATCCTTGAGGCATTGTGTTCCAGATCGTAAGAACTCTGTGTAAAAACATAATTTTCTCGTGTGATCTCCATTTCTTTTGCCAACAACTCTTGGTTTGTAACCCTTTTGTTGCTGTTAGAGCTTCTTATTCGCTACACTGAAACGCATGTGATTCTTAACATCTGTATCAAACTTCACCTGAAGTCGCTGGAAGAACAATCACAATACGTCGATGTATAGACAGAACTGAAGCCCTTTGTCCCAGCTGCCATTTCAGTAAATCACCTATTCCCTATCACCATGCCTTGATATGCTCCCTAATCTTTGGCAAGAACATCCAAGAACAGTGGTTACACTGAGGTGCTTTGTAAATGTATTCTGCATGCACAGGGTGAATAAGACTAGAAGAAAGAGCTCGTGTAGGATTGCTTAACATGAACAGTTTCATTATATTCATGATTGCAAATGTAATCAAGCCTTATGATATGTAAATTATCATCCATTAAGTGCTTTTAAGGAAGGGTAGGCCAGAATATTGTCACCCCTCCCCTATTAAACGACAGAGTTTTCTTTCCAGGAGGGAGTCCATGTGATTTTCAGCATCGAAGGTATTCCTGAAGTTGATTCTCAAATTTGCAATATTTTCTGCCGGTATTTTGTCTGTTATGTTCCCAGAACTTGCTTAAAATTAGAGCATTTGCGGTAAAAGTTTGTTCATGTAAACCATTGAAAATTGGGCAGTTCTTGAATGACTACAAAATCCATTTTTAGAAACCAATGCAATTTTATGTTTATTTTGGAGATAAATAGAGGGCTTGCTTGACAATCGTCCAAAACTCCCATCCTCTCAAATAATTAAAAAAAAAAGGATATGTATATGTATATGTGTGTGTGTGTGTATATATGTTGCAAAACAAAGCTTTTCTATGCACCGTGGTATATACCCCATGTATACACCCCATGTGTATATATATGTGTGTGTGTGTGTGTGTATATGTTGCAAAACAAAGCTTCTCTATGCACCTTGGTACACGTGACAATAATGTATTGAGGTACCAGCAAAGAGAGTGATACCACAGTGGTCAGGGGAGGCTGACGGCCTTGGGTTGGTGGTTTGGATCATATACTACTGCATCCAGCCAGAATCGGTATACTTTGGTCGTCACAAGTTTCAACAAGAAATGTGTTAACGACTGCATTCCAACAAAGACTATTGGGGTCTGTCCTAACCAAAAACCTTGGATGAACAGGCAGATTCACATGCGGGTCCAGATGAGAGACTTTCAGTTTGGATGACTCTGTGTTGTATAAGATGGCCAGGCTAGAGGCTCAATTTAGTCAAACAGGCACCCAGGCCTGAATACCATCATTGGCTACAAGGTTCAATTAGAGGCTAACTCTGGCAACGATGTAACTCTGCAGGATGCCTGTTACAGTCATTTTGTGCAGACAAACAAAGTTCCACCCAGGCGCATTCTCCCCCCTTCCCCCCCCCCCCCCCCCCCCCCCCCCCCCCCCCCCACATATATTTCGGCAGCAGAAATCGGGTCTGCTTTCACGAGAGTAAACTCTCATTCAGCAGGACGCCTGAATGGAGTCCCCGGACTGATTCTGATAAATTGTCCCTATCAATTGTCCGCAGTCTTTGCCGACATCTCCAACCTCTCACTTCAACAGTCCAGTTTCCCCATCTGCTTCAAGGAAACCACCTATCATTTGAGTCCCCAAGATAATAAACCAACCTGTCTCAATGACTATTGTCCATTAGTTCTAACACCGACCTGAACTATGTGGGTTGAGGTCCTGGATCACCTTGACAATAAGCCCACCTGTGCCAAGTCTTCCACCATTTACATCTATGCCCTCAGGCGTTTGACACCTTTGGCATGGGGTACAGGTCCTTTCCATTTACTCTCATCAAAGGTCCTAGTAATTTTATGCCACCATCGTTTTTTTTTCCTATCAGCCCTGTCTGCTCCAAAGCAAACCACTCTGGTTCATCCACTTTTTCCTCGTAACTGCTTCTTGTCTTGGCAATATTTTTGTAAATCTCCTCTCCATTGGACCCTCCCAGTGCAATCACATCTCCGTAATATGTTGGCCACAGGGCGGCACGGTGGCGTGGCAGTAGGGTTGCTGTCTTGCAGCGCCAGAGACCCGGGTTCGATCCTGACTACGGGTCCTTGTCTGTATGGAGTTTTTAATGTTCTTCCCGTGAACTGCAGTGGTTTTCTCTGAGATCTTTGGTTTCCTCCCATACTCCAAAGACATGTAGGATTGTATGTTAATTGGCTTGGTATAAATGTAAAATTGTCCCTAGTGTGTGTGTGTGTGTAGGGTAGTGTTAATGTGCAGGGATTGCTGGTCGGTGCGGACTCGTTGGGTATTGTTGAGTACAGTTAGAATGTAGCCTCTCTGCTCTTATCACATATTTCATTGGAATAAATTGTCAACCTTGACTAGATCATTCCTAAGCTTCTGTAATGTGTACAAAACCCCAACTTTCGCTGCCTTTCCAAGTTGAGCAAGTCACTTGAATAGGAATTGCCTTGTGACCCTTTATTCATAATGTGAAGCCACCATCACCTATCATGTAAAGAAGGATAAACTGTGCACTGTTCTCCAAGTGAGGTCTCACTGAAGCTTTATTCAGGGAGAATATATTAGTTCTTGCATGCAATTATCCTTTAAGTTGTATTCATACACTTGGATTTATGTATTATTTTATGAGACTATTTTTCCATGTCTGGTCTGGCAAAGCCAGCATTTACTGCTCATACCCAATTGCCCTTGAGAAAATGGCGATAAGCCAACACTTAGAACTGCAGCTGTCTTCTTTCATTTTCCCCTCTTTCCTTTGTGTTCTCTGAAGAGTCACATCTACATTGTGTTTCATCCTGCCTACAGTACACTGGAGTTATTCCATGATCCCTAAACATGATGCCAAAAAATCGATAATCAAAACCTGCCAGGGGCAATCGGATGCAAGGAGAGGTTAGACAAACTTGGACGGTTTACTCTGGAACGTGGGAGGTTGACGGGAGAATTAATAGAAGTATATATAATTATGAGAGGCAAATCTAGGGTAGACATTTACAACCTTTTTGTCGGGGTGGAAATGTCAAAGAGGGGCAAAGTTTAAAAGAGATGTATAGGATAAATATTTTACAGTGGTGGATGCTTGGAAAGCTGCCAGGTTTGGTGGTGGAAGCAGATATGACGGAGGCATTTAAAACACTTTTGAATAGATACATGGATATGTAGGGACTGGAAGGATGCGCTTCACGTGCAGACAAATGAGATTAGTTTAAATTGGTGTCGTGGTTCAGCAGAGACATTGCGGGCCAAAGGGCCTGTTTCTGTACTATTCTGTATCCTATGTTCAATTGAGCATTGTTTATTGTTCCACCCCTGTTCAACTTGTAATCGATCATAATTTGTGCCCAGCTAATCTTGTAACTTGGTACCCAGAATGAGACCCTACTAGCCATGGAAAACTCCTTCCACTCTGTTTCTTCATAGAAACACCTTTGGTTTTCTCCATTAAATTATAAAAATATATTATTGATCAGCAGCTATTGGGTGAAAGAGTAAATCTCACTGCGTGCTTTTCAAGCTTCTCTCATGAGGGCAGTCCATTGAAGTGTAGATATCACAAACAATTTGTCCTGCTCCAACCCCATTGGCACTGCAGCCAACAAAGCACATCAATACTGTTACTTCCTCGTAAGGCTAAGGAAGTTTGGGATGTGTCCAATGACCCTAACCAATTTCATAGAATCAGACCCTAACCAGTATCATAGTAAGGTATGGCAACTGTTCTGACCACGACTGCAAAGAATTGTGAACCCAGCCCAGTCCATCTGAATGCCCACAATTTTCTGTGGCAAAGATTCATTATAATCACACTAGAATGAGGAACCATACCCTTCTTCTGACCCTCCTTATTAAACAAACCTCATGTGATTATATTTTTAGTAAGTGAGGCTATCTGAAGTTTAATTTCTATAACATGACAAATTTTCAATCCAAGATGTTAAGTGCGATAGAACAGTACAGTGAAGAACTGCAGAAGGCTGTGTTGCCTACCCGGTGCTAGGGTTAAGGATATCTCTGCGATGCTGGAGAGAAATTTGCAGTGGGAGGGGGAGGATCCAGTGGTCGTGGTCCATGTGGGGACCAATGACATAGGAAGGACGAGGAAGGAGGATCTGCTGAAGGAGTTTGAGCAGTTAGGGAATAAATTAAAAAGCAGAACCTCGAGGGTACTGATCTCCGGATTGCTACCTGAGCCACGGGCCAAATCGGCGAGGGTACGTAAAATTAAAAAGCTGAATGCGTGGCTCAAAGACTGGTGTGGGAATAATGGGTTTGGTTTCTTGGGCCACTGGCACCAGTACTGGGACAGGGGGGATCTGTTCTGTAAGGACGGACTTCACCTGAACGGTGCTGGGACTGGGGTCCTGGCAAATCATATAACTAGGGCAGTAGAGAGGTCTTTAAACTAAGTAGCGGGGGGGAGGTATCAAGGGGGGTAATAACGGCAGGGGTAGAGGAAATAGAGCAGGGTATCAGTGGGGAAGCGGAAAGTCAAAATGTGACAGGAGACATAATGGGTGAAGATAAAGCTCTAGATGTAAAAGGGGCAAAAACGGAAAGGAAGGGTAGTAAAAATCATCTGAAAGTGCTTTATCTAAATGCACGGAGTATTCGTAATAAGATAAATGAATTAACGGTGCAATTAAGTATATATAGTTATGATATCGTGGCCATTACGGAGACATGGCTGCAAGGGGATCAGGACTGGGAGTTAAATATAGAGGGGTACTCGACAATTAGGAAAGATAGACAGGAAAGAAAGGGAGGAGGGGTGGCCCTTTTAATAAGGGAGGGAATAACGGCAATAGAGAGGAAGGATATTGCGTTGAAGGATCAGGATAGTGAAACAGCTTGGGTACAGATAGAGAATAACAAGGGGAAAAAAACACTAGTGGGTGTAATTTATAGACCTCCAAATAGCTGTGACGCTGTTAGTCAGAACATAAATCTGCAAATAGTTGACGCATGTAAAAAGGGAACTGCTGTAATCATGGGGGACTTCAATTTTCATATTAATTGGGCAAACCAAACTGGGCAGGGTAGACTAGAGGAAGAATTTATAGAATGTATTAGAGACGGGTTCCTAGAACAGTATGTCACAGAACCGACAAGGGGGGAGGCAATCTTGGATCTGGTCCTGTGTAATGAAGCAGGATTAATTAAAAATGTCATAGTTAGGGACTCGTTGGGAACAAGTGACCACAATATGGTCGAATTCCATATTCAAATAGAAGGGGAGCAGGTTGAAACTCAGGCTAGGGTGCTTAGTCTAAATAAGGGGGATTATGAAGGTATGAGGACTGAGCTGATCAAAGTTGACTGGGATAGCAGACTCAAGAATAAGACGGTACATGAGCAGTGGTGTACGTTTAAGGGTCTACTGTATAACCTTCAAGAAAAATTTATTCCTATGAAGAAAAAAAGGGGTAAGGGTAAGAACAGTCAGCCATGGCTCAGTAAAACTATAAAGGATAGTATTCGGCTGAAGGCAAGGGCATATAAGGTAGCCAGAGATAGTGGGAGGGTAGAGGATTGGGAAGCATTTAAAGGTCAGCAAAAAATAACTAAGAGATTAATTAAGACGGGGAAAATAGACTATGAAAGGAATTTAGCAAACAACATAAAAACTAATAGTAAGAGTTTTTATAGCTATATAAAAGAAAAAGGGTGGCTAAGGTGAACGTTGGTCCATTGGAGGGTGAGACTGGAGAGTTGTTGGTGGGGAACATGGAAATGGCAAAGGCATTAAACGAGTATTTTGTATCGGTCTTCACCATAGAAGACACAAAAAATATTCCAACGTTGGATAAACAGGGGGCGGTAGGAATGGAGGAGCTAAATACTATTAAGATCACCAAGGAGGTGGTATTAGGGAAATTAATGAGACTGAAGGAGGATAAATCCCCTGGGCCTGATGGATTACATCCAAGGGTCTTGAGGGAGATAGCGGTGGGGATTGTGGATGCATTGGTGATAATTTTCCAAAACTCCCTGGAGGCAGGAACGGTCCCAGTGGATTGGAAAATGGCCAATGTAACACCTATATTTAAAAAAGGAAGTAAACAGAAAGCGGGTAACTATAGACCGGTTAGTCTAACATCGGTGGTGGGTAAAATGTTAGAGACAATTATTAAAGAAACACTAACGGGGCACTTGGATAAACATGACTTCATCGGACAGAACCAGCATGGTTTTGTGAAGGGGAAGTCCTGTTTAACGAATTTGCTCAAATTCTTTGAGGAAGTAACAACCCGGGTGGATAAAGGGGAACCGGTGGATGTGGTATACTTGGACTTCCAAAAGGCTTTTGACAAGGTGCCACATAAGAGACTATTGCTAAAAATAAAAAATTATGGAATTGGGGGTAATATATTAGCATGGGTAGAGGATTGGCTAACAAATAGGAAGCAGAGAGTGGGGATAAATGGTTCATACTCGGGATGGCAACCGGTAACTAGCGGGGTTCCGCAAGGGTCGGTGCTGGGACCCCAGTTGTTCACAATTTATATAAATGATTTGGAGGAGGGAACCAAGTGTAATATATCAAAATTTGCGGACGATACAAAAATGGGAGGAAAAGTAGGGGATGAGGAGGATAGGAAGAGTCTGCAAAAGGATATAGATAAGCTAGGTGAGTGGGCAACAACTTGGCAGATGAAGTTTAATACTAATAAATGTGAAGTCATTCACTTTGGGAAAAAAAATGATAGGGCAAGTTATTTTCTAAATGAGGAGGAGCTGCGTTGTAATGCAACGCAAAGGGATCTAGGGGTATTAGTACATGAATCACTAAAAGTTAGTATGCAGGTGCAGCAAGCAATCAGGAAGGCCAATGGAGTTTTGGCCTTTATTGCTAGGGGGATTGAGTATAAAAACACGGAGGTCTTGCTGCAGCTGTACACAGTATTAGTGAGACCACATTTGGAATACTGTGTACAGTTCTGGGGTCCATACTTAAGAAAGGATGTACTAGCCCTGGAGGCAGTGCAGCGAAGGTTTACAAGATTAATTCCTGCAATGAGGGGATTGACATATGAGGAAAGGTTAAGTAGGCTGGAACTCTACTCTTTGGAGTTTAGAAGAATGAGAGGCGATCTCATTGAAACATATAAGATCGTGAGGGGCCTTGATCGGGTGGATGCACCGAGGATGTTCCCAATGATCGGGGAAACTAGAACTAGGGGACATAGTTGCAGAATAAGGGGGGGCTCTTTTAAAACTGAGATGAGGAAGAACTTCTTCACCCAGAGGGTGGTTAATTTATGGAATTCACTGCCCCAGGGAGCAGTGGAAGCAGAAACTTTAAATATATTTAAGACTAAAATAGATGTTTTTTTAGCTGCCAAGGGGATAAGGGGCTACGGGGAGAGGGCAGGGATATGGACCTAGGTATGGTTAGTATAGTAAGACCTGAGTGATCTCCTGGACAAGTGTCGATCGCCTAGATTGGGGTCGGAGAGGAATTTCCCGGATTTTTTTCCCGAATTGGACCTGGGTTTTTATCCGTTTTTTTGCCTCCCCCAGGAGATCACGAGGTTTTTGGGGTGGAGAGGGGTGATAGCGGTATAAAGGGGAGGGTAGTGTCTTGTGTTCTGTGTCTTGTGTCTACTGTTTGTGGGTAAGTGTGTCTGTTTAGTGTTCAGCCATGAGCGAGTGGCGGTGCGGGCTCGACGGACCTGGTGGTCTACTCTCGCACCTACTTTCTATGTTTCTATGTTTCTATGCTGACTGCGTCTTCTGGCAATATAATCACTTCTGACCATTTCTATTAATCAGATAATCACATTTCATACACCTTACTGCTGTATCTAACACACAAGCCATGGAATGAGCCAGAGCTGTATATTGCTGTAATTTTGTAGAAAAGACATTATGGACCTGACAATATCTGAGAATTAATTTTATCTGGAGTCAGATAGGTTGTTGAACGATTGAAGAATTGAGAGCTATGAGGAACTGGGGCAGGAGAAGTTGGGTCCTGGTCAGTTCGGACATGATCTATTTCAGGGCTCATTTTCCGTGGCCTGCTCGTTATTTTGTGTGTTTCCTTATGGTCATGATAACTTGTTTAAGTACAGTATCACAAGATGATGGGCTCACCGATTTTCAATGTCATTTGCGGCAGTAAATGTTGGATTGCCTTTGACAGGAAGTTCGAGTGATATTCACAGACATTCCTATTTGAGATTTTAACAAGGTCATTTTGCTGGGATATTTAAAGCAGACTTTGCCCAGTGATTCCCTTTGGAAGTTATTTCTGTCCTTGTGGAGTGTGGAATGTGGAGTGGGTCACGAAGAATGCTTCAGCTTGTGTATTTTCATCAGACGTTGTGTCTAAGGATGCAGACTTGCAGAAGTTGTTGTTGCCTTATTGAAAGCTCGAGAGGGATCCAATGTTTTCCCCTCGTTGAGTCTTTTAATCTTTGATTTCCTTTGTTGCAGATAGTTTTTCTTCTTTGTTTTTCTCACAAAGGTCCACGCTTTGTCACCAGCTAGACACAATGCTGGAGTAACTCAGCGGATCAGGCAGCATTTCTGGAGAAAATAAATAGGTGACTTTTTGGGATTGAACCCTTCTTCAGACTTTATCAGCAGTTGACCATTTTAGAAAATAAGAAGCCGGTGTGATGTGGGTCGCACAGCATAGCTTCCCCAGCTTCCTATTTTGCCAAATGGAATAGGGCTCACACTAGAATTATTAAATCATATAATGATTTTCATTACAGACACGTGATTGAAAGTCAGTGAAGAGAATTGCTAAGTATTTGAAACTCTTTTTTAACAGATTGATCGCAGTGAGGAAGCAAAGTATTTTTGTTCTCTCTGGTTGAATTTAGCGTAAAAGACAATAACTGCTGGAGGAACTCAGCGGTCAAGTAGCATCTGCCAAGGGAAATGGACCAAAGATTTTTCAGATCCGGACTCTTTAGACTAATGGAGTAGAGGGGAGACATCTCGTCGAGGGAGGTGAGGGGAAAGAGTGTGAGACAAAACTAGCAATTGGTAGTTCAGTGCAGAAACAGGCCCTTCGGCCCACCGGGTCCGCTCCGACCAGCGATCCCCACACATTAACACTATCCTACGCACACATGGGACAATTTTTTTACACATACGCCAAGCCAATTAACCTACATACCTGTATGTCTTTGTTTCGTTTTTTGGTTTAGAGGGACAGCGTGGAAACAGGCCCTTCGGCTCACTGGTCAATTCGTCCCTTCCCACCCGAACCACCCCCTCTCCGGACACTTTCCCTTGCAACCGCAAGAAATGCGACACTTGTCGATTTACCTCCCCCCTTGACTCCATTCAAGGACCCAAGCAGTCTTTCCAGGTGCGGCAGAGGTTCACCTGCACCTCCTCCAACCTCATCTATTGCATCCGCTGCACTAGACGTCAGCTGCTCTACATCAGTGAGACCAAGCGTAGGCTTGGCAATCGCTTCGCCGAACATCTCTCCGCTCGGTTCGCAATAACCAACCTGATCTCCTGATGGCTCAGCATTTCAACCCTTCCCATTCCGTATCCGACCTTTCTGTCCTCGCCCTCCTCCATGGCCAGAGTGAGGACCACCGTAAATTGGAGGAGCAGCACCTCATATTTTGCTTGGGCAGTTTGCACCCCAGTGGTATGAACATTGACTTCTCTAATTTCAGGTAGTCCTTGCTGTCTCCCCCCCTTCTCAGCTCTCCCTCAGCCCACTGGCTCCACCTCTTCCTTTCTTCTCCCCCCTCACATCAGTCTGAAGAAGGGTTTCGGCCCGAAACATTGCCAATTTCCTTCGCTCCATAGATGCAGTCTCCCCTGCTGAGTTTCTCCAGCACTTTTGTCTTACCTTCGATTTTCCAGCATCTGCAGGGTTTTTTTTTCCCCAGTGTTGGGGAATTGAGAACCAGAGGATATAGGTTTAAGGAGAGAGGGAAAGATTTAATAGGAACCGGAGGGGCAGGTATTTTACACAAAAGATAGTAGGTATGGAATGAGCTACTGTAGGCGGTCGTTGAGACATATTATTAAATCTTTAAAGAAACATTTGGACAGGTGTATGGATGGGATAGGTTTAGAGGGATGTGGGCCAAATGCAGGCTGGTGGGACTATATAGATGGGGCATGTTAGTTGGGCCAAAGGGCCTGTTGCCAGGCTCTATGACTCTATTCCTCTCCATTTAATCTTGATGTATATACTAGGTAGACCTCTTCATCCCTTAACCAATCCTGCAGCATCGTGACATGCGTGGGTTTTCTCCGAGATCTTCGGTATCCTCCCATACTCCAAACGTACAGGTTTGTAGGTTAATTGGTTTGGTATAAATGTAAATTGCTTGGTAGATGTAAAAATTGTCCCTAGTGGATGCAAGATAGTGTTAATGTGCGGGGGTCGCTGGTCGGCGTGGACCCAGTGGGCCGAAGGGCCTGTTTCTGCGCTGTATCTCTAAACTAAAAAGGGGAATGGAACCTGTTTTAATCAAACTATATGATTTTCCGGTTCAACAACCTTGAAATAATGTCTAATACTCTGGTACATTCTCCTCTGTGTGTGGCTGATTAATGTGGTGTAGATCAAATGGATTCAGTTAATTGTGTTCAGTTTTCTCTTGTCTTCATCTGTACCCCCTCAGTGCAGGTGAAAATGCTTCAAACTCCACAAGGCTTGTCATGTAAACATAGTGAACCTCATTACTTCAGTGGCCATTTTAACTATAGTGATCACATCACTGGGCCCATAAATCTTTTGTAAAGGTTTAATTTATGATCCAGTAAAGTACGAGAGGTTTAGTAGACTGTAGTTTAAACTGGATTGGTTGGTTATTTTCCTTTCTGGCCCGTAATAGTCATGAATATCCCTTATTGATGTGGACATTTCAACCTTCCTCTTCTAAATCTGATACCAGTCCTCAGACGCTTGCTCACAACCACAAGTCAGCACCTGTCTTTTGATCCCTATTTTGTTCATCAGTTCGTCATCTTTTCGTGTCCCCCTGTTCTCTATTTTCAGCACAACTGCAAGATAAACAAAACTTACATATTCATTTTCCAGACTGCAGCTTGAAATTATACACTAAATAATCATTGAGGTACATTGTGAAATGTTATCACTTCTTGTGATGTGGAAAAACCATTCAGGTAGTTTGCGTGCAGCAAGGTTCCACATAAAGCAATTAGGGAAATAGCCAGATGGTCTTTTCTAAGGTTTTGTCTTCGGAAGTAGGTGTGGGCTTTTATGTATAGTGTTACGTGATCTATTACTGCCACTTGAGTGAACAGGTTATGCTGTGGCTAAATCTAACATGCAGACTGACTCTTGATAACAATGCACAATTCACCTGGCACTGCACAAGGTTATCAACATTGATTATGTGATTAAGTTTCCAGAGTAATATTTGAATTTGTGTTCATACAAGTTTTACTAACTCTGTCTAATCTCTCACTTCAGTTAAGTAACACATTGGGGTTCGAAACTTCTAATTCTGAGCCGTGTTTCAGATTATTACTTTAAGTACAACATCATGAATCGTGACTAATCTGGCCTCGTGATTGAAAAATGGTGGCATACTACCTAATATATCTTGGTTGGAAATTTCAAACATTAATCACAATTTTGTAGTTATTCTTATTCAACCTTGTTGCCGAATTCAATGACATTGAAAGAATATAATTTGTGTTCTTCCTCTCAGTAGTCTATCAATATCTTTATTTCAATATTATTATGGACGGACAGCATCAAGTCAAGTTTATTCGTCACATACACATACGAGATGTGAAGTGAAATGAAAAGTGGCAATGCTCGCGGACTTTGTGCAAAAAGACAAACAAACAAACAACCAAACAAACTACAAACAGAATGGAACAGAATCGCATACTCTTTTACATATTAAACATTGTGGGCGGAAGGAAAAAGGGAAAAAAACCAGCAATTTTAAAAGAAAGCAGTAGAGTGGTACAGTAAAGGTTATAGGTGCAGAACTACAGTGGCACAGTGGTAGAGTTACTGCCTTACAGCGCTTGCAGTAGCAGAGACCCGGGTTCATTCCTGACTACACGTACTGTGTGTACGGAGTTTGTACGTGCTCCCTGTGACTGCGTGGGTTTTCTCCGAGATCTTCGATCTCCTCCCACACTCCAAAAAAGTACAGGCTGGCTGGAAGTGCAAATTGTTCCTTGTGTGTGTGGGACAGTGATCGTATGCGGGGATCGCTGGTCGGTGCGGACTCAGTGGGATAATTGGAGGATTAGCAACATTTTTTCATGTTTCTACATTGACAGTGCTGAAATCATCTTCATGGGTCACATTTACTTCTGGCTTCAACTTTGAATGTTGTGTGCCTGCCGATCTTGAACAGTTGGTCCAAACATCACTCTAGAAACTTGATCACATAATCAAAGTTGATAACCTGGTGTAAATGCCAGGAGAGTTATAGGCCTTTCTCACGGGGCGACTTGTCGCAAGAGGTAACCAGAGTGAAGTGGTCGTGGTCTAGCACGATATCACACGATATAACGGGGGGTAGATAAAGAGTTCCCACGGGTACTCGGCATTTCTGTTATTTGTGCGAGTGACTTGTCCGTCTCCCGAGCTTTCCCGTTAAATTTTGAATGAACATTGTGAACTGTGAAGTGTTGTTAAATCATCACATGGCACAAATAATGTCACTTTTTTTTTTTCCACACACTATAAATATCCTCCCTTGGTTGAATTGGCTCATTTGGAGACATGCCTGTACTAATGCCGTGACTTTACTGCAGGAAGATGCCACATTACTTAGACGATGTTAGTTGCGCCCAAGTTTAAATTTCCAACGTGTGTTTCAGAGTAAAGAGTCAGCGCAGAATCCTTGATAATCAAAAACTGTCTGAATCAGCAAGTTAGACACAAAATGCTGGAGTAACTCAGCGGGCCAAGCAGCATCTCTGGAGAAAAGGAATAGATTCCATTTTTGGTCGGGACCCTTCTTCGGGATGATTGTAGGGGGGAACTGGAAGCAAGAAAAGACTGGGACAAATCAGGGCCAACAACAGATGACCTCAGCAGGGTATTTTGAAGAGGGGTCCCGACCCGAAATGTCGCCTAACCCTTTCCTCCAGAGATGCTGCCTGACCCACTGAGTCACTCCAGCACTTTATGTCTATATTTGGTTCCCTGATAGGCCAATTGTTGGCTAGGGATAGTGTGATCCCAAGAGGGAACCATCGTTGCAAACCTTGGACTGGTTAACTGACATTTACTGTATGGGGGAGGGGGGGGGGGGGGGGGGGGGGCAGGAGGGGGTGGGCGGGGGAGAGAGAGAGAAGTGTAGTTACCTAAAATTAAATAATTCAATGTTCATAGTGAACACAGACACAATGTTGGAGTAACTCAATGGGTCAGGCAACATATCTGGAGAAAATGAACAGGTGGCGTTTGTGTCTATCTTCGGTAAAAACCAGCATCCGCAGTTCCTTCCTGCACAATGGATCTCAGTGTCAAGTCTCTGACTCCCGTTGGCAGGCCATTCGGCCCACAGCCCGCCCAGCGATGACTAACCCATGTCACAGGGGATGGTGTGAAGGCGGAGTTAGACAGAGCTTGATTAATATTACGGTTGGGGAATGGGCCATAATATGGCCAGGGAAACGCTGTTATTCGTGACGCCCCCTCCGCCCTTTCCCAGCTGTTCTCAATCGCACCCCTGGCCACACAAAAATTTATACTTTAAGAAGGAATACACGGAACATTTAAACTCAGAACGCTTCTAACAGAGTGAGCCATGTGAGCACTTTGATCATTCTCCCTGTATTTGCATTTGACAAAATAGTCGGAAAAAAATGTTTAAAAGTGTTCATACCTTTTGCTATGCCTAATTGGCCCTTACCTCTGCGAAAATAGTCTGATATTCGTAGGTGAAATGTCACCAACAATAATTGATTCTATTATTAATTGACTAATAATTGACTATTAGCGGAAAGATGCAATTCTGATCTAATATTATCAATGCCTCTGTCTTTGGAAGCAACACCAGCAATTTATTAAATCTGACTACATGCGGCACAGTGGTAGAGTTGCTGCCTCACAGCCCCAGGGTTTGATCCTGACCATGGGTGCAGTCTGTATGGAGTTTGTATGTTCTCCCTGTGACCGCGTGGGTTTTCTCTGAGTGCACCGGTTTCCTCTCACACTCCAGAGATTACAGGTTTGTAAGTTAATCGGCTTCGGTAACATTGTAAAATTGTCCCTGGAGTGTATAAGAATAGGTTGTCGGCACGGACTCGGTGGGCCGAAGGGCCTGTTTCCGCGCTATATCTCTAAAATCTGAAGTTAGGTAATGTCTAAAGGAACTGCAGATGCTGGTTAATACGCACAAAAGGACACAAAATGTTGGTGTAACTCAGCAGGTAAGTCAGATCTGGGAAGAAAAACATAAAAAGCTGGAGTAAGTCAGCGGGTCAGGCAGCATCTCTGGAGAAAAAGAATAGGTGGCGATTCGAATCGGAACCCTTCTTCAGACATCCTAATCGGAATTGAGTGAAGATGTGTCTCGTCCCGAAACATCAGCTATTTTTCTCCAGAGATGCTGCTTGACTCGCTGAGTTACTCCAGCTTTTTGTGTCTGTCTTCGGTTTAAACCAGCATGTGCAGTTCACTCCTTACACGGGTCTCTGGAGAACACTGATTGGTAGCGTTCCGGACCCTGCTTCGGAAAGGCATCGATCGCTAGTCGGCGAGGACTCCGAGCTGTATCTCTCAAAGAAGTACATGTGAAAAATTTCTCACGGACCATAAAAGTCCGGGACCTTTCAGTAAAGTCCCTTTTAAAGATTATAGTTATTTTCTTGAATCTCATTAACATAACTCATGAATAAGTTGATGTCCATATGCGGATGTAAATCTTTATTTTTTTAATTCAATCCCACAGAAGACAATTTTATACTCACCTTCTGTCCCCTCTGTCCAGCTTCCGGGTTCACCGTTCGCAGGAGTTCCCACGGTAAACGCAAGAGTTATTACGGATATCGCACTGGCCACTACGTGCATATAATGTTGCAATGTTCAACCACAAGTGTACAAGTCACTCTTGGAGAAATTCAAGCTTGCTTGAATTTTCTCCCGAGTCAACAAGTTACACGATTACCTGCCGTTAGCGCCACGGTGGTCCACGGTGGTCCACGAATGCTGTACGGTTATCGTACGAGGTTCCCACGATGTTCAACTCTGGTTAACTCTTGCGTCAAGTCGCCCCGTGAGAAAGGCCTATTAGGTCTCCATTTTTTTTTATTTTTTTTATTTTACCTCTACTTTTATGTTTTGAGAAGGGAAGTAAGACAAGGAAAAGAAAACAATAGAAAGGGGAAAAAGAGGAAAAATAGATGGTAGAGAATAGAAAAACGTGGTGTGTATATTAAAAAAAAAAGAAAAAGAAAAAGTAGAAAGTAGAAATAGGAGAGAAGGCCCCTTAAAAGAGAAATTTTCAAATCTATATTCGGAGATGTAGATCTATCCACGTCATGAACTGAAATCAGCAAACTTTACGGTACCGCTGCATCACATGATTCCAAAAAGTCGATGAAAGGAGACCAACTCCTTAAGAATTGGTCATATTCATCTATTAGTCGGAGTCTCATTTCTTCAAGGCGTGCTATGTCCATCATATTCCTAATCCACATTTTAACAGTTGGTATGGTTGTATTTTTCCAAAATTTAAGTATCAATTTCTTTCCAATTATTAACCCATAATTAAAAAACACGTTTTGGTCTTTATTTAAATTGGTATCTTCTCCTATTATTCCAAATATAATCCATTCTGTTTTAGGTTCTATTGTGGACTTAAAAAGCTTTGTAAATATATCAAATATATCGCTCCAAAATTTATTCAACTTTGTACACCCTATAAATGAATGTGTTATATTAGCATTTTGAAACAAACATTTATCGCATCTGGGAGAGACGTTTGGATAAAATTTATTCAATCTCGTTTTTGAATAATATAGTCTATGTAATAATTTGAATTGAATTAAATTATGTCTTGCATTAATAGAACAATCATGTGTGTTCATCAGATACTTTTCCCATCTATCCTTCGAGATCTTTATCATTAGCTCATGTTCCCAATCTTCTCTTAGTGCTTCTGTTGAGGGTAATTCTCTATTTAATATATTATTATAAAAGTATGATATTAGTTTTTGTGAATCAGCCTTAATATTCATTGCTTCTTCTAAAGGGTCTGAATAGCTGAATAGCTGTGTGGAATGAGCTTCCAGTGAAGGTGGTGGAGGCAGGTTCGTTTTTATCATTTAAAAATAAATTGGATAGTTATATGGATGGGAAAGGAATGGAGGGTTATGGTCTGAGCGCAGGTATATGGGACTAGGGGAGATTATGTGTTCGGCACGGACTAGAAGGGTCGAGATGGCCTGTTTCCGTGCTGTAATTGTTATATGGTTATATTATATGGTATTAAGGCTGATTATTAATATTAAGGCTAGTTCTCCATTGTTATTAAGAGTTGGTCTGCAGTGTGCATTTTGTCATCTAGTCAAGAGTATTTTATTGGCAGATGTCCCATAACGGACCAATTTAATTCTTATTTGCAGCAGCACAAAAGATATTTAACGGAGTACTCAGACACCATAATAATAAACAAAAATAAGTTCAATATATAAAACCAAGAAACAATGTAGTGGAAAATCATAAACAAAGCCCCAAGTCCATAGTACAGTCAATGCAGTTCATAGTTGGAGTTAGTTGGTGTTCATAGTGTTCAATAGCCTGATGGCTGTTGGGCAGAAGTATCCTGTTAAATCAGGAAAATGCAGAAATTTCTTATCATCCAAGCCAAGCTGTTGCAATCAGGGGATCTCCAAAGATAATTCAACATAGGTTTTGATTCAATATTTTTCGATTAAAGTGATTTGGCAGATGTTCTAAGGTAGATAAAAATGCTGGAGAAACTCAGCGGATGAGGCAGCATCTATGGAGCGAAGGAATAGGTGACATTTCGGGTCAAGACCCTTCTTTGGACTGAAGAAGTTCTATGTTATTTGCCTACACAACCCATAAAGCCCTAAAAGTCGAATTAGGCATGATTACAATGACTAGGACTTGAAGTAACATGTCCAGAATCGAAAGGTGAGCTGATTAATTAATTAATTAATCACAGCAATCCATGCATGTATGTCAGAAAGTAAAATACTGTGGATGCTGGAAATGTAAAATAGAAATTGATAATGTTGGAACCACACTGCATTCAAGTAACATCTGTGGAGAGATAAAAGTATCTGATGGAAGGTCATTGAATTTATGTGCTGGTGTAGTTTTTATTTACTCAGGTGCTGCCCGGCCTGTTAAGGGCCTGTCCCACTTGAGCGTCATTTGCGCGTCACGCAGGTGGCACGCGAAAATTTTGTGAATCCCAAAATCACCACACGCCATGCGCACGTCACGTGTGCGTCACGACGTGCGTGTCGTGCGTCGTGACGTGTAAATGATGTCACGTAAATGACGCGCAAATGACGCCCAAGTGGGACGGGCCCTTTAGGTATTTACTGCATTTTCTGTTTTAATCTCATTTTTGTAAAGTATAGCTGATGGAAAAAATTCCTTTGTCTTATCAGCTCTGATACTTGTGACTTTTGTGCAAGAAACATTGCAGAAAGATTAGTGCAAATGCTTTTGTTTTGCTTCAACAGGTTTTAAAGTTCTCTTTGCTAAGGAAGGATTTGTTGGCATTAACTCATTTGAGAAAATAGTTTGGTGCAACAGCAAATCAGTAAATATATGTTCTTGCTTCTTGTGAAATTGTTTTAAAGTGCTTTTTGTTATGGATTCCCTCGTTGCCTTATAAGTAGATTGTTACACGGTGTTCTTTTAATGACCAGCTGTAATTAATTAATTAATTAATAGAATGCAAATTTAAACCAAAAGCAATACCTCCAAACTGATCAAAAAGGCGCAGCAGCGCCTTTACTTCCTGAGGAGGCTCAAGAAAGCTCACCTGTCCCCCCCAGATCCTGACCAACTTTTACCGCTGTACCATCGAAAGCATCCTGACCACCTGCTTCACGGTATGGTACAGCAGTTGCACCGTAGCTGACAGGAAGGCACTACAACGGGTGGTGAAAACCGCTCAGTACATCATCGGTGCCCCGCTCCCTGCCATGGATGCCCTCCACCGAAAACGGTGTCTGAGACAGGCCGGGAAGATCATCAAGGACCCCTCCCACCCTAACCATGGACTGTTTGCCCTCCTCCCATCAAGGAGGCGGTACAGGAGCCTCGGGTCTCGTACAAGTAGGATGAGGAACAGCTTCTTCAAGAACACTATCACATTGCTGAACTCGGAGTCCCGCCGATAGATTTCTCCAGTCTCTCCGTCCACATTGTTTGCTTATTCTGTATTTTTATTTCTATATTGCACTATTACTACGAACAGACGCTAAACTGCATTTCGTTGTCCCCATACTTGTATCTGTGCAATGACAATAAAGTTGAATTGAATTGAATTGAAGTACTTATGGAATTTGGAGATGGTTCGAACCAGTATGGCTAGCTGGTTTCAGAATCAAATAACTGCAACTGCTGGAAAGCTGATATAAAAAAAATTCCTGGAAATACTCAACCGATCAGGCAGCATCAGTGGAGAGAGAAAATTGAGTTAACACTATAGTTGTTGAGATTACATCAGAGCTGGCCAGTACTGGAATGATAGGTTATCTGAAATGTTGTTTCCTGAGGGCTATATCATTAATGGGAAGACATGGTGATAGAAACATAGACATAGAAATTAGGTGCAGGAGTAGGCCATTCGGCCCTTCGAGCCTGCACCGCCATTCAATATGATCATGGCTGATCATCCAACACAGTATCCCATCCCTGCCTTCTCTCCATACCCCCTGATCCCTTTTGCCACAAGGGCCACATCTAACTCCCTCTTAAATATAGCCAATGAACTGGCCTCAACTACCTTCTGTGACAGAGAGTTCCAGAGATTCACCAATCTCTGTGTGAAAAATGTTTTTCTCATCTCAGTTCTAAAAGATTTCCCCCTTATCCTTAAACTGTGACTCCTTGTGCTGGACTTCCCCAACATCGGGAACAATCTTCCTGCATCTAGCCTGTCCAACCCCTTAAGAATTTTGTATGTTTCTATAAGATCCCCCCTCAATCTTCTAAATTCTAGCGAGTACAAGCCGAGCCTATCCAGTCTTTCTTCATATGAAGGTCCTGACATCCCAGGAATCAGTCTGGTGAACCTTCTCTGTACTCCCTCTATGGCAAGAATATGTTTTGTGAGCTTACGATGGTTTCATTTGAGCAGTGGAAGAGGGCAAAGTGGATGGGGAATTCAAGCAACAGGAATCTGCAAGCACAGAGTTATTTTTACGGAGTGAATGGGGACAACTTATCAGGCAACTGAACCATCTAACAACAACTAGGGAGCAGTCCGGAGCTACTATGTACCTCATTGGAAACCCTCAGAATATCTTGAATCAGACTTTACTGGACTTTATCTTGCAATAAACATGAATCTATTTATCATGTATCTGTACACTATGAATGGCTCGATTGTAATGATGTATTGTCTTTCTGCTGGCTGGAGAGCATGCAACAAAAGCTCTGGTCACCCGATTTATTCACCTGATCTGCGTTTATTTTCACCGATATGGTGCACATTGTGAGCATCGACTTCAGCTTGTTAAATTGGAATAAAGGAATCACTGCCTTAACTGGGGGAAATAGTCAGGCCAAGTAGCAACTAGGACTCGGGTAAATGGCCTTCTGTTGGAACCGGGAAAAGCCAGTGATTAACATATTTCAATGTGAATGGGAGGAGCGAGAGATCAAAGGCATGTTCAGTAATGGGATGGAAGTTAGGGGAGATAGAATCATAGTCATATTGCATGGAAACAGGTGCAGGATGATCTGACCAAAGGAATCCGACGTCCAGCACCTTGTTGCCTTCTAAGATTTCTACATATTTCAATTAGGCCTCCTCTTATTCTCTATAATTCCAGAGAACATGGCCCAACTATAATTTTTCTTTTTAGGACTGTCCTCTTGAGTTCCATTTGGTGAAACCTCAGTCTACCTACTCTACGATAGTGTAATGAGATCAAAACTTGACACTGTAGTTGTTGCTTCAACAAAACCATTCATTTGCAATTGTGCCGAAACTGCCTCTGGTGCACTCGACTGTGATAAATGTCAGTGTACAATTGCATTCCTTATTTGCTAGCTGTACACAGACTCAAGGCGATTTGTATTCACAAATAGCCAGTCTGCCGATTACCATTTACTTGCTGCTTGTGATTTGAGAAATGTACTGCTTTTCTATATTTTATCAGTGATTTTCTTAGATTTGATCTCGGGTTATGTCGATAGAATGAAGGGTGCTAGCTAATAGCTGGCGTGGTCAGTTTTTCTCTGCCTTGTGGCATCCAACTGGAATCAGAACTGTTGAATCTCAATGTCTGGATCGACTGGGCTTGTATTCACTGGAGTTTAGAAGGATGAGAGGGAATCTTATAGAAACATATAAATTCTTAAGGGATTGGACAGGCTAGTTGCAGGAAAAATGTTCCCCATGTTGGGGGAGTCCAGAACAGGGGTCACAGTTTAAGAATAAAGGATAGGCCATTTGGGACTGAGATGAGGATAAACCTTTTCACCCAGAGAGTTGTGAATTTGTGGAATTCTCTGCCACTGAATGGTGATGCTGGCTCGAAGGGCCGAATGGCCTACTCCTGCACCTATTTTCTATGTATGGAATCCACTGATCATTAGTGGGAAAGTCTCGCTCCGCCAACCAATGCAGTGAAGTATCAGCCAGTGTAAAGTGCAATATTTACAGATACTTTTGTAAATGCTTTGTATTTGTAAATCATATTACATGGTTTGGGTTCTGACATTTATTGAGGTCTGTTTTATTGAACATTTGAGCTGAAATTTAAGTACTATAAGCAAGTAGTTAGTATAATTGTTGTAACTCGTGTTTAAATCCTCCCAAGTATGGCATTCTCTGACCATAACTTTTTTTTAAAATGACGAATATAATTTTAAACATTAGCTTTCTTGCAAGATCAGGTCTTCAAATTTGTACGTGTTCATGGTTTGTCTTCCTATACTTAAATGCTGTCATAAACTCAGTGCACAGTTCAGCGTTTATCAGGTTGGTAGTGTTGTGCTTCAGGAAGGATACTGTATTTTTCTAAGTTTTACCTGAAAGACAATTATTTTTTGTTAGAATCTTATTTCCTTAAAGATTAACAACAAATTTATCTTCACAAAGGATAATTTCATCAAAAGTAATAGTTGCGAACATGGTGTAATGCCCCTGTCCCACTTAGGAAACCTGAACGGAAACCTCTGGAGACTTTGCGCCCCACCCAATGTTTCCGTGCGGTTCCTGGAGGTTGCAGGTGGTTGCCGGAGGTTGCAGGTAGTGGAAGCAGGTAGAGAGACTGACAAAAACCTCCGGGAACAGCACGGAAACCTTGGGTGGGGGCGCAAAGTCTCCAGAGGTTTCCGTTCAGGTTTCCTAAGTGGGACAGGGGCATATTGTTGCATGATTTCCGCAGATCTCGTAAAACTGTGCAAAATTGTCACTGTCCAATGTTGCAAGTGGTTTCATCCAGACATCGGGGTGATAGCATCGTGGATTTAGTATTGAGAATTGTGCTCTGGAAGTTCCTATGCATCACTTCATTTTTGTTTTAGCAAAGGAGAGGGGGTGCAGCACAGGGTGGACTGGCAAATTGAACTTGGATTGACAAAAGCATTTGAACTTGTTGTTCTTTGTTCATGTGTGATTGACTACGTTTACTATTAAAGCAATAATCGGAAGAAATGGTTGCAACAGAACTTTATGTCCACTGCAGGAAGTGATGCAATGGAATTTCCTAGGCATGGCTACGAAGAAGAAAGACACAATGGCATCGCACTAGTATCCAAGCATCCCAGTGAGCTGCACCTAATTACTGACAGCACCTTTCTTCAACGCGATACAAAACCTAACTATAATGGTGAGTAGCCCTTCACCCCCATCCCACAGTAATAAGTAGGGTAGACGTCCTTCAGGGCGTGCTTGTGTACTTCATTTCCTTTCTGTGTGTTAATTGTGGTCTGTAGCATTTGCTTGAAACGTACCACCCCCCAGTAGCTTTGTTGTCTCCATCTTAGTCTTTGTATGGTTCTTGCATTCAAGTTCATAATTTGAAATCCATCTCCATATTCTTCATTGTCTCACATACATCATTTCCAAACAGCATGCTCTGTTTTTGTTCTCATGCACATGTTGGTAAGATGAAATTGAACCCTAGACCTGCTGTGAAGAAAACAATTGGAAACACCGAGACCTGTTGCCCGCTGTTTACCGTTTACTGTTGGCCAGTTATTCAGCTGGCTTGCATCAATGATTTGGTGGGAATGACCACATTCCTTTTTGTCCTTCTGGAGACCATCCATGGATTTGAATGGTGCTACTATTGTGCTGAATGGAATGGACATGCACCAGATCGGCCAAATTAAACCTGAACATCCACCAGGCAAATTCCACTGCATGCTGTTACCTGGCACTGGCACAGTTCCATTCCAGTCAAGATAAAGGATCAGCATTAGTGGAACAGTGAAGAATGGAGTAGGGCTTGATGAGAGCAGAAAAGTGGAAACCAATTGCACCAGAACCTGAGATGCCAACCTGGTGAAGCTTCAACTTAGAACTATGTGTGGTAAAGAGCATAACACATGCAATAGACGCCGTCAAGCTGTCATGCAACTGATGAAGCAGTTCAAAGTTCTGCTCTTAATGGTGATAGACAATCAAACACATCCTGGGAAGTGGACGATCACTGGTCAGCACAGAACAGCTGTTCGCACAAACACACTGTGGATATAATGTGGGTAATCCTCTCATTTGGCAGCAACCCCCCCAAATCTGTACCCTCTGCTACCAAGAAGGTCCCGATATGAAATGTCACCCATCTATTTTCTCCACAGATTTAGTTTAGAGATGCAGCGTGGAAACAGGCCCTTCGGCCCACCGAGTCCATTCCGACCAGTGATCCCCGCATGATAACACCATCCTACACATGCTAGGGACAATTTACAATTTTACCAAGCCAATTAGCCTACAAATCTGTACGTCTTTAGAACTCCTGGAGAAAACCCATGCAGGTACCGGGGAGAACGTACATATTCTGTACAGATAGCACCCATGGTCAGGATCAAATCTGGGTGACTGGCGCTGTAAGGCAGCAACTCTACAGCTGCTCAACTGTGCTGCCTGACCCGCATTATGTGCCTACCCTCGACTGCAAGATGGCATGGAAACACCGTCACCTGCTGGTTCCCCTTTCCCCCACACCATCCTTATTTGGAAATAAATCAGCAGACGGCCAAAACTTTGGAACTCCCTCCCGAACAACCCATGTGTGGTTACTTTTTATCAAAGGCACTGCAGTGGTCTAATAAGATGTCTCGCTAGCACTGTTGCAAGGGTAATGCCCAGATTCCATAAAATGAATAAAAGATACTCTTTATCACTTTAAAGTGATCTTTGCAGTAATCCATCCATCTTATGCAAATGCTGGAAATTGCATGCTTCGGATGCGTGTGGGGTAAGTCGGCAGTATCATACAGCTTCAAAATCACACCACAATCTCGGACATGTCGTGCTTGAAAAGAATGAATAAAACATTGGTGGTTCTCAATTTATTTTATGATTGGCAGGCGGGAGAATTCTCCGCATTGCCCCTCCTTGCTCAGATGCTCCTCGTCCTTTGAGCCAGCGCTTCCAATCTATCTCCAATGTTTGTGACTCCCATTCATAATCGGCCTCAGGGTGGAAGAATCAAGAGTGTTTTATTGTCTTATGTTGTGAAACGGAGCAATGGTGTTGTGCTTTCTCATCTTGTCTTGGATAAAATGTACTTTGTTCTGTTCCATGTTCCATCAGTGAGCTGCTGAGAAGGGGGAAACATAAGAAACCTATAGTGTGATCTTGAAGTGTCGGGCAACGGTGAGGTTAAGCTGGTGTCCGAGGCTTTAGCTGCTCATGTCCCACTCTTTTTATTACTGACCTTCACCCTAATCTCGCACCGTAGAACTGTAGGATTTTGAAAAATACATTCTGTGTTCGATCGGATTCGTGTAATGTGTCTGATAATTCAATGGATAGTAGGCATAGTGAAGTTACTGAATACAAATGTTGAAGAACGCAGCGGGGGATTTAACCTTCAGTGGCACTTGGAGACAAAAGACTAATGTCACACTTAAAATGTGGGCTTTAAAACGCATCCAGTTCATGAATGATCTTATCCTACATCCTTGCCTGGTCTGTATGTGATTCAGGTTTCACACCAAATTGGTTGACTCTCAACTACCCTCTGATATGGTTTATAAATTCAGGGGGGGGGGGGGGGGCAATTAAGCTTGGGCAATAAATGTTGACCCTGCTGGTGACATGTACATTCTGCAAATTAATAAAATAACAAAATGCCCTCTAAGCTGCAATAAAGTTGAAGTCGTTTATTCTGATTTACTCTTCACCACCATCATTCATGGCTGAAATAACAATTTATGGGTATAAGAAACGGACAAGATTCTGGATTATTTATTTTAAAATTCACTTTTCTTCGCGTGAAAGTGTATTTCTTTGTCAAAGATGAACTGAGTTTGTAGCTGCCTTCTCAACAGCCTATCCCATGGTAGATTTTTCTTATTAAAAATTTATTCTTAAAATTTGGGCAGCATTTATTGGCAAGCACAAAACGAGCTGATGTGTATATTTGTTGCAAGATAATTAGCAGGCACCACCACTCTTCACATACAATTGGCAGATCAGAGCTGCAGCCAGTTTGTATCCTTGTGAAAATGTTGCCAGATATTTGGCATTTGTAACGTGGCTTTGAAGGGAGGGAAGAACATAGACCATTCCTAATAATTTCTTAATAGAGCAGTCCTTTACAAAAGGTTGTTAACTTTTTTGTTTCCTTTGTGATGCTGGTGTTCCTAATTGCGGTATGTTCCTCGTCCTCTGTAAAATATCAGAGGAAATGCCTATCCCAAGGCAGCGTGTAAATGGAAGGTGTAGAAAGGAACAGCAGATGCTGGTTTACACGGGGGATACACACACAATGCTGCAGCAACTGTATGGGTCAATCAGCATCTCTGGAGGGGGAAAGGAGTAGGTGACGAATCTCAGTCTGAAGATGGGTCTCAACCAGGAACGTCACCAATCCTTTTCCTCAGAAATGCTTAGGATGCTGGTTTAGACCGGAGATAGACACAAAATGCTGCAGCAACTCAGCGGGACAGGCAGCATCTCTGGAGAGAAGGAATGGGTAAAGTTTCGGTGCGAGACCCTTCTCCTTATCTCTATCTCCCTCTGTCTGAAGAAGGGTCTCGACCCAAAACGTCACCCATTCCTTCTATCCAGAGATGCTGCCTGTCCCGCTGAGTTACTCAAGCATTCTGTGTCTATCCCCAGCAATGCTGCCTGACTTGTTGAGTTACTCCAGCATTTTGTGTCTTGCTTTGGATAAATGAAAGATTGGGTTTGGCACAATTACCTGGTCTTTGATGAGGAAGCTGAACGTATATTTGTCTTTTGATCATCCAAGGAACTGGAAGAAGCATTTCCACAGATACCTCAGAAGCTTGGAGAATGCAAAGGATAATACGGAATACTGTAAAATCTTGTTTTAACAGACCTCTTTATAATGTATTTTGGTTTAATGGATGAACCGGCCTGGCTCTGGCCATTTAGAGCCCCAGCTGCCCAAAACGTCCCAGTTTCCCCTCCCCCTGGCTCTCAGTCCGATGAAGGGCCCTGACCTGAAATGTCACCTATTCCTTTTCTCTTCAGATGCTGCCTGATCCGCTGAGGGACTCCAGCATTTTGTGTCTCCCTTCGGTATAAACCAGCATCTGCAGTTCCTTCATACACACTCCTTCTACATTATACATTTTACTGAATATGGCTGGTGAACTTTAGACGTTTCTCTAAAGACAGTGGATCAGCAGAAAAATAAGTATCCATGGACATATCCATGTACATCGAGACAGATACAGAATGGAATTCAGCCCACTTAGTCGATAGTGGCTTTTTAGAGGGTTTCAGATAGGCACCTGGAAGTGCAGGGAATAGAGGGAGATGAGATTAGTTGAACTTGACATCATGTTCCACACTAAACATGGTTCCATGGTTCATTATTTTGGGCCAAACAGCCAGTTTGTGTGCTGTACTGTTCTATGTTCTACAAGGAACTGCAAATTCCGCAATCTTGAGCAAACCACAAAGTGCTGGAGTAACTCAACAGGTCAGGCAACATGTGCGGAGTTGGCAGCTTCAAATTTCAGGGCTTTAACATTTCAGATGATCTAACTTCTGATTACAGCGAGGAAGAAGCTCTTTCTGGATCTGATGGTGCTGAATTCTGATAACACTTCATCAGTCTAAAGAAGGGTTTCGGCCCGAAACGTTGCCTATTTCCTTCGCTCCATAGATGCTGCTGCACCCACTGAGTTTATCCAGCATTTTTGTGTACTGTGGAATTTATTTTTAGTTTTAGAGATACAGCTAGTAAACAGGCCCTTCGGCCCACTGGGTCGACCATTGATCACCCATACACTAGTTTTCTAGGAACAGTTTACAGAGTCTATGAAAGTCTGACTTGTTACCTGAAGAGGACGGAATTGATTTTACACTTGATTCATCCAGCCAAGGTCATTGAAAGGATTTCTTCGAACACAGATCTTTTTATGTTAGATTGTTAGTTTACTTTTGTTGGTGATTATGAATTTTTTAATTTATGCAGATCATTGAGCAATGGGCATTTATTATGTCACCAAATCACTGATCTACTGCTTCTGTTGGCAAACCCCTCAACATTAATGACTAGGAATTTGGCAAGTCCCGGCAACGCTACCAAGCCACAAAGAGTCCAGTATTAGAAGGCAGCTGGGAAGCTGCAGATGGAGCTGAACTAGCAAGTGCAGGCTTTCCATGTGTATGTGGGAGTCTTGGATTCGCTGATGCTACTGGGTTTTAATGGCCACAGTTTGGCTGGTGATTCTCAGCAAGTTCCAACACTGTTATTTTGCCAAGGTCTACTGCAGCGTTACATAGATTGTGCTTCACTCTTTATGCACCATTGAACAGGCATAGGGCAGCCCAGTGGCGTAGCGGTAGAGCTGCTGCCTAACAGCGCCAGAAACTCTAGTTTGATCCTGACAACGGGTGCTGTCTGTACGTTATTGTGGCCCTTGTGGCTAAAGGGACCAGGGGGTATGGAGAGAAGGCAGGGATGGGATACTGAGTTGGATGATCAGCCATGATCATATTGAATGGCGATGCAGGCTCGAAGGGTCGAATGGCCTACTCCTGCACCTATTTTCTATGTTTCTATGTTTATCCCTGTGACCGGGTACGTTTTCTCCAGGTGCTCCGGTTTCCTCCTACACTACAAAGCCATACAGGTTTGTAGGCTAATTGGCTTCAGTAAACTTGTAAATTGTCCCCAGTGTGTGGGATAGTGCTAGTGTACGGAATGATCTCTGGCTGGTGTGGGCTCAAGGGCCGTTTCTGCGCTGTATCTCGAAAGTCTAAAGGTTAAGAGGGAAAATTCCAAAACAACCTGGAGGCTCAGTTCAATCAAACAGATGCTAGTGGACTGTGGCAGGGCCTGAATACCACCTCCAGCTACAGGCAGAGATCATGGGGGTGATTTCTGGCAGCAATGCATCTCTACCAGATGAGCTCCATGACCTTTATGCCTATTTTGAACAGGCAAACAAAGTTTTGCCAAACCACGCCATCCCCTATTCCCCCAATGGACACAAAGTGCTGGAGTAACTCAGCGGGTCAGGCAGCATCACTGGAGAAAAAAGGATGGGTGACGTTCCGGGTTGGGACCCCTCGTCAGTCTGAAGAATGGTCCGGAACCGAAACATCCCCCATCTTTTATCTCCAGAGTTGCTGCCTTACCTGCTGAATTGAAATAAGGCTCTCGACCCGAAACATCCATCTATTTTCTCCAGAGATGCTGCCTGGTCCACTGAGTTACTCCAGGACTTTATAAGTGAGCATCAGTAGTTCGGTATAAGTGAGCATCAGCAATTCTTCGTGTATCCATCCCCTATTCCATGCTGGCCCTGCCCCGTACATCTAGGTGGCAGGTCAGAAGTTAAATCCAGAAAACTGATATGCATGGGAACCACAGGGACCTGATAGTTTGGATTCAACACTGGCCTACTCGTTGAAGTAATTGGTGGAAGGGTGTCATTGGTTGGAGGTCTGTGTCTAGTGGAGTTCCACAGGGATCAGTAATGAATTAGAGGTCTGTTGTGTGTGATATATACATTGGTTGAAAGATACAGCGTGGAAACTGGTCTTTCGGCCCACTGATTCCACGCCGACCATCCCTCACCCGTTCTCACTTGTTCATGCTTACCCATCAACTCCCTTCACATGCAGGGAGCAATCTTCAGAGGCCAATTAACCTACGAATCATCACATCTTTGCGACATGGGAGGAAACCAGAATACCTGGAGAAAACCCACATGGCCACAGGGAGAATGTGAAAATGCCACACGGATAGCTCCCGAGATCCGGATCGAACTGGGTTTCTGGCACTGATGCAGCAGGTCTACTAGCTGCGCCACTGTGCTGTTCCTGACTGGGAAGAAAATGTTTGAAACAGATAGTGATACAGTGCTTGTAAGACATGCAGTGGAAGAGCGTTTCAAGTAACAGCCATGGATAGCTTTGTAGGCTAAATGGCCATTTTTTTTTTGTAGGAAAGGTCTTGGTAGGAATTGTTAGCAATAAACTGAGATGAAAGTTGGCTGAGTGTAGAAACTATTTTTAGAAGTCATCTTGAGTGATACCGTTTTTAAAAGTGTTTATAGTGTGACAAAAGGTCGTGAACCTGAAACTCTGTTTTTCTTTCCACAAACGGTCCCTGATTCCACAACGGTCCCTGACTTGCAGAGTATTTTCTGTTCTTATTTCAGTTTCGCACAGTTGCAATGTGAAAAGCTCCTTGCAAAATCAACTTTGCTGTTTCTCTTCCAAGAACATACTTAGACAGGAGGCCAGAGAATTTAAGTAATGATGGTTGACCCAAGACTTGGAGAGCCGCAAATGTGTTTAAACACAAGGTTTACAACACTTCACCAAGTGCCTTTCCCATCAATGTTATTCAGCTTAAGTAATGAGGCAAAGGGATGTCTCTAGCCAGATTTGTAAAATCCCCAGTGATGCTATGTACTCTTGTTAATGTGGGTAGTCATCAGTTGGAGTAAACTATTGTTGGCTGACTTGTATATCAGATCTCTTGATCTGGTGGCTTTCACAGTTCAATCTACTTACAAGTGCAAGTTTAACGTTACAAGTACAGAGCTGTTGTCCAACCTACAATCCTGCGGTTTGGTTGTTTCGAGTGTGATTCTTTCATCTGCAGTATCTCTGCTGAGATGTGGGTTCCCACGCTGCTCGATTCCTGGCACCTCATGGCTGAACGATGTAACAAAGCCTTTGCTGCAGTGACTTTGCTCAGCTACAAGTCGTGCAGGAATCATAAGAAGGGTCTCTACCCAAAACGCCATCCATTCCTTCTCTCCAGAGATGCGGCTTGTCCCGCAGAGTTACTCCAGCTTTTTTCTGTCTTTCTGCGAGAATCATATCTTCTCTTAAGTTCTAATCAAGTTCAAGTTCAAGTCAAGTTCAAGTGAGTTTATTGTCATGTGTCCCTGTATAGGACAATGAAATTCTTGCTTTGCTTAAGCACACAGAAAATAGTAGGCATTTACTACAAAACAGATAAATGTGTCCATATACCATGATATAAATATATATACACACATGAATAAATAAACTGATAGTGCAAATAACAGAAAGTGGTTGCTAATAATCAGAGTTTTGTCCGAGCCAGGTTTAACAGCCTGATGGCTGAGGGGAAGTAGCTATTCCTGAACCTGGTTGTTGCAGTCTTCAGGCTCCTGTACCTTCTACCTGAAGGTAGCAGGGAGATGAGTGTGTGGCCAGGATGGTGTGGGTCTTTGATGATACTGCCAGCCTTTTTGAGGCAGCGACTGCGATAAATCCCCTCGATGGAAGGAAGGTCAGAGCCGATGATGGACTGGGCAGTGTTTACTACTTTTTGTAGTCTTTTGTAGACTACTTCTAATGTCTAATTCCTGAACTTCTCTGGCATTCGCAGGGGAATTCTGGAATACCTGACCACTGGTTCTCTTGTGTGGGAAGGAACTGCAGATGCTGGTTTGCACTGAAGAAAGACACAAAATGCTGGGGTAACTCAGCGGGTCAGGCAGCATCTCTGGAGAAGAGAAATAGGTGACGTTTTGGGTCGAGACCCTTCTTCAGACTCTGGTGACCCGAAATGTCACCTATTCCTTTTCTCCAGAGATGCTGCCTGACCCGCTGAGTTACCCCAGCATTTTGTGCCTGTCTTTGGTTCTCTTGGTCTGTTGCTCAGATTTTAATGTAATTGCATTGAATTCTGCTGCTGAATTTGGGACATGCAAACTATTTTGACTGGTTCATTCGCTGGTTCCATTCATGTATCATTCTTCTGGGCCAAAGTGCATTCCTGTACTATATCTGGTGGGGTGCGTGGCCATGAAACTTTACATGGTATTGATTGATTTGAAGATTCACCATGAAAAATAGCTCTTCGGCTCAATGAGTCCACGCCAACCATTGATCACCCATTCACACTAATCCTATGCTATCCCACTTTTGCATCCTCTCCCTACACAACTGACAGAGGCCACTTAACCTACAAACTCGCATGTCTTTGCGGCGTTGGAGGAAACCAGAGTATACGGAGAACACAGTAGAACGTACAAACGTGGTGGGCGGCCCAGCGGTAGAGTTTCTGCCTTATAGCGCCAGAGTCCTGGATTTGATCCTGACTACTGGTGCTGTCTGTATGGAGTTTGTACGTTCTTCCTGTGACTGCGTGGGTTTTCTCCGGGTGCTCCGATTTCCTTCCACATTCCAAAGATGTACGGGTTTGTAGGTTAATTAATTTGGTATAAATGTAAGTTACTTGGTAGATGTAAAAATTGTCCCTAGTGGGTTTAGGGTAGCATTAACTAGCTTTGGTAAAAGAAATTGTGAATTGTGCCTAGTGTGTAGGATAGTGGACGACAGATGGCACAATGGGCTAAGTGTTCGGCTGGCAACCGGAAGGTAGCTGGTTCGAATCCCGCTTGGAGTGCATACTGTCGTTGTGTCCTTGGGCAAGACACTTCACCCACCTTTGCCTGTGTGTGTCCTTGGGCAAGACACTTCACCCACCTTTGCCTGTCTGTATGGAAGTAATTGTGTGAAGCACTTTGGGGTCAATGCAAGTTGACTAAAAATGTGCTATATAAATAAAGACATTATTATTATTATTATTAGTGCTAGTGTTTGGTGGTGATTTTCCTTGAGGAGGGAGATTCTGAGCGGCACGGTGGCGCAGCGGTAGAGTAGAGACCCAGGTGCGACCATGACTACGGCTGCTGTCTGTATAGAGTTTATACGGTCTCCCCAACACCTGCATGGGTATTCTCCGAGATTTTCGATTTCCTCCCACGCTCCAAAGACGTACAATTTGTAGGCTAATTGGCTTGGTATAAAATGTAAAATTGTTCCTCGTATGTGTAGGATTGTGTTAATGTGCAGGGATCGCTGGTCAGTGCGGACTCGGTGGGCCTTTTTCCGCGCTGTATCTCTAAACTAAACTAAACGGACCCTTTATACAATATTCTGGGTATAAACTCATCAGAACCCTGAATAATTGCAGTGAGGTGCATTCCTGTACTCAAATCCTCCTGCATTGAATGCTACCATTTGCCTTCCTAATCGCCTGTGAACCTTCACATTTACGGTGTCATTTTTGTAAAGGGACAAACACCTCGGTCTCTCTGAATGCCGACACATTTCTCCCTCACTATTTGGAAAGATCAATGGCTTTTCTATTTATTTTTATCAAAGTTGATAACCTCACGTTTTTCCCACCTGCAATGTCTTCTCCCATTCACTTAATCTGTCAAAATTCCATTTGAAGCCTCTCTGCAACCCTTTCACGCCCTGAAGTGCCACACAGCCTTGTATCATCGTCAAAATGTTACACTTGGTCTGCTCATCCACATCATTGCTTTGGATGGTGGATGCAGAAGTTGTAGATCCAGCATGGGTTCCTGTGACTACACATTGGTCACAGTCTTCTCACCCCCACAAGATAATGGTGTTTCCTGAACATTGACCGATTCTCACTTCAATCCACAGTCAATTATCTGAATCAACGTGATTCTTTTTTATCTTGCTCAATGGCCTATTTATTTGGCAGCTTAGTGAAGGCTTTCTGAAAATCAGAACTTGCCATTACCAGAAGCACTCCCTGTTTCATTCTGCTAATACTAATCTCAATTCTCTTCATAGATTTGTTGAGCATTATTCACTTTCACATTTTCATGTTGATTCTGTCCAATTCAATTATTTTTTTAATGTGCACTGGAACAATTTCCTAAATAATAGATGATGCCACAAAATGTAAGTGCACTGGGCACATGGAAATACTATAGCCTGCAGTTTCTCCTTCAAGTAGTATTACATCCTGACTTGTGAATATATTGCATGCTCTTTATTGTTACTGGCATAAACCATGGAATATCACCTTATCCTGGTGCAGTGTGGGAGTGTATTCACCACTAGGACTGCATGAGTTGAAGATGCCTTTTCAAGATCACTAACAAATGGCAATCAATGCTGCCTGACCAATGATGCCTGCTGCATCTGAAAAATTGAATTTGAAAAGACCATTTTGGAGAGAATTTTTTTATTGAGCTGACTTTTCTGTCCCGGTAACCCAACTTAAATAGCAACAGGGTTTTCAAAAAATGATATTCTTCTTATAGCATCAGATACCCAGGCTCAGTTTTGACCTTGTGGAGTTTGCTGTCTTTGTGGAGTTTGTAGTCTTGTGGAGACTGCTGTCTTTGTGGAGTGTGCATGTTCTTCCTGTGACTGAGTGGGGTGTTTGTTTTCCTCCCACTTCCCAAAATCGTGGGGATCGACAGACTATTTGGCCTCTGTTACTTGCCCTGAGTGAGTAAGCGGATAGTAGATTCTGGGGAGAGTTGATGTCAATGTGGGGAGAATAAAACGTGGATTAATATAGGATTAATGTAAATGGGTACCTGATGGTCAGTGTGGACTTTGTGGGCCTGTTTCTGTGCTGCATATTTTATTTACTCTATGTTTCTACCTTCAAAATACCTTCTGCTGGAGATGATGCTTAGGGATAAGTTTTACTTGCATTTGGAAAAGGACATGTCAATTCGGGGCAGCCAACATGGCTGAGTGTGGGACAGGTGATATCTTGCGTATGACAACGTGATTGATGAGGGTAGGCCAGTGGACTTTACTACATGGAGTTTAGTAAAGCATTTAACAAGGTTCTTCATGGTCGACTGATCCTGAGGATTATGATACATGGGATCTACT
Organism: Amblyraja radiata; assembly: GCF_010909765.2. NCBI lineage: Eukaryota > Metazoa > Chordata > Chondrichthyes > Rajiformes > Rajidae > Amblyraja > Amblyraja radiata. Next base: position 34,228,616 of record NC_045957.1, on the reverse strand, counting down.
GTAACTGTAGCTGGCTTACCCATAGAAGACAGAGAGTAGTGGGGTGGAAGAGTGTGTCTGTGGCTGGTGATGTTCCATGGGGATCAGTGCTGGGACCTCTGATGCATGGGCAAAAAGTAGACAAGTTGTTAGGTGAGATTGCACAAAAAATGGCAATGTAAGTAGATTGAGTGCTAAAGCATGCGTATGGAATGCTGGCCTTCATCGGTCGGGGCATGGAGTAGAAAAGTCAGGAAGTCGTGTTGCGGCCTTTTAAAACTTTGGTAGGCCGCATTATGGGGTATCGCGTGCAGTTCTGGTCAATTCCATTATATGAAGGATGTGGAGGCTTTGGAGAGTTCAGAAAAAGTTTACCAAATTGCTGCTTGGATCAGAGTGGATTAGAAATTGGATAAACTTGAATTATTTCTTCTGGAGCATCAGAGACAGAGGGCCGACCTAATCGAAGCATATAAAATTGTGAGAGCCACAGAGAGGATAGACGATCAGAATCTTTTTTCCCCAGGGTGGAAATGTCAAAGACTACAGGGCATATTTTTAAGGTCAGAGGTGGAAAGTTTAAAGGAGATGTGCGGGTCTTTTTTACATACAGAAACCTGGAAGATGCCTGGAATGTACTACCACAGGTGATTTGTGAAAGCAGATACGATACTAGCATTTAAGAGGCTTCTAGAAAGGCAAATTAAAATACAGAGAATGGGGGGGATGGGGATCAAATGCAGGCAGAAAAGATTAGTAGAATTTGGCATCATGTTTAGCACACTTAGTGGGTGAGTAGGCTTGTTCCTGTGTTGAAGATAGGCAAAACATGTTGGAGTAACTCAGCAGGTCAGGCAGCATCTCTGAAGAAATAGAATAGGCGACATTTCAGGTCAGAACCCTTCTTCAGACTGGAACGTTGTTCCTGTGTTGTACTGTCCTTTGTTCTCATCTACTTCTGATTACTAGCATACTCCTGGTTGTTGGGAGAAAACTATAGTTTTCCCAAAAGTGTAAATAAACTTGCAAATCATCCTGTATCAGCAGCTCCCAAAACTTGCATTCATCATTGAATGCGACGTACATTACTGGGCGATTCTGCTACTGTACGTCAATTTGTGCTGGGAAAACTCTTAAGTGCTGCACTTGTAACACTATATGTCTCTACTTGTCAAGTTAGATTGCTGTTCATTCTTTAAGTTCATGAAGAAACTGAATAAGGATGGGCCTCTATTTTCTTCGTAGCTCAGAGTGGATGAGTACTCATTCAACTTGACAAGCCATTTGCTGCCAGTGTAGCCTGTAAGATGTTTGTTGCCAGAAGAAATTGATTTAATTTTTAATGGTTATTATTCTTCAAGTTGTAAATGTTCATGTTTTCATGCGACTGAACATTCAGCTATTTTTATCGGTGGTTCATAACCATTACTTTGTGTGCAATACTTTTTTGTCTGCATGCATTAAATTATTTCCATTGTGTAAATTAAAAATGTCTAACTGGTTATGTTACTCTGCACAAGAAATCAACTGATGGGGTTCATTGAGTGACTCTAAGGCAGACTTTTGACTTTGACCTAAATAGTACACTTCTTTGTGTCATGAGATTTTGACACCGTTTTTCCCAAGGCCAATTCACAAAAGCCTCTTTTTTTCATAACTTGTGGTAATTGCATAAAGGAGGAAAAAAATGACCTTTTCATTGAGTCTACATATTTCATCCAATATGTCACAAGAAAAAGTTATTTATATAGGAAAACAGCTCAAGTCAAAAACAACCCTTTCTGAAGCATTTTAAAATGAAATATCTTCAGTAGAGCGGCTCGGCTCTTCAGTTGAAAGACTTCACATTTTGCATCTGACAATTTTGTTCCACACATAGTGATCATAAACCTTGACAATATATTTATAGTCATCTTAAGTGGTGCTTTTGATTTATTTTTTTTGTGCGAATTCCTCGCAAAATGCAAGAAATAGGAACAAACGAGACAGCAGATGCTGAATCTTGAGCAAAAAATAGATTGCTGGAGGAACTCAATGAGACAGACCAGGCTATATTTCTAATCATGACCCTTCTTCAGACTGAAATGGACAGGCAATGTTTCAGGATGGGGACCCCTCTTCAGAAACAAAATCTATTTCTTGTGGAGGTGCATTCAGGTTTCCTGAGGAAGGAATATTTGTTCTGAGCCCCCCCCCCCCCCCTTCCCCACTCTAAAAGCTATCTCTCCCCACTACTATGATCAGACTGAAGAAGTGTCCTGACCTCAAACGTCACTAATCCATGCTCTCCAGGGGATGCTGCCTGACCCATTGAGTCACTCCAGCAGTTTGTGTTTTTCCTTGGAACTTTTTTCATCTGCAGTTCCTTGTTTCTATATTTGGTATATGTAATGCTTACAACCACAAACATCCAGTACAATGTTGTCATTGCCAGTTGTCCGGTATAGACGAGAGAGGGGAGTAAACCTCAATTAGTTCAACCCAATCTGGGTGGGAAGAACGTGGAGTGCGAAAGTGGGGGGAGGGTGGCTAATCCAGGGGGAATTGACAGGCCAGGGAACAGCACAGCCCCCGTGTCACACATGCGGTGCACCGGTGACAGACCCAGTACTTGCGCCGCCATCATGCTGCTCGCTCTCTCCACTCCCACACCAGTGCATTGGGTAGACGTTTGGAAGCGGGGGCTGGTGCAATGGGAGCCTTACGCCATTACCAGGTGACCGATGCACGCCTTGCCAGGGTGGCGCAGGTACAGTGGCGGGGGCTGCAACTGCATCCAACGCCCCGGGACTGCGCTTTGTTGCATCCGCTGCTAGCCCGTGTCTAATGCATCGCTCTTCAAGAGTGTTTTGCTGCTCGCCTTCTCCCCCCTGCTGCCCATCGCAGCACTGCGTGCGGACCGCCAACCACCATGAGCAGACACCTTAGTCCATCATAACTGAAATCCGTTATATAGAGGTCTGTAATAATGAGCGTGGTCTGTAATGCAATATTTTCTATCCACATCAGAGGCATTTGAGCTGCATAAGGAAGCCCAACATATAGTCAATTGGAAAAAAAAAATCTGTTTAATTTTTGATGTTTGAGAAAGAATTAAAAATATATTCGATGATAATATGGATACATTGCCTCCTGAGCAGAGCAGCATGGTACAACATTAATGATATACATATGCAACGTTTTATTTTACTTGATGTTTTAATAATATTCATCGTGGGAATGATGTTAAATAGAACAACATTTAAAATTAGGACAAATTGCACGGTGATTTTATATAAAGTGCAACAAAACCACAAGTGCAGCCACCCCTTTCGGACAGACCCCACAAGATGAAGAAAGTCATCAAAAGGCGCATCAGGACGTCTTATATAAAAGGGAGCGCAAAACATAGCATCTTAAGAAATGTCCCTGAGGAGGTGTAAGGAAGATGTCCAGTGTTTTGATCGAATCATAGAAACATAGAAAATAGGTGCAGAAGTAGGCCATTCGGCCCTTCGAGCCAGCACCGTTATTCAATATGATCATGGATGATTAACCAGAGTCAGTACCCTGATCCTGCTTTTCCCCATATCCCTTGATTCCGTTAGCCCTAAGAGCTAAATCCAACTCTCTCTTGAAAACATCCAGTGAATTGGCTTCCACTGCCTTTTGTGGCAAAGAATTCCATAGATTCACAACTCTTTGGCTTAAAATTCATCTCATCTCAGTCCTAAATGGCCTACCCCTTATTCTTAAACTGTGACCCCTGGTTCTGGACTCCCCCAACATTGGGAACATTTTTCCTGCATCTACCCTGTCCAATCCCTTAAGAATTTTATATGTTTCTACAAGATATCCTCTCATCCTTCTAAATTCCAGTGAATATAATTCTCGTTGATCCATTCGTGATAATGGAAGGTGTGGATGTCAAAGGTGGAGGCTGAATATTAAGGAGGCACAGGAGATGGGACTTTGAGGAACACCTGTGCGTGAGGCTGTAAAATTCAAGAAAGGCTCTGAGGTTATAAACAAGCGGTGTGCCCGTGAATTCCAATTTCTGGATACTGCACTTAAGTGATAAATTTAGCATTTAATGGAGTTGGAAATGCATTACTGCCCAACGTGACATCCCATCTTGTTCACTCTGATGAAGCTCTGTCGGTTGTAGGAATTCATTGTGCTGGAAAGCATCTGTTCCGTCACTCTAATGTGGCATTCTGTGCCAGCAGCAGCACTGCGCTCGTATGAAAAGGTGCGCATTTTATAACTAAAGAAAAACATCACTTCACCTTTGCCACTTTGACTATATTTCTCTATTTTGTATAGAGAAAAAAAAATACTTGTATGAATTAACCTCATGAGCAGCAAATGTGGATGAAGCCAAAGTGATTTGGGAGACATTGCAATTGTTGGGAAAAAGACTGAATAAGGACATGAGGATGACTTTTTTTTTTTCAAATGTTTCTGGTGAAAGATATACGACCATTGATTTCCATTATATTAAAATCAATACCAATATTTTAATTTGCACAGGGTGATATGATTAGTGAGTTGGCTTCATTTTCAAAACTAGCAGGCTTTGTGTAAGTGAAATGTGAGGATTTTCTTCTTTCAAGATATTAAGCAATTAGATTTGTAGAAGCAGTTGTTTATAGGATACGTATACAAATGAAATCTGTTCCCCATTGCCATCACAGGTCCTTCTAAGTGTTAAATTGATTGGAATTCTGTCGTGGAGTGAAAGAGGAGAGGGCCTGTCAATTGTAAATTATGTTTTCTAAAGCAGAGTTGGGGGCGGTATAGTGGAGGAGCGGTTAATGCAGCTGCCTCACAGCTCCAGGACCTGGACTTGATCCTGATCTCGATGGTGGGGAATTTGCACGTACTCACTTTGCCTACTTTGGTTTCCCTCAGGTGCTCCAGTTTCCTCCAGTATTCTGATGACAAGCTGGTAGATTAATTGCCTGCTTTAGGTTACACTTTTAGTACAGTTTAATGGCAAGAAGGATCCGAGGGGAGTTGATTGGTATGCGTTAGGGAGAGTACGTTGGAAAGGTAGAATAAAATAAATGTAGTTTCGAGACACAGCCCTTCATCCCACCGAGATGACCATTGCTCATCCGTGCCCACCAGTTCTATGATATCTTACTTTCTCACACTCCCTACACCCCGGGGGGGGGGAAGCCAGAGAACGCTATGAAAACCCACTAGGTCGCGGGGAGAATGTGTAAGCACCATGCAGACAGCACCCGAGGTCGGGATCAAACCTGGTTCTCTGGTGCTGAGAGGCAGCAGCTCCTCAAGCTGTACCAAATAGATGGGGATTGGGACCAATGGATTTGCGCTGCTGGGGACCAACATGGACCTAACTCTCCAAATGACTTCCTTCTGTGTCATACATATGAGACAGGATTAAGAAAGTATTGAGTAAACCTCGTTAGTGAAATTTGCTCACGTCAGTGACTAATTCACTGCTATATCTCAAAATTGGCATTAATAATCTCCAGTACATGACTGTAAATCAAAAACTGCAAATGTTGGACATCTGAAATATAAGCCGAACATACTGGATACCTTCAACATTAATCAAATAAATGCTTTATGATCGGTCAGAAGCTCTGATTTATTTGGAAAGCCTCATCACCTATTTCGAACATTTGGAAATTCTCTGCACTTCAAAAATAACTTTTTAATCTGAAATGTAATTCAAAAAATTGGTATGTTGATGTATTGGTCAAGCTTCTTGAGACGAGTTAATGGGTTCTTTCTGGTTGAGCTGACTTTTTAGAAGAATTAATACTAGAAAAAGCTGCGTGTCACTGGGTCGGGTAGCATCTGTGGAGAAAGGAGATTCACTAGGATGCTCCAGGGATAAAATATTTCAATTATGAGGAGAAACTGGGAAGGAGTTTGATTTCCTCGGAACAGAGGAGGTCGATTTTGAACCTGATGGAGGTTGGTAAAATGTTAAGGGCCGTAGATAGTGAAAAAAACTTCCCCTATTAATTGAAAGATACAACATAGAAATAGGCCCTTCGGCCCAACAAGTCCACGCTGACCAGGATCGAACCCGACCGTGCTGTCCTAAGGTTTAGTTTATTATCACGAGTATCGAGGTACAGTGAAAAGCTTTTGTTGCATGCTTTTGTCTAACAAAGTCCGGAGAATATAAGTTTAAGGTAAGGATTAGGGGGGATCTGTGCAAGAAATATTTCACCCAGAGGGTGGTTGCAAGCTGAAGCTGACTGCTTGTGAAATCATTGAGGCAGATGTTCTCACAACATCGGGGCAAGCACTTGAAAAATCAAAGTATATTTGGCTGTAGACGAGGCGCTGGTACGTGGGATTAGTATAAAGGAGTATTTGATGATCTGTGTAAAACATGGTGGGCCGAAGGACTTGGTCTGTGCTCAATGAGAAACACATTTGGTGTTTCAGTTTAATGAGCTCTCATCTGTGCACTTGCACACCAGAATTGCTTGCAACTTAATATGGAAAGTTGTTCCAGATCCTTCCCAGAGGTGCGATTAAGCAACATGGCCTCTGAACTAAATAAAATAGGTGTTTAGGGACTTAGATGATTGAAAGCTTGCTCGGAGTGTGTTTTAAAATGGTCTTGAAGGAGATTGAGAGGAAATGGGCCTTTGTGCACAGAGACCTGGGTTCGAGGATAGTGAAGATAGACGCACAAAGCTGGAGTAACTCAGCGGGACGGGCAGCATCTCTGGAGTGAAGGAATGGGTGACGTTTCATCTTCAGGGAGTTGATGGTGAAATATTTGTAGGATCCAAATGGCTGAAGGAGTGGCTGCAGAATATGAGCTAGCGGGAGAGGCAGAGCATGAAAAGTGGGATTGGAATAATAAATTTGGCAATGGCAGTTCTGGAATGGGATTATTTGTCAGAGGTTGGAAGGGCACAGATGAAGATTCCAATTTACAATTATATTCTAGATCATTCCAATTATTGCAACATCCACAATGTTTTGGAGAAAATGTTTCTGTTTTTACCTTTGTTTTAGTGGAGGTAGACTGTCAGATTACACTCTTAAAATCATTAAGTCTGATTCTAATTTTGAGTATTGGTTTAAATTTGAATGATCTCAGCTGATTGAACTGCATTGATGAGGGGATGATGAAAGTGTACCAATGTGGGCAGGGTAGTAGATGTGATTTGCATGGACTTTAGTAAGGGCTTTGAGAAGGTCCCAGTTAGGAGACTGTTTCAGAAGTTTTGTTGCCATGGGATCGCTGATGATTTGGCAAACTGGATCTAATTGGCTTTATGGTACAGAATATAGGTTGATGGTTGAGGACACAAAATGCTGGAGTAACTCTGCAGGTCAGGCAGCATCTCTGGAGAATGTGGATGGGTAATGTTTCAAGTTGAGACCCTTCTTGAATCTGAAGAAAGGTCTCGACCTAAAACATCACTTATCCAGAAATATTGCCTGGCCTGCAAAGTTACTACAGTACTGTATGTCCTTTTGTTGATGGTAGTGGATTGTTTTTGTGATTGGATAACTAGTGGTGCATCACAAGGATGGATGTCGAGACTTTGTTACTTATAATACAGATGAATGACTTGGATGTGGACATTTAACAGCATAAGAGCCAAGAAATCATGCTGCAACTTTATAGGACTTTGGTGAGGCCGCATTTGGGGGATTGTGTGCAGTTCGAGTCAAGCCATTGCAGGAAAGATGTGGAGGCTTTGGAGAGGGTGCAGAAGAGGTGCAGAAAGGTCGACAGACAGAAGCATTTTCCCAGAGTGGAATCGTCTAAGATGAGAAACCATAACTTTCAGGGGAGAGAGGCAAAGTTTAAAGATGTGTGTGGCAAGTTTGTTTTTTTTTACACGGAGAACATTGTGTGCTGGAACACACTGCCAGGGGTGTTGGTGGAAACTGATATGAAAGTGGTGTTCAATAGGTTTTTGGATAGGCACATAGATATGCAGGGAATGGGTATATGATACAATAGAACTTTATTTATCCCAGAAGGGAAATTGATCTGCCAACTGTCAAAAAACACAAAGTACATGAAACATGAAATTAAAGTGACCAGTGGAAAGGATTGGGGGATGTGCAAAGGGGGGGGGGGGGGGGGGGGGGGGGGGGGAGGAGGGGGAGGGGGGGGAGTCGGTCTCAGTCTATCCCACGACAGAAGGGGGAGGAGTTGTACAGTTTGATAGCCACACTGCAGACTAGATATGGAGTACATGCCGGCAGAGGAGATTAGTTAAAGTAGGCATCATGTTCAGAACCGATATTGTGGGCAGAAGGGCCTGTTCCTGTGCTTTACTGTTCTCTCTTCATTGTCCCATATTACTGCTTCACTGCAAAATCTCTTCAAAATTTATTTAAAAAAGGAGCTTTTAAATAAGGATGTAGTACTTTACCTGAGAAATAGGATTCGTTATTTTAATTTGTAAGCCACTTGCACATAGCTTCTATTTCCATGTTCAGAAGATTTGAATGTCAGTTGAAATTCAGTTTGATTTGTATGGTTGGAAATAATAATATCAGTAGCTAGCGGTACTTGCTGTTACTAATCTCTCAAAGACCACGTACTTTGAATATTGTCGACTTCATGTTGTTAGTTTAACAATACAGCTATTCTGCACGGGTGCTGATGAGATTAATAATTCGCTTTTTATTTACACACCGAATATATAGTGACCTCGGGTTCCCTGACTTTCAGCAAAATTACCTTTCATCTGAGCTAAAGCAGACAGGGTTTAGCTTTTGCAGAGTGGAGATTGGATTGTGGAGATTGTGGTTCCTGTAACAGTCCATCAATAGCAGACTGTCAGCAGCTCGGTGTACATTAGTGCCAATAACGTACCACATAAAACGGAGCCAAGGTGTTGACACATTGAGAACTGTGACAGAGAATTGTGGACGCAGCCCAGACCATCACACAAAATAACCCCCGTTCCATTGACTCCATTCATACCTCACGTTTCCTCGGCGAGGCCAGCAGCATAATCAAGGACGAGTTTCACCCCGGCCACTCCCTCTTCTTCTTCGGGCAAATCGTATGAAAACGCACACCTCTGAATTCAGGGACATTTTCTTCTCAGCTGTTATCAGGCAACTGAACCATCCTACCACAACTAAAGGTACCACAACTAAAGGGCAGTCCTGAACTACTATCTTTGTCATTGGAGACCCTTGGACTATCATTGGTCGGACTGTGCTGGCTTTATCTTGCACTAAGCGTTATTCCCTTATCATGGGTACACAAAATTGCTGGGGAAACTCAGCGGGTGCAGCAGCATCTATGGAGCGAAGGAAATAGGCGACGTTTCGGGCCGAAACCCTTCTTCAGACTGATGGGGGGTGGGAGAAAGAAGGAAAAGGGGAGGAGGGGGAGGAGCCCGAGGGCAGGCGGATGGGAGGGTGGGAGGAGACAGCTAGAGGGTTAAGGAAGGGGAGGAGACAGCAAGGGCTAGCAAAATCCCTTATCATGTATCTGTACACTCGATTGTAACCATGTATTGTCTTTCCATTGATTGGTTAGCATGCTACAAAAGCTTTTCACTATACCTCTGTACACGTGACAATGTATAAACTAAATAAATAAACTAAATAAACATTGATTAAATAAAAATGTTAAAATGCTGGAAATAGCAAGTCAAAGAGCAGGTATAAGCGAACATGGTAATTGTCAAATAACAACCTTTCGTAGGTAAATAAAAATTAAGTGAGTTTCGATAGGGTTTACATCAGAAAACCTTTCCCCCATATCAGAGGGAGATAAAAACAGAGGGCAAAGGTTTAGGATAAGATGTAAGAGATTTAATGGGGATCTAAGTGGGACTTGTACCTGCAATACACTGCCTGAGACGGTGCTGGATTTAAGTTGTTGACAGCATTTATGAAGAGTTTAGGCGAGCACCTCAGTTGCCTTGGCATTGAAGGCTATGGGCCTAGTGTTGCAAGATGGATTAATGCGGAAGGGTGCCTGTGGTTGGTGTTGACCTAGTGGGGCTGAATAGCCTGTTTCCATGCTGTATGACTCCATGACTTCAGCTGAATGTAGACACAACATGCTGGAGTAACTCAGCAGGGCAGTCAGCATCTCTGGAGCGAAGGAATGGGTGATGTTTTGGCTCGAGACCCTTCTTCACACCTGAATGGTTTGTTGTGGTTTCTCAATAAAACCTGATGTCCCCAGACTGTGTTATTGCTCGTGGCGGTGAACTGCAAATGCCATCTCCTCCTGGCACCAACCCAAGCCAGATTGTTGTCTACAAGTCAAATATTGCCAATGGCATAATCGGAGCTTCAGATCAAGACCATCACCAATTTAGGTCGGTTGAAGTCGCTGCATCACCTTGTAACTGCATTCGCAGCCTTCAGATCAGTTCAAATCCAGCTATGCTAAATCTCACCCTATTTCCCCCAACTGTTGGGATTATTATTTGGGTATTTGGACACCGTACGAAGTGCAAATGTGGAAAAATTCCCACTTCCAGAACTTTAGATTAGTTACAGCGTGGAACAGCTCCTTCGACCCACTGAGTCCACGCCGACCAGCAATCACCCATACACTAGTTCTATCCTACACATGAGGGACAATTTACAGAAAACAATTAACCGACAAACCTACACGCCTTTGGAGTGTGGGAGGAAACCAGAGCACCTGAAGAAATCCCACGCGGTCATGGAGAACGTACAAACTCCGTACAGACAGCACCCGTAGTCAGGATTGAACTCGGGTCTCTGGTGTTGTCAGCTGCAACTCTACCGCTGCACCACCGTGCTTCCACTTCCAGACGCTGAGTAAATTCCCCCAGCTCCCGAAAGGCAAATATCTGCTTCATCACTCGTTCTAGAGTGGCCAAATTGCCTTGACTCTAAATATAAAGCAAAGCATAGCTTGGAAGTTTAGTCCTTTGATTTATTCGGATGTTTCAAGGCTCTGCTGCACAAAGTAAACTAGTTAGGCAATGTTTCTCCAGTGGCCCATGTGTCGTATGGGATGAGGGTCTGAGCAACGGTGTTCTAAAATGAGACCCCACCCTAATGGCCGGGCCATTCCCCTGGACTTTAGTTTTCTGTTGTTTGCCTTTTCTCCCACCCAGAGATTCAATTGTTCCTTCGTCCCGTATTCCTCTCATTTTACTCCCTACTGCTTTTTACAATTTTTTCCCGTTTCCCACCCAATCACTTCAAAGATCCTGATAAATATTTTCCGAAGTTTGTGAATATTGCCCTCCCACCTCCACCGCCTGACCTCACTTTCCCTTGCTCTTTTCAAAACTACGTCCCAACTTGGCACTACGGCCAAAAACGCAAATCAACACTTCGACTTCTTCAGAAGACGAAGGAAGTTCAGCATGCATCACCAATTTCTACATTTGCACAGGGAAAGTATTGTACCGGGAATGCATCACGTTGGTTATGGCGACTCTTGCACCCAAGATCGCAAGATTTTGCAGAGAGTTGTGGATGCAGCCCAGTCCATCATGCAAACCAACCTCCCCCCTCCTATTCGATTCCATCCACATTTCACATTGCTTCTGAAAAGTGGCCTACATAATCAAAGACCACTCACACCCTCTTCTCCCATCTCCTTTGGGGTGGAAGATTGAAAGCACGTATGTCCGGATTCAAGAAAAGCTTCTTGCCCGCTGCTACCAGACTATTGTACAGATCCCTGATAAACAGATGATGCACTCCCAATCTTCTAAGCACCCATAGCGCCATGCACTACGGCAGAATCTCACAGAGCACCGCGGGGGGGGGGGGGGGGGGGGGGAGTGCCGATCCAGTTCCCCGCAGCTGAGCGCAAGACCTGGTGGCCCACGGCCTACAGTGGGGTAGCTGCCGAGCCGGTTCCCTGCGGCCGAACACAAGACCCAGTGGACTGCAGCCTACTGGCGGTAGCCACTGAGCCGGCCCCTTCTCAGAGTTACCCAGCGTACCGTGGGCTGGAAGGGGGAGCCCGTCGAACCAACCCGTGCTCCTCTCCCAAACACCACAAACCAGGAGGATGGAGCCGGCAACTATGACGGATGCGATCGGCGAGGAGTGAGGCCGTTAGGCGAGGGAACCGATATCTGGCCAACCGCGCCCTCGAGGTCGGCTGCAGGAGGCTCCACCGGGGCACAAAGGTGGAAGGGCGAGGAGAGGAGCGTTGGTTCACAGGTCGACGGATGGAGGCCCGCAGTAGCCTGTGGCGCGCCTGGAACGGTCAGCGCTCATAATACCAAGAGCATAGGCTGGACTCTGAAAATGGCGCCATAACATGGTGCCTTTGCAGACAGGATCAGTGGACTCTTTCTGTACAATTTGCTAAGTTATGGCAATACTCAACTGGAGTATTCTGCAGTAGTACAGAGTCCTAGTGAGACCACACCTGGAGTATTGTGTGCAGTTTTGGTCCCCTAATTTGAGGAAGGACATTCTTGCTATTGAGGGAGTGCAGCGTAGGTTTACAAGGTTAATTCCCAGGATGGCAGGATTGTCATATGCTGAGAGAATGGAGGAGCTGGGCTTGCACACTCCGGAGTTTAGAAGGATGAGAGGGTATCTCATTGAAACATATAGGATTGTTAAGGGCTTGGACACGCTAGTGGCAGGAAACATGTTCCCGATGTTGGGGGAGACCAGAACCAGGGGCCACAGTTTAAGAATAAGGAGTAAGCCATTTAGAACGGAGACGAGGAAACACTTTTCCTCAGAGAGTGGTGAGTCTGTGGAATTCTCTGCCTCAGAGGGCAGTGGAGGCAGGTTCTCTGGATGCTTTCAAGAGAGAGCTAAATAGGGCTCTTAAAAATAGTGGAGTCAGGAGATATGGGGAGGAGGCAGGAACGGGGTACTGATTGGGGATGATCAGCCATGATCACATTGAATGGCGGTGCTGGCTCGAAGGTCCGGATGGCCTACTCCTGCACCTATTGTCTATTGTCTATTGGACTGCTTGTAAGAAACTAATTTCACCGTGCGTTTGCACTTTGCACGTGTGACAATAAAGGCACCATTGAATCCTGTTGCGGCCCTTGGAAAATGTTTTATTTGCATTTTCTCTGCAGCCATAACACTAAACTGTACAATCTATTTCATTTTTGTTTTTGCACAATTTGTTGCACTCATGCATGCTTTGAATATGTCCATGCCCGGTCTGATTTGCCTGCATGTTGTGCAAAACAAAGGTTTGTCCCTCTATCTTGGTCGTCATGACAATAATAAACTCGTGCAATGCCAGCATCAAAGATTTGGAAACTGAAATGGTGATTTCAGTTTTTTTCCATAGCTGCTGTCTACCTGCTGAACATTTTGTGCCTTTTCTGCTTTTAGTTTGGCCTTTCCAGCACCTACACTATTTTGGTTTCTCATCTTTAGCCGTCTGTTTGGTAAAGTTTATTTTTCCTTCGACAGACGGCTCCATAAAAACGGTGATTCAAATGACATGGAAATCAGTTGCATTACTGGTTTAATAAAACACCTCATCATGACTAGGTCCTGTATTCTGTGAATGGCACTTGCATTTCCCATCTCCTCTCCCTTTCCACATCTCCAGCCGAAACATTTGTTGAAATGTCCGGACCCGAACCGTCAAATGCCAGCCTGAAGAAGGGTGTCTACCTGAAACGTCACCTAGCCATGTTCGCCAGAGGTGCTGCCTGATCCACTGAGTTACTCAAGGACTTTGTGTCTTTTTTACAGTTGTTGTGAATCCTTGCAGATGTCACTCTTCATTGGTTGGAGGCAAGGTGAATACTCTGGACTCTCTCACCCTTTAAGATGGGCGAGGTGAATGGTGGAGGTGGCTCGACTAGTCATCGTCCAGCATTGATATTGCATCATGAAGGAGATTTGTCATTTTTCATGGGAAGACAACAGACTGATGTTTCTTTACTCCCCTCCATTTTTATTGATGTTATTCTAATGCAATCTTTATTTGTTGCCACGGGGTGGCACGGTGGTGCAGCGGTAGAGTTGCTGCTTTACGGCACTGGAAGGGGTTCGATCCTTACCACGGGTGCTGTCTGTACGGAGTTTGTAGGTTCGATCCTTACCACGGGTGCTGTCTTTACAAGTTTGTACGTTCGATCCTTACCACGGGTGCTGTCTGTACGGAGTTTCTACGTTCGATCCTTACCACGGGTGCTGTCTGTACGGAGTTTGTACGTTCGATCCTTACCACGGGTGCTAGTTTCTACGTTCGATCCTTACCACGAGTGCTGTCTATATGAAGTTTGTACCTGACCTCGTGGGTTTTCTCCAGGTGCTCCGCTTTTCTCCCACATTTCAAAGACGTACAGGTTTGTAAGTTAATTATCTTTGGTAAAAAATTGTAAATTGTCCCCAGTGTGTAGGATAGTGCCAGTGTATGGGAATCGCTGGTCAGCGTTGACTTGGTGAGCCGAAGGGCTTGTTTCCGTGCTGTATCTCTAAAGTCTAAACTTATTCTACTGCTGATCTCCAACAACCAAATTCAATACGGAAGTAACAAAAAGTTGGAAAAAAGATAACAATTAGAACTAAACTTTTGTACCTGAAACAAAACGACTTTTCTGATTGTTTTCCCATTATGAACACACTTCATGTTTTCGCTGAACTGATCAAGTTTGCGAATAAATTTCAGTTTTGTTCCTTCACGTAAAATCTTAGACATTTATGGAGCCTTTTGCCCATATAAAATTGTCATCAAATCAGTTAGAAAATAACGTTCAAAAAATTCTTAGATGCTGGTTAAAATGTTAAATAAGAACCATGCGTTTTAATTTATTTTAGTTGACTTTAGTTTATTGTCACGTGTACCGAGGTACAGTGTTTTATCTGACATGTGAGCAACTTTATAGTTTCCTCATTCATAGTAATTAACGAGGAGTTTACTCCTTCCTGTTGAAGCAAAATGCATGAAAACAGGAATACAGGGTGTTTTGTCTGCAGTGCTGGAAGTAGCTAATCATTTACAATGATCTGCAGATAGGCTGCATCCCAGAGTACTTAAGGAAGTAGCCCCAGAAATAGTGGATGCATTAGTGATAATTTTTCAAAACTCTTTAGATTCTGGAGTAGTTCCTGAGGATTGGAGGGTAGCTAATGTAACCCCACTTTTTAAAAAGGGAGGGAGAGAGAAAACGGGGAATTACAGACCAGTTTGTCTAACATCGGTAGTGGGGAAAATGCTAGAGTCAGTTATTAAAGATGGGATAGCAGCACATTTGGAAAGTGGTGAATTCATTGGACAAAGTCAGCATGGATTTATGAAAGGTAAATCATGTCTGACGAATCTTATAGAATTTTTCGAGGATGTAACTAGTAGAGTGGATAAGGGAGAACCAGTGGATGTGTTATCCATTTTGGTGGCAAAAACAGGAAAGCAGACTATTATCTAAATGGTGGCCAATTAGGAAAAGGGGAGATGCAGCGAGACCTGGGTGTCATGGTACACCAGTTATTGAAAGTAGGCATGCAGGTGCAGCAGGCAGTGAAGAAAGCGAATGGTATGTTAGCTTTCATAGCAAAAGGATTTGAGTATAGGAGCAGGGAGGTTCTACTGCAGTTGTACAGGGTCTTGGTGAGACCACACCAGGAGTATTGCGTACAGTTTTGGTCTCCAAATATGAGGAAGGACATTATTGCCATAGAGGGAGTGCAGAGAAGGTTCACCAGACTGATTCCTGGGATGTCAGGACTGTCTTATGAAGAAAGACTGGATAGACTTGGTTTATACTCTCTAGAATTTAGGAGATTGAGAGGGGATCTTATAGAAACTTACAAAATTCTTAAGGGGTTGGACAGGCTAGATGCAGGAAGATTGTTCCCGATGTTGGGGAAGTCCAGGACAAGGGGTCACAGCTTAAGGATAAGGGGGAAATCCTTTAAAACCGGGATGAGAAGAACTTTTTTCACACAGAGAGTGGTGAATCTCTGGAACTCTCTGCCACAGAGGGTAGTTGAGGCCAGTTCATTGGCTATATTTAAGAGGGAGTTAGATGTGGCCCTTGTGGTTAAAGGGATCAGGGGGTATGGAGAGAAGGCAGGTACGGGATACTGAGTTGGATGATCAGCCATGATCATATTGAATGGCGGTGCAGGCTCGAAGGGCCGAATGGCCTACTCCTGCACCTAATTTCATTGTTTCTATGTTTCTATATCTGGACTTTCAGAAGGCTTTCGACAAGGTCCCACATAAGAGAAATAATATGCAAGCTTAAAGCACACGGTATTGGGGGTTCGGTATTGATGTGGATAGAGAACTGGCTGGCAGACAGGAAGCAAAGAGTACGAGTAAACGGGTCCTTTTCACAATGGCAGTCAGTGATTAGTGGGGTACCGCAAGGTTCAGTGCTGGAACCCCAGCTATTTATAACATATATTAATAATTTGGACGAGGGAATTGAATGCAACATCTCCAAGTTTGCGGATGACACGAAGTTGGGGGACAGTGTTAGCTATGTGGAGGATGCTAGGAGGTTGCAAGGTGACTTGGATAGGTTGGGTGAGTGGGCAAATGCATGGCAGATGCAGTATAATGTGGATAAATGTGATGTTATCCATTTTGGTGGCAAAAACAGGAAAGTAGAATATTATCTGAATGGTGGCTGATTAGGAAAAGGGGAGATGCAACGAGAGGGAGTTAGATGTGGCCCTTGTGGCTAAAGGGTTCCAGGGGTATGGAGGGAAAGCAGGTACAGGATACTGTGTTGTATGATCAGCCATGATCATATTGAATGGCGGTGCAGGCTCGAAGGGCCCAATGGCCTACTCCACCTATTTTCTATGTTTCTATCTGCTTTTGCCAATCCATAAATACACTTTCCCTTCAATTCTCCTGGCAAAACCAGAAGGTTATTTTTGAGAGAGAGGTGCTTTCTCAGCTGAGAGTGTAGATACAGAATAGTTAACTCCAGGGTGCATTGGGTCATGGTCATATCGAATAGCAGACTGACTAGAGGGTATGTGGACTCCTCCTGCTTGTGTCTTGTTGTGTCAACATTCCCACTTCTGCCCCGTGAATAAAGCAACAGGCAGCGGATGCTTGTGGAGATAAGAACATTTCCCTGAGCAACTGCAGCAATGATCTCCTGAGGCTGACATCGGCCTCTAACAGACATCTTCCCGTGTGAAGGGAAATGTTGGACGGTGGGGAATTGTGCCCAGATTCCCATTAACTTTAGATTTCTTGATGCCATTGAACCAATGCTGCCATGATATCAAGAGCAGTCATTCACCTCAGTTCTGGAATTCATCTCTTTTGTCTGTGTTTTCTGTGAATACTACATTACAATTGGCAGATCCTTTTTCATTGCACTCTTTGTAATGAGAATTCCTGATAGAGAAACTAATTAGTATCCACCCATCACTTGTCCTGTCCCTACCTCACTTTTAAAGATTCTACTCCCCTACTACGATCAGTCTGAGGAAGGGTTCCGACCTCAAACATTGTTTTTTCCATTCCCTCCACAGATGCTGCTTGACCTGCTGAGTTACTCCAGGATTTTGTATTTTGCTCAAGTTTCCAGCATCTGCAGTTCCCTGAGTCACTATTTAGTACCAACTTGTTTTTTACAAATACTTCTTAATTATCCCAGTTGACTGATGACCTATTTTGTGATTTGGGACCATGTACTACATGGACATTATGGGCTGACGGACCTGTGCTGCACTGTTCTATGTTTTATCATTGACACAAGTATACAACAAGTCTCTTTAATCTGAATACCCATCTTTTGCAATTGTTCCCATCTGGAGATGCATTAATTGCTTATTCCAGTATTCCAGCTAATGGTTGTAAGTGTTTTAGAACAGTGAACAACTGCGTGTTGGTTTATAGGGAAGGGAGGGTGATGTTTTTGTGATTTGTTATTGAAGTAATGCAATACATCTTCAAACAGTGATAGATCATTTAAAATAATGTTATGAGAATGATGCATATCAGTCGATCTTCCTGACTGGGGGAAATCACTTGATTTGAATTAATGATTGTAAAATAAAATAAGTTAAAATCTATTTAGATCCATGCAAGATTACCAGCACCTTTGTTAAATACTGCTGTGCTGATTTAGTAAATTTGTGGCATGCTATTTCTTGAACTTAAGTGAACTGTGCATAATCTGGGGTACACAAAAATGCTGGAGAAACTCAGCGGGTGCAGCAGCATCTATGGAGCGAAGGAAATAGGCGACGTTTCGGGCCGAAACCCTTCTTCAGACTGATGGGGGTGGGGGGGAGAAGGAAGGAAAAAGGGAGGAGGAGGAGCCCGAGGGCGGGGGGATGGGAGGAGGCAGCTCGAGGGTTAAGGAAGGGGAGGAGACAGCAAGGGCTAGCAAAACTGGGAGAATTCAACGTTCATGCCATCCGGACGCAAGCAACCCAGGCGGAGAGGTGCTGTTCCTCCAATTTCCGGTGTTGCTCACTCTGGCAATAGAGGAGACCCAGGACAGAGAGGTCGGATTGGGAATGGGAGGGGGAGTTGAAGTGCTGAGCCACCGGGAGTTCAGGTAGGTTATTGCGGACTGAGCGGAGGTGTTCGGCGAAACGATCGCCCAACCTCCGCTAGTCTCCCCGATGTAAATCAGCTGACATCTAGAGCAGCGGATGCAGTAGATGAGGTTGGAGGAGATACAGGTGAACCTTTGTCGCACCTGGAACGACTGCTTGGGTCCTTGAATGGAGTCAAGGGGGGAGGTGAAGGGACAGGTGTTGCATTTCTTGCGGTTGCAACGGAAAGTGCCCGGGGAGGGGGTGGTACGGGAGGGAAGGGAAGAATTGACAAGGGAGCGGTCTTTGCGAAAGGCAGACATAGGGGGAGATGGGAAGATGTGGCGAGTGGTGGGGTCACGTTGGAGGTGGCGGAAATGGCGGAGGATTATTTGTTGTGATTATTTATTATGTACATAATCTGGAGTGTATTAAGGACTTGCAGCTTTTGTTTGTTCTTGTTTTAGTCTTGCACAAACCCTGTTATTTGTAAAGACATCATTGTATATCCATTGTGGAGGCAGTCTTTCATTGAATCAGATCCAATCTGGATGTATCCTTGCCATTTCTCTTTGTTCCTCCTATGTCTCCAGTAACTATCACCAGGAAGCACATCTAATTTATCTTTTGAGTTTATGCATATTTAGTGCATAAGAGTATTACATTTCTTGAATAAGCAATCCACTTCTGACTTCCTAGCATTTCACATTGAATTGAAAAGATAAAGTAAAAGATATCATAGAAGATGTCATCATTGATTGTATCTGGGTTCTATTTCCAATGGCGCAGTGGTCATGGGGAATGCTTAAATATAGATTTTACGTTGCCTTGTTCAATCATATCACCCTAATTGCTTGCAGCAGGATGGCCTCTATTGGATCTTTTCCTAGCTTAAGAATGTGTACTGATGCATTTTGTAAAGTCGGTTAAGGAACATGAATCATGCCTGTTTTTTGTTCCGATTTGATGCACATTTTGGATGACGTTTACAAAATTATTCCTTCCAGGTGTCCGGTAAAATGTGTGCAGTAAAATAAATGTGTGACGTCTTTTCTCAGAAATAAAAACAGGAGAATTAGAATTGTGGAATAAAACAGAGAATAATGGTGTAACAGTAGGAATTGCAAAAAACAAAGTCCATATTTCAGCTGGAGGAAAACATTCTGAGTCATAAAGATCATCATTTTTGCCTCCCCCTGTTTCAAGTCTAACTACTTCAATTTTTAATTTGTCCTCATCGACCCACCTTCCACCCATTATTACCATGCATTTCCATTACCATGGGTAATCAGCTTCTCCAGGTCTTTGTTTTCTATTTCACTTGGTTATCACATTAGTTTTTACACTGCCAGATCTTCTGATCCTACGCATTGAGATTTGGTTATATTTACAAAAAAACGTCAGAATTTATCCACCTGTTTGTTAAGTCAATCCAACTCGCATCTCAGTTCATTGATCTGCTTGGTCTAGTAATCTTTTAGAACGCTTTATCTTGAATGCTACTACGGTAGCATTAAATAAACTTAAAGTATTCACTGCCTCAAGCATACATATTTGGAGCCCCACGTCACTTGGAGCCAAAAATCAGCAGCCCCTTCCCGCTCTGCTGCTCTCACCTAATTCCTGCTCTCACCTCATTCTCAAATCCTTTATTTGTTCTTTTTTTCTTAATAGCTTGATTGGAGTAGTTTTATTTGAATTGTCTGTTTAGTTTATTTTATTGAATTTTGCATTTGTTAATGGTGAAGAATGGGGGTAGGACTTGACAAGCATAGGCTTCTTCCTATCCCTTTTCGAACGAGTCTAATGTATTATGTTGAAATTGGCTTTTGATTTTTTAATTTATGTATGTACATATATGTTATGTGTATGTGTATATGTATGTATGTATATATGTATGTATGACAGATGGCACAATGGGCTAAGTGTTCGGCTGGCAACCGGAAGGTAGCCGGTTCGAATCCCGCTTGGAGTGCATACTGTCGTTGTGTCCTTGGGCAAGACACTTCACCCACCTTTGCCTGTGTGTGAATGTGTGTGAATGTGTGTGAGTGATTGGTGGTGGTCGGAGGGGCCGTAGGCGCAGAATGGCAGCCACGCTTCCGTCAGTCTGCCCCAGGGCAGCTGTGGCTACAGAAGTAGCTTACCACCACCGAGTGTGACTGAGGAGTGAATGAATAATGCGATGTAAAGCGCCTTGAGTATTAGAAAGGCGCTATATAAATCCCATCCATTATTATTATTATGCGTGTATGTATTTATGTATATATGTATGTATATATATAATTTTCATTTTATTTATTCATTTTCATCTTTTCTTTTCTTCTTCTTTTTTTAAAAATCGTTCGAAATAAAGATATCATTCATTTATTCATTCATTAAATTCTCACCTAATTCACAAAAAGCACTAGGTGTCATTTCAGGCGGGAACCCTTCTTCAGATGAAGAAGAGTGCCGACTCAAAATGTCACCTATTCCTTCTCTCCAGCAACCCTGCCTGACCCTCTTGAGTTACTCCAGCATTTCTTTGTCTCTCTTCGGTATAAACCAGCACCTGCCGTTCCTTCCAACTCAATGAATCACTGTATGTCTGTCTACGCAACCACAAGGAAGGTGCTGAACGAACTTGGGTTTGTCAAAAATTAACTTTGCGTAATACAATAGTAACTGTACTGGTAATCTGGTCAAGCATGATTATCAAATCACGAGCAGTCACTTGGAAAGTTAAAATCGGATCACTAAATCTAGAATTTTATACGGTATTGGATTTACTGACCATGATACTGTTCGATTATTGCAAAAACCTAACTGATTCACTCATGCTGTTCAGGGAGAGAACTCCACCATTCTTACGGGGTTCAATCTATGTGTAATCTCCGATCGAAGTGCTGTGGTTTCTATGTAAACAATACTTGAAATGGCCAAGCAAGTTGCTCAGCCGCAGTAGACCCTTGAGGCTCCCTTCATGCACACAGCGGTGGTTCAAGCAGTGACCACGGTCTCCTTCTCAAGGGAAGTTAGGCAATGGGCATCAAGTGTTTAGCGAGGAATAAGTTTGCTACATTTCGGAACAGTCAAACTGGTCATAATCTGGAGTTCCTATTTAATTGTCAAGATACAGTGCCCACCATAACGTTTGGGACAAAGACCCATCATTTATTTATTTGCCTCTGTCCTCCACAATTTGAGATTTGTAATAGAAAAAAATCACATGTGGTTAAAGTGCACATTGTCAGATTTTATTAAAGGCCATTTTTATACATTTTGGTTTCACCATGTAGAAATTACAGCTGTGTTTATACATAGTCCCCCCCATTTCAGGGCACCATAATGTTTGGGACACATGGCTTCACAGGTGTTTGTAATTGCCCAGGTGCATTTAATTGCCTCCTTAATGCAGGTATAAGAGAGCTCTCAGCACCTAGTCTTTCCTCCAGTCTTTCCATCACCTTTGGAAACTTTTATTGCTGTTTATCAACATGAGGTCCGAAGTTGTGCCAATGAAAGTCAAAAAGCCATTATGAGACTGAGAACCAAGAATAAAACTGTTAGAGACGTCTGCAAACCTTAGGCTTACCAAAATCAACTGTTTGGAACATCATTATGAAGAAAGAGAGCTCTGGTGAACTTACTAATCGCAAGGGGACTGGCAGGCCAATGAAGCCTCCACAGCTGATGACAGAAGAATTATCTCTGTAATAAAGAAAAAAACGCAAACACCTGTCCGACAGATCAGAAACGCTCTTCAGGAGTCAGGTGTGGATTTGTCAATGACCACCGTCCACAGAAGACTTCATGAACAGAAATACAGGGGCTACACTGCAAGACTCAAACCACTGGTTAGCTGCAAAAATAAGATGGGTTACAGTTTGCCAAGAAGTACTTAAAGGAGCAACCACAGTTCTGGAAAAAGCCCTTGCGAACAGATGAGACGAAGATTAACTGATATCAGAGTGATGGCAAGAGCAAAGTATGGAGGAGAGAAGGAACTTCCCAAGATCCAAAGCATACCACCTCATTTGTGATACACGGTGGTGGGGGTGTTATAGCCTGGGCATGTATGGCTGCTGAAGGTACTGGCTCACTTATCTTCATTGATGATACAACTGCTGATGGTAGTAGCATAATGAATTCTGAAGTGTATAGACACATCCTATCTGCTCAAGTTCAAACAAATGCCTCAAAACTCATTGGCCGGCGGTTCATTCAACAGCAAGACAATAATCCCAAACATACTGCTGAAGCAATCACCTGATCTGAACCCAATTGAGCATGCCTTTTATATGCTGAAGAGAAAACTGAAGGGGACTAGCCCCCCCCCAAAACAAGCATAAGCTAAAGATGGCTGCAATACAGGCCTGGCAGAGCATCACCAGAGAAGACACCCAGCAACTGGTAATGTCCATGAATCGCAGACTTCAAGTAGTCATTGCATGCAGAGGATATGCAACAAAATACTAAACATGACAATTACGTGACATTGCTGTGTCCCAAACATTATGGTGCCGTGAAATGGGGGGAGGACTATGTATGAACACTGCTGTATTTTCAACATGTAGAAACCAAAATGTATAAAAATGGCCTTTATTCAAATCTGACAATGTGCACTTTAACCACATGTGATTTTTTTCTATTCCAAATCTCACATTGTGGAGTACAGAGGCAAATAAATAAATGATGGGTCTTTGTCCCAAACATTATGGAGGCCACTGTAAGTTACTTAGATTTTGACATTTTTGCAGGGGAAATAATCAGCAGACTCTAACGTCAGAGCTATTGACCCGAGAGAATTTGGCCATGGAATGTAGCGTGGGTGGGTTTACTGAGATAAGTGCCATCCTAAAGAGAAATTAAGTGACTGTATGAGTCTTGCATTAAATGCTATGCATTTTATACATAATGCATGAATATATGAAGTACTGTTGGCTGATGCGGTGCCAAAAGAAGGCAGGTTTCCTGGCCAAGCAGGAGAATGCACTTTAAAGGCACTTTGACAAAATAAGTGTCGATAGGAATCAGAAAGTAGACGTTCTCAACCCCATGGGGAAGGCTGGGCACAGAAGTCTTTTGTTTTAAAGAGGAATGAATGTACTGTCTTTTAACACTCTATATATACTCCATACCATTTCTTATTGTCGATTATGCAGCCCCTTATTCAGTCTGAGCCGGTTTCCAGTAAAAACATTAGAAAGAATGAGGTTTGCTGATTACATTATAGTTTATCTGCAGGAAAGGGACATACTTCTCTGCAAAAGTTTCCCCACTGTGTTGTAACTGTAAATATTGTTCTAGGTTATTAAAGTGATCTCAACCTCATGTAGTATGTGGATGGTTCTGCATGTCCTCAAGACATGAGATGTTTTAACTTTGATCCTGTACAGGATACTGAGTTGGATGATCAGCCATGATCATGTTGAATGGTGGTGCAGGCTCGAAGGGCCGAATGGCCTACTCCACCTATTTTCTATGTTTCTATCATTTTGTTGCAGTGGTTATTAAACAAATCGCTGTGGGAAGGAAAAATTGCACATTTCAGCATGTTGTACTGATTGGAAAATTTCATATTGTTGGCATGAGGACAGTTTTAAAGTAAAATTATCAGACTTTGTAGTGACATTTAAATTCTGCTCTTGTACTATATGTGTTTGTGTGTATGTGCGTGTGTGATATATATATATATATGTGTGTGTGTGTGTGATGTGTATATGTGCGTGTATATATATATACACATACTCACACGCACATATTATATAAACATAGAAAATAGGTGCAGGAGTAGGCCATTCGATCCTTCGAGCCAGCACCGCCATTCACTGTGATCATGGCTGATCATCCAAAATCAGTATCCTGTTCCTGCTTTTTCCCCATATCCCTTGATTCCGTTAGCCCTGAGAGCAAAATCTAACTCTCTTTTGAAAACACCCTGTGAATTGGCCTCCACTGCCTTCTGTGGCAGCGAATTCCACAGATTCACAACTCTCTGGGTGAAAAAGTTTTTCCTCATCTCAGTTCTAAATGGCCTACCACTTATTCTTGAACTGTGACCCCCTGGTTCCTGTGAATATATAGATCTCCTACTTTTCAGCGTAATGCCATACATTTAGTTTTGGTTAGCACCTTTTCATTAAATCAGGTCAAGTGGTTACTGGTCTGAAGCACTGAGCATGATTGTGCTAATTCAAACCACCAGTCCCAAGGAGAAGTCCATCCACACCCCATTCCCCCAGGGATGAGGGTTTGATGAATCCTGCATGACTAATTATTAATCCCTAGACATGCACAGACTCGCTGCAAGCCAAGGATGTATTGAGTTTCTGAGCCTGCCACTCCACTCATTCTGCGGATTCCATACTACTGTGCCCAGCCCTGCTGGAATTCCAGTGTTGTGGGGAATTGTCTCTCTGATCATATGTCAGTCAGTCTGGTGTCGGATCAGAAACCTCTTTATAATTTCAATTCTTCAGCTAGCTGCGGGGATATTTCATTTCATAGAAACAACGTGTTGGAAATATTGAGCGGGGTGGACAATGTCTGTGGAGAGAAGGCTGTTGACATTTCAAGTTGACGACCAATTACCAGAATTGGAAAATTGCGTAAAAATGCCTGTTTCATGTTGCCCAGAGGGCCATGGGTGAAGAGAATAAAATAATGTGTATGATTTTTGTTAACTGGTTCTAATGAAGGGTTCTAACTTCGTAACCCTTGCTTTTCCTCTCTCTCCATCCCTCTCCTTTCCTAGTTCACCGAACAGCCTGACTGTCCAGCTGATTAAATTTTATCTCTAGACTAGACCAAGCAGGACCCGTTGGGTCCCTTTCACACGGGAGGACTGATCCCTGAACACAATATTCCACCACTCGCCCTTAGTCCCCAACTGCGCAGGCCGGAGCAACACCATCGTGTCCGAGGGAAAAAAAGATTGCGGTCTGAAATTGTGCAAAGGCTGAGGACCCGTGGGATGTCCTTTGTCAAGGCAATGTCCTATGTCCAGTCAAAATAAAGATGGCAAGAGGGAGCGTGGCTAGTGGGGGCTCTGTTTTCATTTTTTTTGTTAAAAATGTGAGTAACTTGTAAAATATAACATCAATCTGAATGAAACTTGATGCACCAGACCACAGGACAATTGTGAGTAAGGTGGTGCAAAAATTGTAGTGATATCGTGTACCGTTTTGGCCTATGTCTGGGATCACATGTGCACACACAGGCAGACACACACACATACACTTAGTAACAGACAAGATGAGAGTTTTAGATTTGTTGTCTCTTTTAGCTAACAATGATCTAATCTACATTTTCCTTGAGCCTCACCCCCTTTGATGTTTTCCTCTCCCCTGACTCAGTCTGAAGAAAGATCTCGACCCGAAACATCACCCATTCTTTCTATCCAGAAATGCTGCCTGACCCGCTGAGTTACTCCAGCATATTGTGTATATCCAATGAAGTGCCATTGGCCTTGAAGTATCAATTCTGTTTGCTTCTGCATGGATGTTGCAGAAGACATGGTTGACCTCTGAGCATTTTCAGCATTTACTGTTTTTATTTCAGGTTTTAAGCACATGCTGTTTTTTTTGCTTTCCTTTAATTGGATTTGCTTTGCTTTATTGCAATTCATTAAAAACTTTTTCTAAAAAATATAAGTATTTAATAAATTGAAGGTGGAGTGAAAATACTGGAGTAACTCAGCGGGACAGGCAGCATCTTTGTAGAGAGTGAATGGTTGATATTTCGGGTAGAGACCCTTCCTCAGACTGAAGAGGGGTCTCGACCTGAAAGTTACCCATTCTCCCTCTCCAGAGATGCTGCCTGTCCCGCTGAGTCACTCCAGAATTTTGTGTCTATCTTTGGTGTATAACCAGCAGCTGCAGTTCCTTCCTACGAACTAAGTATTTAAATTGGTACAGCTTTAACTCCCCCTGAAATATCAAACACACAGTAAAATTGTAATACCTTGTAAATCCTACCACACCTTGGCAGGAGTTGCCTCAACCTCCTATCAAAGGTGATCAGGATGTTCTAGGGCAGGCCCCAAGCAGTTCACCATCTCAGGTCTATTCTCTCTTAATGTCCCGTTCCCCAATTCCCAGGTACAGACGGTGGTGATGCCCACCCACCCAGGGCAAGCAATGAGGAAATAGATGACCAAGGGCAGCAATACTGAGCAATTGTCTGTCTCAGCATATTCCAGGTCAAGTACTTATTAAAGGGCAGCACAGTAGCGCAGGGGTAGAGTTGCTGCCATACAGCGTCAGACACTAGGATTCGATCCTAACTATGCATGGTGCCTGTATGGAGTTTGTATATTGTCCCCATGACCATGTGGGTTTTCTCCGGCTGCTCTGGTTTCTTCCCACACCCTAAAGACATGCAGGTTCATAGGCTAATTGGCTTCAGTATAAATTGTAAATTGTCCCTGGCATGTATGATAGTGCTAGGTGGTGTGGACTCAGTGGGCCAAAGGGCCTGCTTCTATGCTGAAGATAGACACTGGAGTAATAGAGGATGAGACGGGTATGAAGAAGGGTCTTGACCCAAAATGTCACCTATTCATTATCTCCAGAGATGCTGTCTGACCCGCTGAGTTACTCCAGCTTTTTGTGTCTATCGTTGGTGTAAACCAGCATCTGTAGTTCCGTCCTACACAGTTTCTATGCTGTATCTCTAAACTAGATAAAGTGAAACTTGTTTGACCATTGTGTCTCTTTTCAAAGACTGATTCATCACCAATGTGAGATTTATTCGTTGCCCAAGTGATCAGATCTAAGAATGATCAGCTGACTTGCAATACAGGTCCACCACCATCGATTTTCCGACACCCTTGGTTCCAGAGCCTGCCCGGATAATCCGTTTTGCCAAACCAGCAGAGGTCACGGCCACTGTGAGGAGTTGAACGGTGCTGGAATGGTCTTCCTAGGCTGCCAGGGATCTCAAGTTGGCCATGGGAACAGATCTGTCACTTCTGGCTGGGCCGGAGTTCCAGAGACCCGGCCGTAGGTGGCAAATTCGACCCGCCAATCGGAAGTCCGGCTACCGAAGTCCCGATGAGGTAGAGATCAGCTGCCTTGGTTGTGTGGCAATTAAATTATTTCTTTCTTTCTTTCTTTCTTTCTTTCTCACTCGGCCCAGGCGCCACATTTTCGGGGGGACTTCCGGGGGGTGGGGGTGGATTTCAAATGAGCTCTCGTAATTTAAAGGTGGTGTCGGACCATCGGTTGCTGTAAAATTGGCGGTGGACCAGTATGTCAGTGTTGTTAGCTTGGTTATAACTTGCAAAATGTCTTTGGCTAGATCATTCCAACTGCACTCAAATCCGTTTGAAAAACACCCACAACACTCATTCATGGGTTTGACTGATGTTGATTTGGCATTTGCATTCCTGGCACGGGACAATCGTAAATACACTCCAGTTAACAATTCAACATTTTGAGAGACCTTGCAGTTGAATGACACACATTTAACTTGAACACTTTATTTACTAAGCTTGAAACATGAGACAAAAGCATAATATTTGTTGTTTATTAAAATTATGCAATGCATAAAGCTGTTGGGGAGTCCACCTTCCATACCCATACTAAATGAGTAACATGAGTATTATGTGTTTCTCAAACTCCTCGGCAGATGCCTTTTGCCTTTGGCATCCATTTATCCTGTTGTTGCATCCTTTGGCGTGCATGGAGCACATCTGTTAGAGACGCGTCGCTGCCAGAGATCACCCCTTGTTTCCGGCTTGTGGCCGGAGATGGTGTTCTTCTTCAGACCCAACTCGAAACATCACCTGTCCTTTTTCACCAGAGATGCCGCCTGACCCGCTGAGTTACTACAGCACTTTGTGTCCATCTTTGGTATAAACCAGCATCTGCAGTTCCTTGTTTCTACATCTGACATGATTACCAATTATGAGAAATTGCGCGTATAAATCTCACACCAAAAATGTAAATAGTCATTATATGTATCCAATTGAGACTTTTACTACTTCATCCAATATATCAGGACAGCTAGAGTGGGAAAGCAAGGATTGTTTTTATATGAAGGTCAAGTAATTCCATCCTCTATCATTCGGATTTTAGAATTCGGCTACTGTTTTAAAGCTTCTTTTGGTCTCTTATTCACAATTGGGGGAAAAAATTGACCTGTTACTTAGGTTCTTTACTTTAATAGTTTAGAACATAAACAGATGACATTTTCCCCCTCGCCACTGGTCCTTTCGGTCTGGCTCAAAGTGAAGTCGCAACTTGTGTTCCACCTTTGATTCTGAGCACATGCACAATTCCACCAATGGCTTTTTCTGATGTTTTGGGAGATTTAGGTTGGGTGTAGATCTGAAGAAGAAAACTTGAAGCATACAGGGACCTGGCAAAAGGTTTGAGCATTCAAATTGTGTCAAATTCACCGACATAGCACAAGCAATTGTAAAGTCATTGTTAAAGGTTGATTAATACGGTGCATATTTTTTGCCACTGTGCAAACTACAGCTTAGCTCAGCCATAAGCAATGTAATATTTTGTCAACATCTGTCATGTTCCTTCTCCTGTGACAATTCTTGTCAAACAAATAATTCCAAACATTTGCCTGGGGTATTAATGAGCTAATCGGCAACCATGAAGCTTACATCCATGGTTTCTCATAACAACTGATTACTATTGCATAATCTATTGACTCTTTGATTATGGTGTTCATTGCTCAGAACTTTGTTACATTTATGACCTGAGATTGTTGCTTCTTTGCACAATTAGGAGCTTGACAGAATGTTGGTTTCGAGACAAGAAGCAAAGATGTGTGTGCCTTGGCTCAGCAAATGGGTCTCTTTTGTGATTTGAACTTTGGCATAAAGGATTTCAGCAGTTGATGCTGCTACTGAAGTAAAGAAACCCAAGATAGACACAAAGTGCTGGAGTAACTCAGCGGGTCAGGCAGCATCTCTGGAGAAAAGGAATAGGGTGAGTTTGGGTCGAGACCCTTCTTCAGGGTTTTTTTTTCCGGGTGCTCCCTAGGTTCGCTGGTCTCTGTAAATTGTAAAAGTGTGTATGGAGTGGATGAGAAAGTGGTAAAACATAGAACTAGTGTGAACAGGTGTGCAATGGTCAGCGTGGGCTCGGTGGGCCGAAGGCCCTATTTTCCATGCTGCATCTCTAAAATACTAAGTGACAGATGCCAATTAGACAGGTATAATTCAATAGGGAGAATTAAGAAAGGATACATATTGTGAGGAAAGCATTGACGATCATGGTGAAACAATGAATATGGAAATGCAAGTTGATCATTCCTTGGAAATGGTAACGGATAAATTTACATCAATGAGAATGAAGTGGGCTTTGCAATTAATTTTACACAGCATAGGTCACCCGCACAATTTAAAGATGGATTTTTTTTTTTGTTCACCGGTTCATAGAATGGGCATGAAAGCATGGAGAATATTTTTGAATAGATTCAGCAGGAGATTCGAAACAAGGAACTCCAGATACTGGTTTACACAAAAGGATACAAAGTGCTGGAATATCTTAGTGAGTCAAATAGCATCTCTGGAGAATATGAAGTTGGTCGGACCATCTTCAGACAGGTCTTAGTTTGAAGAAGGGTCCTGATCTGAAATGTCACCTATCCATGTCCTCCGGATATGCTGCTTGACCTGTTGAGTCCAAGTTCACATTTAGTGTCACATGCACCAATTAAGGTACAGTGATATTTTAGTTACCATACAAGTAAAGAGAACACAATACACAATAGAATTTAACATAAACATCCACCACAGTGGAATCAACATTCTTCACTGTGATGGAAGGCAATAAAGTTCAGTCATCTTCCTCCCTTGTTCTCCCGTGGTCGGGGCCTTGAACCCTCCGCGGTCACCGCTACAGATGTTCAGGCCCTCTCGTCGGGATGATCGAAACTCCGGCGTCGGGACGGATCGGACCAATCCGCGGCTTGGAGTGCCCGCTTCTAACCGGAGACCGCGGCTTCACGATGTTAAAGTCCTCGGGCCCCGCGGTCGGAGATCCAACATTGGCGATCCTTGGCAAAGGATCTCGGGCTCCTCGATGGTAAGTTTGATGCGCCTGCTGCTGAAGCTCTGGGCTCATCTCCGGTCTGGAAAGGCCATACCAAACCAGTTGTTAGGCCGTGAGGGGGGGCGAAGATGTGACATGGAAAAAAGTTGCATCTCCGCCGAGGTAAGTGACTGAAAACAGTTTCCCCCTATTCTCCCCCCCCCCCCCCCCCATCCACACACATCAGACATACTGAAAAACATTAAAACATACATTTAGACGCACTAAAAATAACAAAAAAAGTTGAAAAACCCACGAGCTGCTGGCGAGGCTGCCGCTCACAGAGCCACCCGGTACTCCAACACTTAGTGTCCTATTCAGCTGGAGAGTGTCAGAGATGTGGAACCTGGATGATATCGACTGTAATACAAAGGGTTGTAGAAGATATATTGGAAGATTTTTATTGATCTTGTGAATACTTTTGTTTCGTTGAGAGCAGGTATTGAAGGGGGTTGTTTCTGGGACATCAGAACTAACTGTTCAGCCTTCCTGAGGTATTGTGGGCCTAACTCAACATAACTCCAATGAAGGGAGGCACCCACTGGATAACCCCAATAATCTACTTGCATCTACATAATCAGTTTTTACAGTATGTTAACAGGTAGGTAGCTGATTATATGCATATGGAGTAAGTTATTGTCCTTAGCAGTTTGAGCGCTTATCCTGGTGTTATAGCACAAGTACTTTGTGTTTTAATTGTAATTGTAATATTATTTCTCTGATTCAGAAAGTAGGATATAAAATAACAACAAAACTGAGAAGTCTGTATGAACTCCACACAATACCGAGATGAGAAAATCATTTTTTACACAGAGAGTGGTGAATCTCTGGAATTCTCTGCCACAGAAGGTAGTTGAGGCCAGTTCATTGGCTATATTTAAGAGGGAGTTAGATGTGGCCCTTGTGGCTAAAGGGATCAGGGGGTATGGAGAGAAGGCAGGTACAGGATACTGAGTTGGATGATCAGCCATGATCATATTGAATGGCCGAATGGCCTACTCCTGCACCTATTTTCTATGTTTCCACTGTAATGGGATATGTATATAGAAATTTGGCAATTAAAAAATGCTGACAAAGCAAATGCAAAGGAAGGTCGGGAAAGATTTGGTAAACTAGTTGTTGGGAATATTGCATGCAATATCAGAAGAAGACGTGATAAATAATTGAACCAGTAAGTGTTGCACAGCCACGGGGGAAATGAGGTAGTGGGGTTTGTTGTGTTCAGCACAGGCACAGTGATGGTGAGCAGAGAGTGAGACCAATGCCAACCAGCTGTGCTGTAATTGAGGGCCATAGGTTGAATGTGAATCATCTTCGTATGGGTTCCATTTGAAAATTTAAATGCTGCAAGGAGAATTGAGAAAGTTTACGTGGGTACAACATGGAATAATAAAACAAGAAATTAATTTAAGATGTTTCGGAGCAAACTCCATTCTAAAAGTAAGATGGCAAATTGGGATTGACATTGAGAAAGCGCTGCAAAATTGTGTAACGTCTCATGGTACGAATGTTATCATTCCCTGCTTTTGGTTTTCATCTTCAAATTTGCCTTTCTCTCTTTAGTTCAGCCTGTTATCTCTTTGCATGTTATGATGATATGTCATTCAGATTCTTTGTGTTCAAGCAGTTACTCAGCTATCACATTTAGTGGTGCCTTTTGTATGCTCTCTCTGGGTAATATTTAACCTCCAGCTGTCCTTGACTGAAGTGAGAAAAGATGCAATGAAAGGGAATGTAATAATCAGTATTTAGAAAGTAAAGCTAAAATAACTAAGGGGGAGGAAAAGGGAGCTGATTTGGAGTAATTGGCACAAAGCATTTCTGAAGAAGTGTCTCGACATGAAATGTCGCCCATTCCTTCTCTCCAGAGATGCTGCCTCAACCGCTGAGTTACTCCAGCATTTTGTGTCCACCTTGCTGCTGAGTAGCTCCAGCAGCTTGTTGTTTGGCACCTGAAGTAGCTTGCTTCCTCGGTTACAAACTTTGGGGCAAGGAAATGCGTGAAATCTTAGCATTTGTTATTGGAAGTATGAGCAAAGAGACGGGATGAGGTGTTATTGAATAAAGGAAATGAATCATTCTTGCCCTGGAGCATGAGGTCAGTATCCTGGAGCTGCCATCTCATCGTCTCTCTGACAGCATTAGATTTAGAAAAAAAAGAAATCTACAGCAGGCAGCATCTTTTAGTTAAAATGTTGTGGAATAATACACAAGAGGGGGGGGCAGCGGTAGAGTTGCTGCCTTGCAGCGCCAGAGACCCGGGTTTGATCCTGGCTCCGGCCTCTGCCAGTACGGAGTCTGTACATTCTCCCCGTGACCGCGTGGGTTTTCTCCTAGGTGCCCCACTTTCCTTCCACACTCCAAAGACGTGCAGGTTTGTAGGTTAATTGGCTTCGGTAAATTGTCCCTCGTGTGTAGGATGGAACGGCACGGTGGGGCAGCGGTAGAGTTGCTGCCTTACCGCGCCAAAGGCCCGGGTTCGATCCTGACTACGGTTGCTGTCTGTACGGAGTTTGTACGTTCTTCACGTGACCTGCGTGGCTTTTCTCCGAGATCCTCGATTTTTTCCCATACTCCCAAGGCTTGAAGGTTCATTGGCTTGGTATAAATGTAAATTGACCCTAATGTGTGTAGGGTAGTATTAATGTGTGGTGTTCACTGGCCCGCGCAGTATCGGTGGGCCGAAGGGCTTATTTCCGCGCTGTATCTCAAAACTAAACTAGTATACGGGTGATCGATGGTCGGCGTGGACTCGGTGGGACAAAGGGCCTGCTTTCATCCACTATCTCTAATCTAAACTAAACCCATTACTGTCACCCAGTTATGGATCTGCCAAATTAAAATCCTAGGGATTTATCCTCACCATTCCTGGCGACAATCGGAAAACATAATCGTAGTAGCTTTAGAGCCCCACCTTGGAACTTTCCAGCCTTTGTCATCAGGGAAAGTACAGAGAAATTTAATCGCTCATGTCTATAAAACTTGTTTTTTCACATCCTCACTCCCACTTTCCCCTTTACACTTGCTCTCTCCAACTCTCTCCCCTTTCAATCTCCTTCTCACTCTATTTATTTTCCTTCTTTTTCCCTCTCTCCCTCTCCCTCTCCCTCTCCCTCTCCCTCTCCCTCTCCCTCTCCCTCTCCCTCTCCCACTCCCACTCCCTCCTCACCTCTCTTTCTCCAGCTCTGACCTTCTCTTGTTACATCCCTCTCCCACCCCCTCTCTCTTGCTCCATCTTGTTCACTCCTCTTCTCACTCCCTTTCTCCCTCCACCTCTTTCCCTCTCTCTCTCCCACCTCTCTCACGTTCCATCTCTCTCTGCCACTGCGGTGCGAGACCAAAACATCCAATATTGTGGAAATAGCAAACTCTGCACAAGATTAGGGGTGCGAGTATATTTACTAACCACGATCATAAAACTACCAGATGGAGTGAAAGACCATCTGATTCACTAATGTTCTTATTCGGTCTCATTGTTCTAATGGATCTGCCCTCTTTACACATCTGGTACGAATGTGACTGTAGTCAACAGTGTGCTGGACGTAACAGCTTCCCCAGTCAGAGGTGGCTGATAAATACATTGCCAGGGATGCCCAAGGCCCCACGAATGACCCAATTAATACTTGAAAAGGATAATAAATATAATGGACATAAAATTACTGGTATTTACTGGTAGAATAGCCAATTAATCCTTGGAAAAACTGCCTAGCAGCTCTCTATTCAACAAGTGTGAGAAGATTTTAGTTAGTTTCAAGTAAGGACTGATCAGGGGAAAGGAAATAAAGGATTTTATCTTCTATAAAGAAGAATAGACACAAAATGCTGGAGTAATTCAGCGGGTCAGGCAGCATCTCTGGAGAAATGGAATAGGTGATGTTTCGGGTCAAGACCCCCCTTTCTTTGATCATTGTTGCTGGCTTTGAAATGTCCTCCTGCCTAGCTTTCATTATTTGTTCTTTATACCTCTTCAAACCTCTCGATTCCCTCTCCCCTGACTATCAGTCTGAAGAAGGACCTTGACCTGAAGCGTCACCTATTCCTTCTCTCCAGAGGTGCTGTCTGACCCGCTGAGTTACTCCAGCATTTTGAGTCTATCTTCGGTGTAAACCGGCATCTGTAGTTCCTTCCTACGCATTTTATTTTCTATACCTCTATATTAAAAAAATTCACGTTATTTTCTTTGTTTTGAAAGGACATATCTAAGATTGGTGGTTAAATCATTGCCGGGCCTGCTTTAACATTTTGCTGTTTGTTGGTAACCGTTATAATGTGGCTGAGTTAAATAAAACATGGAAATCACAGCACAGTGGTTTGCACACTGCTGTTTGGAAGGATAGATATTTAGTCCCAGGAGTGTACCAGTTATCAGCAGGTGGTCCCAGGGTGTGTGTCTGTATTCATAGGAACCTTTCCGTGCAGAAAAAAAATTGTAAACCTCTGATTTAAGGAAATATTGTTTCAGGAACCGTTTCCAAATCTGGACCCCGCCGTGATTTCATTCCATTGCATCATTGGCAACACATTTTGGAACTTGTGTATGCACTTTTATTTAGTAGCACTAAGAACATTTATGATGCTGTAAATATTTCCCAACCCCTTTGGTTATTGTAATAGAGTTGGAGTGGAATTTTCAAATTGGACCATACCCGGAACTCAATCTACCACACAACTCCCAATGCACTAACAACTCGTTATAGATTATCGAAATCTATAGGAGGAAATGAGAATTGAATACAGAGTTTCAGTGTTTAGCCTTGTGGACCCATTCTGGCGACTTAATGGATTATTTGTTTCAGATACATTTTTTGTTTTTAAATAAAATACAGGCTCTGGTCAAGTACATCCTCTACATATTACTCGATGATCTGAATTGCCAATCAAAATACCTCCCTCACCTGTATCCACCTATCAATAAGAGTCTTAGAGTCATACAGCATGGAAACAGGCCCTTTGGCCCAACTTGCCCACACCGGCCAACATGTCCCAGCTACACTAGTCCCACATGGCTGCTTTTGGCCCAAATCCCTCCAAATCTGTCCTATCCATGTACCTGTCTGACGGAATCTTAAATGTTGGGATAGTCCCAGCCTCAACTACCTCCTCTGGCACTCGTTCCATACACCCACCACCCTTTCCGTTAAAAAGATATTTCTCAGATTCCTATTTGCCAGGCTTTGCCCTGCCACTCCTCTTCCAGCTTTCACCCTGCACCCCCCCTCCCTCCCACGGGCACCCCACCACAACAATAAGTCTGAAGAAGGGCCCCTTCCCATACTGTCAGCTATCCAAGTACTCCAGAGATGCTGCCTGACTCTCTGAGTCACCCCAGCACTTTGTGTCTTTCTTTGCAATTATCCAGGCCTGCACATCACACTGTGTTTCTTGCAAAAACACAGCGATGCAGGTGAATGTATTCACAAATAATTATGCCACTGAGTTTCCAAAAGAGTTGAAGCTTCAGTCAGTAACCTCAGTACCCTGCAAGTGTGGCCCTATCCGCACTTGCTTCCAGGAGCGTTGATCAAATTAAGTTGGAGACCAAAGAAAATCTTCACCACCCCATCAGGTAACGAGTTCTGGACTCCTTTAAAGTAACATTAGCAAATTTGCAGATGACACAAAACTGGGTGGCAGTGTGAACTGTGAGGAGGATGCTATGAGAATGCAGGGTGACTTGGACAGGTTGGGGGAGTGGGCAGATGCATGGCAGATGAAGTTTAATGCGGACAAATGTGAGGTTATCCACTTTGGTAGCAAAAACAGGAAGGCAGATTACTATCTAAATGGCGTCAAGTTGGGAAAAGAGGAAGTACAACGGGATCTGGAGGTCCTTGTACATCAGTCTATGAAAGTAAGCATGCAGGTACAGCAGGCAGTGAATAAAGCCAACGGCATGTGGCCTTTATA
Source organism: Amblyraja radiata (assembly GCF_010909765.2). Taxonomy (NCBI): domain Eukaryota; kingdom Metazoa; phylum Chordata; class Chondrichthyes; order Rajiformes; family Rajidae; genus Amblyraja; species Amblyraja radiata. Next base: position 34,192,266 of record NC_045957.1, on the reverse strand, counting down.
ACACGAGGAATCGAATATAGGAGCGAAGAGGTCCTTCTGCAGTTGTACAGAGCCCTAGTGAGACCACACCTGGAGTATTGTGTGCAGTTTTGGTCCCCTAATTTGAGGAAGGACATTCTTGCTATTGAGGGAGTGCAGCATAGGTTTACAAGGTTAATTCCCGGGAAGGCGGGACTATCATATGCTGAGAGAATGGAGCAGCTGGGCTTGTACACTCTGGAGTTCAGGAGGATGAGAGGGAATCTCATTGAAACATATAAGAGTGTTAAGGGCTTGAACACACTAGAGGCAAGAAACATGTTCCCGATGTTGGGAGAGACCAGAACCAGGGGCCACAGTTTAAGAATAAGGGGTAAGCCATTTAGAACGGAGACGAGGAAACACTTTTTCTAACAGAGAGTGGTGAGTCTGTGGAATTCTCTGCCTCAGAGGGCGGTGAAGGCAGGATCTCGGGATGCTTTCAAGAGAGAGCTAGATAGGGCTCTTAAAAATAGTGGAGTCGGGGATATGGGGAGAAGGCAGGAACGGGGTACTGATTGGGGATGATCAGCCATGAACACATTGAATGGCGGTGCTGGCTCAAAGGGCCGAATGGCCTACTCCTGCACCTATTGTCTATGGTCTCCAATCCTCTCTGAGTGAGCTGTCGCTAGTGATCCAGAGTCTTATCAATTCACTTAAATCCAGAGTTTAACAATTCACTTAACTTGATGCGGCCCAAGTTATTGGTATCTCATTCACAATAAGTGAGTTCGTATTGTTCACCTTTCAAAGGCCATTAATAATTTTCAGTTAAGTCTTTCCTCTGTCTTCTTTGTTGAAAGGAAACAACCCAGGCTTAGCAGTCTGTTCTTAAAACAATAGTTCTGGTAACCAATTGCCAAAAACAACAGGAAAATATGGCCACAATGTCTATTATTTCCACCCTGGTTTCTTGTAAAGTGTTTGGGATGTATTTGATCCTGACCCAGTGATTTATGTTGGTTGCTATAATGAAGGTAGAACTCGTACTGTTTCAACTCTTTCTCTTCTTCTCAAAGTCAAAGTCAATTTTGTTTGTCACAATTTTATTCTCTGTTTATAATTTCTGTTAATTTGCATTCTTCCTCCTCAATATCACCATGTTTATCATTCCCTGATTCTGCACAGACGGGAGCCTACTTTGAATTTCAGATGGGCTCCTTAACTTTCATTTGTCGATTGCCATTATGCTTTCTTTGTTGGAACTATTCTTGGTCCATCTAATTGGTGATTACCACACAATTATACTTAAGAGTATCTTAACTGTTGCTTTATCTTTACATAATAATATCTTTTATTGCAACCACCTGCTTTCCAAATTTAGTATTCTCTTCCAGACTTACCACGTGCACTGAGCTTTCAACATCTGTCATGAACTTTCCCTTTTTGACTCAGCCAGGGAAATTGTCCTTGGCTCAATGGGAACGTTTACTCCCGGCCTGTCCCTGTCCTCAAAAATCCCCCTGGGGGAAATGAAATTGATGGGAAATCTCCTCTGGCACAAATTTGAGGCGGAACAACTTGACCAGCAGCTTATGAAGCCAATGTCCCAGGCCCCATGATCTTCAGTCACTTGATCCTCTCTCCATTCATCATGTTGGACTTGGGGATATTTGGTGATTTATAGCATGATATTCATCGTAGTCACTGTCTTCATTCCCTGATAAACACTGCTCCCTGGCACCTTACTGAAAATAAGTTCGTATTTTGACAGCTTTGGGCACTACCAAGACCACATCCTACCACCTCTGTATTTAAGAATAAGGGGTAAGCCATTTAGAATGGAGATATTTTGCCTTCCATCACAGTGAGGAATGTGTAGGGGTCACTGTGGTGGATGTTCATGTTAAAATGTGTTTTTGACTGATCTGTTGCTTTTAATTGTATGACTGACCTGACCAATGAAATTCCTCGTATGTTGCAAAACATACTTGGCGAATAAAGTGTGATTCTGATTCTGATAAGGAAACACTTTTTCACACAGAGAGTGGTGAGTCTGTGGAATTCTCTGCCTCAGAGGGCGGTGGAGGCCGGTTCTCTGGATACTTTCAAGAGAGAGCTAGATAGGGCTCTTAAAAAATAGCGGAGTCATGGGATATGGGGAGAAGGCAGGAACGGGGTACTGATTGGGGATGATCAGCCATGATCACATTGAATGGTGGTGCTGGCTCGAAGGGCGTGTGTGAATGTGTGTGAGTGATTGGTGGTGGTCGGAGGGGCCGTAGGCGCAGATTGGCAGCCACGCTTCCGTCAGTCTGCCCCAGGGCAGCTGTGGCTACAGAAGTAGCTTACCACCACCGAGTGTGACTGAGGAGTGAATGAATAATGCGATGTAAAGTGCCTTGAGTATTAGAAAGGCGCTATATAAATCCCATCCATTATTATTATTACTCCTGCACCTCTTGTCTATTGTATTACAACCCAGCGGAATGACCATTGCATTCTCTAACTTTCAGTCACTGCTGCAAACACTCCTTATCCCCTCCCCTCCCTCTTTCCCCCTTGCTCCCCTTCCCCCACTAAAAGTCGGTCAACCAGTTCCACAGTTCGTAACGATGTATCCCTCTTGAGATCACACCATCCCTAGCCAACAATCAGTCTATCAGGGAACCTCCCTTCCTGAGGTAATCTTTCACCAGCCTCTATGTCATGTGTGTTTTTTCTTCCTTCCAGTCCCCTCCTCCCCCCTCCCCCCTCCCCCCCCCCCCCCCCCCCTCCCCCCCACCCCAACCCTGTTATAATTAGTCTGAAGAAGTGTCCCGGCGCGAAACGTCACCTACCCATTTTCTCCAGAGATGCTGCCGGACCCGTTGAGTTACACTAGCATTTTGTGTCTATCTTTTGTATAAACCAGCACCAACAGTTCCTTGTTATTACCTCCGCCATACTCCCTGATTGCCCAACGTAGCTCATCCACAAGCGCTTGTTACCTGACCCTTCAAATGATTCAGGCTGCACTGATCACCTCTCTGTGACATTTCCAATTAAGAGTGATGAGTCGAGATTCTGTTGGACAGATTTAAGTTACTTCTCATTTGTTTTAAGGAGCTACGTGCAATACATTCAATGCTTGGTGTAAGTCTTGTATGCAACCTTTCCTGCATAATTGTCATTTTCAAGTGTTGGGCACTTAGTTTCTCATTGTTTTTTGTCTTGTAGTTTCTGTGTTCACCAATTTTCTATGTGAACTACCGTGGCAGTGAATGTCCTTGTCGGAAAGTTGTATTCACAGTCTGTGCGGATATACAGTTAATAATTGGTTCCTGATTATATTTTCAAACAATACATGTCCAGTTGCATTAAGTACTCCGCTACAATGAAAGAAATTTGGCTATGGGTCAGCAGGAAAACCGATGTAGTTCCTGTTTATGTTTAATGAGTTGAAATGAATACATTGCAACACTCAACTTTTTTAACAATGCGCCCAAAATTCTAAATATTATTACCTTTCAGTTATGTACTTTGGTTATGAAATTTAATTTAATATGCACTGATGTGGAATTCAGAAAAAATAAAAAGCAACATCTTTCCTCAGACACAAAATGCTAGAGTTACTCAGTAGGACAGGCAGCATCTCTGGAGAGACGGAATAGGTGACGTTTCTGGTTGAGACCCTTCTTCAACATCTTTCCACAGTTCTGCTGAAGATTACACAATTTAGTTTATTGTCACGTGTACCAAGCCTGATAATAGCTGGGAAGAAACTGTCCCTGAATCTAGAGGTGTGCGTTTTCACATTTCTATACCTTTTGCCTGATGGGAGAAGGGATAGAGGCAGTGACCAGGGTGCGACTAGTCCTTGATTATGCTGCTGGCTTTGCCGAGGCAGCGTGAGGTATAAATTGAGCCAATAGAAGGGAGGTTGGTTTGTGTGATGGTCTGGGCTGCGTCTATAGTTCACTGCAATTTCTTGTGGTCTTGGATGGAGCTGTTCCCAAACCAAGCTGTGAGGCACTAGTCACATCAGTCTGAAGAAGGGTCTCGACCTGAAACGTCGCCAATTCCTTCTCTCCATAGATGCTGCCTCACCCGCTGAGTGTCTCCAGCATTTTGTGTCTACCTAAGCTGAAATGCATCCTGATAAAATGTTTTCTATGGTGCATCTGTAGAAGTTGGTGAGAGTTGGAGGGGACATGCTGAACTTCCTATGCCTTCTAAGGAAGTAGGTGCGTTGGTTTGCTTTCTTGGTCATTCCTTCAATATGGGTAGTGCTGGAGAAGTTGTTGATGATATTGACTCTTAGAAAATTGAAGTTTTCAACCATCTCTACATCGGCACCATCAATGCAAACTGGGGCATGTGGACCACTTCGCAGCCTGAAGTCAATCACTATCTCCTTTGTCTTGCTGACATTGGGGGAAGGTGGTTGCCTCAACACCAGGACACGAGGTTCTTGATCTCCGTCCTCTACTCCGACTCACCATTATTTGAAATATGGCCCACAATGTTGGTGTCGACTGCAAATTTGAAAATTGAAGTAGAGTTGTACATGGCTGCGCAGTCGTGGGTGTACAAGGTGTAAAGAAGGGAGCTGAGAACGCATCCTTATGGAACACCAGTGTTGAGGATTATCATAGAGGATGATTTGTCCCCTATCCTCACTGGTTGGGGTCTTGATCAGGAAGTCGAGGATCCAGGTGCAGAGGAGTGCTGGTGATAATACACTGGGATAAAGGATATTACACTGTGATCCAGTCACGCTTATGTTTCACATACGTTCTACTTGAGTTGAGGAAAACTCAACATTTCCTAACTTTCAACAATGATAATTTTTTTTAAATACGCACAGGATTAATTTAATGAGTCGGGTGATAGTTCCTCACTTGACAGATCATCTCAGAGAGGGCTGGACTGTATTGTGCTGATCACAACACAAGTGCGCAAGAAAATGTTCTTTTTCTTGAACGCCATTGTTAATTTTCGATATGATACAATATGATAGAAATAAAGTTCTATCGTATCGTATCGAAAATTACCAATGAAGTCCAAGAAAGAGCAAATTTGTTTGAACGTATATATCTCCTTTTCATATATACTTGCCACCCAAAGCCCTATCTGAACAATGGATTAGTTAGTGTGTGGTTGTGTGTAGTCCCCTTTCTTCAGCTACAAGTGGCAGCAATGTCTTGGGATGCACAAAGATGTGGACAGTTTTAATTAATAATAATAATAATAATAATAATAATATCTTTATTGTCATTGTACAAGAACAACGAGATTAAGATTGCAACCTCCGTATCGATGCTATAAACTAAATAAATAAGGTAAAAGTACAAATGGGTCCATGTACACTGAGGTTAAAAATTACAGCAGCTGTCATTGTGTTGAGATCAGTCAGTTGTGCCAGTTGATTATGGGGGCAATGACAGATTATGGGGGGCGCTTAGCATACTGATTCAGTGCAGTTGTAGCTCCAGGGCAAAAGCTATTGAAGGAGGAACAGTGGCCATTGGGGGGGGGGAAGGCCCTCTGCTGACATGAGAGCACTGCTGATCAAATAGAGCAATAAACTCCTTGACATTCACCAGAGTGATTCCTCAAAACAAAAACAAAATACGGGACTTCACTGAAAAAAAAAAGGCATCTTTGACAATGTAACATACACTTAAGGCCACTCTTAAACTACCATCTTACATTAGGTTTTTCTAATTCTAGATAGGTTTGGAACTGACAGCTGAACAAAATGCAGTCTAAGGAAGATAGACACAAAATGCTGGAGGAACTCAGCGGGCAGGCAGCATCTCTGGAGAGAAGGAATGGGTGACGTTTTTGGTCGGGACCCCTCCTCCTTCTCTCCAGAGATGCTGCCTGTCCCGCTGAGTTACTCCAGCATTTTGTGTCTATCTTCTATTTAAACCAACATCTGAAGTTCTTTCATACACATTATGTCGAAGGATCCTGACTCAAACGTTGCGTGACTGTGTCCTCCACGCATGCTGCCTGACCTGCTGAGCGTGCTGCCTGACATGCTGCCTGACCTGCTGAGCGTGCTGCCTGACATGCTGCCTGAACCAGCATAAGCCAGCGCTTTTTTTTTTGTTAACTAGCATCTGCACTTCCTTGTTTCTCGCTGAAAAAAAATCATTTTTGTTCTCAAATCTTGACATGGGCTGGCACTCTCGGTGACCATGACACCTGCAGTATCACTGCTACTCCAGTTCTATCCCCCCCGACAGAGCATTGCAAAATCGAGATAAATTGACATTAAATTAATGCATGCAACATTCTGCCTTCACCTGCCAAGGTAATCAATGGTTTTACGACCCTAAACATTTCTATCTCTGTTTTCTATCTTTTGTCCCTTATGGCAACAGTTACCCACAGAAACTTGACCACAGAATTAGGCAATTTGGCCCATCGAGTCGGCTCCACCATTCGATCATGGCTGATCAATTGTTCCCTCTCAATCCCATTCACCTGTAACCTTTGACACGCCCTCACTAATCAAGAACCTATCTATCAGTGCTTTAAAAATATCCAATGACTTGGCCTCCACAGCCGTCTGTGGCAATGAATTCCACAGATTCACCGCCGTCTGGCTAAAGAAATCCTTCCTCATCTCCATACTAAATATACATCCTTTTATTCTGAGGCGGTGCCCTCTGGTTCTAGACTCTGCCACAAGTGGAAACATCTTTTCCACGTCCACTTTATCTAGGCCTTTCATTGTTTAAAGATGCTTGGCCCTTTTGTTTTTCACTTAGCCAGACCTGGAAGTTGCCCCCGCAGCTTGTCTTTAAGAAGACCACAATTAGTGCCCTGACACTGATGTGTTAATCTCCGATGTGTTTGACTGCTGCTCGCTCCGTCACTGTCATCATTGCCGGCTCCTGCAAGTGTTCAGAGAATTTAATCACAGCATCAGAACGTACTGGGATGATCTCTGCCACGTGAGGCCACTCACAGCTGCCAGCATCGATGGTGATGGGCAGCCGAGGGTGTGGCCACAGGCCCCTTTCCTGGTTTCCATGGTAGACCTGTGTGAGTGTGCTCTGGGTTCCATGGAGCACGTACGTTAGGGCACTGAGTCACTCCCAGCCATCAGTCTGGCCATGATGCAGCCAGCTGCAGGCCCTACACTCTGCTGCCAGCTGTGAATAAGCCAACACCAGTTTGATGAAGGAACAAGGGGGCAAACCAGCCAAGAGATCTTTCTGCCATAGAGTCACACAGTCCACAACGCCCACACCAGCCCTTTTACCAATTTACCTTTTGTTTAACCTTCCAGGATCCAGTTGGGTGAATGAAGCACATTTTTAGCTCACCAAAAATAGGGTGAAACACAAAGTGCTGGAGGAACTCAGCAGGACAGGCACCATCTTTGGACGGAACAAACAGGCAATGATGTGGCTCGGGACACATCTTAGTTCAGTTTAGTTTATTGTCACTTGTACCGAGGTACGGTGAAAAGCTTCAGTCAGCGGAAAGACTGTCCATGATTACAATTGGGCCATCTGCAGTGTACAGGGTGAAAATGTTTAGTGCAAGATAAAGTCCAGGAAAGTCCCTTTAAAGCTGGCTTCAGGCTGATCACACCAAGATAACTTTTGGAAAAACCACAGCAGGGGGGGATACCTAAGCCCCGGAACAGCGACAAGAGTCCCGACCCAGAAAGTCTGTCTGAAGAATAGTCCCGACCAGAAATGTCACATATCCAGAGATCTCTCCAGAGATACTGTCTGGCCTACGGAGTTACTCCAGCACTTTCTCTTTTTTTGTGAACCAGCATCCACAGCTCCTTGCATCTGCAGCGAAAGCTCTGCCTAGTTGTGTGTGGCAACCACCAAGAAGAGTCAGTCTGAAGAAAGGTCCTGACCCGAAACATCATCTGTCCATTCCCCCCCCCGCCCGATGCTAACCCATTGAGCTCCTCCAGCGCTTCATCTTTTGCTCCAGATTCCAGCATCTGCAGTTCCCTGTATCTCCAAAAGAAAGGATGACGTTCAACTTCTAAGCAGACGTACCTCAGTTTATGTCCATGGGAAGATAGAATGAGATATGTTTTCCACAAGGGAGGAAACATTTCCTCAAACCTCAGATGGAATTACTCCATGTAACAAAAACTAAGACGTTAGTAATCCAATGTTTACTGGCGTTCCCGTTTCACAGATTTTCTTTGTGATGTAACTGGCAGAAACTCTAGATGAAGACGGGTGCCTGGGAAAGAGTAGCACGTTACTAATTAAAGGTTGAAAAAAGAAAACTGCAAAATCTAGGAATCGAAAAGTGTGAAATGTTAGTCAGCAACTATCTGAGAGACAAAGCAGGATACTGTTTATACTCTCACACCAGAAGATGTATTTTCCCACAGTTGTATTACTACTGTAGAATGGGTCATTTATAGAGATATAAGGATCTTTACACAGTTTAAAAATAAGTTGGTTTGATTGAAGTTAAAGGCACCAACAATATTTTTACATATTACTTATTTGTGCTAGTTCTCCAGTGTCTGTCAGTAAATTTAGAGGAACTGTGTTTCCTCCACCTAACATTGTCACCTTGTGTTTAGAGGAAGAAAATATTCTTCTGGATTTTCTAATTTTACCAGCTAAATGTTGTCAAGGATAAGATTCTATTAAAAGAATTGGAGCAATGGGTGTGGCACAGTGGCACAGCAGTAGAGTTGCTGCCTTATGCTCCTGTCCCACTTAGGAAACCTGAACGGAAACCTCTGGAGACTTTGCGCCCCACCCAAGGTTCCCGGAGGTTGCAGATGGTTGCCGGAGGTTGCAGGTAGTGGAAGCAGGAAGGGAGACTGACAAAAACCTCCGGGAACCTCACGGAAACCTTGGGTGGGGCGCAAAGTCTCCAGAGGTTTCCGTTCAGGTTTCCTAAGTGGGACAGGGGCATAATTACAGTGCCAGAGATCCAGGTTTGATCCTAATTATGGGTACTCTCTGTCTGGGATGTTCGTGCATTCTCTCCGTGGCCACGTAGGTTTTCTCTGGGTGCTCTGGTTTCTTCTCGACTTATGGGTGTGTAGGTTTATCGGCTTCGGTAAATATTGTAGATTGCCCCCTAATGTGTAGGATTGTGCTAGATATGGGGTGCTCGCTGGTCAGCGCAGACACGGTGGGCTGAAGTGCCTGTTTCCACGCTGTATATCTAAAACTAAAACCAAAATACTAAAACCTGAGTAATCCTGGGCTTAGCAAGATGGGAAGGCAAGGGTTGGTGAACACCGAATGACTCATAACAGTAGAGAATTTAAAGAATCCATCGCAGTTGCTTTATATGAAGAAAATTGTTACAGATTGGATAATGACTTGGCTGCCTGTATGAGAGGCTCCACGGATTTATAAGCGATGTGCAGATATTGTACATCTATTAAAGTCTGTTCCCAGTACGTCATGTGTGTCCATTTGTGACGATGCCATTTCTGAATGATACAGCAATCTCCATCTATATTTACAGTAGTTTAGTTTTTTTTAACTGCTGTAACATATTAGTATATGCCTGGTGCACCATTTAATGGATTGAGATGAGACTGGGACAGAAATGTTTCAGGAGGAAATGGATAGCAGTTTGCAATTCATGGAATCACATAGATATAAGGGCAGGCATTTGGGCTCTAGTGCTCTGCCAGTGAAAGCACCTTGAAAGTGAGCTCATATTCTTCCTTTTGTGTCCTACCACTTCCTTTTTGGGCATTTATCAATTTCTCTATTGAGATTTGCTATTAGTAATGCTTAGATATTATAATGACGTTATATTCCTGATGATAAATGGCATACTTTTGAAAAACAAAGATTTCTAAACTTTCCTCTGAGCATTTGGTTAGTTTTGTTAAAGGGCGGATAAGCTTCTAGCGAGCCTAAAGCCATCCACACTTCAGTAGAAGTTGCGATCACTGTCGTACATAGCATTGTTATGCCCCTGTCCCACTTAGGAAACCTGAACGGAAACCTCTGGAGACTTTGCGCCCCACCCAAGGTTTCCGTGTGGTTCCTGGAGGTTCCCCGAGGTTTTTGTCAGTCTCCCTACCAGCTTCCTCTACCTGCAACCTCCGGCAACCACCTGCAACCTCTGGGAACCGCATGGAAACCTTGGGTGGGGCGCAAAGTCTCCAGAGGTTTCCGTTCAGGTTTCCTAAGTGGGACAGGGGCATTAGGAATGATGATAAAGCACACACACCATAATCCTATACTTCCAGTGGTGGAAGTCCGCCGGAACTGGAGGACAGAGATGTGTGGTCCGTCCGTCACCGTTCCTGTTGGAAATCAGCACCACTGCGTCGCTAATGTTTTCAACGATGATGAATGAATGAATATGTTAATGTGGAGTTCTCTGGTTACCAAACTTGTGCCAGCCCAAACATATATATATCTTTAGATAGAGATAAAAAGCTGAAGTTACTCAGCGGGTCAGGCAACATCTCTGGTGAAAAGGAAAAGATTACATTTCGGTTTCGGGTCAAGACCCTTCTTCAGACAGAGAGTCAGGGGAAAGGGAAACGAGAGATATAGAAGTTAAATGAATAGAACAATTAAATAGAACAATTCTAACCCATCAGCTGCCTCAATTGATCCTCCCACCTGCCTTTCCTTTCCTTATGTTAAATAATTTTATCAAGCAGTAGTCTGGGTAACAAGAAGCCAGGCTTTCACAGAGAGGAGTCTGCAGCTTGTATTTATGGAGTCCATGAGGATTTGGATCCAGTATCATTAGCTGAGGATGCCGGGCAGAAATGTCAGTTGACTTCCCTGTTATTGGTAACCGAGGATGTTTACACGTCTGTTACATGGTCGTAATATGGTTGCTCAAGTTGCATTGCAGCTACATTTTGGCATCAGCCTCCTGTTTTAAAAATAATATACTTTTCGTGTCTATACATTGCAAGCCTGGTTCTAAACACGTCCTGTATCCTGAGTTCTGCATCATTGTGGACCATTGCATTGAATCTGTTGAAAATGTGTAATCTATGTGTAAACTAAGGGCTGGCAGATTTGTTGGAATTGAATATGTATTCATTGCAATTGGGATTGGTTGTTAAATACCTACCCTGATCCATTTTCCTTGACTGAATATTGCTGTTCCAATGAATGTGATGGCCATCTGTCTGCCTGTCTGTCTGTCTGTCTGTCTGCCTGTCTGCCTGTCTGTCTGTCTGTCTGTCTGTCTGTCTGTCTGTCTGTTCTTGACCGGTTTTGGCGATCTGTGCTGCAATTTCCGAGAGAACGCCGCCACCTACGGCCGTCATTTTTGGCCACCTCGCTCAGAGCCCCTCTCCGCCACATGTGTGCCGAGGATTTTTTCAGTCGATGAAAAATGACAGAGATATTAATGATTTTACAAAATTCCCCATTCTCTCTGCTGCCCCTGCTGGCGGCAGGGGGGATGGACTATAAAACCAGGAAGTGGTGTGCCTCAATTAGTCTGCAAGTTGGAGGAAGGCAGAGGGTCACGTTTCTCTGAGCTGTGAATAACACTGATCACGTGTCCGCACAACTGTGAGTAAGTACCCTTAATGTGGTTTGAAAATGAAAATATGGTTAAAGTAAAACAGCTCTGCCTGCAAATGGTTGTTTGGGGGGTTTGGGTTGAAATAAAAAGGCACTCTCTCTCCCCCTTCTCGTCTCCCCCCCCCCCCTCTCCTCTCCCCCCCCCCCTCTTCCCCCCCTCCCCCCCCCTCTCCTCTCCCCCCTCTCCTCTCCCCCCCCTCCTCTCCCCCCCCTCTCCTCTCCCCCCCCTCTCCCCCCCTCTCCTCAACCCCCTCTCCTCAACCCCCTCTCCTCAACCCCCTCTCCTCAACCCCATCCTCAACCCCCTCTCCTCAACCCCATCCTCTCCACCCCTCTTCTCCCACCCTCTCTCTTTCTCCCCTCCATCCCCTCCCCCACCGTCCCTCCCCTAAACCCCCCTCCCCTCCACACACCCCTACCCCCTTCCCTCCACCCTCCCTGCTCCCCACCTCTCCACCTCCCCTCACCTCTCCCCCTCCCCTCTACCCACCTCCCCTCACCTCTCCCCCTCCCCTCACCTCTCCCCCTCACTCTCACCCTCGCTCTCTCCTCCCCTCCACCCCCACATTTCCCCTCTCACCCACCCTCCCTCTTCTCCTCCTCGCCACCCCCCTCTCCCTCTTGCCCATCTCTCTGTGTCTCTGCCCCTTCTCTCTCTGCCCTCACTCTCTACCCCCCCCCCCCCCTCTAGATGTGACTGCAAGTTGGGGGCTATGCGTCAGTAGATAGGGTGGTTGTGGGGTAAAAGGAGCAAATTAATAATATTAATATAATATCAAGGGGGGTGATTAGCGTGAGTGCGGGGGGGGGGGGATAGTTAGTGTGTGTGACGCTGCATGCCGCCTCCCCCCCACAACTGCACGTTGGGGGTACAGACCCAACGGGTCTGCACTTGTCTAGTAAAATAGTTAAAATCAACTCAGTTAATGCTGACAGATTGGTGTTGGCAGTCCTGGGATTTGAAGTTGTGACTCTTTTTGGATTATGAGTTCTTCTGTAATAAACCACAAGGAGTTCTAGGTTCTTGGTTTTGCTTTAATGCTGTCAGTTGATCTTCCATTTCCCATCTGCCATTTGATCATTCGGGCATGAGAAGACTTGGTCAATGTCCCTCAAGCTTTGTCTTGTCTTATTTCCTCACTCGCCATCAGGGTTACCAAAATAAGGATCCATTGTTTCCGGGGGGGCGGGAAGAAGAAAGGAAGAGGCGGAGACAGTAGGCTGTGGGAGAGCTGGGAAGGGGAGGGGAAAGAGGGAGAAAGCAAGGACTACCTGAAATTGGAGAAGTCAATGTTCATATCACTGGGTTATAAACTACCCACGCAAAATATGAAGTGCTGCTCCTCCAATTTACAGTGGGACTCACTCTGGCCATGGAGGAGGCCCAGGACAGAAAGGTCGGATTTGAAATGGGAGGGAGAGTTGAAGTTCTTTGAATTGATTTGTAAATTTTCCCTCAAGTTCAGCTCACTGCCCACCAAGTCGAACAACCAGGACTCTGTTTCCGCAAACCTGCCCTGTCCTGTCAACCGACTGAAAATGGATGCAATCACCGTGATATTTGTCAATACTTCATGACACTGCCAATGGTGGCAAGCTTCAGAAGATAGCCTATCCTGTAACAAAATATATCAGCCCAAGAATGACTCCTCTAAAGAAAATTGGGTTATTACTGGAAGGAAAATAAATTGCAGGCTTCCTCTTCTTCTACGGCGTGCACAGCCTAAAGTTGTTGGACAACTTGTTCTATTTGATCTTATTTCATTGTGCACGCCGGGGTGATTGCATTCGTCGAAACAGGGAGGACCACGTGAAGGTTGCAATCTTCCACCCCAGGGCTGCAGGCGACAGGCAAGGAGAGGCCTGAGAACCACCAAGCACATTCCTGAATGTCCCCCCCCCTCCCCCCGCACTTGGCTTTTTAATCATTGATCACGTTAAATTTCTAAGTTGGCAATGGAAGCTTTTTTTAAACTGATACATGCCTGTCTGCCAGACATGATGAAATGCTCAGACCCTGAACTGAAGCATAAAGGCCTGTGATCATTGGCCCCAGGGCAGGTTCTGCCACTGAGCTAAATTTGGATCAAGGAAGTTGTACATGTAAGAGCTCCCTCCAATGGTATAATGCTCATGCCTCAGTGCTATCATTTGCTTGATGTTTTTGTCATTTATATTCACTTTTTCTGCAGGTCCGTAGACAATATTGTTTTAGTTTTTTAGAGATACAGTGTGGAAACAGGCCCTTCGGCCCATCGAGTCCACGCTAACCAGCGATCCCCGTACACTAACACTATCCTACAGACTAGGGACAATGTAGAATATTTACCAAAGCCGATTAACCAACAAACCTGTACGTGTTTGGAGTGTGGGAGGAAACTGGACCACTCGGGGAAAACCCACGCGGTCACGGGGACTGTACAAACTCCGTACAGACAGCATCCGCAGTGGGAATCAAACACGGGTGTCTGACGCTGCAAGGCAGCAACTCTACCGCTGCACCACCGTGCCGCCCCAAACTACTTGTTAAGTGGAGTAGGAAACATATTTAGTCGCTTTTAATGTATTTAATTATTATTTAATTCTACCTTTAACTTTGCGAGTGTGTTGCTTGGCACATCCTGTTTTGCTGGTCAGTCTGTTCAAATTGGTTGCGAGCAAGAAAATGGCTTTAGATCAATTACACCTCACATCATCTTGGGAAATCCCACAGCACTTGAGAGCAAACTCAGAACTTCCAATACAGCTGCACCAATTTGTACTCCGCAGGGCCCCGCAGTCTGAAAATAAATAGCCTGTGTTCACTGAGAGATAACTATTGACCAGGCAAGAGAGGCCATACCTGTGTTTCCAATTCTGTTAAGCCCACCTCAGGCAGCAAACATCAGCTTAGCATTTCATTCAAAAAGAAGGGATTTCCAACAGCGTTGAGCAAGACTCGACACAGCCTTCAGATTCTAAAGAGAGATATCTGAGTGCTAGGCTCAGCACCAGACCCACAATCTCCACGGTGCAGACTCCGACAGCAGGTGGCCTGACTCTGCTGGATCCTACTGCTCCCCCTCTCCTACAGGGGACCTCGGTAGTGATGGGTCTTCCCCTTCCCCCTCTTTTAACCAGGTTACCCCGACCACACCCCACCCATACAATAGTCCCCACACCCCCCTCCGTTCAGGACGCCCACCATCCCCCGACCAGATCTCGCCTCTGCCTTTGTCCACCCCCCGGCCCTCCTCTGACACCAACCCCCAGCCTTGCCGTGCCTTCACCATCCCCTCTGACCTCCCCCTTTCTGATACGGGATGGTCTGTCCTCAACAGAGGCCTCACCTTCGTCCCCCTCGTGCCCCCGCCTCACCGAGTTCAGGTGTGGAGCTTTTCTTCCGTCGCCTCTGTGCCTTTTTCTATGGGAAGGAGTCCTCACCACCCAGTGACGACCCCTTCTCCCGTCTCCACCGGTTCCCCTCCTCTTGGACTCCACAGAACGGCCCTCTACCCTCTCTGGACCTCTTTATTTCTAACTGCCGATGTGACATCAATCGTCATAACTTTTCCACTCCCATTACTTAACCCTAACCCTCTCTGAACGTACAGCCCATCGCTCCCTCTGCAGCAACCCTGACATTATAATCAAACCTGCAACAAGGGAGGTGCCGTGGTAGTCTGGCACACTGACCTCTACCAGGCTGAGGCCAGGCGACAACTCTCAGACACCTCCTCCTACTTATCATTGGACCATGATCCTACAGTTGAACACCACGCCTTAATCTCAAACCCCATCACTGATTTCATCACTTCTGGCTGTCTGCCTTCCACTGCCTCCAACCTTATCGTTTCTCAGCCCCGCACAGCCTGTTTTTACCTTCTCCCCAAAATCCACAAACACAACTGCCCTGGCAGACTCATTGTTCCTGCTTGCTCCTGTCCCACGGAAATGATTTCCACGTACCTCGACTCCATCCTATCCCCCGGTCCAATCTCTCCCGACCTACAGTATGTCCAAGAAACCTCACATGCCCTTTGTCTCTTTAATGACTTCCGCTTTCCGAGCCCCCACTCCATCATCTTTACTATGGACATTCAGTCATTCTACACCTCCATCCCCCACCAGGAAGTCCTTAAAGCCCTCCATTTCTTCCTCGACTGCAGAACCATCCAATTTCCCTCTACTAACATTAATCCGCCTAGCTGAGCTGGTTCTCACCTTCAACAACTTCTCCTTTAACTCCTCCCACTTCCTCCAAGTCCAAGACGTAGCTATGGGCACTCGCATGGGCCCCAGCTATGCCTGCCTCTTTGTAGGGTACGTTGAACAATCCGTTCCAGGCGGACACTGGCCCTATCCCCAAACTCTATCTCCATTACATTGATGACTGCATCGGTGCTACCTCCTGCACCCATGCAGAACTCATGGACTTCGTCAACTTTACCATCAATTTTCATCCAGCACTCAAATTTACTTGGACCATCTCCGACACCTCCCTCCCATTTCTTGATCTCACAGTCTCCATAATAATAATAATAATATCTTTTATTGTCATTGCACGTCAGTGCAACGAGATTTAGTATGCAGCTTCCAACCGATGTAAAAGAAAAGTAAAATAAATAAATAAGCTGTGTGACGTGACCATCCGAGGGAGACAGTCCGGGGGGGATGGGGGGCACTCAGCAGGGCCGGTTCAGAGCTGCTATAGCTCTGGGAATAAAACTGTTTCTGAGTCTGGAGGTTCGGGCGTAGAAGGCCTTATAACGTCTGCCGGAGGGAAGTAGTTCGAACAGTCCATTACAAGGGTGTGAGGAGTCTTTATGGATGCTGACGGCCTTCCTGAGGCACCGTGTGTGGTAGATGCCCTCCAAGGCTGGTAGCTGTGTCCCAATGATCCGCTGCGCTCTGTTGACGACGCGCTGAAGAGCTCTCCTCTCCGCCTCCGTGCAGCTGAGATACCACACAGAGATGCCATACGTTAATATGCTCTCTGTGGTGCAGCGGTAGAACGTTGTCAGCAGCTGTTGGGGCAGACCAGTCTTTTTTAATGTTCTCAGGAAGAACAGTTGTTGCTGTGCCTTCTTGACCAGTGCAACGGTGTTGGTGGACCATGTGAGGTCCTCTGAAATGTGAGTGCCCAGAAACTTAAAGCTGGACACTCTCTCCACACTTTCCCCGTGAATGGAGATTGGGGCGTATTCTCCATTATGGGACCTCCTGAAGTCAATAATCAGCTCCTTGGTCTTGGAGGTGTTTAGTGACAAGTTGTTACGTGTGCACCAGTCCGCCAGGTTCTGCACCTCCGCTCTGTATTTTGTTTCATCACCGTTGGTGATCAGCCCAATCACTGTTGTGTCGTCTGCAAACTTCACGATGGTGTTGGTGTCGAATGCAGGAACACAGTCGTGAGTGAAGAGGGAGTAGAACATGGGGCTCAGTACACAGCCCTGTGGTGTGCCGGTGCTCAGGGTGATAGTGGAGGACAGGTGCGGGCCCAGTCTCACTGCCTGCGGTCGCTCCGTCAGAAAGTTCAGGATCCAATCGCATATCGGCGAGCTGAGGCCTAGCTGGTGGAGTTTGGTGGTGAGCTTGGTGGGGATGACCGTATTGAATGCAGAGCTATAGACTGTTGGCTGACATCTATTACAAAACCACTGACTCCCACAAGTATCTCGACAACACTTCTTCCCACCCTGTTTCCTGCAAAGACTCTATCCCCTACTCCCAATTCCTCCATCTACGCTGCATCTGCGCCCAAGATGAGGTGTTCCGTACTAGAACATCCGAGATGTCCTCATTCTTTAGAGAACAGAGGTTCCCCTCTCCTATCATAGGTGAGGCCCTCACTCGTGTCTCCTCGGTACCCCACAGCTCCGCCCTTGCTCCCCCTCCCCCTCCCCCTCCCCCCCCCTCCCCCCCCTATTCACAACAGACCGTCCCCCTAGTCCTTACCTTTCACCCCATCAGCCGTCGCATACAACACATAATCCTCCGAGATTTCCGTCACCTCGAACGGAATCCCACCACTAGCCACATTTTTCCATCTCCATCCTTTCCGCATTCCGCGGAGATTGTTCCCTCCGCAACTCCCTGGTTAACTCATCCCTTCCCACCCAAACCACCCCCTCCCCAGGTACCTTCCCCTGCAACCCCAGAAGATGCAACATCTGTCACTATACCTCCTCCCTCCACTCTGTCTAGTGGACCCCGACAGTCCTTTCAGGTTAGGCAGAGGTTCACTTGCACCTCCTCCAACCTTATCTACTGTATCCGTTGTTCAAGATGTGGACTCTTATACATCGGTGAGTCCAAACGCAGACTGATCGATCGTTTCGTGGAACACCTTCGCTCAGCCCGCGTGAACCAACGTGATCTCCCGGTTGCTGGACACTTTAATTCTCCTTCCCATTCCTACACAGACCTTTTTGTCCTCGGTCTCCTCCATTGTCAGAGTGAGGCTAAAATGCAAATTGGAGGAACAGCATCTCATATTTCGCTTGGGCAGTTTTCAGCCCAGTGGTATGGATATTGATTTCTCTCGTGGGGCTAAGGATAGGCAGAGGTGAAGAGATGGGTCTTGAGGCGGGACTGGAAGATGGTGAGGGACACGGAATTGCGGATCAGTTGGGGGAGGGAGTTCCAGAGCCTGGGAGCTGCCCTGGAGAAGGCTCTGTCCCCAAAACTGCGGAGGTTGGATTTGTGGATGGAGAGGAGACCGGCTGATGTGGATCTGAGGGACTGTGAGGGTTGGTAGGGGGAGAGGAGGTCAGTGAGATATGGGGGGGCCAGATGGTGGAGGGCTTTGTAGGTAAGGACCAGGATTTTGTAGTTGATCCGGTGGGAGATGGGAAGCCAGTGAAGTTGTTTGGGGACTGGAGTGATGTGATGCCAGGGTTTGGTGTGGGCGATGAGTCGGGCGGCTGCGTTCTGGACCTGTTGGAGTCGGTTGATGTAGGTGGAGCTGATGCCAAGGAGAAGTGAGTTGCAGTAGTCCAATCGGGAGGAGATGAAGGCATGGATGAGTCTTTCAGCAGTGGGAGGTGTGAGAGAGGGTCTGATTTTGGCGATGTTGTGGAGGTGAAAGAAGGAGGTTTTAATGACATGGCGGATGTGAGGCTCAAGGGAGAGGGTGGAATCAAAGATTACGCCAAGGTTGCGGGCCTGGGGAGATGGGGAGACAGTGGTGCCGTCGATGGTGAGAGTGGGGTTATTGATTTTGTCATTGTGCTTGTTCTCTCCACATCACTGTCTTTTTCTCTCATTTCCCTCATCCTTAACCAGTCTGAAGAAGGGTCTCGACCCGAAACGTCTCCCATCCCTTCTCTCCAGAGATGCTGCCTGTCCCGCTGAGATACTCCAGCTTTTTGTGTCTATCTTCTATCTTTTGCTAAGGCCAACTTTGTTTATAGTTGATCCAAATTTATGAGATTTGGCAAACTAGTGTTTCTAATTTAATAAAACAGATTTTCAAAATGTGTACTCTGATCACAAATATGTAAAAGCACTGGACTGCTGGTTATGTTGTGAAGTCAGAAGGGGAAAAAAAGTTGAATTGCAGTCTTAAAATGTTTCATTCCATGACAATATGCGTAGGAAGGAACTGCAGATGCTGGTTTACACGGAAGTTAGACATAAAATGTTGGAGTAACTCAGCTGGACAGGCAGCATCTCTGAAGAAAAGGAACAGGTGACGTTTTGGGTCAAGACCCTTCTTCAGACTGAGCGTCGGGGGAGTGGGAAAAGAGAGATAAACCAAGTGCTTTCCATGGGAGGAGGTACACAAAAATGCTGGAGAAACTCAGTGGGTGCAGCAGCATCCAGGAGCGAAGGAAATAGGCAAAGTTTCGGGCCAAAACCCTTCTTCAGACGCTGCTGCTGCACCCGCTGAGTTTCTCCAGCATTTTTGTGTACCTTCGATTTTTCCAGTATCTGCAGTTCCTTCTTAAATGCTTTCCATGGGTCTTTTTTAATGAATATTACACTCATCAGTGCAACAGGATGTCACAGGCTTGGAAATGTTTACACCCAGTCAGCGAGAGGTGCCTTAGATCAAATCATAAGCAGCATGCTAATTGTAGGTTAATTGTCATTACTATGCATCTCTGTCCCCGTATACAAGAAGTACTGCTGTGAGATTGCTCCATTTCCAATACTTCCCATCCTACTTTCTTCATGTTGATTTCCATTTAATTCCATTTAATGCTAAATTAGGGGCCAGGTTTGTGATTTTGAACTCGGGCTCATTATAATTTAGATTACAATTGCAAACCTTAAATGCAAATTGGTTTCACATGAAGACTTTTCTGGGCAAACATGCAGTCAATTTCAACACAGCAAGGGCTCGGAAACAACAAGTGTGTTTGGTCGAGAAAAAATATTGGCTAAAGCTGAAAGGACTGACTGCATGTCTTGGAACAATGCCCTGAGACATTTTATGGGCATCTGAGCAAGGATTCTTAAGGAATTGGACAGGCAAGATGCAGGCAAAAATGTTCCCCATTGAGGGAGTCCAGACCCAGGGGTCACAGCTTAAGAATAAGGGGTGGGCCATTTAGGACTGAGATGAGGAAAAACATTTTCAACCAGAGAGTTGTCAATCTGTGGAATTCTCCGCCACATAAGGCAGCGGAGGCCAATTCGCTGGATGTATTCAAGAGAGAGTTAGATTTGGCTCTTGTGGCTAACGGAATCAAGGGATATGGGGAAAAAGCCAGAACAGGGTACTGATCAGCCATGATCATATTGCATGGCGATGTTGGCTCGAAGGGCTGAATGGCCTACCCCTGCACCTACTTTCTATGTTTTTCTGATACAGAGGCTTCATTAAAAGAATGCTTTAAATCAGTACTTCGTAAAATATTGCAGTCATTCACCCTTGAGTCTTTATCACAAAATTTCATCCACACTCGACTAAATTTTCTTATGTTTTTGGGTAATATTCATCTTATTCTCTCTTGTGTATAATTTTATATATAATTTATTTTGTCACATGAGCAAACAACATAAATTAACTCATTTCTTAAAATAATTTAATGTTCTCTTGGGCGAACCATTCACCAGTTTAAGAAGCACTGCTTTAAATGACAGCGGTGGCATCAGGTTCCTTCAGCCTTGGGCTGAATTGTCAACACTTATCATGGAACAATGCAGGGGTAAGAATGCTGCTAACTGTGGCTGCACTGACTGCAGCTGGAGAATGGGACTGAGGGGGAGACACAAAATATCAAGGAGAATGTTAAGGGGAAGAATTTTCTTTGTAAAATCAGAGGGGGGAACTCTTGTGGAGATTAGACATGCAGAGTCAGGAGTGGGGCTGGGGGGGTGAGGAAGACGGCAGGAGGAGAGCAGGAATGGGAAGGAGCATCAAAAGACAAACCTGTAGACAGAGTCCATGTGCAGCTATTAAAATTCATTCGGCAGAATGCTATTTGCACCGAGAAAATAAAGTGCTTTGGAGACCTTTATCACTTTGGCAATTGCATTAACTCCTAAGTGAGGCATTGGCAAAGGAAATTACAACCTCCAGACTCTTGAGCCGGTTGGTATACAGTGTCAGAGTACGTTTACAGAAGGAAACCAATCAATTCATTAAGTCTGTGCTGGCTCAATGCCAGAGTATTTCGACCCGTCTCACTTCCCTCTCCTCTGCCCATATCCCTGCAAATTATTTCAGCTAAGCATGTAGGCACCTGAGATAACCACAAAATGCTGTATCTCTGGAGAAAAGGAACAGGTGACATTTCGGGTTGGAACCCTTCTCCAGACTGTAAAGGGCCTGTCCCACTTGGCCGTCATTTGCGCTTAATTTACGCGGGATCATTTACGCGTCACGACGCACGGCGCGCGCGTCATGACAAGCACGTGATGCGCGCATGGTGCGTGGTGACATAGGCAGTGACGCGCGGTGGCCCAGGATTTTGTGATGTACATAATCTTCGTGCGCCATCTACGTGACGCGCAAATGACGGCCAAGTGGGACAGGTCCTTAAGCGCCTATGTCACCTGCCCCCCCTCCTCCTACGTTTCTTCCTCTGGCTTCACCATTTGCAACAATTTCATCCTTTTGTCACACCTTCTTTTCTTCATATCTGGCCTTTGACCAACCATTCTAAAGTTTTTCCCACCACTGAGGATAAGCACTACAGTTACATCCTTTTCTGAACAGGTTTGCACCATTTTCAATTGCCACTTCGGTGCCAGCTCAATATTGCGGATGTTCCCTGGCATCTGTGGGCTCCTCCCTTCCTTCATGTCTGCTTCATAAGTTACCCTGATACCCTGGGGGCAATGATAGGTGTTAAGAAACAAGGGACAACGTCAGGTAAAGGTTTGGTCACAGTTCAACGATCATCTCATTGAATGCAGAGAGGCCTTGAGGCTTGTTATTGATGTGTGTTTTTTTATTGTGGTATTAGTGGTAAGTGAATTGGATTTACAATTGTAACTCCAAGTGAGTTATATGAAAAAGAAAATTCAGTTGCATAGTCAGAGTAATGTGATAACTTTTTTTTTGGTCCTTTCCTTTCAATTATATACAGGTAATGTCCGACTTGCGTAAGGGTTACGTTCCGTGACCACTTACGTAAGTCGGAATCACCGTCCCCATTCTCTGTCCAACACAACTCATTGCGAGTATTAGCTGTCTCAGCGGCGTCCAGCTGTGTCTGGGGCACTTCCTGTGGTGCGCGGCATTCTGGGTAAGCCTGCCGCCATTGCCGGCTTCAGTTGTGTCTTGCCACAGGGGAACTTCCTGCGATGTGCAGCCTTCTGAGGCAAGCAGGCCGCCATTGCTGGCTTTGGTTGGGTCTCACCATTGGGGAACTTCCTGCGGTGTGCGGCCTTCTGTTTAGTTTATTGTCGTGTGTACCAAGGTAGAGTGAAAAGCTTTTCTGGGTAAGCAATGCCACCATTGCTGGCTTGTTTCCGATGTAAACTTTAGTGATCGTACAATGTTGTGTATATTCCAAACTGCCTTGATTGCACGAGGGACTGAGTACAGAATCACTTACGTAAGTGTGAGTTTATATAAGTCCCCTATTGCGTACGTCAGGGAGAGTCTGTCGTTACATTCTCATCGGGAGTCGTCTCATGAGGAAAGATTGGAAATTCTCGGCTTGTATGTGGTTCTGTTTAGAATAACTAGCAGTGACTGGTTTGAATGTGATCCTGATGAGTTTAGACAGGGCGAGTGCAGAGAGAATGTTTCCTTTTGTGGAAGAATCTAGAACCAGAAGTCACTGCTTCAAAACACGAGGTTGTAAATTTAAAGTCAAGCTGAAAATATTTATCAGAGGGTCATGAGTCTCTGGAATTTGGTTCCTCAAAGGGAAGTGGACGTAGTCTGAATATTTTTAAGGTAGAGGGTGTTAGATATTTGATAAGAAAGAGGATGAAGGGTTCTCAGGCGGGCAGGAAAGCCGTGGTTATAGTATAGTTTTGTTTAGTTTAGTAAGTTTAGCAATACAGCGCGGAAACAGGCCCTTCTGCCCACCGGGTCCGTGCCGACCAGCGTTCCCTGCACACCAGCACTATCCTACACACGCAAGGGACAATTTACAATTATACCAAGCCAATTAACCTACAAACCTGTATGTCTTTGGAGTGTGGGAGGAAACCGGAGCACACGGAGAAAACCCACACGGTCACGGGAAGAACGTACAAACTCCGTACAGACAGTGCCTGTAGTTAGGATCGAACCTGGGTCTCTGGCGCTGTAAGGCAGCAACTCTACCGTTACGCCACTGTGCCACCATGTAATCATAAACTATGGAACATGTAACAGCACAGCACAGGAACACACCCTTTGGGCAACAAATATCTGTGCCTAACATGATGCCAAGTTAGGGCAGTCACGGTGGAGCAGCGGTAGAGTGGCTACCCTACAGCGAATGCAGCACCAGAGACCTGGGTTCGATCCCGATTACGGGTGCTGTCTGTATGGGACGGCAGATGGCACAATGGGCTAAGTGTTCGGCTGGCGACCGGAAGGTGGCCGGTTCGAATCCCGCCTGGCGTGCATACTGTCGTTGTGTCCTTGGGCAAGACACTTCACCCACCTTTGCCTGTGTGTGAATGTGTGTGAGTGATTGGTGGTGGTCGGAGGGGCCGTAGGCGCAGAATGGCAGCCACGCTTCCGTCAGTCTGCCCCAGGGCAGCTGTGGCTACAGAAGTAGCTTACCACCACCGAGTGTGACTGAGGAGTGAATGAATAATGCGATGTAAAGCGCCTTGAGTATTAGAAAGGCGCTATATAAATCCCATCCATTATTATTATTTGTATGGAGTTTGTATGTTCTCCCCGTGACCTGCGTAGGCTTTCTCAGAGATCTTCTGTTTCCTCCCACATTCCAAAGACGTACAGATTTATAGGTCAATTGGCTTGGTTAATGTAAAAATTGTCCCTAGTGGGTGTAGTATGGTGTTAATGTGCGGGGATCGTTGGTCGGCGCGGACCCGGTGGGCAGAATGGCCTGTTTCCCTGCATTATCTCTAAATTAAACTAAGATCTCCTCTGCCTGCACATAAACCACATCCCTCCATTCCCTGCATATTGCTGTGCCTCCTAAATCACATCAGCCAATATTATATTAAATGACAGAGCAGACTGGAAGAGTCAAGAGACCTACTCCTGATCCTAATTCATACATTTGGATGTGCACTAGCTTAAGTCTGTTGTATGTTGAGATATTTACAGTTAGGATCTGTTGTTAATAAGACAATTTCAATGGCAACATAGATATATAATCCATTAAAATTTTCCACTTACTATAAAGGGAAAACGGATCGTGGCAGAATATCATTGTTGTTTCTGGTAAATCTGAGTAACTTGTAGTGCCCCATTAACCGCAGTTACCATTAGATTTTAAGTGCTGTTCCTGTTATACTTACAGGATAAGTCACCGTGGAGAAGTTAAAGTCCAACAGTAGAATGTTACACTCTATTGCAATAATTCACGCTGAGGTTCGGTAATGTTTTCTGTAACCAGCCTGTGTAAACAATATTTATTTGGTGATGAATCTCACACCTGGGTGCTGTACTCTTCAATATGTGCCTTGTATATTTAAAACATAGAAACATAGAATATAGGTGCAGGAGTAGGCCATTCGGCCCTTCGAACCCTGCACCGCCATTCAATATGATCATGGCTGATCATCCAACTCAGTATCCTGTACCTGCCTTCTCTCCATACCCCCTGATCCCTTTAGCCACAAGGGCCACATCTAGCTCCCTCTTAAATATAGCCAATGAACTGGCCTCAACTACCCTCTGTGGCAGAGAATTCCACAGATTCACCACTCTCTGTGTGAAAAATGTTTTTCTCATCACGGTCCTAAAAGACTTCCCCCTTATCCTTAAACTGTGACCCCTTGTTCTGGACTTCCCCAACATCGGGAACAATCTTCCTGCATCTAGCCTGTCCAACCCCTTAAGAATTTTGTAAGTTTCTATAAGATCCCCCCTCAATCTTCTAAATTCTAGCCGAACACGCCGAAAACCTGCGTGTTGCCTTCTTGGTGCCAGGGTCAAGCGTGTCATAACATGGTCGGAGTACCCAAGGGGGGGGGGGGGGGGGTAATCAGAGTCATAACATGGTCGGAGGGCATTCTTACAAGGGGAGGGTAGACAGAGCTCATGCTTCACGTTGCCAGTGCAACTTGGGTAAAAAAGAGTGAGGATCTCCTGCTGCATGAATTTAGGGAGGTGGGGAGAATATTCAAATGGGAGCTCTCAGGTTGAAACCTCTGGAATACAGTGCAGTCTGCTAATGTCTAGGAACTGGATGTTGCCAGAACTCAAGGGTCTGAGCTATAGGGAGAGGTTGAGCAGGCTGGGACCGAAGGAGGATGAGGGGTGTACAAAGTCATGAGAGGAATAGATCGGGTAGACAAACAGAGTCTTTTGCCCAGAGTAGGGGGATCGAGGACCCAGGTTTAAGGTGGGTGGGGAAAGATTTAATCGGAACCTGAGGGGTAATATTTTCAAGCAAAGGGTGGTGGGTCTTTTCAATGAGCTGCCGGGAGAGGTAATTGAGGCTGGTACTATTGCAATGTTTAAGAACCATTTAAGTATGTAGATGGGACAGGTTAAGAAGGGTATGGGTCAAATGCAGGTGTGGAACTAGTGTAGAGGGGGCATGTTGGCTGGTGTGGGCAAGTTGAGCTGAACGGCCTGTCTCCACGCTGTATGACTCTATGGCTGATGAAAAGGTGTTGTGACAAGAATGTGTGAATATTAAGATGATGTACCACACGGATCTACAACTAGGGGCGCCGTACGATTGGCAGCCCCGCCAACAGTCTGTTTCTTTTTTCGTCTTTTTAAATTTTTTTGATGTGTGTTAAAAGTTTGTGCAAACTTCCTCCGGTTTGTTTTATGTGGGGGGAGGGGGAGGGGTCGGGGGAAACTTGTTTCTCAGCTTCTTACCTTGCCGGAGATGCGATTACTTTTTGGATCGCATTCTCTGGTTGCTCTGCGGCCTACCATCGATGGAGCTGGAGGCCTCCTCGGACTGACCTTGGACCCCACCGCGGGGTTTGGACTTGCATCGGAGTTGATCCCTTGCCTGGGATCGCTCCAACTGCTCCCGCCGCTGGCAACGGAACTCAAGATCGTCCCGTCAACAGAGGGCTCGAGGCCCCCCGACTGCGGGAGAGCAAAAGGAAGAGATTGAACTTTGTTTCGCCTTCCATCACAGAGAGGAACGTGGAGGTCTCTGTGATGGATGTAAATGTTAAAATGTGTTTTGTGTGTTCCTTTGCTTTTTATTTGTATGACTGACTTGGAAAATGAAATTCCTCCTATGTTGCAAAACATACTTGACTAATAAAGTATTATTGTGATGTAGGAGAGAGGGCTTTAGACTCCTGGATCACCTTGCATCGTTTTTGGAGAAGTGGACATACTAGCTATTTGGGTTGCTCCTGAATTAGAATGATCCAACATCTATGCAGGGAGGGTTTAACTTATTTGAGAGGGGAAGAAATTACAGAGAAGATGTTCAGTTTAGGGGGACGGAATGGTGCAATTAAATATATTAGGAAATCAAAGTCAATCCTGTCTGTGCGGAGTTTGTTCGTTCTCTCTGTGACCGTGTGGGTTTTCTCCGGGTGCTCCAGTTTCTTCCCACACTCCAAAGAAATGCGGATCGGCAGGTTAATTGGCTTTGGTAAATTGTAAAATTATCCCTGTATTTAGGTCAGTGTACGGTGTGATCGCTGGTCAAGGCGGACTCAGTGGGCCAAAGGGTCTGTATCTCTAAAGGCTAAACTGAGGCTCAGAAAGGAAGGGATTTATATCTTTGAAGGGCAAAGCACAAACGGCTAACCCTAACGTAACTCAAGCACAAATCTCAGACGTTCTCCGCTTTTCACACCTTACCACCTGACAACAATCTGTTTAACCCCACTCCTTGTTTTCTGCCAAAGCACCAATTGACAATCCATGTCAAACATTGCTCCCAATTCCACATGCTCCAAACATGTTGACCAGTGTCGGACCTCATCAAAAACTTTCCACAAGTCCAGCACATGTGCAATAAATGTTTCCACATTTACCCACAGAAATTGGCCGCTAACCTCATTATCGTTCAAAGGAGCAAACACGAGTGCGGATGTGGAAGGTTTTGACATTCCACTCTTTTACTAATCTAATGCCGCTGTTTTCACTCAACGGTGTATTTCCAGAAGTGGTGCTGAGTGCTGCATAACTTCCAGCTCCATAACTTCCAGCTGATTCACAGCACAGATAAATGCTATCAGTGTGGGGACTCAATCAATGCAGACAATCTTAAGTGAGGAGGCTGGTTTTGTCCAGACCCATTCAAGACTTGTGAACCCAATCCTTGAGATTCCCTGCACACCGAGGTGTCCCTTCCTGCAGCTGCTTGTGTGGCACGGACGGGCGTGTTGGGCCAAAGGTCCGGTTTCCATGCAGAGCAACTTCACAAATCTTCCACAGGGAGCATTCTTAATAAGACTGTGACTCATTTTCATGCTTCATAGTGGTCGTGACGCTGCAGATGTGACTCCTGCAGGCATAATTGCCACTCGGATACATTTTAATGCATGATTCGGAGAAAAAGCCGCCATAATAATGTAAAAACATTTTATGCATTTTGCCCAAGCAGGCAGTGTCACAGCACAATGTAATGCAGCAAAAAGATCCCAGTAATCAGAGAAAGATACATCGTGGATAGGCTTTGAGCCATGGAATGATACATCATGGAAACAGGCCCTTCAGCCCACTGTGCCCATGCTGACTGTCATTATTACGCTAATCCTACATTAAATATTTTTTTATTTTCCCCCAAGTATCATAAACTCCTGCCAAATGTTACTGCTCACCTATTGAACAGGGGCAGTTTACAGTGGCCAATGAACTCACCAGTCAGCATGTTTTCGATATAGCAGGGGAAATTTTACACAATCACTGGGGGAACATGAAATGTTACACAGAAGGACTGGAGGTCACCATTGAACCCAGGTCTCTGGTGCTGTGAAGCAACGGTTGGATTTGCTTTTCCACTATGCTGCACGAGTGAAAGTTTAAGCACACTAGTTAGTATGTTGTAATATTTGGCAAAGTATCTCTATTCACTTGCACTTCATTGACTGGGTATGGAATCCTTTTGTTCCTTCAGAAAATTTCTTGGGTTTACTTATTGTGATCTGTGTTCCTCGTGAGTATTATTCATCCTATCCCTCCTTGCATGTTAACTAACTGACCTGCTGTGAAAGGCCAACAGCGTTGCTTGAAAGGTACTTCTCGATCCATCCGGCCATTAGTCTGAATAAGGGACAGGCAGCATCTCTGGAGAGAAGGGATGGGTGACTTTTGAGTTGAGATCCTTCTTCAGACTAATGGCCAGATATCAAGGTCTGAAGAAGGGTCCCGACCCGAAACGTCACCCATTCCTTCTCTCTAGAGATGCTGCCTGGCCCTTCTTCTGACTGATGGCCAGATATTGAGATGCTGCCTGGCCCGCTGAGTGACTCCAGCATTTTGTGTCTATCTTCGGTGTAAACCAGCATCTGCAGTTCCTTCCTGCACAATTGGTATGAAGAAGGGACCTGACTAGAAAAGTTGTCTGTCCTTTTCCCTCCACAGATGCTGCCTGATCTGCTGAGTTCCCCCATTTTGTCCCTAGCCGTTCATTTTTTGCTCAAGATTCCAACATCTGCAGCCTTTTGTATCTTCACCACCTTACCTCTGCTGTTATCATCCCCTGCATCACTCCACACTCTCACCTCCATATACTAGCTACTTCTCTCCAGGATCTCAGTCCCGACCCGAGACACCATCCATCCCTTTGCCTCCACAGATGCTGCTTGGCTAGCTAAGTTCACATCTGCTCAAGATTCCAGCATCTGCAGTCTCGTGTGCCTCCAAGAATACTGCTCAGTTCCGAAATGGCCAAATATATCTTGTCTTCATTTCATTTTTATCAAGAAATGATTGCAAAAGTCATAAAGGTTAGGTTTCTGCACATTTCCAGCTGCATATTAGCTAACCAACATACTGAGAAAGGCCGGTAGTGTCACTTGAACGGTACTGTTTGTTCCCCAATCAGTTAAACACTTTGTTAATGATGGCCATGGTGTTCAGCAGCTTGTACCTTTGGGTTGCTCTCTGTGAATTCCAAAATTCCAAAAAGGCTATACTTTTAGGACGGATGAGAAATTTATTTAGTCATTGGGTGGTAAATCTGTGGAATTCTTTGCCCCACAAAGCTGTGGGGGTCAAGTCAGTGGATATTTTTAAGGCAGAGATAGATAGATTCTTGATTAGTACGGATGTCAGAGGTTACAGGGTGAAGGCAGGAGAATGGGGTTAGGAGGGAGAGATAGATCAGCTATGATTAAATGGTGGAGTAGACGATGGGCCGAATGGCCTAATTCTACTCCTATCACTTATGACCTATACTTTTTTGTATTTTGTGCTCTTAATACAGAACTACCAATTGGTACAAGGGGGCACGGTGGTGCAGCAGTAGAGCTACTGCCTTACACCACCAGACGCCTGGGTTTGATCCTGACTATGGACACTGTTAGTATGAAGTTCGTATGTTCTCCGAGATCTTCGGTTTCCTCCTACACTCCAAAGACATACAGGTTTGCAGGTTAATAGGCTTGGTATGAATGTAAAATTGTCCCCTGTGTGGGATGGAGTTTGTGTGCGGGGATCTCTATTATAAATGCACAAAGCAAATAATTTCATTAAAGTCAATGCAATTTTGTTTTAAAACACAACTGGCTGAAACATGCCTCTCTCTCTTCCTTCCCCCATCGGTGGAAATGAATGGGGGCTGTGGCAGTGGGTGACTGTTGGGAAGCTGCGGGGAGTTGGCATGTTGTGTCTGTGTACTTCCCAGGGTGCAGCTGGAACGATGGCAGGAACGTCGGAAGGCTGACGTGATCTGAGTCAGGGTGGCCGGTGTGCGATTGGGAAGGGATTTGCAGATTGTGGTGTTGGACTTGAGCAATGACATTCTGGCCAAGAGTAAGATCTCCTTGCTAGCATTTTGGTTAGGTAGTCTAAAAATTAATGCTCCCTGCAACAAGGGAGCAAGAAAGATAGTTGTCATTACCACATGTACATGGGTGCACACACACTCTCTTACACACTCTCTCTCACACTCTCTCCCACTCTCTCCCACTCTCTCTCACTCACTCTCCCACACTCTCACACACTCTCTCTCACTCTCTCTCCCACCCTCTCCCACACTCTCTCTCTCCCACTCTCTCCCACTCTCTCTCCCACTCTCTCTCCCACTCTCTCTCCCACTCTCTCTCACTCTCTCGCCCACTCTCCCACTCTCTCCCACTCTCTCTCACTCTCTCTCCCACTCTCACTCTCTCTCTCTCCTCACTCTCTCTCACTCTCTCTCCCTCTCTCCCACACTCTCTCTCTCACACTCTCTCACTCTCTCTCACTCTCTCTCTCCCACACTCTCCCACTCTCTCCCACTCTCTCTCACTCTCTCCCACTCTCTCTCCCACTCTCTCTCACTCTCTCTCCCACTCTCCCACACTCTCTCTCACTCTCTCTCACTCTCTCTCACTCTCTCCCACACTCTCACGCACTCTCACTCTCACACTCTCTCTCACACTCTCTCACACTCTCACTCATACACTCTCACACTCACACTCTCTCATTATCACACTCTCTTTTTCACACTCCCTCTCACACTCTCCCTCTCACACTCTTGCACACTCTCTCTCACTCTCTCTCACACTCTCTCTCACTCTCTCTCACTCTCTCACACTCCCTCTCACACTCCCTCTCACACTCTCTCTCACACTCTCTCTCACACTCTGTCTGACACCCTCACACTCTCATTATCACTCTCACACTCTCCCTCTCTCTCTTACACTTTTGTTATTTCACTCTCTTTTTCACTCTTACGCTCTCTCTCACTCTCTCATTATCACTCTCTCTCTCACACACTCTCACACTCTTATACACTCCCTCTCACTCTCAAACTCTGTCTCTCTCTTTCTCACTCTCTCTTTCTCACTCTCTCTTTCTCACTCTCTCTTTCTCACTCTCTCTCCAACACTCTCCCACACTTTCTTCCACACTCTCTCTCACACTCTCCCATATACAATCTCTCTCACCTACCCTCTCACCCACTCCCTCTCACCCTCCATTACACACACAATGTATAGGGTGGCCCAAAGTGGACAGAAACAAAACGAAGTAGCGAGCCACTTGATGATTGCCACTTAGCAACTGAGCAAAGCAGAGGGAATTCTACAATGATATGCAGTGTGGGGGAGATTAAAAATGGTGTGGGGGGAAAAATGCTTGACATAAAATGGATGTCAAATGACACCAAAACAGATTTAGTTTGTTAGCTTGACAGCAGCTTGGAGAATTGCCCAGCCCAATGGTTTTTAACATATCTTGGTGGTTTCTTAATTGAGGTGGTGTTTTATCACCCTGTCTGTCAGTGTGAAATGTTATAATGTGCCAGTGTTGTGCAGGTTGTTCTGAACAGTACCTTATTGTACAGTTGACTTACTGGTTTTTAGTTGCAAGCCAGGTTCCTGCCCAACATTCTGCCCGTGGGCTGCCTGCCTTAAAAATTGTAGCATCATGCCTCACTGTTGGGATGCAAATGTTTTATTATTTCCTGAATATATGTAGTTTACAGCAAATGTTTCATGGCTTAGTTGCTTTTTAAAAAAACAAAAAATAGAAAGACCCTTCTTCAAGAATGGGCTGATAGGTGACAAATAACATTGGTGCCTCAGAGGTGCCAGGCAAGACCACCATCTTCAACAAGAAGTCTAATCATCAATGCTTGGCACTCAAAAGCATCGCCATCACTGGAATTAATTGCCACAGAAGGCGGTGTAAGCCAAGTCAATGGATATTTTTAAGGCTGAGATAGATAGATTCTTGATTAGTACAGATGTCAGGGGTTATCTGGAGAAGGCAGAAAAAATGAGGGGCAGAGGGAAGGATTGATCGGCCATGATTGAGTGGTGCAGTCGACTTGACTAATTTTGCTCCTATCACTTATGAACATAAACTTATAAAATAACATTGGTGCCTCAGAGGTGCCAGGCAAGACCATCTTCAACAAGAAGTCTAATCCCTATGCTTGCCATTCGGAAGCATCGCCATCACTGGGTCCCCGTTCATCAACTTTTCTTGTCCCTGTTGATGAGAAGTATAATTGGAGCAACTGCATAGATATCATTCGACAGCGTTGGTCTGTGGCTCGGTGTTCCATGATGGATGACTCGCACTGTGACACATAATCTGCAGGGCACCAATTACCACTGTGATAGAATACTCTCTGCATGTCAGCATGAGTACAGCAGCAACTAACCCCAGATTCTGAGATAGACACAAAATGCTGGAGTGACTCAGCTGGACAGGCAGCATATCTGAAGAGAGAAGGAATGGGTGCTGCAGCATCTGCAGTTACTTCCCACCCAGATTCTGAGGAATGTGCCCACTTGATCAGTGTTTCATCCGCTTTCCTCAGCATACATTCTCTCCAAAACCAACACAAAACGGATATGGTGCATGCCATCACTTCAGCCATTAGTCAAGGATAATCTGACAACTCTCTCAAAAGGATGGTAATCTTTGCACAGAAGGTCTGTGGAGGTCAAGTCAATGGATATTTTTAAGGCAGAGATAGATAGATTCTTGATTAATACGGGTGTCAGAGGTTATGGGGAGAAGGCATGAGAATGGGGTTATGGGGGAGAGATAGATCAGCCATGATTGAATGGTGGAGTAGACGTGATGGTACGAATGGTCTAATTCTGCTCCTATCACTTAGGATCTTATGACCTAAACCTGTAATTTCTCCTGCCAAGAACGATAAGTGTAGGGGTAACACCATCCCCATGGAGGTTCCTTTCCAAGTGGCGTATCATCTTGACTTGGAAATATAGCGCATTGTTTTCTGGGTAGTCCTGAAACTTCCTGTCCAACTGCTTTGTGGGAGTAAGTTACCGTAAGAGCAGCACTGATTCAAAAGGGAGGCTCACCACCCCTTTCTCTAGGGCAATTAGGGATGCCGTGTTAAGCATTGAATTCTCCAAATTTTAGTTAACAGACCCCACCCCTATCTCTCTCCACCCCCCCCCCCCCCGTGCCCCCCCTAGATTCCCACATATTTCCATCTCCCACCCAGCCCCACTACTCCCCCTCTGCTTTCCTCCCCCTGGCTTTACAATCCACAATTTCTTAAGTTCAAGTTCAAGTTACATTTATTGTCACATGCACCAATTGGTACAGTGAGATTTGAGTTACCATAGAGCCATACGATTAAAAAGAACACAATACACGATAGGATTTAACATAAACATCCCCACACAGCGGAATCAACGTTTCCCACTGTGAGGGAAGGCAAGAAAGTGCAGTCATCTTCCTCAAATCTTCTTAAATCTTCCTCGTCTTCTTAAATCTGTCTCACACCTTCCTTAATTATCTCTGGCCTTTGTTCCAACCATCCACCTGTCTAAAATCAGCATTGACTATGTCAACCTGCCACGCTTTGTTCTTCCCCCATTCTTCTCCCCCACTCGCTACAATCAGTCTGAAGCCGGTCTCGGCCAGAATTGTCACTAATCCTTGCTGCCTGACCCGCTGAGTTACTCCAGCACTTTGTGTCCTATTAGGTATTAACCAGCATTTGCGGTTCCATGTTTCTACGTGGAGAGTAAATGTTGGGCTCGATGGTGACACTTTAAACAGTAAAATGAATATTTAACAAAAATAACATTTGTAACTGCCTTTGTTGTATTTGAGACCATAGAGAGTTGAGCGGAAGTCTTAGGGCATTAATAATGTGAAATATTCAGATATCGTCTATCAAAACTTGCACAGCTTTATCTCTTGCCACTTTTTGCTGGAGCATATGTAAAACATTGCCAGAAATGTGTTAAGGTGACTATGAAGCTGTGAAGAACAAGCTCAGGACTGGGAACTGAGTCTGCTGGGAGCTGTGATAGAGGACAGTCTCTGTAGTATTGAGCACTGTGGTTTTACTGATATCTCTTATCCATTCAGAACCAATCACCTTTCATGGCTTCTCTCTCTCTCTCTCTCTCTCTCTCTCATGTTTTGTTGTTACTTCAAGCAACCTTGACACGAGCTTTGAACTCTTCAATGTTTCCTGGGCACCTTGATGATAAAATGATAAAGTTATCAATTTTTGATGAAGATCTCTACATATTTCACATTAGATCCTGAAGCTTCCACGCAGCACTCTGAGAACACGTGAATGGTCTCAGGAGACACTTCATCATTCCGAAAATGCAATAGGGTTGGAAGGAATTGCAAAGGGGGAGGGGCAGTTTCTTCGGGGTATTTTGAAAACGATGCTGCTCGTTTTAAAATTGGCTGTTGTACAACCAGGACCAGGTGAAGATCAGCAAGCAGAAAGTATTGGCCGACTGTGGCAGCATAGTGACGTAGAGTTGCTGCCTTCATTGGCGGTAACTCAACACGAGTATCACTGTCCCATCCTGAGGATGCCTGTGCGTGACTTTGTTTAACGTGGGGAGACTGGTGCACAGACAGCCACCACATGGTCCTAGACAGATCTGGGTCAGGATCCAGTGGCATGGAATCCAAGATGACCAGGGACCCTTTTCTGCTGAAGCCTTCATCCGCCTTCCCAGCCATTGTGATGCCCCACTAAAGCCAGCCATCATCCTCTACCTGTTCCATGAGAGATATAGACGATGATGCGGAGATATAAAGAACAATGAATAAAAGACATGCAAAAAAGTAACGATGATAAAAGAAGCAGGCCATTGTAAGCTGTTTGTAGGATGAAAATGAGAAGCTGGTGCGACTTGGGTGGGGGAGGAATAGATAGAGAGAGAGAGGGAATGCCGGGGTTACGTATAAACCTGTACGTCTTTGGGGTGTGAGAGGAAACCGGAGCACCTGGAGGAAACCCACGTGGTCACAGGGAAAATGTACAAACTACGTACAGACGGCACTTGTGGTCAGGATCGAACCCGGGTCTCTGGCGCTGTAAGGCCGCAACTCTAGAGACGTAAACGAATAGCCACGGCCCGTTGCCAGTGTTCCCTCCACCTGCTCCTCCAGCTGCCCTGACTCATCACGTACCTACGATCACAATTCAACACCTTGGAAGTCAGCAGCATAAAGATGATTTATAATTGTTAGTGATGAATTATTAAAGTATTGTGACGGGGGAAAAGGCAATAAAACTTTTTGCCTTTGTAGCATCATTTGGTCATTTTAGGGTTGGGTTCAAACGCTGCATTTTCAACAATATCTCTGCATTCTCAGCTAAGAGTGTTTCTTTTTACTTCAATTTTACTTAATGTGGAATTCATTCACTTTTCTATTGTTTCACGATTCTTGTACTCGATGTTTTGCTTGGTGGGTGACAATCAAATGGGCCATGATGTCTTAAATAGCGATGGACTACTTGGGTGTTGTTGGTGCTCGACTCATCCAGGTTGGTGGAGGGTACTCCATCCCACTCCTGACTAGTTCCTTGTTGATGGTGGAAAGAATTTGGAACATCAGTGTGTGAGTAACTCAGCGGGACAGGCAGCATCTCTGGAGAGAAGGAATGGGTGAGGTCTCGGGCCGAGACCCATCTTCAGACTGAAGGATCTTGACCCGAAACGGCACCCATTAATTTTCTCCAGGAGATGCTGCCTGTCCCGCTGAGTTGCTCCAGCATTTTGTGTCCACCTTCGATTTAAACTAGCATCTGCAGTTCCTCCCCACACATTAGTGTGTAAGTCACTTGTTTTACCCTTGTAGCGCAGTAATTAAATGCGTAGAGTTCTAGAGGGTCTGGTTGATGCTGCTCCCCCCCTTCCCCTCCCCTTCCTCTCTCATCGCCCCCCCCCCCCCCCCCCCACCCCACGCCACGCCACCCCTCCTCAGAGTGTTGAGGATGAATCGATAATGGTAACCCGTCGAAACTCAAGATTAGGTGGTTAGATTCTTGCTGGGGATGATCGGGCCCAGAGCATCAGCGGTGGTGCAGCGGGGACTGGAATATCGCTCACCCCCTTGCCGGGGGTTGCCGTAGAAGCGCTCCGACCGCTGGCCTGTGGCCTACAGTATCTTGGAGCCTCAGTCTTCTGGCGGCAGGCGTGGACTTTACTTCCCAACGTGGAGCGGGCGATCCCTCGTTAGGGGTCGCCGGAGAAGAGCTCTGCGGCCTACAGCATCTGGAAGCCGATTTGGGAGCTCCGGGCCGCGGGTATACTCGACCTGTCCCGACGTCGGCGCTCCGACCATCCCGACCAGAGGGCTTGACCATCGGGCTATCCGTAGCGGCGACTACGGAGGGTCAGGGCCCCGACCACGGGTGAACAAGGGAGGAGGACTGTCTGAACTGTATTGCCTTCCACCACAGTGAAGAATGCTGTGGTGGATGTCTGTGTTGAATTATGTTGTATATTATGTCCTTTTTTAATTGTAGCGCTGCATGGTAAATTACATTACACTGCAGCTTATGGTGCTTGTGACAAATACATTTGAACTTGAACTTGAACATTGCTTTACACCTTTGTGACATTAATACTATACGAAGTATTGAAGCATTATAAATGTTCAAAGGACATTTAATAAAAAATGGACTGGCATTTAGCTTGAGCTTTTCTTGAATTCAAGACGTGACAAGATCTTTGAGGTCACTAAAATATCCTTGGAAATGTAGCCACTGATTTAGAGGAACATTGGCATGGAGCATGCAGTAAGCTTCTGCTGCAGTGTTGAAATAATGACGTGATTTTGATTGAGAGAGAAACTTTAGCTGGGGGTCATTGAGAGTAACCCGCTGTCAGGCTCTGAAGGTGTTTACGGATTCCACATGAGAGCTGATGGGAGGAAATGTGTGGGAAGGATGCTGGTTTATACCGAAGGTAGACAGACACAAAATGCTGGAGTAACTCAGCGGGACAGGCAGCATCTCTGGAGGAAAGGAAAAGGTGATGTTTCGGGTCAGAACCCTTCATCAGACTGAAAGTAGGTGGGGGGAACTGGATGTAGGAATAGGCCAGAACAAAATGTTGCCGGCCCTGTTTTTTTCTACC
This sequence comes from Amblyraja radiata, assembly GCF_010909765.2. Classification (NCBI taxonomy): domain Eukaryota; kingdom Metazoa; phylum Chordata; class Chondrichthyes; order Rajiformes; family Rajidae; genus Amblyraja; species Amblyraja radiata. Next base: position 34,155,235 of record NC_045957.1, on the reverse strand, counting down.
TCTAGTCCCCCCTTGCCCTCCCCACCATCACCCCACTTTCAGCTTGAAGAAAGATTCTGACCTGAAACGTCACCTATTACTTTTCTCCAGGGATGCTGCGTGACCCACTGAGTTACTCTAGCACCTTGTATCTATCTAGATGGGAAGAAAGTTTAATTGTTCATCTGCAATACGGATGATAATGCGCAGAACTCCACTGAAACATCAGTGCTGACTTTGAAGAAGGGTCCCGACCAGAAACGTCATCCATCCATGTTCTCCAGAGTTGCTTCCTGACCTGCTGAGTTACTCCAGCACTTTGTGTTCTTTTGTGTATTAACTGGCATCTGCAGTTCTTTGTTTCTACAGTGCGGTCTTCGTGTTTATGAGTGGCTAGAGTGTATCTTAAAGCCCGTGGCAATCTGACTCAGAGCTGCAAAGTACAACCACTGAGTCACAGCTGACCATATATAACCATTTGACTGCAGCCATACTGCTCAGCCATGTCGTGAGCCAGTTCTCCATCATCACATCCTACAGGCAGGACAGGGAAGAAGAGTGCTTCCCCCTCTGGACATACAGTAAGAGTCAGTGTAGAAGGAACTGCAGATGCTGGTTTACACCGAAGGTAGACACAAAATGCTGGAGTAACTCAGCGGGACAGGCGGCATCTCTGGAGAGAAGGAATAGGTGACATTTCGGGTCGACACCCTTCCTCAGACTGAGATTCATGGGAGAGGGAAACTAGAGACATGGAAGGGTAAGGTGTGAAATCGACAGATCAAAGCAGACAATGGTTAAGGAAATGTAGAATGGATCATTGTTGGCTGAGGGGAAGTTGACAACGAGGCATACAAACAGTAAAATTAATCAGGAGGACAGTGAAACTAGTCAGAGAACGAGGGTGGGGGAGGGTCGGAGAGCGAGGGACAGCAAAGGTTACTTGAAATTAGTGAAATCAATATTCACCCTGCTGGGGTGTAAGCTGCCCGTGAAATATGAGGTGCTGTTCCTCCAATTTGCGTTTGGCCTCGCTCTGACAGTGGAGGAGGCCCAGGACAGAAAGGTCAGTGTGGGAATGGATGGGAGAGTTAAAGTATTTAGCATCCGGGAGATCGCAGTTGGAGGCAGTACTGATACTGATAGCTCGGGTATCAGGTGGGTTGCAGGTAGACCCAGTGCCTCAGAACTTGCAGCATCCACAGAATCACAAACTAGGAAGGACCATGTTCGGGGTAGCATGGTGTTGCAGCTGGTAGTGCTGCTGACTCACAGGTCCAGGGGCACCGTTTATTCTTACATCCAAAGGTTTGCTGGTTATTAACTGGTCACTGTGAATGACCTCGGTGAAGATCAATGGTAAAAAGAGGTGTTTTCACTTGATTTATTGATAGAAAGACAGCCTGGAAACCGGCTCTTTGGCCCATTGAGATCACACCAACCATTGATCACTCATTCACATGAGTTCTATGTTAACCACTTTCTCATCCACTCCCTACATACTAGGGGCAATTAACGTACAAATCCGCATGTCTTTGTGATGTGGGAGGAAACGGGAGGAAACGGGAGTAAACGCAACACAGGCAGCACCTGAGGTCAAGAACGAACCTTGGTCTCTGGTGCTTTGAGGCAGCAGTTCTACATGGTGTTGGGCATGTATGAGAGAGAATGAGTTACAGCAGTAAAGTGAAATCAGTAGAGAGAGCATTGGAGCAATGGATTGCTCCCCTAGGGGCTAGCATTGCATGATGGCCAGAATGGCCTCCTTGCGTGTGAGGGGAAAAGGAAAGGACATCTGGATCATTTGCGCTTGCGCAGTGATACAGCTGGTAGAGTTGCTGCCTCACAGCGCCAGAGACCCGGGTTCAATCCCGACACTAGGTGCTGCCTGTGTGGAGTTTGCACGTTCACCCTGAGACCGCAAGTTTCCCTCGGGTGCTTAGTCTTCTCTCGCATCCCAACGGCGTGCATATTGGTAGGCTAATTAGGTGCTGTTATGCGACCCCGACCAGTAACACAGTGGCGCAGCGGTAGAGTTGCTACCTTCCAGTGCCAGAGACCCGGGTTCGATCCTGACTATGGTTGCTGTCTGTATGGCATTTGTACGATCTCCCTGTGACCTTGTGGGTTTTCTCCGGGTGCTTCGGTTTTCTCCCACACTCCAAAGACAGGCTTGTAGGTTAATTGGCTTCGGTAAAATTGTAAATTGTTCCTAGTGTGCAGGATAGTACTAGTGCTAGTGTGAGGGGGGATCGCTGGTCGGTGCAGACTCGTTGGGCTGAAGGGCTTGTTTCCGCGCTGTATCTCTAAACTCTGAAGTATATTTGCGGGCAATGGATAGAATCTGGGGGAAAATAAAATGAGATTAATCTTAGATTGATACTATAAGATGGGTGGTTGATGGTCGGCGTGGGCTTGGTGGGCTGAGGAGCCGGTTTTTCGCTGCTGAATCTCGTTCTGCGCTCCGCAGTTTTCTCCAAATCTTTCTAACTCAATGACGCCTGACGTTGCTCCATTTTCTTCTCTGCAACCAAGAATTGTAGCTTGACCTCTGCTGGCTTGCTGCTTGCTGCTTGCTGCAGCTCGCAATGCTGCTCCCTGCTGCATCTGTGACCTTTCTACAGTATCTCTTGGGCCACAGGGAAATAGCTGCAGCAATGCAAGGGATTTGCTCCAGACACTTGTTAATTTATATGTTGGATCGCGAATCGTTTTCTTGTATTAAAAGGCAGAGCTGAAATGCCTCCAATCTGGAGTACAGATCTCTATTTCTGCACCATGATCAGCTGAGTGTCTCCAGCATTTTTGGGGAAATCTGGTGGTTTCTGTGGAAGATATTTATAGCTGCAGCAACCAACAATAAATGTAAGATGAGGGCTTTGTTTATATATTTGAGATTCAGCAAAAGATGAAGCTATTTTAGAGGTTTATTTGTTTCAGTGCAAGGTTTATTTAGTGCATTCATTTAGTACATATGTGTATCGTCTGTTTCCACATTGTAGTTACAAGCTGGATTCTTCAAACAATGTGAATTAAAAAAAACGTATAACAGGCATCTAATATATATTAAGCTGGAGTAACTTAGTGGGACAGGCAGCATCTCTGGAGAGAAGGAATAGGCGACGTTTCGGGCAGGACCCTTCAGAGTCTGAAGAAGGGTCTCGACCCGAAACGTCACCCATTCCTTCTCTCCAGAGATGCTGCCAGCCCCGCTGAGTTAACCCAGCTTTTTGTGTTTATCTTTGGTTTAAACCAGCATCTGCAGTTCCTTCCCACACATCTAATATATATTGACATACTAGACTGCAGATGCTGGAATCTTGCCTAGAACACAAGTTGCTAGCAGACAGAGTAACTCAGCGGGTCAGGCAGCATCTCTGGAGGATGTGGATAGGTGATGTTTTAGGTTGGGATTCCTTTTCAGACTGGAGAAAGGTCTCGACCCAAAATGGCACCTAACCACGTACTGTATAGGTGCTGTCTGATCCACTGAGTTACTCCAGCATTCTGCGTTCTATCTAATGTATGTTGTCTTGATAAAAACAATGAAAATGTTTTGAGTCAATATTGGGACTGGGAGCTGGAGTAACTCAACGTGTCAGCTTGCAGATCTGGAGAAACGGAATAGGTGACGCTTCAGGTTAAGACCCTTCCTCAGATTCTGAAGAAGAGTCTCGACCCGAAACATCACCTATTCCTTTCTCCAGTCTGATGCTGTCTGACTCACTGAGTTACTCCAACATTTTTGTGTTTATCTTCAGTTTAGACCAGCTTCTGCAGTTCCTTCCTACACAGACCTATAAAAAACATCCATTTCAAAGCATAGATATGATTTAAAAAATCATAACTATTGGCCAGAGCTTCAGATATCAACTAAATACTTGCTATTGGAATTAATGAAGCCAACTTTTAAGCTATCTAAACCAGTACTTTCACGCTATAACTTATTACCAGGATCATGTTGCCCTCTAATGTGTTGCTATATTTTGTTGTTTGTCTTTTGTGTAAATGAATGCATTTGTATTTACATCGCCCTTTTCTTTTATCGCATGTAAAGATGTGCTCAATTGTTAATGAAGCTCCCTTGGAGTTTAGTCTCCATGGTAACGTAAGCATTTCACGGCGGGTAATGAGGTGAAAGGTCGGAAAACGTATTGTTTATTAAATAAGAATGTAAAAAATGCACAGGCAGTTTGATATCTCGTGCCGATAGGGTGGCTGAAGAAAAACAAGAAATGCTACTTACTGGCTGTGGTTTCAAAGGGTTTCATTGTTTTTCTCACATCTCTCTTATCTATTTTTGTCTTAGTCTCGGGAACACTGGCAATGGAACAAGCAGGCCATTGTTGAATACTCATCTGGGTCACTTATGTCCTTTGGGGATACCCTTGAGGGATATGGGGGGGAAAGCTGGAACAAGATGTGGAATTTTGGATATAGTAGTTCAGCGGGTCCAGCAGCATCTCTGGAGAGAAGGGAATAGGTGACGTTTCGCAGAGTGCTGGAGTAACTCAGCGGGTCAGGCAGCCTCTCTGGAGAGAAGGGAATAGGTGGCATTTTGTGTCTTGTCACCCATTCCTTTTTTCCAGAGATGCTGCCTGAACCGCTGAGTTAAGGGCCTGTCCCACTTGTCCGTCATTTGCACGCCATTTACGCGACCTGGTAGCATGGGATGGGCACATGGAGTGGCGTGGAGGAGTGTGGAGTTGCGCGCGGTATAGCGCAGCGCTCTAGGATTTTGTTCTGTACAAAATCTTCGCACGCCACCGGCCTGTCGCGTAAATGACGGCCAAATGGTACACCCTGGCGCGGCGCAACGTCTCACCTCCAACAGCAGCAGAAGCAGGTAAGCGATCGCCGAGCTCGGCCTGGGGCTCACGGTCGTTGCGGATCCGAATCCGCCCCCACTCCTACTCCCAGAGCGGGGCCAAGACGATTGGAGATAGACACAAAATGCAGGAGTAACTCAGCGGGACCGGCAACATCTCTGGAGAGAAGCAATCGGTGACGTTTCGGGTCTTCATACTGAAGAAGAGTCTCGACCCGAAACATCATCCATTCCTTCTCTCCAGATATGCTGCCGGTCCCGCTGAGTTACTCCAGCATTTTGTGTCTATCTCGAATGACGTCACGCGCTCCAGACGGCTGTGCGGGCGCATGATGACACGCGCGACCGTCACTACAGGCCTGTCTTGTAAATGACGGCCCAAGTGGGACAGGCCATTTACTCCAGCTTTTTGTGTCTAGCTTCGGTGTAAAACCAGCATCTCCAGTTCCTTTCTACATGTGGAATTTGGATGTCCAGCTATGATCATGTTGAATGGCAGTGCAGTAATTGCTATTTTCATGGGATTTATAAATCCACTATCCTTGCCTGATTAGGCGCACCTATAACTGTGAGCTCACTGGAAGGTGCCTCTCCACTCACTGTCTGCTCGGTTCAGGAAGAATAAAGAACGGATATTAAATGCTAATATTTAAGCATGTTTTCTTAACAAGTTCATAAAGCAAAACCAATGAATTACATTGAATCCACTGATTATGTCGTCACCAGTCTAATAGAACATAATATCATAATATTATGCATATATATTAGGTATGTTGCAAAGCCTACCTGAAGCGTCTTTGAAAATCTGCCGCTACGGGTGTGCGCGATTTTGGCGCCGTTTAGAGGGGGCGGGTTTAAAACGCGATTTTCGCTAGGCTGTTCAAATCGAAGATGTTCAGCCTAGTTAATTATTAACGAAAAATCGCTGGAAGACCCCGTCGCAAAAGCTATTATTAGGTTTAAAGGCCTTGAATAATAGTTATAGTAGTTTAAAAATCAATCTCTAAACCCGCGACCGCCAGCAACCGCAGGGTCTCATAAAGCAGATAGCAGAAGGAAGGTTGTATATTTTTACATTAAAAAGGGCTTCTAAAGATCCCGTTATACAAAGTTTACTATTGCGAGTAGCTCATTTTGGCCCCATTATATCGCGCAGTATTTTTCTGGGCATTTGGGGCACAAATCTACCGCAATGTGAACGTTCTAAACCAGCGCGTTCCACAGGGACCCACTGGAAAGCTGATTTAAATGGGCATTTATTTACAGCAATTGAACACTGAATTCCTTCCATTTGGCCTATAAATTAATGTAAATGAGATTTAAAAATCATGTTTTATTGTGAATTATTTGTGAATATTATTTGGACATTTAGGCTATGTAAAAATGTTAATCATTTATTAAGAAATGGATAGATGTTTAGATCTAGTAATTGAAGTCTGAAATTAGCTACAATTAGGTAACTAACTAATTATATGCTTTAATTTCAGGTCATCCAAGTAAGATTATTTTATATTTGTTTCAGAATGCTTCAATCTATGATAACTGAAAATTTCATTCAGTTCTCTTAATTTTTAAGAAAGTTATGGGCTTTTGACTGTTCACGATCACAACTTTTTTGTTATGTCCATAGAAAATCAATAGGGAACAAGATGCTCATTTCCGAGTATGAAAATGGCCATAACTTTTTAAATACTTGAGATATGAAAGTGAATTAGGTGTCAAATTAAACTTATTTTTATGCTTTATCTGATGGGATAAATTACAGACTTGATTTTTAAAATCTCAAAATTTTGTAACATTGCTATATATATTTAGCATCTGACACATCTCAAATAGGTTCCTTTGATATAAAGACAAGAGGAACTGCAGATGCCCATTTTAATAGAAAGACACAAGGTGCTGGCGTAACTCAGTGAGCCAAGCAGCATCTCCAGTAAACATGGATAAGTGACACTTTGGGTCGGGACATCAGTCTGAGGAAGGGTCCCAACCTGACACATCGTCGATGATCTCCAGAGATGCTGACAGACCCACAGAGTTACTCCAGCACTTTTTTTTACTTTATTATGAGATATGGATTTAATGCCCTTGCAATAAGATAAGATAACATCCACTGTGAGAAAAACTTTATTTTAAACATCTAATGGGCCTGTCCCACTTGGGCGACATTTTAGGCGACAGCCTGAAAAGAGGTTGTCGAGTCTTGGTTGGGTCGTGACTCGCGTTGTCTCCCTGCCGCCCCAGGATTTTGGAATGTTCAAAATCTTCGCGCGACACCTGCAGGTCTTATCATTTTGTGCGCTCTTTTGCACAATGATGTACGGGTGACGCATGGTGATGTACGGTCATTGCCCACGCTAATTTATTGTAATAATGTCATCGTGCGTCGTCATACGTCACTATGCGACAACGATGCATCATGATGCGTCGCAATGCTGCCCCAGATAATGCAACCTGTCGTGTCTTGCCGTATCGTGTCGCGGGTGGATTGATAGCTGTGACGTCACAGGTGCTGTTCTTTGCTGTCGTATGCTGTCGCATACTGTTCTATGGCGACGCATGGTGACACGTGGAAATTGGTGACACATGGTGATGCAGAGTGTCGTACCTTGACGCGGGCGGCTGTGTCGTACCACTTGACGGTTTTTAGGCAACATCGGGTGTCAGTCATTGACGCCCGTCGTCGCCCATAAAATCGCAAAGTGGGACAGGCTCTTAATAGTCAGCTCCTTAAATGGACCTATAGTTCTGGAAATTCAAAATGCAATAGGCAAGTTGATACAAGGCAGGAGGAGTGGGTCAATTGTCCCTTGTCTCTCTCTCACTGTTCAACAAGATCATGGCTGATCCTGTCTTGGACTTCCCACACTTCAATGTGCTGTCAGCCCATGCCCCTTGATTCCACTCCAGTGCAAATATCAGTTAAGAGCATGTCCCCACTTAGGCTAATTTTTAGGTGACTAGGCTGTCGCCACATGGTCGCCGGGGTGTTGCCTGTATGGTCGTGAGAAGTCTCCTCAGTCGGCCAAAGAGTCGTAGCGCCTTTCTGGTCACCGCTGGATTTTCAACATGTTGAAAAATTTTCGGAGACAGTCGGCGATAGTGGGTTTGACACCAATAAGCGTAGCTTGACTTCTCCTGACGTAGGTGCTGTCGTAGTTGTCACCAGGTTTAACGTAACTTGTCGCCAGGTGACATAGAATCATCATAAAAAGACATTTCAAATTTTTTGTCGAAGTGGGGTCAAGCTGCCAGTTTTTCGGCGACCTGCTGCGACTCTGACAGTCGGCGGCAGTCGCCTAAAAATAACCTAAGGGGGGCAGGCCCTCTAATCTCTGCCTCCTATATATTTTATATCAACCTGCCAACTTCTTCATCTTTATGGCTCCACTATTCCACTGAGGATACATTCCAAATAATTGGGAAACACTTTCTTAACATTTAACATTTGAAATATAGTGTGGCTCAGTGGCGTAACAGTGGAGTTGCCTTACAGCAACTCCAGAGACCTGGGTTCAATCCTGACTACTGGTGCTGTCTGTACGGAGTTTGAACATTCTCCCCATGGCCGCGTGCACTTTATTCAATTCAATTCAATTCAATTCAAAGCACTTTATTCGTCCCCGAGGGGCAATTTAAAAAGGCGCATTACAGTAGCTTTTAAAAAAAAAAGAGGGACACAATCAACAAACATAAGCAGCACGCATACTGCACACACGCATACTGCACACACGCATACTGCACACACGCATACTGCACACACGCATACTGCACACACGCATACTGCACACACGCATACTGCACACACGCATACTGCACACACGCATACTGCACACACGCATACTGCACACACGCATACTGCACAATCAACCAACACACACATTTCACAGACACACTGCACAATCACACAACACACACCGCACATCAACATTCAACACATAGTAATAGTTTTAAAATGCTTCCTTAGTACTTCAATTAAAAAGTACATATAAAAGGTTATTTCATTTCATATGTTCATGAGTCAGTGATCAGCATTAAGAAGCTGGACAGCCCTGGGGATGAAGGTTGCCTTCCTCCTCTGTGTCCGGCAACCCGGACAGCGGAGTCTGCGTCCTGAGGGGAGCCACTCAAACTCAGGAAACAGGATGTGAAAGGGGTCCTGAAGAATCCTGCGTGTTAGCTTTACAGACTGTTGGTCGCATAGGGCAATGAGAGTTCGGACGGGCTGATCAATGATTTTTGAGCAGACCTTGACCACATTCAACAGGCGGTTTCTGTTTTGCAGGGTGATGGAGTGGAACCAGCTAGTGAAAGAGAAGGTTATTACATTTTCAATGAATGCGTAGTAGAATGTGGTGAGAATGTCTTTGTTAATCCCAAATGACTTCAGCTTCCTGAGTAGGTACTGTCTCTGATGGCATTTTTTAAGGATTTCCTCTGTGTTAGAGGAAAACCTTAGCAGGTTGTCGAAGGCTGTTCCCAGGTATTTGTATACCTCCACTATCTCCACTGGCTCCTGCTGGATGATAGTGGTGGCTGCCTCAGCCATCTGTCTCTGTTGGGGGGGGAAAGGTCACAATCATGTCCTTGGTTTTGCTTATATTTAGCTCAAGACAAGACTTTTCACACCATACTATAAAGTCCTGCAGGACTGAGCTGTGATGTTGTGTATGGCTGGGAAGCAGACAGGAGGACTGTGTCATCGGCAAATTTTACAAAGTGGCAGTTTGGCTGGGTGGATCTGCAGTCATCAGTGTAGAGAATGAAGAGAAGTGGGGAGAGGACACAGCCTTGTGGAGAGCCAGTGAAGGTGAAGAGGGTGTCGGACAAGGTGTGGTTCACCAACACCCTCTGTGATCTGTTGGTGAGGAAGTCTATAATCCACAGAGTGAGTTGGTGGTTGAGGTGAAAGCGGGTGATGAGCTTCTCAGCCAAAATATGTGGCTGCATGGTGTTGAATGCTGATGAGAAGTCTGCAAACAAAAGTCTGGCTATGGTCTTGGGGATTTCCAGATGCTTATGGATGGTGTTTAAGATTTTTATCCAGTTTCCTCCCACACTCCAAAGACGTACAGGTTTATAGGTTAATTGGTTTTGCTAAAAAGTTGTAAATTGACCCGAGTGTGCAGGACAATGTTAGTGTACCTTTAATTGACCTCTAAATTGTCCCTAGTGCACAGGATAGAACAAGCGCATAGATAATCGTTGGTCGGCACGGACTTGGTGGGCCGAAGGGCCTATTTCCACAATGTGTCTCTAAACTAAACTACATTTTAATTGTAATATCATTTAATAGTGCATGGTCGTATTGGAAACATTAATAATTTCCCACTGGTATGTGCTTTTTCAATCACAATTTTATCTAATTAAAGCGTTTTGCCTCACTTTCTCCGGAGGCATAGATAGTTGTAACATCCAACGTTCAAGAAACACATATATATATATCTAAACAAAATTTTTAAGGATTTTCAACTTTTTAAGTGTTAACTTTGCTCTAATGTCGGAAAACCCCGCTTGTGCCTTTGATGTAATAATTTTGGATAAAACTTTCCACTGCCATGGATCATGCCAATCCCCTCCCCAACCCTCCCCCCACCCCAACTGCCCCACCCCCCCACCCCATCTACCCTCCCCCACTCCAACTACCCCGCCCACCCCAGCTACCCCCCCCTTCTACCCCCCCCCCCCCAACTACCCCTCCCACCCCAACTACACCCCCCACCCCAGCTACCCCCCCACCCCAACTATCCTATAAAAATATATAGTTTGGAACTAAATCTGACAAACAATGTTGTTGGACTTCAGGCTTGAATGTGGTGTGACCACAACCTCTGACATCTCTTCTGATTAACTTATTTGTTGCTCAAAATCAGTGACATTATTTTCTGATGACTGAATACTTTGAATATCATCTTTATTAAACGTGGATATATAATTTTTATCAGCAGTGAGAGGTTTGCATTTCATTTATAATGAGTGCCATGGTTTATGGCTACTGAACTAATCATAGTGATTTTTTTATTACTTGGGTTTTCCTGGGATTTTTACAAGTACTTTGGGGATTATATTCTGAGATTCCATTTATTTTTCCATGACTGCCACAAATCAGAAATCTCAGTAATAACTTTATAAATTGAAATAAGTAGCTTATATTCTGCTGCATGGCACGATCGAATGAACAACAAAAACAAGCCTTCCATTTTGGCCAGAATGTTTAAAAAAAAATCTAAATCGTTTGATTGTTTGTAGATGATGTTGTTGGTCACACCTGAAGTCGTTCAAATAAAGCAAAATCTAATACACAGCTTTGAGTGACGAAAACAAATAGTCCAGATGTCTAACTGAAGGCCTTCTTGCCAGGAAAAAATAGCTATTGGCTGGGTAGTGCATGGCCTCTGAATTGGGTAGATTGTAGGAAAATGCCATTGCAAACTCAGAATAACGTCTCTGTGCCGATTCACATTTTTGGCATTTCCTTGTGGAAACTGGTCCTTGTTTAGTTTTGTATTTAATGGAGTGTGCAGGTAGTTGTGGTTTCACTATTTGTATAAATTCTCTATAAATCACCGTGCACGCCCCCCCTTCCATGTCAGTTTGCCAGCTGGTCAGCCAATTAAGCTGCTGGTGCCTTAAAGCAAACTCTCTGGAGAAATTCTAACCTTATCTCTGGAGGTAAAAAGGATAGTTTCGGATCATCATCCTGCTTCAGGACTGAGAGTACAGGTAGGGGAAAAGTCCTGGGGTTACTCAGCGGGTTGGGCAGCATCTGTGGAGAAAAAGGATGGGTGACATTTCAGGTCAGGACCCTTCGGATAGACCTGTTTTACAGGTTCATACGGGAATAACCTCATACAGATGGCTAATCATTTTATGCTTCCCAGTCCATAACATTAATCTTTGTCATATATTGCAGGTGTAAGTAGGAACTCCAGAGATGATTGCAAATGGGAAGAATGATAGGCAGATATATATGACAGAAAAGTCCCCATTGCACTATAAATGCACTTGTGTACTAACTGATTTATTGGGCCGCTACAGTAATTCACGCTACACAACTGCTGATAATCTTTTCCAAGCTCATTCTTCTCTTCTTCTTGCGTATGGCATGCACAGCCTAAAGTTGTTGGACAACTTCTTCTATTTGATCTTATTTGATTGTGCACGCCGGGTTGATTGCATTAGTCAAAACAGGGCGGACCACGTGAAGGTTGCAAACTTCCACCCCTGCCAAGCTCATTGAGCAATACCCACTCCAATGTTACATTTGCTTTCTCCCTCCCTCCCACCTCCATGTTTAGGCCACAACGTAGCTGTGGATCTTTCGGTCAGCTCACTGAAAGAATAAACGGAGGTTTTTGGTCTTACGAGGCAACATTTACTTGCCTTGCTACAGAAGGAAGAGGAGGTTTAGATCAGTTGGTCCCTTGAACCTGCTCTTCCATTCAGTAAGATTGCGGCTGATCTCACCTTAGCTTCAGCCGTGCTTTTATACATGTCTCCCATTACCATTTGTTCCCCACAGTTAAATATCTTTCTCTCTCAGAATTGACTACATCTAATGACTCTGCGGTGCTCTGGGGTGGAGAATTCCAAAGATTCACTAACTTCCAAGAGAAGAAATCTCCTCTCCCATCGTCACGTGAATAGTAACTCTTTTCCTTAACATTGATGTCTAATTTTAGATTTCTTCACCAGAAAAAACTCAGTATCTTCCCTGTTGAGGGATCTTAACAGAGCTTCTTCTTCTTTGAGTCCACACACAAGATTACAAATTGTTCAGCCAGAGCTGAACACACGTTTCGGCATCTGCATGTAATGGTGTCTGTCTTGTCTTACGCTTCTCGTGCTTCTTGTGTGTGGTGGTGGAAAGATTGGTGAAAACGGGGCCGCGACATGAACGTTCTTTTCTTGACCCCATCTTAACAGATAGGAATTTCACATAAAGATAAACTGTTGGAGGAACCCCTTGGCTTTCCCCTATTAAAGAGTTAAAGCAGTTCTGAAGAAGGGTCCTGATCCACAGTGCTGCCTGTCCATTTCCCTCCACAGATGCTGCCCGTCCCACTGTGTTCCTCTGGCAGTTTGATTTTTGCTCAAGATAAAACAATAAAATAATTCTTCTCTGTAAGATATATCATTTGTAATAATGATAGACACAAAATGCTGGAGAAACTCAGCGGGTGAGGCAGCGTCTATGGAGAGAAGGAGTAGGCGACGTTTCGGGTCGAGACCCTTCTTCAGACTGGTAAGGGGAGGGGTCAGGACAAAGAAATAATGTAGGCGGAGAGAGTGGGACTAGTGGGAGAATTGGGAAGGTGGGGGGAACTAATGAGAGAGAGCAAGGGCTACCTGAATGATGTTAAAGAAGTCAATGTTCATACCGCTGGGGTGTAAACTACCCAAACAAAATATGAGGTGCTGTTCCTCCAATTTGCTCTGGGCCTCACTCTGACAATGGAGAAGGCCCAGGACAGAAAGGTCAGATTGGGAATGGGAGGGGGAGTTGAAGTGCTGAGATACCGGGAAATCAGCTTGGTTAAGACGGACTGAGCGGAGGTGTTCAGCGAAACGATCGCCGAGCCTGTGCTTGGTCTCGCCGATGTAGAGAAGTTGGCACCTGTAACAGCGGAATTAGTAGATGAGATTGGACTGGACTTTGGACCTTTTCTTTTCTAAATGGCGCCATAAAATGGCGAAGTATGCATGAGTTTGACTGTGCGGTGCGTTTGTGACAATATAGAACCATTGAACCGTTGACTTTGAAACCTACTATGATCACCTGACAACCAATGGTACGACTTAGCTGGCAATGTGATATGATAAACATTGCAAAAAGGTTTCCAAAGAAAGAAGATTATTCTGACCAAATCTATTAGTTGTCAAGGACAATCAGTGGAACCTGCTGTGAGGTTGTAATTCTGTCATCTGCTCCTGCAGATATAATGGGAACGTCTCACTGGTATATCCCAAATAGCTTCCGTCAATGTTTTTTTAATGAAGCCTCATCTCAAATGCATGCTATATTACTATAATATAGCTATCATTGATTGATTCAATAATAAATGACAAAAGAGCAGCTTCAGAAAAAATCTGTTAAGAATTCTGAAGAACCATGAATTAAACCACTTGTTAGAATTGTTGGTGGTTAATTATGAGCTGTTTCTATTCTATAAATTAACTACATTGAACCGATCAAAGAAATGGTGGTTTTTGAATGTCTGTTCTGGATCCTTGTTCAAAATAAGAGTCTGTTTTTGGAACAGAAAGTTATCTTTATAAATAGTGGATTATCAATTAATTCAGAAAACCTATAATTTTATGGCATCTTGTCTTGAGATTAATTTGATTAATGAAAAGCAGAGTTATCCACGATCAGAAATTCTCCTATAATACTTAGAGACAGAAATGCATAATGTAAATAAGGCCAATGGCAACTTTGCTGTTCTGGATTAATTAGAATCTGTATTAGTCACACAGTGTTAGCTCAGATACTCAGTTTTGCTTCATGTAATGTTAAATTGGTCCCTGTTTGTGTCCTCCTGTCTGCTCCATACATAAAATCTAATATAGTGTCTCTATAATCTCAACATTCTTGCCAGCCTGCACCTGCCCCTTACACCCCCCCCTGCCACTACCTCAAATGTGTAATGTAATTTCCTGTTCAACTTCCATTTGGAGAAAGTTGTTCTATGATTCCAACTGGTCATTTCATTGTTAAGGTAGATTGCCATTGGTGTGACTTTAGATGCTGGTTGCTCACCAGCTTTGTCAGTCTCATGGCACGAGAATACAGATGCAGAGAATCACAGCGCTAGAGACTTGACTGCGGGTGCTGCCTGTATGGAGTTTGTATGTTCTCCCTGTGACCACGTGGGCCTTCTCCGGTTTCCTCCCACAGTCCAAAGATGCACGGGTTTGTAGGTTAATTGGCTTCTGCAAATTGCAAATTGTCCCCAGTGTGTAGGATAGTGGTAGTGTACGGGGTGATCGCTGGTTGGTGCGGACTCGGTGGGCGGAAGGACCTCTTTCCATGCTGTATCTCAGTAAAAGAATACAGATGTTGGAATCTTGAGCAAAAGCAACCTGCTGGAGGAACTCAATGGGCCAGGTAGCATCTGAGGATGGAAATGAACAGATCTCGTTTCATATCATTAAAGGGGAATTGCAGATGCTGGTTTATACCAAAGATAAATGGTAATCTATCAAAATGCTGGAGTAACTCAGCAGGTCAGGCAGCATCAGATTTTTTTTCCAGGACAAGGGGTCACAGCTTAAGGATAAGGGGGAAATCCTTTAAAACCGAGATGAGAAAAACTTTTTTCACACAGAGAGTGGTGAATCTCTGGAACTCTCTGCCACAGAGGGTAGTCAAGGCCAGTTCATTGGCTATATTTAAGAGGGAGTTAGATGTGGCCCTTGTGGCTAAGGGGATCAGAGGGTATGGAGAGAAGGCAGGTACGGGATACTGAGTTGGATGATCAGCCACGATTATATTGAATGGCGGTGCAGGCTCGAAGGGCCGAATGGCCTACTCCTGCACCTAATTTCTATGTTTCTATGTTTATCTCTGGAGAAAATGGGTTGGTGCCATTTTGGGTCGGGACTCTTCTTCAGATTGTTGGAGTGGAGGGGAAAAAGGTGGTAAAGAGAGATGAGGAGAAGGGGTAGGGCAAGACCTGTTCCACTCAACCTACCCGCCCCTCGATCCTGGAGTGTACCCATTTCACCCACTATCCTGCCACTCTGTCTCCCTCCATCTATATCCATCTCCCGAAGGTATCCCTAAAACAAGAGGCGTTTGCTTCTCAATAAAGTGAAAGGGGAATGATTTAGAAATGATCAGAGAGAGGGGCAACTTTTTCACAGTGGGGTTGGTGCATACGTGGAGTGAGCTACGAGGAAGTGGTAGAGGTGAGTTTAATGGCAACATTCTAAATTCACTGAGACAGGTGCATGAATTGGAAAGGCTTGGAGTGTTTTTGTTGATCTGACCCTGACCTGCCCGGGGTTCTCAATGAGTGCCGGATGGTGTGCAGCATGTTTAAAGTATAACGACCAAACTTCTTTCAGGTGTTCAAAAATCAAAGCTGGGAGATGCATAAAATCTGAAATAGGAACAAAACATTTTATGGAAACACTCAGCAGGTTCTGGCAGCACCCATTAAATGGGAAACCAGGTCAAGTTTGCAAGTCTGTTTACTTTTCTGGCTGACCTGCTGAGCCTTGCCAGCTATTTTTTTTAAATATATTTTTTGGTGTTGATTTTGTATCAGGTGTTGGTCAAGACATGGAAATGACTCCACTGCTCTTTTTTGAAATAACATCACAGGTTCTTTTACGCTCACCTGAAAGGAACCTGGTTCACGGTTTCTCCTGAGGGATGCAGTCCAGAAATGCAACACTCCCTCAGTACAGTGCTGGAGTACAGGATTTGTATTATGTCACTGGATAGGGATTGGCACTGTTCTTTTCAAAAGCACTATTGTCACGGATTGATCAAAGACAAGAGATTTTTTTTGTAAGAGCTGACACCACCAACAGCAACCTTTGTCTACCTTCGATTTTCCAGCATCTGCAGTTCCTTCTTAACCACCAACAGCAAGCTGGATCTCTTTACAGCCCTTTTACAGTGTAGGTCCACCATCAATTTTCCGGCAACTGGTGGTCTGGCACCTCCTTTACTCCGGACAAAATTACGAGAGCGCACTTGAAATCCTCCCTGAAAGTCCCCCCCCCCCCCACCTCCAAAAAAACGTGGCGCCAAGGCAGCAGATCTCGACCTCGCCGGGACTTCCTCGGCTGATCGGCGGATCGCATTTGCACCTACGGCCGGGGGGGGGGTGGTCTGGAGTCTGAGGTCATATCCCTTCCCACAGCCGACATCCGAGGTCGACTTTGCGGCTCAGTATCTCGCCCCCCCCCCCCACCACACCATCCCCCTTCCCTGAATACGTGACCTGGAACTATGCACTTGGATCCCTTCGCCTCTCTTTCCTACAATAATCCCTGGGGCCCAGCCACCCACTGTGCAAGTCCTGCCCTGGATTTTCTTACCAAAATGCAATGCCTCATATTCATCTGAATAAAGCTCTGTATATACCTTGCATCTGTGTAGGAAGGAACTGCAGATGCTGGTTTAAATGGAAAGTAGACACAAAAAGCTGGAGTAACTCAGCGGGTCAGACAGCATCTCTGGAGAAAAGAAACCCTTCTTCAGACTTGCATATATTTAACGTAAACTTCAGACAGGGTGTTGTTTTACTGTCCCAACTCCTCCAGCAGTGCAGCACTGCCTCGGTACTTTATAGGGATGTTGGCCCAGTTTGATGTCTGTGGATTGTGACTTAGTTTAGGTGAGAGATTTTTTAGTTTAGAGATACAGCACGGAAACAGGCCCTTCGGCCCACCAAGTCCGTGCCAACCAGCGATCCCCGCTCATTAACACTATCCTACAAACACTAGGGACAATTTACACATACACCAAGCCAATTAACCCACAAACCCGTACGTCTTTGGGGTGTGGGAGGAAACCAAAGATATTGGAGAAAACCTACGCAGGTCACGGGGAGAGCAGGGCCGGCCTTAGGAGGTGCGGGGACCAATTGGAAACAATTTTGGTGAGCCCCAGGTTCCCAGCCAAGGTCTGTGGAATCATAGAAATATAAATAAAGTCTATTATAGATTTTATATCTCTATGGTAGAATGGAAAATAATCAAAATATGCACTTAAAAAGTGCCTGCGAGTTAATGGACCAAACAGATCTAAGCTACAATTTAATATAAAATTCCATACATGTAAGCCTACAAGTAGCAAACAAAATGTGTAGATTACCTCTGAAAACTACATTATTACAAGTACAATACCACTTGTTTTAGTGACTGAAATGAAAACAAATAATTTGAGTAATTTAATTGACTAGATCCTGGAAAACCAATAACCATTGGAGAAAAACCTGTCCAGGCATTAAATTTTGAGCTTCAGCCCCATCCTAACTTAGTTGTGTGTGTGTGTGTTAGTTGTCTGAGTGTGATGTGTGTGGGAGGGAAGGAGAGAATGGAGGGAGGGAAGTAGAGAAAGAAGGGAGGGAGGGAAGGAGAGAAAAAAGGGAGTGAGGGAAGAGATAAGAGAAAAGAGAGGAAGGAGGGAGGGAGGGAAGAAGGGAAGGGAGGGAAGGGAGGGAGGGAAGGGAAGGAGAGAAAGGGAGGGAGAGGGCCGGCGGCGGGAGCGGATGCCGGGGTCCGGGCGGACGTGTGTGAGCTGAGGCCGAGGTTTTAAAAACGTTGCTCCAATCCCCGGCCCGGCCCTCCCTGTATTGTTCACCGCATCTTCCCAGGGAGAGAGAGGGGTGGAGCCGGGGCTGTGTGCGTGAAGCACGGTGACTGGAGGGGTGGGAGCGCTGCCCTGGGACCGAGAGGGAACGACCCAACTCCCCCTCTCCCCCTCCATTCCCCCTCACACCCCCCTCCCCGTTTACCCCTTTCTTCCCCCTCCACCCCTCTACTCTCTCACCACCCCTCTCTCCCCCCTCCACCTGAGGCAGATCTACCCGAGCCAAGAGTAGATGACTCTAGCGCGGGGCCCCTTAGGCGCAACAAATATTAGGCTTAAGGCCGGCCCTGGGGGAGAGCATACACCTGCGGGGGATGCAACTTTTTTTCTGTCGTATTCCCCGTCCCCGTCTCCGTCTGCGCCGAGGCCTAATGGCGGAGCTGGCTGCCTCAGAGCTGTGGCGGCGGTAGCAGCAGCAGCAGCGGCGATGTCCCGACTCGGCCTCGGAGCTGTGGCGGCGGCAGCAGCGGCAGCGGAGACCCGACTCGGACCCGGAACCCTGGCGGCGGCAGCGGCGACCCGACTCGGCCTCGGAGCTGTGGCGGCGGCAGCGACCACCCGCGGAGTTTGAACCTGCCCGTTCGCGGAGCACGGTTGAGCCGCAGGACTTACCATCACCCGGTGGGGTCACAACATCTGGAGCCTGGATCGCCTCGGCGCAGAGGGAGAACAAAGAGGGAAGAGACAGAGACTTTAAGATTTTGCCTTCCACCACAGTGAGGAGGTGTTTGGTGAACTCACTGTGGTGGATGTTAAATTTGTGTTGATTGTGTGTTTTTGTCATTTTATATTATATGTATGACTGCAGGGAAACGAAATTTCATTCAGACCGAAAGGTCTGAATGACAAATAAATTCAATTCAATTCAATTCAAACTCCGCACAGGCAGCACCTGTGGTCGAGATGGAACCCGGGCCTCTGGTGCTGCAAGCGCCACAGTGCCACCCACTTAAACCACGGTGCCGCCCACTGCCGACTTATGCTATGATATTTGTTAAATGCGAGGATGTCAGCAACTATTTCTCTGACAACTGTAGTATTGATAAAACTAGGAATACTTTTCCTGTTGTGAAAATAGTGGATATCATCAGTGAAAATGCACTTCGAACACATGAGGTTGAATTTCGGATGAAAATGTCACTTGATTCTGTTGTACATCAAGTTGGTGGATAGCGTCTGGTCATCACCGTTTACATCAGTTGTACAAATAACAGATTTCAATCTGAACCAAAAATATTGATGCATTTAAATGTTCTTTAAAGATTAGAGTTGTTTGATTTGAGCACTTGTTTGACAAATATTGTGCTTAAAAAATGCTAGAGCATCTTAAGATCCATCAAAAGATTTGCTGTGCAAAATTCTCAGAAGAATTTATATCTCTCCTGTGTAGTAGTTTGTAAAACGATTTTCCGCCACCTGTGTCTCAATTCAACTTTCGTATTAGGGAAATGATGAATGATTTGCAGTCCGATATTAATCTTTGAAAATCCGAGTTTCAAACTGTGCAAGTATTGGTGGATGATTTGCTATATCTCTATTATTGATGAACTGTGCTTCACTTCCTCCCTTCAGGTTGTTGGTCTATCATTAATGTGCATTATGAGTGAATTTGATCAAATAACATTTGTGTTTAGAAGCATTCCCAATTGCTGTCAAATGACTATTTCACAAATCCATTTTGCTTAATGCTATATTGTTAGGCTGCTGCTTCAGGCATGCAAATACATCTTGTCCCTCTTAAGAAAAATTCTGCAAAATGTACCTCATGTTAAATTTATTTCCTTGTTCCAGTGTTCCATGACATGCTGCCGGCAACATTATTTTTAATTTTTTTCTGTTTATTCTGGCTTTGGTTTGGACAGTACAAACATTCCCTGACTTGCATCCCATGGACCCTTGCGTAAGTCAAATGTTCCACAAGTTGAAACGGAAGTGCGACTGTAAATTTACTATTCAACGCGGTGACTAAGTGGGAGCTCCGAGGTGGAAACCGCGGGGTAGCTCAGAGCTCGGAGGTGGAGACCGTGGGGAAGCTCCAAGGCGGAGATCTTGTGGGAGCTCCGAGGCTGAGACCGTGTGGGAGCTCCGAGATGGAGCACAGTGGCACAGCAGTAGAGTTGCTGACTTATGGGCCTGTCCCACTTAGGCGACTTTTTAGGCAACTGCAGGAGACTCTGCGGTCACCACACGTTCGCGGGTGGTTGCCGGGTAGTCGCCTTCATGGTTGTGAGGACTTCCCGCATTATGGGAACTAGTCGTGGCCTCATTATGGTCGCCGCAAATTTTTCAACATGTTGAAAGATTAGCAGTGACCAGAATTAAGCCACCATGGAGAGTAGCGAGATTTCACGTGCCATAGGTGGGTCGCCAGGAAGTACTAGTGGATTGCCTGGAGGTGGAAGGTTCTCATAAGTTGTAGCCGGTGTTGACCGGGGAATTTTGTTGGCTCATTGGGAAAAAAAAATGTAAGCAGTAGTTTTCAGAACCAAGGATAACCGAATGGTAATGTTAATGTCCGCCGAGCTTCACAGCCGTGTATTTCTGGCCTCTTAATAGTTGTCTCCCCCTCTCTCCCCTTCTCTCCCCTCTCCCCCCCACCCTCTCCCCCCCCCCTCTCTCTTTTAAAGGACTTACGTGACCTTTCCCACACACTGTGCTTTCACCGTCTTAATTAGAAACATAAAAATTAGGTGCAGGAGTAGGCCATTCGGCCCTTCGAGCCTGCACCGCCATTCAATATGATCATGGCTGATCATCCAACTCAGTATCCTGTACCTGCCTTCTCTCCATACCCCCTGATACCTTTAGCCACAAGGGCCACATCTAACTCCCTCTTAAATATAGCCAATGAACTGACCTCAACTACCTTCTGTGGCAGAGAATTCCACAGATTCACCACTCTTCCTCCCTTCAGGTTGTTGGTCTATCATTCATGTGCATTGTGAGTGAATTTGATCAAATAACATTTGTGTTTAGAAGCATTCCCAATTGCCGAATGCTGTCAAATGACTATTTCACAAATCCATGTGAAAACTGTGAAAAATGTTTTTCTCATCTCGGTCCTAAAAGATTTCCCCCTTATCCTCAAACTGTGATCCCCAACATCGGGAACAGCGCCAACCTTCCTGTTCATCGCGGTGTGTGTCTGTGTCACATTGGCTTTGCACCGTGTGAATTGCACTCAGACAGCGCTCCCCCTGCCTGCACAACGGGCTGGTGAAGGAAGCGACGTGTGTGTGTGAGTGTTCCACTCTGACAGTCGTCGTTCCAGTCGCCGGTTTTTCAGCAACCTGCTACGACTTGACAGTTGGCGGCGGTCGACTGAAAAATGGCCGAAGTGGGGCCGGCTCTTTACAGCGCCAGGGACTCGGGTTCGATCCTGACTATGGGTGCTACCTGTACGGAGTTTATTCGTTCTCCCTGTGACTGCGTGAGTTTTCACCGAGTGCTCCAGTTTCCTCCCACACTCTAAAGACGTACTAGTTTGTAGATTAATTTTCTTGGGTAAAATTGTAAATTGTCCCTAGTGTGTAGGATAATGCTGCAGGGCGATCGCTCATTAATAATAATAATGATGGATGGGATTTATATAGCGCCTTTCTAATACTCAAGGCGCTTTACATCGCATTATTCATTCACTCCTCAGTCACACTCGGTGGTGGTAAGCTACTTCTGTAGCCACAGCTGCCCTGGGGCAGACTGACGGAAGCGTGGCTGCCAATCTGCGCCTACGGCCCCTCCAACCACCACCAATCACTCACACACATTCACACACAGGCAAAGGTGGGTGAAGTGTCTTGCCCAAGGACACAACGACAGTACGCACTCCAAGCGGGATTCGAACCGGCTACCTTCCGGTTGCCAGCCGAACACTTAGCCCATTGTGCCATCTGTCGTCCCGAGTGATGTCGTCCATCGGCCCACCAAGCTCATTCAGTGCGGGCTTGGTGGGCCAATGGGCCTGTTTCCCCCCTGTATCTCCAAAGTCTAAAGTAAAGCTCGGGGGCGGAGACATGTGGGTGTCAGTGGGCTTGAAGAATTGTTTATGCAAAGTGAGTACTCCCTGCAAGCATCACACAAACTGAACTCTGCCCTGACGCTGGAAACCTTTCTTAAAACAATTATCTACTTTTTCCTTAAAAGGTACAAATGATCTCAGTCATTAGTGTACCTTGTAAAGAATTCTCTACTCTGAGCACTTCCCCATTGACATTTTTCCCGATCACAATCCTCACTCCGACCTTTTTAAAATGATGGCCATTACTATTCATTATTAAATTAAGGAGTAAATCCATATTTAACTTCCCAACCTTAGGTTTTCTGGCTATAAGACCATAAGACATAGGAGTAGAATTAGGCCACTCGGCCCATCGAGGCTACTCCGCCAGTCCATCCTGGCAGACCTATCGTGAGTGTGTTGGGACACAGTCTTCTGCTACATTAAATCTGAAATCTGGATGCTGCTGCAAAAACGTTTTCCATTGCACCTGTACCTCACCGTACTTGTGCGTAGGACAACTTGACAGTGCAAACGTACAGATTGTGGCTCTCCACTGCTTAATGAGCCTGCACCACTCAAATGGGGCCTGGCACAAGTACAATGGCCCCATTGAAATGGAAATGAATAAACCCCTGTCCATAGAACTCAACGGCAATCCATTGTATGATTTAAGGCGCTGAGACTATACGCACCTAATTGTTTTTAGAATGTGGAAGTGTTTTTTAATGTTATACGTTTATAATAATTAGGCTGTGGTTTTTAATGGTTCCTGAGTCTTTTAGAATGTTTGAATGCAACAGACATTCGCAAACATTGAAAATCAGTGACGGATGTGACAGCCTTGGAGAGAGAGAGCTTCTGGAGATGGCAAAGTCATTCTGCCAACCCAGCACTACTAGGAAGCGGTGTAGACATCTTGAGTAAAACACAAAATGCTGAAGCATCTGAGCGGGTCAGGCAGAATTTCCAGTGGATATGGGGTTGGTAATGATTTGGATCGGGACCCTTCAGCCTTTTTATTTGCTTTATTCTTCAGAGTCTGATGAAGAGTCCCAACCCGGAACGTTGCCTATCCATGTTCTCCATCGATTCTGCCTAACCCGCTGAGTCTCTCCAGCACTTTAAGAGCAACAGTGTGCTGGATTTCATTCTGAGAGTATTTGAATGCAAAAGTGAAGATGTCCCACTGAAATTACCGTATGTCAGATTCTCCTGAGACTGTACATGGAATATTGTGACAGTTCTGGCCCCCTCACCTAAAGAAGACTAAACATGTGAAAGACGGAGTACAACAAAGTTTCAACAAACTGATTACTGAGAATGGAAGGAAGACACAAAATGCTGGAGTAACTCAGTGGGTGAGGCAGCATCTCTGGGCGATGTTTCGGGTCGAGACCCTTCTTCAGACTGATGTCAGCGGTGGGGGCGGGACAAAGATAGAATGTAGTCGGAGACAGTAAGACTAGTGGGAGAACTAAGAAGGGGAAGGGGATGGAGAGAGAAAGCAAGGGCTATCTGAAGTTAGAGAAGTCAATGTTTATACCGCTGGGGTGTAAACTACCCAAGCAAAATATGAGGTGCTGTTCCTTCAATTTGCACTGGGCCTCACTCTGACAATGGAGGAGGCCCAGGACAGAAAGGTCAGGTTAGGAATGGGAGGGGAAGTGCTGAGCTCCAATTTGCACTGGGAATGGAAGTCTGGGCCTATCAAAAAAGAGTAGGTGGAGCTTAGAGCGATGAGAAGTTATCTCATTTTAGCAAAGAAATATCTTTACACAATTTAATTGGGCCGATGAATTTTCTTCGAGGAGAGAAATTAAGATCCAACAGTTCTGGTCTCTAAATAACAGGTTGACTTTTTAACACATTTGTCATCTGCACCTGGATGGTAGGGAATCCATGGAATTGTCTATCCTGGAGGCCTGTGAAGACTCAATTGCCAAGGATATTTGGGAGATATGAAGGGAATCTCAGGTCCTGTGGTCTTTGGAGATACAGTGCAGAAACGGGCCCTTCGGCCCACTGGGTCCGCGCCGACCAGCAACCACCCGGTTCACTAGCACTATCCTATCCTACACACAAGAAACAATTTACAATTTTACCGAAAGCCAATCAACCTACAAATCTGTACATCTTTGGAGTGTGTAAGGAAACCGGAGCACCCTGGGAAAACTCATCAGAGGGAGAACGTACAAACTCCATACAGGCAGCACTCGTAGTCTGGATCGAACCCAGGTCTCTGGCACTGTAAGACGGCAAATCTATCTCTGGGCAGGCCTCTGTGCCGCCCAAAGTCAGTACACGTAAGCGTATTGAGGTAAACGATCTATGGTGATATTAAATAACTCAGCAGGCACATGATTCTGAATGACCGCCCATTGCTTCACTTTATTATCTTAGCAGGAGCAGGGTCCTTCTTCCCTTTACCACACTTCTCTAATCAGCCTGAATGCTATGATGAACTATGGTGGGGGGGTGGGGGGGGAAATAATGTTGCCCAAGGACAGCTGACATGTGACCTTGATGTCAGTAGACGATCCGACTCAACAAAATCTTGTACCAGCTCACGGGAAAAAAACTTGGTTAGTAACTCTGGAGATGTCTGCTTCAATGTGTGTAATCCCTGAAGCTTGAAATGTATTTACCTTTTTTTTATAATGCATGAAACATTATTTTTGCAATTTTGTCAGTACGATCAATGATGTTAGCTGTTTAAGAAGGAACTGCAGATGCTGGAAAATCGAAGGTACACAAAAATGCTGGAGAAACTCAGCGGGTGCAGCAGCATCTATGGAGCGAAGGAAATAGGCAACGTTTCGGGCCGTTTTTGAAGAAGGGTTTCGGCGCGAAACGTTGCCTATTTCCTTCGCTCCATAGATGCTGCTGCACCCGCTGAGTTTCTCCAGCATTTTTGTGTACCAGTGATGTTAGCTGTTGTGTTTGCAGCCTTACAAGGGCAGCATTTCTTATAACTGCTTGTTTGAGACATTCTAGTTCTATAATGCAGCTTTTTGGAACAAAACGTTGCAAAATGATTTTGCACTTACATTTGAGGTAAAAAGATTTAAATGCAAACATTGCTCAAATTGGGGTATAATTTGTCTGGTTTCCCCAAAGAAATGTCATGCAACAAACCATTCTCCTTTTATAGTCATAAAATGTAAAGCACCTTAAAAAACTGACATTAGTTCAGGTACTATTTGGAATTTTACCTTCTCAAGAATATATCAATGCCTTGGAATTTCATGCTGGTGCCATGATTAAGAAGTGTTGAGTTGGTGCCAACATTGGCCAGTGTGGTTTACACTCAGGAGGAAAAGGTCAAGACGTGTGAAGGCATTTGACAAGCTGGTTGTTTGAACAAAAATATTGCAAATGAAATACAATCCAGAGATGCATGAAGTAAAACATTTGGAGGGTGTGAAGAAAAAAAGTCATGGAATGTACACTAGATGGTCAAGTATTGTTAATGTTGAGAAGTAAAGAATCACTCATCAATCTTTGAGTTAAATCGCAGTCATTCCCTGAAGGTATTGCCCATGCAACACTGCCTTTTATTGACTGCAGTTTCGAATGTTAGCTTGCTAGAGTCGTATAAAACATCAAAGATGGACACAAAATGTGGACTAGCCGCATCTCTGGATAGAAGGAATAGGTGATGTTTTGGGTCGAGACCCTTCTTCAGACTCTTCAAACATGAATCAGGCTCCAGGTAGAGTACTATATGTGTAAGAAGGAACTGCAGATGCTGGAAAATCGAAGGTAGACAAAAATGCTGGAGAAACTCAGCGGGTGAGGCAGCATCTATGGAGCAAAGGAAATAGGCAACGTATCGGGCCGAAACCCTTCTTCAGGAAGGATGGGAAAGCTCCTCAGTGAATGCAGAGATGATTTATTTCAACTTTACCAGAAGAGGAGAATTTCAGATCTCGCTGAGACCAATGAGGATTCTTCAGAGCTAATGTTGCGGAGAGATGTACAATACAATGATACAATGATACAATTTATTTGTTGTCATTTGAACCTCATTGAGGTTCAAACGAAATGTTGTTTCTGCAGTCATACAAACAAGAAAAACAACCAAGACCCAACACAATTTACACAAACATCCATCACAGCGAATCTCCTCCTCGCTGTGATGGAAGGCAAAGTCTTATCTCTCCCCTGCACTCCTCATTCTCCTCCCGATGTCCGAGTCAAAGCCCCCGGCGGGCGATGGTAAGTAAGTCCCGCGGCCATTAAAGCTGCGCCGGGCGATGCAAGGCCGCGCTCCGGGTCTTGATGTTGGAGCCCCCCCGGCGGGCGCTAGCAAGTCCCGCGGCCGTTAAAGCCGCGCCGGGCGATGATGTAAGGCCCCGCTCCAGGTCATTTTCAACCCCGCAACTCGGGCGGGAGAAGTCTCCGTTGCGGAAGCGCCGAAAAGCGGTCTCCCACCAGGGACCCGCGGGCTCCCGGTGTTACTGTCCACCAGACCTGCGGCTGGAGCCTCCAAATCTCCGGGGTCGGGCCGCAGCAGCGCGCCACCACAGCTCTCCACGCTCCGAACTCGGCCAGCTCAGCGATGGTGAGTAGTCCGCAGGCTCCGCGACTGGAGCCCTAGATCGTCCCGGTTGGAGGCCGCTCCACGGTGCTAGGCCCCAACGACAACGGAGATCCGACAGGGAAAAGGTACACATAAATTTAATTGAGCTGCGTGAGCAGGGAGGTCCACTTTTCCTGGCAGAGGGGATAATAACTCGAGATTTAAGATAATTGTTAGATTGATCGGGGGGGTGGGGGGAAGTTGAACACACATTTTTTTTCCATCCAAAGAAGAATGGGTGTCTGCAATTTACTGCCTGAAAGCATAGTGAAGCGAGAAACCTTCACACAAGTGGTGGCACAGCGGTTGAGCTGCTGCCTTACCAGAGACCCAGGTTTGATCCTGACTGCAGGTGCTGTTTGTATGGAGTTTGTACTTTTTCCCAGTGACCTGCATGGGTTTTCTCCGGGTGCTCACGTTTCCTCCTACACTCCAAAGACGTACAGGTTGTAGGCTAATTGGCTTTGGTAACATTGTAAATGGTCCCTAGTGTGTGTAAGATAGTGTAAGTGTGCGGGGATCGCTGGTCGGGGTGGACTATGTGGACGGAAGTAAACTAGTAATAAGTAAATGTGTAGAAATGGTGCTGTAATCTGCAAGACGATAGACTAAGTGCCAGGTAATACAATAAATACAAATAGATCCATGCATGGTTGCTATGGCCAGGTTTGGCTGTGTGTTCTCATTCTGAGGTATAAGTTTCAACTCCAATAATTAATGTTCTGGCTTGTATGCTTCTCAATTCCAAAAGCCCAGAAACCTTTTGAAGTCAAATGTTTACATGAAACAAACTCTCTAAGGCACACAAAAATGCTGGAGAAACTCAGCGGGTACAACAGCATCTATGGAGCGAAGGAGTCTGAAGAAGGGTTTCGGCCCGAAACGTTGCCTATTTCCTTCGCATCTGCAGTTCCTTCTTAAACAAACACTGACCAAGTACGAAGAAGGATCCCAACCAAAATATCACCTGTCCATGTTCTTCAGAGATGCTGCCAGACCTGCTGAGTTACTCCTGCACTTTGTGTCTTTTTCCATAAACCAGAATCTGCAGTTCCTTGTGTCTCTAACGAAGCTGGTGGCTGCCTCAGGTTTTATCAATGTCTGGTGCGGCATCTTCATTTACCTTGAGGTAGAGAGAAGATGGAGCATGACTCTCAAGAAATACAAAACAGTTTTAAGTTGTGGAACAGTGACACTCTCTCATTCTAATACTGCTTACTATTTTGAAAGTTATTATTTTTGATCCATGTTTCTGGGATGGGTATTTACTAAGAGTTGGCTATTTCAAATAGATCTTCAGATGACTGATGAGGCACTGCATTTACATTCGTCACAGCCTTTGATTAATTTCTTTATAATTTTTTTTTGGCATGTAAGTGTTTGATGGCAAGGCCAGCATTTATTTCCTGTCCCAATTTGCCCTTGAACCGAATTGCTGGCTGGTTCATTTCAGAGCCACATATAGGCCAGACCAACTCGGGATGGAAGATTTCCTTGCCTGGAACATAAGTGAGCAGGTTTATGACAATCTGATAGCCTTATGGGCCTGTCACACTTACGCGGCTTTTTCTGCGACTGCCGGCACCTGTCGTTGCAGGTCGGTGAAAATGTTCAACATGTTGAAAATTCAGCGGTGACCAGAATGACGCTACGACTCTTTGGGCGACCGAGGAGACTACTCATGACCATACAGGCGACACCCTGGCGACATGTCGCGGGGTGAAGCCTGTATGGTCGTGAGTAGTCACCCAAAGAGTCGTACCTTGTTCTGGTTGCCGCTGGATTTTCAACATGTTGAAAATTTTCGGCGACCTGTAACGACCTAGGATGGGTGCCGGCAGTCGCCGAAAAAGTTGCGTAAGTGGGACAGGCCCATTAGCGTGTAGTCATCATTATGAAGACTACACGTGTTAATACAATCACAAGCTATTGAGATCTGTTTCCAATAGTTATCCATCATTCTTCAATAATGTTTAATTTAAACTTAAAGCTTGCTTTCAGCACATAGGGGCCGAGTGTTATGTTCAACTTTCTGCCTATCAGATATATGTTTATAAATATTTACGGCTTTTAATATTTTTGTGCAACACAGTTGCTCATTTACTCACTAAGACAGTAATGCAAAAATCAAAGGTTTTTTTATTCAATAGAATAGGCTTATGTTATTTTCTAAATTAGCATATACATCTTTACAACTTGTCTGATGTACCCACAGCTCAATTGATCTTTAGGAATACATGCAATGACACTTCAGAAATATAAAATGATGAAACCCCTCACTTGAAGTATCTAGTTCCCTGGCCACCATCCATCCTTTATGTTTTGTAAGTGCTGTCATCTAATCTTTTGTGGGAAAGTCCTAACAGAGCTGTAGCTCTTAGAAAACAAGCTCCCTGCCGATCACTGGCTACATGTTGCCAGTTTTCTTTCCCATATAGTCCTCATCAGAATGTTGTTTTAGAGTATTAAAAGTTAAGATGACCTGCAACTCTTTGCTATCTCTTACTAACAGTTCCTTGTGGCAATGTTAGATTGCATAGCTGCTGTCCCGTACACTTGCTGATGAGTCACAGCACTGGAAATCAAAGCAATGATCCTGAAGTTGTCTCATTAATTGTTTTCTCTGGAGAAGATGACTAACACTTCCTCAGCTGATGTCACTATGGCAGCACAGCCCCCAGATTGTCATGTTATTACCCTTGGAGATAACAGGATTTTTTAAACTCGGGTTATAAGCTGAAACAATAAAAGCCTATAGATTTTATTGTTATTATGGTGCGGAAGGAAGCCATTCAGCCCATCAAGTCAAAGCCAGCTCCCAGTGGAGCGATCCCATCAACCTTACTTATACTCTCTTGCCCTTCATCTTATTCTCTCTCACATATCTACATGTCTATCAACATTGTTTTGCCTGTTAATTGCATTAAGGGGTAACTTATAATAGTCAGTCAACAAATCAGCATGTTGATTGCCATCAGAATTCAATTCTGTACCTAATTAAGCAATGATTGACCACATTTGAGATTACTCTGGTGGAAAACTTCATTTTTTTACGTCAATATTTATTATAACAGCTGGTAACTATTTCCTTTGTTTTGAGCGATGCTATCTGTGGGCCAGAGTTAAGTTTCGAAGTGAATGAATGCCAAAGGTTTGTATGGGTGAAGAAATGTCAGGCTAGCATTCAATCGGAGAACACCAGGACAAGTGTTTGTTCCGGTATAAATGGTGGGAGATTCAAAGCAGTGAGTCGGCTTCAGGGGATTTGGTGTCTCAAGACATCCAATCAAGGGGAACGGATGGGCATATGGCTGTCTTTTCCAAAGTTAAATGCCAGCCATTTCACTTAATCTTATAGAGAGAGGTGTATAAAATCATGAGTGGAAGAGATCGGGTAAATGCTCTTGCCCAGAGTAGGGGAATCGAGAATCAGAGGACATCAACTTAAGGTGAGGGGGGAATGATTTAATAAGAAACTGAGGGGTAAGATCCTTTGGCCCGCTGAATTACTCCAGCACTTTATGTCCTCTTGGTGGGTGAAGAAGTACCGTGCGAGTGGGGAGTGGAGTCGGAAGCCGAGGCTCTAAACGGCCGAGGAGATGGTTGGAGCCGGGGTGGGTCAGCAGGTCATTATTCCATTCACATTCAGTTTGCTTCTTGTATTTGTTTTATTTACATTTGTGGCACTCCATGGTGCTCTCGAGACACGGGAGGGGAGGTGTCATTAGCGGGTCAGGGATGTTTGGCATTTCATTATCTGTTGGTCCAGTAACACGGATAATCCAGGAATGTTCTGGAACTGATGGTGTTCAACCTGTATGAATATTTAGATGGCACAGCAATTTGCTGAGCTTGATCACATGAGGAAGGTCTTGACAACAGGCTCATTGTTTGCTCGTGTGTCAGACAACGCAAGGCTCGCTGTTGGCTTCCATCGTCGTCCAACGTTCGTTGACAGAATTGGTCACCCGGCACGTCACTGAGTGCATCGTGTCGTCGTTTCCGAGGATCGCCACGGGGAGGCTTCCGTCATGATCCCCAACAGGCTCATCATATCTGCTGCTTATCACAGAACAATCTTTTATTTAGAATGAAGACCTCGTGCTTCTCATGAAGTACCGAACCTACAATACTTTATGCTAACAGTTTTATTGGAATTGAATGCTTCCCATGAAATGGAGTGCGAAACATGTTACAAATCTGACTTCTAAGGGCAGAGTCACTGTTGAGTAAAGAACCCCATCTGGAAAGGAGGAGACGGGCTGAAATTGAAAGGTGTGCAAGTGTTACTATAAAGGGAAATGTCAGGCTAGCAGATGTTGGCTGGAAACAGGATTGTAATAATATGAATCATAGTGTAATAAACAGTTAATACATATACAATGAATGTGGCTCCTGGGTAAGGAATTTGCATTGGTATATAAATCCTGGCAGAATTTACACAACAGTTTCAAGTATGCACTCAATTTATTAATAGTTTGATATGTCTATAGGCCTACCTTAAATAAGTAGTTGATTAAAAAAAATGTAGGATTAGATTAACAAAATGATTGCCAGTAATGCGTTGCCAAATTGTGAACATATAATTCACAAGACATTTTAATGAACATAGAAACATAGAAAATTGGTGCAGGAGGAGGCCATTTGACCCTTCGAAACTGATTCCTGGGATGTCTGGACTTTCATATCAAGAAAGACTGGATAGACTCGGCTTGTACTCGCTAGAATTTAGAAGATTGAGGGGGGATCTTATAGAAACGTACAAAATTCTTAAGGGGTTGGACAGGCTAGATGCAGGAAGATTGTTTCCAATGTTGGGGAAGTCCAGAACAAAGGGTCACAGTTTAAGGATAGGGGGGAAACCTTTTAGGACCGAGATGAGAAAAACATTTTTCACACAGAGAGTGGTGAATCTCTGGAATTCTCTGCCACAGAAGGTAGTTGAGGCCAGTTCATTGGCTATATTTAAGAGGGAGTTAGATGTGGCCCTTGTGGCTAAAGGGATCAGGGGGTATGGAGAGAAGGCAGGTACAGGATACTGAGTTGGATGATCAGCCATGGTCATATTGAAAGGCGGTGCAGGCTTGAAGGGCCGAATGGCCTACTCCTGCACCTATTTTCTATGTTTCTATGAACCCGCACCGCCATTCATTGTGATCATTGCTGATCATCCACAATCAGTAACCCGTGCCTGCCTTCTCTCCATATCCCTTGATTCCGCTAGCCCCAAGAGCTCTATCTAACTCTCTTTTAAATTCATTCAGTGAATTGGCCTCCACTGCCTTCTGTGGCAGAGAATTCCACAAATTCACAACTCTCTGTGTGAAAAAGTTTTTTCTTATCTCAGTTTTAAATGGCCTCCCCTTAATTCTTAGACTGTGGCCCCTGGTTCTGGGCTCCCCAAATTCTATCACTTTTGCTTTGAATTGGAAGATTCAAAAGAGGAAAAATAGTTGCAGCCTTGCAGCACAATGAACGCAGGCGTTAAAGGGCAGGAGCAGACCGACTAACATCGGTCGGAAAGCAAGCCTTGGCATATGTTCATGAATCTGTGAAGGCAGAAAGATGATGGATGGTGAAGCATAGGGAATCCGGGGATTCATAAAGGCATTACAGAAAACCATGGGAGGTTTTGTTGAAGCATCATAAAATACTGGTTCTCACATCTAGCTGGACTATTCTTATTCTGTTCACCTCGCTTTAGGGAGGATGTGAAGATCCTTGTAAGGATGCAAAAAGATTTTGGAATGATTTCAGCTGCATGACTGAAGAAGGTGGCATTTCCTCTACGAGGAACAAAGGAGATTGAGAGGCGATTTGAGAAAGTAGTGCCGGATCATGAAAGGACAAAAACCCAAGTGCTGCGGGCGCTCAGCTGGTCCGGCAGCATCTGTAGAGGCAAATGGGCAGTCAATATTTTAGGTCAGTCTGAAGAAGGCTTCTGACCCGAAATGTTGTTTGCCCATTTCCCTCCACAGATGCTGCCTGACCCATTCAGTTCCTCCAGCATTTTATCTTTTGCTCAAGATTCCAGTATTTGTGGTCTCTTGTGATAGATTCGGATTGAGTGGCTATTCCCATTAGCAGATGGCTCTGGGACCAGGGGACACTGATACAAAGTGATGGGTAAAAGCTGTAAGAGAGATGGAAGTGGCAATTATCTAGAACCTGCTTGCTGCCTGTCAGTGCGATGTAGGCAGAGTCATTCAGGGCTTTCAGTAAAGAACTGTGTAGGCATGATAGAAAATAATATGCAGGGCTACAGGTTAAGAGCAGGGCAATGGGACAGACTGGACTGATGTTGTAATATGGCAATATCCTGGCCAGTTACAACATAACATGATCGTATGTGTTGGAAGGAACTGCAGCTGATGCTGGTCTGAAGAAGGGTCTCGACCCGAAACGTCACCCATTCCTTCTCTCCAGAGATGCTGCCTGTCCCGCTGAGTTACTCCAGCTTTTTGTGTCCGACATGATCTTATGATGAGAATTAAATATTCAATTGCCTGTTGACAAATTAAAACGTGTAATTTGCAGAAAAAGCAATTACCTATCACACAAAATTACTGCCACCAAAATGTATCTTCAACATGAGAATTTGGCATGAATTATGGAAAATATTGCTTTTTTTATCCATGGAATATAGGGGTCATTCAGGAGGCAGACGATTGTTGGCCTTTCTTTAATTCCTCAATGTGATGGTGGTGAGATGCTGCGTGAAACACTGCGACTTGGATTTGTGTGACTGGCTGATTACGTTCCTGATCAACGTTCACTCAGAAGCTGTTGACAATTTGGTATATGTCAATAAGACTCATGATTCATGGAGTTGAGGTCAGACTCATTCATTACTATTTGCAACTTATCACCCAAACCTGAATGTTGTTCAGGCCATGTTACATATGGGCACAGAGTTCCTGCTTATCTGAGGAGCTGGGAGGTAAGTTGACAGTGGTGAATGTTCGCACTGCTGATGATAAATGACGAGTTCTTTGGTCTGGAGTTTAGAAGTTTGAGGGGGGACCACATTTAAACCTACCGAACCGTGATAGGCCTGGATGGAGTGAATGCGGAGAGGATGTTTCCACTAGTGGGACCAGAGGCCATGGCCTCAGAATAAAAGGATGTACCTTTACAACATAGATGAGGAGGAATTTCTTTAGTCAGATGGTGGGGAATCTGTAGAATTCATTGCCATAGATGGCTGTGAGGCAAAGTAAATTGATCTTTTTTAGGCAGAGATTGACAGACTCTTGTTTAGTATGGGTTTTCATGGGTTATGGGGAGAAGGCAGGAGAATGCGGTTGAAAAGGAAGATAGATCAGTCATGCTTGACTGGGGGAGTAAACTTTATAAGCTGAAAACCTAAACTGCTCCTAGAATTTATGAAATCTGCTCTGGGGCTGAATTGAATTATCATCAACGACTTTATCCGAGATTTCAGCTCTTTTGCCCATGGCGCTTAGAGTTGTTGGCCTGATAGGATACAGTCTGAGGACCGATGAGCAGATTACCAGTGAGTAAGAACAGCTTGATCATAGTTTCAATGAGGCTCCTCATCACTGTTTAAGATGTGTGCAGAGATGGGTCAGATTCCATTGCTCCCTTCTGAAGAAGGGTCCCGACCCAAAGCGTCACCTATCCATGTTCTCCAGAGATGTTGCTTGACCCGCTGAATGCGTGTCGGTTTCTCCCTTCCTGTTTAGTTGGTATAGCAGCGCATGATTTGTAGTTGGACCAGTTCAACCAGTTCTGTGGCTGCTGCCAATTGCGGGCACGTCTTCCATACTGCAGCTGAGGCTTTATGATGACCAGAGCCTTCGCTGTATCCAATGTACTCTGCCATTTTCTATTATCGTGTGGAGGAAATGGAGTTGCCTGAAGATGGGCTAATGCGAGTTTTGGCATGGTGTTCTAACTGCAGAAGATGAGGGTATATATCTAGGCTGTTAATTTCCCATCACTGCTGAGTTGATTCATCCTATGAACTTCCAAATTGTCAACCATTAAAGCCAGATGCCCACCACAGACCACAATAGAATAGGAGAATAAGGACTATAATTTTGTGCTTCCAGTAGAGCAAATTGGCAGAATAAAAACTGATGCACTGGGTAATTAAATGGTAACTAGTTTAAATGGCAGCTGGATTTATAATGCAGATTTTATTTTGTATTTGTCTTGTAATAGTCAAAAGATTTTTTTAAATGACTGGTAGTTCTTTTATCTGTGCAACTGAATATTCAACTTGCCTGTGAAAAATGGCTTTACATTTACTTGACTGACTTTCTAAATCTTTCAGCAGGGTTGACTGTGGGATGTAGAGGTTTATAATGAGGCAGATAATTTATCTGTTAAAAAACTTTACAGTGTATGGCATTCAGGTGAATTATCAATTCACATCAGCATGCATGTCAACATGAATTAAAAAGTAATAATTGGTTTGTAAGATTGCAAAAGGCATTTTAACATCAACATCCACAATCTGATTTTGTACATTACTCATTTTTCTCTTTATTGTAGGTCATATTCAAAGGATTATATTCTCATTATTCATTTGCATTCAGCCTATTCATCTTGGACGTGATAAAATGATCAGTTTGAAATCATTTGCAAACTCATTACCAAAGTTAGAAGTCTTTATCTACGAGAATCTGGAATCTCTGGCTGTACGGTTGATAACCCTCAAACTTGTTAAACACTGTGCAATCACAGAGAGCATGTCTGTAAAAACTGCTTCAGCATGTTCCTCTAATGACTTATTCAGTAAATATCCTTTCAGTCTTTCCATAGTGCTGAACAAGTAAGGTCTCAAGCTCTGTTAATTAGATTTAAGCAGAGTTACGTAGCTGGGTTAAGATTGGCAGGGTTCTGCTCTGCATCACCAGGCACCTGTTAAATCATACCCGTGTATTCACTGAGTAGAATGTGCCTGGTCAGAGGGTTGGTTTCTAAACTCTTTTGTTTAAGAAACTTGTATATTCACATTAATGAATGAATGAATACGTTTATTGTCATTGCACAAACTGTGCAACGAAATTCCATTACATCTCCTCCGGTTAAAAAAATACAAACACGACAACCATTAACACATATGTACACTTATTAGTAAAATAATAAATAAGTATTTTAAAAGAGTTTAAAAGAATTTGGCGGCTTTTCTTGGAAAATTTCTTTAAAAATTAGCAAACCAATTTTGTTCAGTTGTGTTATATACTGGCAGAACTTGATTAATACGGTCTGACCTCTGCAGTTTAATTCAACCCAGGATGACCCAAGGTCAATCAGCACTGCTGAATATATATTGATGGCTGCCTTCGATATACTCTTCATGATGGGTTACCAGACTTGTGCGTGACTGTGGTTCTCTAGAGGGCAGAGATGTCCAGGGATAATTAATCTCTTGCATTTTCCGCCAAGTTCTTCCTCATTAATGTTTTCGCCATCATGCTCTCTGGAAAAAAAATCATTCCAGATGAGCTCTTTCTGCATTTCCATCAAATAAATGTCAAAAAAATCAGGATTTGGCGGCGGCAGCATTTGCGAAACCGCAGTGTTTCTCGGCTGTGCGGCAAATTTCAGAGCGGCATCGTCTATTTTGTGGAAGTGAATATGTTTAATGCGATGATTTTTCATGCCGCCATGAGTTGGCTTACCTTCACAAGCATCATGGCAGCCTTGAATTCTGGAGGACATTCATAGCTGTGAGTAGGTACGCAAACAAACATTATCTGTACTTGGTCAACAGATGATCACAAAAATCCAAACAAATATGGTTGAAATTGGCTATTTAGTGGATGTCTCTCTGGAATATGCAATTCTCCTGTTTTGTTGCCCTCCGGGCATGCCCTTTGACCAGGTGAATGCTATTATGGAATTCTGGCTGGATTCACATTCGATGGAATTCTCTACAGGAAGCCAGCAATCATCCATTAGAAGCTTAGCCAAATCAATGACATCGTACAAACATATATCTGTTTACCTCATTTGTCTGTTGTGTGCGGCGGTTGTTCAGGTTGGCGTACAATGGAGTGGCGGTAGCCTTTGTTTCAAGCATCATATTTCCAATGTGCACTACATTATAAAATTGAAATCTCAGATTATTTGGATGAGAAGCAGATGCCTTTCAGTTGTTTTCCACATTAATGAAGGAAATAAGCTGCATGGGCATTGCTTCCACTAAGTGCACTGAGTGCTCCCTGCGTGAGTAACTTCAAATTACTCAAATGTTTCAAATGCACGGGCAACAAGCACGATGCTTGCTTGAATCTTACACTGCATATTATTGCCTTTTATAGCAAATATACAAGACAAATTGCCTGTTCTGTTTCAATGACAACAGCAACTACAATAAAACGGGAATATGAAAAACTCATGGACATTTAATTATAGTGTGACTCATGCCACAGCTTTGAATTGCAAAAGTGCTTTTCTTGAGACTTCTGAATTATATTTTTTTGCAGAGTGCAATGAAGAAAATAATTTGGTTGATTATTATTGGATCCATCTGGTTTTAGAAGGCAATCTAATCACCAGCCAAGTTAAACCTCTGCACCAAGTATTTCAGTGGATAACAAGTAACAAAATATATTTGGTTTTCTGAAACCCATTGTCAACTGTTATTAATTATATGTACGCGTTTCTCTCGATAAGAAAAATGAAATAGTGTTTCTTTTACAATGCTGAAACAAAACTTATTTTGGAGGAAGTGATTTAAGTACAAACAAAGGGAGTAATTAAAACAAAATAATAGCACAAAAATAGGCCTTTTAGATTAAAAAAAAGCCCATGCTGACCAATAAATAGCCATCTATTATAATCCCATTTATGGGCACTTGATCTGAAACCTATGCATTGGTGATTCGAGTGCTTATCCATAGTTTAAACAAATATTGTGAGAAAATTCATCTCCACCACCTTCTCAGGTTCTAAGTGAAAACACTTCACCATATGCTGTCATAATGTTGTATACTTCTCTCGGGGCCTCTCAGCCTCATCTGCTCCAAAGAAAACAAACGTGTTCTATCCAGACTGTCCTCATAACTGAAAAGTTCTATCCCAGTAAACACTTT
The DNA here is from genome assembly GCF_010909765.2 of Amblyraja radiata. Classification (NCBI taxonomy): domain Eukaryota; kingdom Metazoa; phylum Chordata; class Chondrichthyes; order Rajiformes; family Rajidae; genus Amblyraja; species Amblyraja radiata. The sequence goes on along the minus strand of NC_045957.1, from coordinate 34,117,447 downwards.
AGTTTAGTTTAGTTTAGAGATACAGTACGGAAACAGGCCCTTCGGCCAACTGAGTCCGCACTGGCCATGATTAGTACAGGTGTCAGAAGTTATGGGGAGAAGGTAGGAGAATGGGTTTAGGAGGCAGAGACAGATAAGCCATGAGTGAATGGTGTAGTAGACTTGATGGGCTGAATAGCCTAATTCTACTCCCATCCCTTATGACCAGCCAGTGATCCCCACCCATTAACATTGTCCTACGCTAGGGACAAATTTTTAAACATTTTATACCAAGCCAATTAACCCACAAACCTGTACGTCTTTGGAGTGTGGGAGGAAACCGAAGTTCTCGGAGAAAACCCACACGGTCATGGGGAGAACATACATATTCCGTACAGTTAAACACCTGTAGCCTGGTTCGAACCTGTGTCTCTGGTGCTGTAAGTGCTGCAAGGCAGCAACTCTACCACTGCGCCACTGTACTTTCAGATTAAATCTCCTCTGAACCATATCCAGTGGATTTATGTCCTTACCATTATGTATTGGTATTACCCCAACTAAACAAAGTTGTTCCATGATCTCCCTGCTCTGTATTTATGTCTTGCTAATGAAGACTGGTGTCCCATATGCCTTCAAATAACACCTTATCTACCTCCACTGCCAGTTTCAGAGATCTATAGCCATCTCTTCACTATCAAACACACCACCAATGTTTTGTGCTACCTACAAATGTACTCGTTATACCTCCTACCTTCATATGATAATTATCATTAATGTTAATGACTAATAGCAAGGATCCTTGCACTGAAGAAGGATCTCAACCTGAAATGTCATCTATTCCTTTTCTCCAGATATGCTGCCTGACCCACTGAGTTACTCCAGCATCTTGTGTGTATCTTCCTTGCACTGATCCCTGTGGTAGTCCACTGATTAAAGGCGACACTTGATTACCTTTGATCCCAAGGGCTACAAATATTTTGGATCAGCCTTTCATGTGCGACCTTGGAAACGGCCTTACTGAACTCCATATAGATTATATCAAACTTCATTTTCCTCATCAATATATTTTGAAGTTTCTTCAAAAATGTAAGTTAAATTACTTAGACATGATCTACCGACAATCCCATACTGATTAGCCTTGATCGCCTACTGCCTTACCAAGCATAGATTAATCCTGTCCCTCAGGACTTTTCCAAGAACTTCCCTGACATTCCCTGTCCGTCTTTTCATCTCTTTTTTTCATTTTTAGTTAGTTAAAGTGTTTTTGTTTCTGGAGTTCTAGACTGTTTTGTGTGGGGGGGGGGGGGGGGGGGGGGGGGGGGGGGGAAAGGGGGAAACTACCTTTCAGGGTCCCTACCTGGTCGGAGAGGCGGCTTTTCTCCGGGCTGCAGTTTTGACCCGTCCTCGCGGCCTACCAGCGGGCCTGGAGCGGCGTTTCCTGTCGGGGACCGCCCAGAACCACGGCTTCAGCAGCGGCACAGCGCTGGAGCGCTAATGCGGAGCGGAGCGGGCGATGCCTTGCCCGGGTCGCCGCGCTGGAGCTCCGGTTAGCTGAAGACCGCCGAGAAAAACATGCGGCGGTCCCTGGAGCTGCGGGACTGTTGAGCGGCCGGCCGCGGGCAGCGGCGCTGTACTTTACATCGGGAGCCTGGGATCTCTCGATGAGATCGCCAGTAGTGGAGCTCCATCCGGCGCGGCCCTGTTGGCCTCGGAAACCGCGGCCTCCAGTACGGAGGCGGCCGTTCTAGGGTTCCCATGCCGCTGTGAGGATTCTCCTGACGCCAGAGCACCATCACCCGGCGAGAATGGCCTGGAACATCGGGCCTCCGTGGAGGCAACTGTGGAGGCCTCAATAGGCCTGACTATGGGTGAACAGGGGTTGGGGACTGGACATTGTGCCTTCCCTCATAATGGGAACCATTGTGGGGGGATGTTCTTTATGTTTAAATCTCTTATTAATGTTATGTCTGTATTCTTTCCTTATGTGCTGCATTGGCAAGAAGCATTTCACTACACCTAGGTGTATGTGACCAATAAATAACCTTTGAACCTTTGAACCTTTTGAACCTTTATCTTGTAAGAGGCTATTAATGATGTTGTCCCTGAATTGTACCAATGAATGACTTGGAAGAGTGAAACTTCATATCTTTATGAAACATATTTACCACGTGATTTGATTATAGGCTTTTTGCTTCGTAACTACCAGAACAACAATTCAAAATGCATTAAAATATTAATATACCAATTTCACCTTTTGTTCTCACCTCACAGATTGCATGTAAATTACAAATGCCTGTTAGATTTTGTAGATCAGCCCATCCAAAACGTCTGTGTCTTTTGATGCCAGCACTGATATTTGTGATTGTGATATAGATCATAGAACAGAACAGCGTGGAAACAGGCCCTTTGGCCTACAATGTCTGTGTCGAACAGTTGAACCAGCCACCTCTGCCTGCACATGATCCATATCCTTCCATTCCCTGCATTTTCATGTGCCGATCTAAACGCCTCTGAAATGTCATTATTATACCTGGTTCCACCCCTGGCGGCACTATGTCAAAGTCAAAGTCAAAGTCGCCTTTATTGTCATTTAGACCTTGCGGTCTGAACGAAATGTTGTTGCCTTGCAGTCCTACATATAGTAAAAATGACAAAAACACACAATAAACACAAATTAACATCCACCACAGTGAGTTCACCAGGCACCTCCTCACTGTGATGGAAGGCAAAAGTCTTAAGTCTTTGTCTCATCCCTTCTTATTCTCCCTCTGCGCCGAGGCAATCCAGGCTTCAGATGTTGTGACCCCGCCGGGCGATGGTAAGTAATGTCAGTCCCACGGCTGAATCCGAGCTCCACGAACGGGCCAGTTCAGCTCCGCGGCCCGGGGTGGTCGAAGCTGCCGAAGCTGCGGCCCCCCAGTCCAGCGAACGCAGCTGTTGTTGCGGAGGCTCCGGAGAACAGGTCACCAAACTGGGACCTGCGAGCTCCCGACGATGTCGTCCACTGGGCCCGCGGTCGGATCGGGTGGCCACTCCTGCCGGAACACTGCCCCAGCTCTGAGGCCAGGTGGCCGCTGCCGCTACCCCAGCTCCGAGGCCGGGTCGCCGCTGCCGCTGCCCCAGCTCCGAGGCCGCCAGCTCCGCTATTAGGCCTCGGCGCAGGCGGAGACGGGGGATACGACAAGAGAAGTCGCATCCCCCCAATGGAAGAGACCAAAAACATGTTTCTCCTCCCCCACCCACACACATACACAACCTAATAAACCAAAAATTAACTAAAACAGGACAAAAGAACAACAAAAAAAAGAAAAAAAGCAGACGGGCTGCAGGCGAGCCGCAGCTGCTAAGGCAGCACCGCCATCTTGAGCTATGAGCACTATAGGTGTAATAAATTCAATTCCATGAAGTCAGTGGAACCAAATTTTAGAATTGAGCATAGAGTACAGTTGCTTTAACATGTGTGCTATATTACAACAATTGAAGGTGAACGCTACACTAGTGGATTGAATTAGAAAACGGCAAAGCACCAGCACTAACCCACTGGCTAGGTAAAGCAGAGCCGTTTTCTAAGTTCACTGGTGAATATTAAACTCTAGAAGCCAAAGCCAAGTATAGAACTCTATTACCAATATTGTTGCATCCTCCCGTCCACCGTCACTCACGCACGATCCTTCCTGACCACCCAGTGTTTTCACAGTCATGAAAAGAAGCCAATGATACCTTTTTGCAAGAGCAATAAATCTATGGATGTTCTGGTATAAATTTGTGGTCAAGACCGACAAACCATTGGTTGTGACTTCAAGATTCTCTGTGATAAATCCAAAAATCCGACTGACGAAAAAAATAAATCAGATTTAGTCAATCATTTTCTAGATCATGGGGTAAAGACATTTGATCAATAGGAAAAATCTGGAATTTTTACTTTGCCCTCCAGCCTCTTGAGTTAGCAGCAGAGAAAAGAGTCACTGTTAGGAATTGCAAGGATTTGATGCAACAACAGTGAAAGAATGATAACATTTCTAAATTAAGGGTTTGTCACCTGCAGATGTTGCTTGGACTGGAGGGCTTTCATTATGGTGCGAGGTTGGATAGCACAGGAAATGTACAAACAAGGAACTGCAGGTACTGGTTTACAAAAAAAACTGCAGGTACTGGTTTACAAAAAAAAGGACAAAGTCTTTCACAGAAAAGAGTGTGTTAAATTTAGCACTTAGGACTAACGGAGCCAAGGGATATGGGGACAAAACTGGAACGGGGTACTGATTTTGGCTGCTCAGTCCTGATCATATTGAATGGCGGTGCTGGCTCGAAGGGCCGAATGGCCTACTCCTGCACCTATTTTCTTTGTTTCTGTGTTTCTAATCTGCCAGAGGAGGTAATTGACTATCCCAACATTTAAGAAACAGTTAGACAGGTACATGGATTCACACAGAGAGTGGTGAATCTCTGGAATTCTCTGCCACAGAAGGTAGTTGAGGCCAGTTAATTGGCTATATGTAAGAGGGAGTTAGATGTGGCCCTTGTGGCTAAAGGGATCAGGGGGTATGGAGAGAAGGCAGGTACAGGATACTGAGTTGGATGATCAGCCATGATCATATTGAATGGTGGTGCAGGCTCGAAGGGCCGAATGGCCTACTCCTGCACCTAATTTCTATGTTTCTATGTTTCTATGGATAGGACAAGTTTGGAGAGGTACGGACCAAACGCGGGACTAATGTAGCTGGGACATGTTGGCCATTGTTGACAAGTTGGGCTGAAGGGCCTGTTTCCCCACTGTACCACTCTATAGCTCCATGACTCTAAGTGCTGGAGTGACTCAGCTGGTTAGCCAGCATCCCTGGAGAACATAGATAGGCGACATTTTGGGTTGAGACTCTTCTTTAAACTGATTGTGTGGGGTGGGGAGGAAAGCTGGAGGGGCAGGACTAAGCATGACAGATAATAGGTGAACACAGGCAAGGGGGGGGGTGGGGTGGGGGGGTTGATAGGCAGATGGTTAGGCAAAGTCCAGTGATGAAAATACAGAAGGTGTGAGGCACATGCAAGTGTGAAGTCAGAGGAAGAAATATAGGGAGAGGGGGAGAGGAGAAATAGGTGCAGGTGGGGATGGCGGCACAGGCGTGTGTTCATTGGAGCAAAGGAGGCTGATGGGTGAGCTGATTGAGGTTCATAAAATGATTTGAGGCAAAGTTTTGGGTCGAGACCCTTCTTCAGAGTTCAGAGTTAACATCTGGACTGAGCAGATGTGGAACCAGGTGGAATCATTATGTTTAAGAGACATTTAGGTTGGTATAGGATATGGACCTAAAGGGGGCAAGCAGGTTGGCATGGACATGAGGGACAGAGGGCTTGGTTCTGTGTTGTACAACTCTGGGAACCTGGAGGTGTTGTTGTTTTCAAATATTGACTACCTGAGGGTGAGCATACTGGATTGCTTCTTGGGTGCAAATAAGTACTCAGAATGGGTGCGTTCAACCAGAATAGTTTTTTTGTCATGGCTGAGTGTTATGTTGTTTTATGGTGGGAAGAGTCTGGAGTGTTTGGAGGCAAGTCATTGCGTCAAGATACCAACTTGATTTTGTAACCATGATAGTTACATTTCTGATCAGCAGTGATGATGGTGATGGTAAGGAAATAAACTATGGGATGGTTAAGCTCTTTACTGAAGAGAATCATTGTCCGTTTTGTGTAATTGCAAGTATGACAATTAGAAATCATTGTTTACAAGTAACTAATAGATAATAGTTGCAGAAACAGGGAACTGCAGATGCTGGTTTACAAAAATGTACACAAAGAGGGTGGCGCAGTGGTAGAGTTGCTGCCCTGGAGACCCGGGTTTGATCCCGACTATGGGTGCTGTCTGTACGTTCTCCCCGTGACTGCGTGGGTTTTCTCTGAGATCTTCGGTTTCCTCCCACACTCCAAAGACGTACAGGTTTGTAGGTTAATTGGCTTGGTGTAAATTGTCCCTAGTATTTGTAGGGTAGCATTAATGTGCGGGGATCACTGGTCGGCACGGACTTGGTGGGCTGAAGGGCCTGTTTCCACGCTATATCTCTAAACTAAACTAAAAAAAGTGATGGAGTAACTCAGCGGGCCAGGCAACATCTCTGGAGAACATGGATAGGCAAAGTTTCAGTTAATGGATGCCCTTTTTTAGGGTGCCACGATGGCGCAGCAGTAGGATTGCTGCCTTACAGCGCCAAAGACCCTCGATTCACCTTAATATCCAAAAACCTTCAATCATTTTCTTGGAATATATTCATATATCTTGGAATATATTATATTGAAGTGCTCCAGTACTGATTCCTGTGGCATGTCCTAACCTGAAAATTTCCTGTTTATTCCTGCTTTTCAGGCTGATTAATAAATTCAGGCTGATTAATAAATGGAAATGTTACCCGCATTAGGGGAACAACAACAGTTTAAATTCTTAGATAGCCCGATTTCATGCAGTGACAATGCATTAAAATACTTATCAGGGGAGTTGCCAGGCAAGTTATAACTAAATATTTAACCAAGCGTACAACATTGAGACATTTGTATCTGTAAAAAAAAAATCTAAAAGTATTAAAATAATGTTTTGATGCTGAAAGGTTTCAATGAACATTTAGCAAGCGATGCATATCAAAAATTCTGAAGGGGTTTCCACCAGAAATGTTAACTGGATGATTGTGCCTGACCTGCTGAGTTTTATTTAGCTGATGTTTATTTGTTGCACTCACCCTGCTCATAAGGTCATAAGTTATAGGAGCAGGATTAGGCCATTCGGCCCATCAAGTCTACTCTGCCATTCAATCATGCCTGATCTATCTTTCCCTCTTAACCCCTTTCTCCTGCCTTCTCGCCATAACCCCTGACACCCAGACTCATCAAAATCTATCTATCTCTGACGTAAAAATATCCATTGACTTGTCCTCCACAGCCTCCTGTCACAATGAATTCCACAGATTCCCTACCTTCTGACTAGAGATGTTCCTCCTCATCTTCTCCCTAAAGGAACATCCTTTTATTCTGAATTTATGACCCCTGGTCCTAGACTCTCCCACTGGTGGAAACATCCTTTCACACATCCACTCTATCCCGGCCTTTGTGAGAAAGAATTGGTTTACTGTCTTGTTGTAAATATTGGCATTAGTTAAAGCTAGTAAGGATGGGACCAATGCCTACTCTGTAATGGCTCACACAATCAAAGTAGCCAGCCTCATTGTCCAGCTCGTGCATGTCGAGTGGCTGCTGGTCATAATCCTATGAGGCAAGCCTCACCTATGCTCCTGTATGGCAACATGACTCATGTCCTCCAGGAGACAAGCATGGACAAAAGTGTTTTTTTTCTGGGAGTAAAGTTGAAGCTCGAATTGCAAAATAAATTACAGAAACAAGCACACTCATTGGTATTTAGAAAAAAAATCAATCGAAATAATTAGATGACTGAACAGGAAATTGGACTGAATTGTACTGAGAGTTATGGATCATTGATCTGAATCATTCGGTCACTATGTTGGCTCTTTAGGAGTTTCCTGTGAATTTTTGTAACTTATTGACGAGTTGTTCTCTATGTCGATTTTGGGAAGAATTGATAATGATCGATCAAGACCTTGCTTGGAATGGAGGGATGTGGTTACGATGAGAAATTGTACAGGCAGACTTTATTCAACTGATCCAGTTGAAGGTGACGGAGGAAGGCCCTACAGGAGCCTGATGCTTACCTGGATCGGGAACTGCTCCAGTAGACCGAGCGTGGGGGTGGACCGGATTTTGGAAATTGTGCCAAAACATGGCGGCACCTGCATGTGTAAATATGCGAAAGGAATTTCATTGTGCAGTTGCACATGTGACAAATACAGCTCCGTTTAGTCACACTGGAATACAGCAGGTCGAAAGTGCAGTTATAGAGGTTTACAAAACCATGAGGGGATAAACAATGCGGATGGTCACTGTTCTTTTCCCAGAGCATGGAAACCTAGAACTAGACGGCACAGGTTTTAGGAGAAAGGAGAGAGATGTCAAGTCAAGTCAAGTCAAGTGAGTTTATTGTCATGTGTCCCTGATAGGACAATGAAATTCTTGCTTTGCTTCAGCACAACAAAACATAGTAGGCATTGACTACAAAACAGATCAGTGTGTCCATATACCATAATATAACTATATACACACAGGAATGAATAAATAAACTGATAAAGTGCAAATAACAGATAATGGGTTATTGATAATCAGAGCTTTGTCCGAGCCAGGTTTAATAGCCTGATGGCTGTGGGGAAGTAGCTATTCCTGAACCTGGTTGTTGCAGTCTTCAGGCTCCTGTACCTTCTACCTGAAGGTAGCAGGGAGATGAGTGTGTGGCCGGGATGGTGTGGGTCTTTGATGATACTGCCAGCCTTTTTGAGGCAGCGACTGCGATAAATCCCCTCGATGGAAGGAAGGTCAGAGCCGATGATGGACTGGGCGATCCAAGGTGATCCAAAGACCATGATGTTCACATAGAGGGTGTTAGGTGTACGGATCGAGGATGTCAGAGGATGTGTTAGATGTGGGTAACAATCACAACATTTAAAGTGCAATTAGGCAGGTACTTGGATAGGAACGGCATACAGAGATATGGGATGAATGGGATTAGCCTAGATTGGCATTACATTTGGCATAGACATATACTTATTTCTGCGTGGTACAATTCTATGATTCAATAGGGATGGTGTTCTGATATGCATCGTGGTCCTTATTGGTATGGGCAGCATCTGCAGGACAATTCCAAATTGCCCTGGAGGTGATGGTAAGTCGCTGATCAATAGTAATTAGGGAACGAAAGTAATGAAAGCTTTCCATGGAAAAGATCAGTGCATTTAGTATATTTAGTATTAGTGCATTTAAATTGAATTAACATTTTAGAATGAGAAAGCAAATCAATGCAGAGTCCATAAACGAATGCATGGCAGCTTTCCAATTTTTGGGAATTCCTGCTTGTATTAATCGGCTACTGGAATCTTGCAGCTTATGAACATTGTGAATTCAGTTCTCTTTTTTCATTAATATGTAGCTATTTCATGCACACTTCTGTGTATGTTATTAGTTCTTTGTTAAAAGCAATTTTTCAGGTGGGGTCCTTGTTGGCAATACTGAAACAAAACCTGATTTGGAAAAGGGAATTTAAGGACCAACAATGGGAGTGATTATTTTTCGAATAATAGTACAGAAATAGGCTCTTTGGATAAAAATACCTATGTTGACCATTAAATAGCCATCTATTATAATCCCATTTACCCAGCACTTGATTTGAAACCTATGCTTGGTGATTTCAAATGCTTATCTATATTTTCTAAAATATTGTGAGAAAACTCATCTCCACCTTCTCAGGTTCTGTGTGAAAACGTTTTGCACTATGCCCACATAGTGTTGTATCCTTCACTAAGGGCTCCTCTCAGTCTCCTCTGCTCCAAAGAAACCAAACTCACTCTGTCCCGCTGAGTTACTCCAGCATTTTGTGTCCAACTTCATTCTATCTGGTCTCTCCTCATAACTGAAATGTTCTGTCCCAAGCAATATTGCTTTTGAGAAGCTGGTGATGGGCCGCTATCTTGAATTGCTGCAGTTCCACAGTGCTGTTGGATAGGGAGGGAGGGAGTCCCATGACTTTAGCCAGTGATGAGAAAAGAACAGCAATGTATTTCTAAGCCAGGATGCTGTGTGGCAATGGAGGGTGACTGGCGGGTAGTGGTATTCATGTGTGCCTAGTTGCTTGCTGGAGGAAGAGGAGGCAAGTTAACAAGTGCTACCAGAATATTCTCATTGACTCACTGTGGAGCATCTTGTAGAAGGATGCATGTTAGGAAATGCTACCACAATAGTCTAATTGATTCACTCTGGAATGCCTTGTAGATGGTACACTGTGGTTATTGTGTGCCAGTGTTGGAGGGAATGAATCTTTCAGTTTGTGGCTGGGTTGTTAATCAAGCACTTTGCTTTGTCCAGGACTGTGGCGAGCTTCTTCAGTGCAACATGGTTGATACAGCGTGGAAACCGGCCCTTTGGATAACAGAATCCATGCTAAACAGTGACCACCCAGTTCACATCAGTTTTATGTTATCCTACTTTTGCATCCATTCTCTACACACCAGAGATCCCAGAGAAAACCCACGCAGGTCACGGGGAGAACTTAAATCTCCGTATAGACAAGCACCCGTAGTCAGGATCAAATCCGGGTCTCTGGCGACCGCTGTGCCACTGAAATTGTCTTTGGTAAAATTGTAAATTGTCCCTAGTGTGTAGGATAGTGCTAGTGTACAGGGTGATCGCCGGTCAGCACGGACTCGGCATGCCGAACGGCCCATTTCCATGCTATGTCGCCAAAGGTTGGAACGAGACTTCAGCTTAAATCCTGAACAGCTGATTTATTAACAAATAATAAACCCTTGTCACCTGTTTTTAAGTGTGGTTTGATTTTTGTATGGATTAGGGATTTTGTATAATGAAGATCAATGCTAAAACACCTAGAGACTGTGTCTGGAATAGCACCTGTTCATTTGGAGAACCTTATAGTGAAGGAGGCTCTATTTTACTATTAAGATCTACAGTCATCATCATCGGCTGTCACTCGAAATGAGTATGACTGTCCACTCCTCTCCATAGGGTCGTCTACTTGTGGGTCTGCAGATGTCTGTAGGGGCCGATCCTTGATCTACACACCTTGGTGCAATGTGGACAGTGGAGACTGGCGGTGGTTCATAGTCGTTGAGCCCCCTTTCTCTCTCTCTCCTTGCGGTGCTGTCACTTAGTCTCTGCGACACGGCATAGTTCCGTTTTGTGACGTGCAGCTCCTTCCTGCATGGATTTCCTCCAGGAGCGCCTGTCCTGTGCAATGTGCTCCCAGTTGCTCGATGTGATGTGGAATTTCTTCAGACTGTTCTTGATGTTGTCCTTGAAGCGTTTCTTTGGCCCACCGGGGGCTCACCGACCTTCATTCAATTAGAGTACAGGATCTGTTTAGGGAGACGTGTGTTGGACATGTGGATGACATGGCCAGTCCATCGAAGTTGGTGCTGCATTATTGTGGTGGTGATGCTGGTCATGTTGGCTTCATCTAAAATGTTGATGTTGGTGTGTTTGTCCTCCCAGCTGATCCTCCGAATCTTTCATAAGGATCTTTGATGGTATTGTTCCAGGGCTCTCAGGTGCCTGCTGTAGGTGGTTCATGACTCGGCTCCATACAACAGGGTGGAGAGGACAACGGCTCTGTAGACCAGCAGTTTTGTTTGAGCCTTTAGTCGTCAAAGACTCTTTTCCTGAGCCTGACATAGGCTCTGCTGGCACAACTCAGGCGATGGTTGACCTCAGAGTCAATGTCAGCTTTTGAGACAAGAATGGTCAACGTTTTCAAGAGTGATGTCGTCCACTTTTATAGTGGGCTGTGTAGGCGGCTGGTTGGGTGGAGGTTGAAGTAGGACCTGGGTCTTCTTGATATTTAAGGCTAGGCCCATTGCTCTGTATGCCTTGGCGAAGGCATACTGAAGCTCCATGATGGCGGTGTTACTGACTTTGCTCTTGGCCTTCAACCTATCAAGGTTGAAGAGCCCACTGTCAGTTCTGTAGAGGATTGGGATCTCCTGTGGAAGCTCTTCACCAAAGAGGTGAAGTATGGCAGCAATGAAGACGACAAACAGGGTGGGTGCGATTATGCATCCCTGTTTGACTCCCGTTTCCACAGTGAAGGGCTCGGACTCAGAGCCGCAGTTGCTGAGCACTGTGACTGACATGCCATCATGTAGAAGCCTCAATATTCTGATGTACTTGTCGTGATAACTGTACCTTGATGGTATGCTCCAAAGAGCCAACAGCCTTTGTCAGGTCTATGAAGGCCGTGTACAAAAGCTGCCTTTGTTCACGGCATTTTTCCTGGAGTTGGCGTGCTGTGAATATCATGTCTGCTGTACCTCTGGATAGGCGGAAACCACACTGTAATTCTGGGAAATACCTCCGCAGACAGTGGTAGAAGTCGGTTTGCGAGGACACGAGAAGGACTTTGCCTGTTGTTGACAGGAGCGAGAGAGATGCCCCTGTAGTTTCCACATGCAGCCTTGTCCCCCTTCTTGAACATGGTCACTATTAGAGCATAAGAGACCTATAGTACCTATTAAGAAATAGCTAAAATTATGTAGATCATGATTTTTTCTGATGTCCTTCTGTAATTGTGAACCAAAGTCACAATCATTATTTTTGTGGTACTGTTGTAACAACTAAATTGAATTAACATTTTAGTCTGGATGTCTCTGGAAAACTATTCTTCTTTTGTACATTATCTACATTCTTTGTAAGCTGAGATGGTTGAGAATACAAATAGTTGAATGCATTGGCAAGGCTTGTCTGCAGTAGCACCGTTCTTTCCTGGCTACAATACAGTTTCACAGTAGGGTTAATTAGGAAGCTGACTGTAAGTATTGGTTGTATTATTGCTTTTGCAACACATGTTACAGAAATAACACTTTAAAATAAAAATATAAGTAACATTTTTAATTTAGTGAATGATCTAAGCACTGAATGTTGGGAAATTGTTTTGGGAACAAGAAGAGAGTTTAGGTGAAATTTCAATCTTGAAAATTACTCATTCTATTGGAATTCAGTTTTTAAGCTCCAAGCAGAAAATGTGGTTTAGAGGTGAAACACAAATCTGACTCCAGAGTGTGGCAGGTCTTTGGAAAATTGCAGAGAGGGAGGCAAAAGTGTAATCAATTATTCCTTTCTTCCACATCCGTACCCTTCTTTTACGAGTTAATGATCCCACTCTACACTGGTCAGTACCACAAATTATTTTGATCCTGGCCATTTTACCCAACCCCATCACAAACTAAGGCCAATGACATAGGGTGGAGAGATGTTGAGGTTCTCTTTCAAGAGAGGCCCTTGTTCTCTTCAAAGCATTATTTCTGTTGGGACTCTTGTTGCATAGCTGACAAATGGAAATGAAAAAATAGAATGAATTGAGTCAAAAATGTGTCTATGTATTGCACATCTAGTTCCTAATTTTTCCGCATAATCTAGCTATGAAAGGATTTAAGAGTCAGTTCGTACAGATTGCTTCTCCATAGTCAATTTGCTTCCTTTACATGTCAAGAATGGCTAAATCGTCTACGGTAAATGGAGTATTTCTTGTATATCCATTGTAATTAAGTTTTATCATTTGTGCTAACATAACGGATGGATTATCATGAGTAATGATCTTGAGACATACATTCAAACATCACCTTGGCACCTGGGAAATTTAAATGCAGTTAATGAAATACGAAAAAGGCCTGGACCTGAAATATCCATTATAATGAAAACAAAACCTTTGAATTATCATAAAAACACATCTGGATCATTAATGTTCTCTAGAGATGAGGCAGTCCTTAAGCTGTTCATGCCTTTTAGCAAATTCATATCCTCCCCACTGCAATGAGGTTAACTCTTAACTGGCCCATGAAATGTCTAGCAGCCCATCCAATTATACCAAATTGCCCAAGGACAATTAGTGATGGGTAATAAATTCTGGCCTCGCCAGCAATGCCCAGTGTGCGGGGATCAAGATGGCGGCGCTGGCTTAACAGCTGCGGCCCACCTGCAGTCCGTCTGTTTTTTTTCTTTCGTTTTGTTCCTTGTCATGTTTTAGTTAATTTTGTTTTATTAAGTTGTGTATGTGTGTGGGTGGGGTGGGGTGGGAGAAACATGCTTTGGTCTCTTCCTTCGGGGATGCGACTTTTTCTTCGGTCGTATTCCCCGTCCCCGTCTCCGTCTGCGCCGAGGCCTAATGGCGGAGCTGGCGGCATCGGAGCTGTAGCAGCGGCAGCAGCGGCGGAGACCCGACTCGGCCCCGAAGCTGTGGCGGTGGCGGCAGCAGCAGCGGCAGCGGAGACCCAACTCGGCCCCAAAGCTGTAGCGGCGGCAGCAGCAGCGGAGACCCGACTCGGCCCCGAAGCTGTGGCGGTGGCGGCAGCAGCAGCGGAGACCCGACTCGGCCCTGGAGCTGTGGCGGCGGCAGCGGCAGCGGAGACCCGACTCGGCCCTGAAGCTGTGGCGGAGGCAGCGGCAGCGGAGACCCGACTCAGCCCTGAAGCTGTGGCGGAGGCAGCGGCAGCGGAGACCCGACTCGGAGCTTTGGTGGCAGCAGCGGTAGCGGAGACCCGACTCGGCCCCGAAGCTGTGGCGGAGGTAGCGGCAGCGGAGACCCGACTCGGCCTCGGAGCTTTGGCGGAGGTAGCGGCAGCGGAGACCCGACTCGGCCTCGGAGCTTTGGCGGCAGCAGCGGTAGCGGAGACCCGACTCGGCCCCGAAGCTTTGGCGGAGGTAGCGGCAGCAGAGACCCGACTCGGCCTCGGAGCTGTGGCGGAGGCAGCGACAACCCGCGGAGTTTGTACCGTCGCCTCGGCGCAGAGGGAGAACAAAGAGGGAAGAGACAGAGACTTTAAGATTTTGCCTTCCACCACAGTGAGGAGGTGTTTGGTGAACTAACTGTGGTGGATGTTAAATTTGTGTTGATTGTGTGTTTTTGTCATTTTTTAAATTGTATGTATGACTGCAGGGAAACAACATTTCGTTCAGACCGAAAGGTCTGAATGACAATAAACGAATCTAATCTAATCTAATCAGTTCACAGGGATGAATAAAACAACAAACCGACAAGTTAATTTTGCAAATTTGCTTCTGCAATTTTAGACCATGTCAGTTGTTAGAATTAAAATGAAATTGCTCAATATGGTGGCCTCAGAAATTATTTTGTTCTTCAAGATGATTATTAAAAGGGATGGAAGTGAGAAAGTGAAATTTGCAGTCGATGTATCTGCTGGACTGTGGGATTGTTCCCTTTGGGCCAGTTGTAAACGTACATGCAATAAAAAAATGTAACTAACTTAGTGTGTGCTTATTTCATTCAAACATTGTGAAATTGCCCAGAACAGATGTGGAAAAACATGATGCACACAAGTCAGCAATAGTGTTAAAAAAAAATCTCTATGATGCTGTGACATTCAGCATTGAACATTATTCAGTGAACATTGCTGACAACTCTTAACTTTTACTTGCAATGAAGGTTGCCTATGTCTGCAAAAGTATGCCTTTGGACTGCAGTAGGAGGGATGATGTGACTATGATACTTCGCCAGAAAAACCACTGTCTTTTTACTAAAACAAAAGCTAGTAACGAATAATCCTGTTCTGTTTTTCCTCCTGTCTTTGAATTAAGCCAGAGCTGTCGTTAACTATGCGATATAATATTGTTTTCAGCACATGTTTCAATGTCTTTTTGTCACCCTGAAACACTCCATTTGAGGAGCTGGCAAGCAGCCACTGACATTTGTCAGTGTCTCTTCTGTCCATCTGTGGATAGTTGGTAACAGGTGTGGATGTAGAAACTGGGATGGCTTGTTTATTCTCCACTCCTTGTTCACACTTTGCCTTTGCTAAATGTTATGCCAGAACAAGGATGGCAATGATTTGCCCCATTTGTGTGGCTTGGTGAATGTACTGTAAGCATGCAATCTCTAAAGCTATTGTATGACTGAAAAGAACAGTAGCAGACTGGAGCCTCTTGTTCAACACCAGTGTGCAAAGAGTTTAGAATTCCCACAACAAGTCTAAAGATTTTTTGCAACCTCGAAAATAGTAGTTGGCCCCTCAAGGCTCACCTGTCCATTCAATAGCATCAGGTCTTAAACTCGTCTGAATTTCCTTCACTGAAGATTAACCTTTCATCCCTTGATTATCAATATATCTTAACAAAATATTCAAAATATCTTGATATCTGAAAGAGAACATTTCACCTCATCTTCGTCTAAACAGGCAACTCCTTTTTAAACAATGACCCCTTCTTTTAGGACCGAGATGAGGAAAACATTTTTCACACAGAGAGTGGTGAATCTCTGGAATTCTCTGCCACAGAAGGTAGTTGAGGCCAGTTCATTGGCTATATTTAAGAGGGAGTTAGATGTGGCCCTTGTGGCTAAAGGGATCAGGGGGTATGGAGAGAAGGCAGGTACAGGATACTGAGTTGGATGATCAGCCATGATCATATTGAATGGCGGTGCAGGCTCGAATGGCCGAATGGCCTACTCCTGCACCTATTTTCTATGTTTCTTCTGGATTCTCACACAGGAGAAGGCACCTTCTCCACGCCTGCCCTATTAAGACCCTCTTAAGAGTTATGTTTATTTCAATTAGATCACCTCCCAGTCTTCTGAACTCCAGTGGATATAAGCTTAGCTCGCCACACTAATGAGGATCATTGCCCATTCACCAAACCTGTCCATATCCCTTTGCAGCTCCTTATGTCCTCTTCACACCCTCCCTTCCTGCCTATCATATCATTAGCAAATTTAGAAATCATATCTTCAATGTCTTCATCCAAGTTATTTCTATAAATGGTGAAACACAGGGGCCCCAGCAATGTTCCCTGTGGAACTCAGCTCATGATGTCTTCTATGTTCCAGTAATGTCACATTGTTCGGTCCTTGATGGAGGTACTCTGGAGATCTCATCTTTATTTGACATATCCTCTTCTTGAGTGCAGATAAGGTTTATCTTTTGATACGTGATGTGGACATATTAGCCTGTTTTCTTTTCTTATGGTCTTTCAAATTTATGATGATTTATTAGGTCAGCACTTTATAAAGTATAAATAACTGCCAAGATCAAATCATAAGCGGCACTCTTTGTTGCTATGTATTTGGTTGCAGGCAAGAGATGACGAAGGGTTTTGATTGCTTTCTAGTTGAGGATTCTTAAACCAAAATCCATTTTCCTTTTGCTGTTGATCAGTGTTATTGATCACCTGCAATTAGCTGCAGAGTTCACTTTAATCTTGATTCACTGAGTGCCGATTTGAGGTTTTGTCTGCTTCATCAAAAATTCAGCTGACTCTTCATGTAATGCAGAGAAGCATCTGACAGACTATGGTATCAATCGTGTTCTGGGTTGTTGGAACTTTGAATTCAGATTATGTGCTTGCTTTCAGTTTTCCTTATCTATTCTACCTTTGTTGCTTCTTATGCTGAACCTAATCCTACCCCTTCATGCACTTGTCTTTGCCTGTACCACTGTCTGTACCACTTTGCCTTTCAGTCTTCAAGTTTCTTTCTTGGTGTTTTGGTGGAGTATCATTATTGCTTCGTCTTGATCTGCGATAAGTACTTTTCTGGACCTCTGCAGAATATTAATTTCATCTGAAATTCATTTTCTTCCCTGCCGTGTTTGTCTGATGCATTTCTATGCCATTGTCATTGTTACTTCTGAGCTTGATATTTGGATGTGTATAAGATATGTGTAATATGATATGCACTCTAGTTCTTTCTATTGAAGTGCCAATTGCCTCTTTGACATCTCCTGCCATTAGCTTGGGTGACACTGAAAATCCTGCAGTTACCTCCTTTGTCCCAAATCGAAACATCACCTATCCATGTTCTCCAAGAATGCTGCCAGACCTGCTGAGTTACTCCAGCACTTTGTGTACTTTTGGAGTCTGCTCAACCTGTTTGTGTAGGCTGCATGTTTTGGTCTCCAAATCTGAGGAAAGACATTCTTGCCATAGAGGGAGTACAGAGTAGGTTCACCAGACTGATTCCTGGGATGTCAGGACTTTCATATGAAGAAAGACTGGATAGACTCAGCTTGTACTCGCTAGAATTTAGAAGATTGAGGGGGGATCTTATAGAAACTTACAAAATTCTTAAGGGGTTGGATAGGTTAGATGCAGGAAGATTGTTCCCAATGTTGGGGAAGTCCAGGACAAGGGGTCACAGTTTAAGGATAAAGGAGAAATCCTTTAGGACCGAGATGAGAAAAACATTTTTCACACAGAGAGTGGTGAATCTCTGGAACTCTCTGCCACAGAAGGTAGTTGAGGCCAGTTCATTGGCTATATTTAAGAGGGAGTTAGCTGTGGCCCTTGTGGCTAAAGGGATCAGGGGGTATGGAGAGAAGGCAGGTACAGGATACTGAGTTGGATGATCAACCATGATCATATTGAATGGTGGTGCAGGCTCGAAGGGCCGAATGGCCTACTCCTGCACCTATTTTCTATGTTTCTATGTTTCTGTGTTTCTTTTGATGCTTTGTAACTTCATTTGGAAACGTTACATTTACTTCTGAAGTCTTTGCTCTAAGTGAAATGTTACTTGTATACTAACCTTTTCTCCAGTGTGATTAGTTTGACATTATATGTTTCTCTTGAGAAGCTTAGCTGGTGCAATCAGAATGTCCTATAATGTTCCACCCTTGATTGATTTTATTTTGCCCGGATAATTACGTGATAAAAAGCATTCGACGGATCGTAACTACTCCCTCCTTCCCTGTATAAGCACTCTCTGCACAGACCCTATCATTGTACTATTGCACCTTAGTGTGTGCTCAAGATCTCAGCTGTAGTCGTTCTCTGAGTGGTGACTGGACCACTGATGCAGGAGACCAAGGCCCACACATCGGCAACCCTGATGGCCTTCTGACACTTGTTGTCAAATACCTTCTCCCAAATCACATGCCTTTTCAATGAGCCAAGTCAGATGTGGCTGCTCTGGCTGGTGTACAGCTGGGTGGAGAGAGGACACACAGACAATGTGTATCTGACTCCTCAATGCAGTAAGGCCATTAATGAATGCCCTGGGTTTTGTGGTGGGTCCAAAGGTGAGGTCTGTGGCCTCTGGTGCATTTCCTGCTTCTATACTGGAGCACATTAGCTCCTAAGTCCAGCAGGTGCAAATGCAAACTCTGCATTAAGCCAGCTACTTCCACAGGACTCGCTGGCCAATTGTCAAAATATCTCTGATTTCTTGCCAAATCTGAGAAACCTTAACGGTAAGAAGATACTGGGGAAGATAAGAGTGGAAATGAAGAGAGAGAAATAGGAAGGTCTGCAATAGATAAAATTGCAGGAAAGAGTAAGTGATGGAATGGTGTAAGGATGCAAGGTGAAAGAAGGCAGTGATGGGAAATATAGAGAAAAAGGATGTGGAAGAAATTGAAACATTATCTAAAATGACCACAGCAAAATTCTGTGAATGTAGGAAATATGAAATTAAAGTATTCCAAGTGCTAAATGTTAACTCTAACAATGTTAACTCTAGAGTTTGCAATGTGCCCCATTGGAAGATGAAGGATGCATCAAGTTTACATTGGCATTTTGTTATGATTGCATGGGTGCAGATGCAAATTGGAATCACTGCAAGTACACCTATTATGGTTAACTGTCACACTGCAGATGTATGATCCAGTCTTTTTCTCAACCTTGATAAGACAGGAGGATTTAGATGGGCAATGGAAACGTCGTAGCACAGAAGGCCACAGGCTGGTGCTGGGAAAAGGGATCGCTATAGCTCACTACTTGATGGTCGGCACAGAAATGGTGCGGCATATGGGCATATTTCTGTGTCGTATGACATTATGAAATACCTTTATGACTTTAGGAAAGAAAGCTGTATGACTTATGAAATACACTAGTAAGTACAATATTCAAATTTAAATAAGGGCCATATTCTTGATACTTCTGACACAAAGACAGACACAAAAAGCTGAAGTAACTCAGCGGGTCAGGCAGCATCTCTGGAGAAAAGGAATAGGTGATGTTTCGAGTTGAGACCCTTCTTCAGACATTCTGTAGAAGGGTCTCAACCCAAAACCCTCAGATGCTGCCTGACCCGCTGAGTTACTCCAACTTTTGGTGTCTATCTTCGGTTTAATCCAGCATCTGCAGTTGCTTCCTACACATTTTGTCTGTAGTTCTGTTCGGAAGATTTGACCCACCTTTTTCTTCTCAATATGGGATCTCGTGAGTGATGCTGTCACTTTGTTCCCCAGAGTGTTCCAAGATGTGAGATGCTATTTAAAGACCTTGTTGAATTTTCTTAATGTGCAATAACACACACAAGACTTCATTACTCTAATCAGCTAATTTAAATCAACTCAAGTGTTTGGCTTCTTTTCTCACTGCAGGAAAACATAGACCAGTTCAGTTCATGAAACTTACGTATTACATTAGAAATCAGGTTGCAAAAATTACACTAGAAACAGGAAGTCGATGCTGAAATATTTCTATTTATCCTGATGTGAATGAGCCCAGATATTTTGTGCCTTTCTTTTCAGAATTGCATCAATTGCGGTTCTTTAAGTTGTTATAGGTTTGTGTTCCTTAGTATTTGTGAAGTCAAGCAGAGATTACATTGAAAACTTATAAAGGGGAACTGGTGAGAAACGTGTAGAGATTTTGATCTAATTCCTGGAATTTTGTGTGGTCTCTTTATCATCCTCTTCGCTTCTCATTTCAGTTATATTCTAACATTTAGACCTTTACCCTTGTTGAGGGCTTGCATTTGTTGGTGGAGTTGGGGGACTGAGAGGGATTGATGCAAATAGAATCTCTTTGTGCTCTTGCTTTTGCAACGCTCCCACCCTCAAAGAGGAAGATATGTGAAGGCCTAGATCGAGTGATGTGGAGAGGATGTTTCCAGTAGTGGGAGACCCAAGGTCCAGAGGGCACAGCCTCAGAATAAAAGGGTGTACATTTAAAATGGAGATGAAAAGGAATTTCTTTAGCCAGAGGATGGTGAATTTATGGAATTCATTGCCACAGATAGCTGTGGAGGCCAAGTCATTTGGTATTTTTAAAGCAGAGATTCTTGATTAGTAAGGGTGTCAAAGGTTACCGAGTAAAGCAGAGGAATGGGGTTGAGAGGGAAGAATAGATCTGCCATGATCGAATGGTGGAACAGACTAGATGGGCCAAATGACCTAATTCTTCATATCGGGCAATCGAACCGTCCTCTCACCAATTTGAGAGCATTCCTGACCTCCCACTTGCCTCATTAGAGACCTTTGAACTATCTTTAATCGGACTTTACAGGATTTTCTCTTGCACTTATACGCTTGCATTTTTTATCCTGTGTCAGTACACTGTGTAGATGGCTTGATTGTAATTCATGTATAGTCTTTTCACTGACTGGATAGCATGCAACAATAATGCTTTTCACTGTACTGCGGTGCATATGACAATAATAAACTAAATTAATAAACTAATGTCTTATGGTCTTGTATATGATTTTCACCAGTGACAGCTGCCCCATCATATTTTCGTTTTCAGTTTGTAATGAGTACACTTCAAACTGATTGTGTGTGTGGCTCGTATATTGCCAAGACCCATACTATTAACTCATAACTCGCATGGCATGAGATTTTCATTATACCAAAGAAATGATTTTCATTCTTCATTCTCGCTATCTTTTGCAATACAACAATATTATTCAGCAAATGTTCTGTGTTTGAACTTCAGTTTACCATCCAAATAATGCTATTTTTAAGTGTATTTCAGTAAATTAGTTGAAGATTTTGCTTTTCTGCAATCAATGGAATTAGTTTCCCTTCATCCACCTCATCAATTGCTCTTAATATTATGAACATTTGTGGATTTTGGTTGAGAGAGAGCAGTGAGAAGTGAGGGTTGGGGCACTATCATGTTGGATGCTGTGGAAGGGTGAACTCCTGGTGTGACGAGATGGTAGATGATGATGATAGAGAATTCTAAGTTCATACCACTAGGTTGTAAGCTATCCAAGCAAAAAATGAGGCAAGGCAAGGCAACTTTATTTATATAGCACATTTCATACACGAGGCAGACTCAAAGTACTTCACATAAAAACATGTCATACAATAAAATGAAATAATAAAATAGAAGAATTAAAAGAAAAGAAAAGCAAAATTAAAAATGCATTATAAAAAATGCAAAAGTTAAAAGTGCAATGTAGTTAAGATTTAGCTGAAAGCTAAAGTAAACATAAAAGTTTTCAGTCTTGTTTTAAAAGTGGTCAAAGTTGAGGCAAGTCTTAAATCTTCAGGAAGTTTATTCCAGCTATTTGTTGCATAGTAACTAAAAAATGAGGTGTTGTTCCTTCACAAATTTGTCTCTGCTTATCATGCTCTGGATGTCTTGCGTGATGGATCTTTAAGGCTGCAGGTTTATCTGAGAGTACATGCATAAAAATCTCTGCCTAATGCCTCTTTCACCATGTGGAAGAATTTCTACTCCCTTGCTCAAGGTAGATAATTAAATGAAACATCATCCCGTAAGAATACTCTAAGAATGAAGGGGGGTCCTCATTGAAACTTACCAAATAGTGAAAGGCCTCGATAGGGTGGATATGGCGAGGATGTTTCCACTAGTGGGAGAGTCTAGGACCAGAGGCCTTAGCCTCAGAATAAAAGGATGTACCTTTAGAAAGGCGATGAAAATGAATTTCTTTATTCAGAGGGTGATGAATCTGTGAAATTCATCGCCATAGACGGATGAGGATATTTTTAAGGCGGAATTTGACCGATTCTTGATTAGTAAGGATGTCAGGGGTTATGAAGAGAAGGCAGAAGAAAGGAGTTGAGAGGGAAAGATAGATCAGCCATGATTGAATGGCGGAGTAGACTTGAAGCGCTGAATAGCCTAATTCGGCTCCTAGAACTTATGAACTTAGGAATACCTGCAAAAGGCTGCTTTTGTACAAAGGGGAAGATATGCACCATTGCAATATACAGAGCTGGCACCCAGGTGTTGCTGTAAATGATGCCAGATTGAATTCTATGTATGTGGGGGGGTTATAAATAAACGGCTTCACTTTTTGAAAACACAATGACCTGCGCAAAGTGTTCACACATCCTAACAAATTTGTCTGGTAAGCAGTATAACTTAATTGAGCCTGAGGCAGATTTACATTCTCTGTTCAGTTGAACCAGAGGGCAGTAAATATGAATCAGGCCTGTGATGGAAATGTCGATTCGCGGATTTTCTGCAGACAATATAGTATTTCTCGTGAACACTGAAATGATTTGGTTGTGGCGGAGGACAGTCCTGGCCTTGTTTATAACATTTGTGTGTGATGAGTTGTCGAGCCAACAGGCTGAGAGTGCTTCACTGAACCCACTGTTGCTGCCAGCATTGTCAAACAGGTGTCTCTTCTGCATTTCATTTGCCAAGACAGGGTTGTGAATGGTCTAGTCAACCAAGAACCACTTGGGACCCGATGAAAAATGTTCCTGCAGGCTGCTGCCAAAAATACTGGAGATATGGTAAATAGCGTGCAAAAGCCTTGCGACTTTATCATTGTACTGTATCTAGCAAAGACTGTATCATGCTATTTCACTGAAGGGGCTTTCTCCTCTCTAAATCATCTGCAGCCAAGAGATATTGAATTTGGTCCATGAGATAAGGGAACAATAATCTCTGTGAGGTGACTGGCAGCAAAGAGCAGCCATAGTGTGGAGTGAGGGATCCTTTGGGATAAAAACAGATTGATGAAGGGGCTGAAGTCGGGGGAGACACTCAGTTAATTCTGTGAAGCAACCAGGAATAAAGGTGCCGGAAGTTGTCTGCTGTCTGAACAAGTTAATCATCTTACTGCGGCCACAATTCAGATCTTGAATTTGTTTTTAAAAAAATGTAATATTTATTACAGTTTTTCTGCTAACAATTTAGAGAGCATTGCAAAATATAAAATAGAATTCGTTTTTTTTGTAAGCTGCAGTGATATGAATTTACCATGCAGGGCTACAAATATAAAAGGACATAATATACAACATAATTCAACACAGACGTCCAACACAGCATTCTTCACTGTGGTGGAAGGCAACACAGTTCAGACAGTCCTCCTCCTCCTTCCTTGTTCACCCGTGGTCATGCCCCTTACCCTCCGTAGTCGCCGCTACAGACGGCCCGATGTTCAAGCCCTCTGGTCGGGATGGTCGGAGCGCCGACGTCAGGACAGGTCGAGCACATCCCGCGGCCCGGAGCTCCCAAATCAGCCACCTCCTTACCAGAGACCATGGCTCCAAGATGTTGTAGGCCGCTGGCCAGTGGTCGAGGCGCTTCCCCGGCAAGGGGGTCCGCGATGTTAAAGTCCCCGCTGCTGAAGCTCTGGGCCTGACTGGGA
The DNA here is from genome assembly GCF_010909765.2 of Amblyraja radiata. Classification (NCBI taxonomy): domain Eukaryota; kingdom Metazoa; phylum Chordata; class Chondrichthyes; order Rajiformes; family Rajidae; genus Amblyraja; species Amblyraja radiata. Next base: position 34,093,554 of record NC_045957.1, on the reverse strand, counting down.
AAGAATTTGCTCAAGATTCCATTACCATCCAAGACTTCTATGATATAAAACCAAATTTCAATGTAAATTATAATATAATTGAGACAGAAATAGAATGCTGGAAAAACTTGCACGTGTGAGGTGGTCGAATGTAAGGGGAAAATATACAATTTATGTCATGACCCTTAACAGCACTGATGTACAGAGGGTCCAAGTCCATAACTCCCTGAGAGTGCCAATGCAATTAGATAGGGTGGTAAAGAGGAAAATAGTTTGCTTGCTTTCATAGATCGGGGCATTGAGTATAAGAGTGAGGAAGTCATGGTGCAGCTTTATTGGTTAGGCAGCATTTAGTGTATAAAGAGCAGTTCTGGTCACCCCATTACAGAAAGGATTTGAAGGCTTTGGAAAGAAGTGGTCTACCAGACCGATGTGTAGGAAGGAACTGAAGATGCTGGCTTATACCGAAGATAGATGCTGGAGTAACTCAGCGCGACAGGCAGCATCTCTGGAGAGAAGGAATGGGTGGTGTTTCGGGTCGCGACCCTTCTTCAGACTAGTCGGGGTAAAGGGAAATGAGAGATACAGATAGTGATGTAGAGAGATGTAGAACAAATGAATGAATGATATGCCAAAAAGTAACGATTGTGAAGGAAGCAGGCCATTGTTAGCTGTTTGCAAGGTGAGAACGGAACTTCGCACCAGGTTCCTGTTCTCCTTCCCGTTGTGTTTTGCTCAAGATTCCAGCATCTGCAGTCCCTTATGCCTTCTGCCGCACTTAATCAGCATGTAAAATAGTAACCCTTGGAAGCATGGTGGTTAAATCACTGGACTAATAAACAGGGGCATGGACTTCTAGGCCAAAGATATGAGCCTGGCAAGCAGCAAAAAAGTCTAAATTCAATTAGTTATATGTATTGGAATAAAAAATCAGTTTCAGTGATGGTCGTCATGTCTCTGGTGAAACCCAAGTCAGTGGTGATATCCAGTCTCGTCTGTTAACGCCGTTTACTCTTTCCTCTTCTTTGAAATGGCCTGGCTTTCCAGTCAGGTCAAGAGGCAATTAAAGACCATCTTTAAATGTTGGTTTTGCCCAGGACGTTGACACCCTGAAGAATAAGTTAAAATTTAGAAAAATACCTTTGCAAAATTCTGATCTCTTTCAGAAGAGGGTTTCTAGTCCTGCCGTCAGCATGTACAAAAGCACAAGCCAAGGCTCTCTGTCTGTGCCTGATCCCGTGGGATCATCCGTCAGCAAATTCTGACGCGCTGCATGTGAAACAGTCTGAGCAGCGAAAGATACAGTCCTCGGAAGCAAGTAAAGGCACAGACACTCGGTGGATGTGACCTTTCTCTAAGAAAAATGTCATTTGTTTCTGATGGCTTGACAAATTGGGGCTGTCTGGTCTTTAACTGGATGTCATTGAATCTGTGCTGAAGGCAACGTACATAAAATGCCATTTTGAATCGCACGAAGGGAAACCTTTTGACCCATCTGTGTTTTTTATCCTGTTGCACTTCATCTGGAGCTGCCTACTGTAAACTCATTTCCTTGCCCGTTCTCAGTAGCTTTTCAATTATTTATCCAGTTCCCGTTTAGATGATGGCGATGCAGTGTTTAGGGGCAGGAATGCATGCTGGCCTTGCTAATGATATGCCAAAAAAATAATTACGGTGTTAAAAAATTCAGTATTCCAAATTCTAATCAGCTTCTTCCAAAAAATAAATCATTAATCCTTAATCTTTTTTAATTTTGTTATCAAAGCAGCAAACCAAATTTTATCTGTTCATTGTATGAACACCATTTGTAATCGCAAATCAATGTTAAAACAGCTTTAAATTGTCATTTCCCCCCCCCCCAATAAAATCTAGCCGCTGAAATTTGTGATTTTATCAGGACAATAACCTCTTATTTCACCTGTTTCCATGAATCTGCTTTACTCTTTTCCCGGTAGTATTTCTCTCTGTTAAAACAAAGTGCTCAAATCTACCAATAGAATGCATATTGTGGCTGAAGGGTATGGCATTGCACGATGCAGAAGGTCATTTAACACAGTGGCTCCCAGTATTTTGGCTCCCAGCAGTGCAACTGCACTCCCAATAGTGCAGTTGCATGAGTGCATGCCCCTATTCTTTCTTCAAGGTCCTACGAATCACTCTCTCTGCAGCCCGTCCAATTCCCCTTTGATAACTCTAATTCTGCTTCTGTCACTCCTGCAGGCTGCAATTTCCAAATCACACCAAGTCTGCGTGAAATGTTTTCACTGCATCCATCCCTTTTGTATCTTTTACGCAAAATTTTAAACACATTTCTCCTGCTCCTTGGGCCATCTGTTAAAAGGGAACACGCCCCTCTATTTGCTTCATCCAAACCAGTTGTGATCTTGTACACACCTTGTGGCGTCGGGGACGTTGCCGGGATTGGCAGTGAACACATCGACACTCACAGTCGGGTGCACTCGCGTGATATCTTTTATTTACAATCGTAAGAAAGTCCAGTACTGCCCGGGGGTGCTGTCCCTCACTGTCAGAACGCATGTGAGATTTTTAGTTTAGAGATACAGCACGGAAACAGGCCCTTCGGCCCACCGAGTCCACGCCGACCAGCGATACCTGCACATTAACACTATCCTACACTACTAAGGACAATTTACACTACAATATCAAGCCAATTAACCTACAAACCTGTAAGTCTTTGGAGTGTGGGAGGAAACCGAAGACCTCAGAGAAAACTCACGGGGTCACGGGGAGAACGTAAAACTCTGTACAGACAGCACCCATAGCCGGGATCGAACACGGGTCGCCATCATTTTAAGGCAGCAACTCTACCGCTGCACCACTGTGGCTGCCCACGAGATGATGCTGGCGATCTTGGAGTTGTCCCGGCAGCTTAGTCCTGGTCTTCAAATGACAAGGCATGATGATCTCAGGCTTCCTCGGTCACTGCCTCAGAATAAAAGAACGTTCCCTTAGGAAGGAGACAAGGAGGAATTTATTTAATCAGAGGGTGGTGAATCTAAGGAATCCATTGGCCCAGAGGGCTGTGGAGGCCAAATGAATGGATATTTTTAAGAGAGAGATGGACAGATTGTTGATTAGTGCGGGTGTCAGGGGTTATGGGGAGAAGGCAGGAGAATGGAGTTGGGAGAGAGAGGGATTGATCAGCAATAATTGAATGGTGGAGCAGATTTGATGGGCCGAATGGCCTGATTCTTCCCCTTTCACTTATGACATGAACTTCTTCCTGCAGTTCTCCCTTGATTGGAGAGGAGATGCTGATGGTACAGGTTTCTTCTTGGCGGCTCAGCTTTGGGCTTGAAGAGGAGACTGGCGGTCTTTGGATTATCATGGCGGACAGTATTTACGTGTGTGTGTGTGTTCTTTGATCTTTGTCTGTGGGCAGGAAGAGGTCCTGCCATCTCTGACGTGCCCAATCCACTCAGTCGTAGCCTCGGGTAAAGGCACTGGCTGTCTAAGGCGTCTTTCCTGGCAGTCCAATCTTGACCACTAAGCCCAATGGCTTAGTCTTCCTGCAACAGGGGCACACAGATAGCAGGGAGACACTCCACTTTGTCTCCCTTCCTTGTTCCCTCTGTTCTCTATCTCATCGTTCTCTATCTATGTTGTCTATGTCTTTCTCTTTATCTATATCTGGGAAGCTATTTAATGATGCATTTGTAAATTCTTGGCTAAATCAATTGGATCTGATAAACCTAGCTATGTCCTCCAGAGATGCTGCCCGCTGACTTACTCCAACATTTTGTGCCTTGTTTTTACGTAAGGAAACAGATGTCATACAACCAGTTTCAGGTTTATTTTAAATAGTTACCGACTGCATGGATAGGACCATCCAGTAGACGCTATTTATTTTGACTTAAAAAGAGAATATTATAATGTGGGAGAGATGCAGACAGGAACAACATTGTTTTGATGGGGTAAGAGAGGAAGGACAACGCAAATTGAAATGTTGGAAAAATATAGGTCACGTCTAGGAAAGTCTCGAAGTGGAAGAGTTCTTTTGTAGCATTGGAGGCTGTCCAAAAGATATTCTCCAGGCTAATTTCATGAGATAAGAAGATTGAAAAGAGAGGCTAAATGGGTTGAACCTGTATTCTTTTGAGTTTAGAAGAATGAGCAGCAATCTTATTGATAGATAACAGATCCTAAGTGGGCGTAGCAAGATAGCTGGCCGTTTTCACTGATGGGAGACGTGGTTTCCACATACGGGGGCAGTCATTTAAAACCGAGGTAGGTAGAGATTTCTTCTCACAGAGCATGGCGTATCTCTGGAATTCTCTCCCTTGGAGATCCACAAAGGCTTGATCATTAGAAGTATTTAATGTGGGGGTAGATATATTTTAAATGGTCAGGGAATTGAGAGCTATGAGGGTTCTAACACAGAGGAGGAGTTAGGGCATGGCATAGATCAGCCATGATTCTTGAATGGTGAGGCAGGCATGAAGAGTCAGATGGCCTACTGTTGCACTGTTCTTGCGTTCTTGTGTGTGTAGCAGATGCCCCTAGGCAGATGAACATTGACCGTTCTGAATTCTTGGTTGATTTATCTGTGGTTAATCCTAAATTTGTCTCGTGTTATGTTATGTATATTCTAAACCCTCCATCCCTTCTTAATTTACAGTTAAGAAAAACAGGGATTCAGCATGGAAACAGCTCTATCCCACCCCCCCCTTCCCCCGAGCCCTCGCTGAGCACCCATCATCCACCTATTTACACTCTTATTAAATTTCTCCTATCACTTTTAATTCACAAAGTCCCAATTTTTCACTGGCCAGTTTTCTTTCCTCATAAAGCACCCAGGCTGTTATTTTTGTATCAGGAGATGGTTTGCCTGTTGTTTCAGACATTCGAACACGCCTTGCTGCTGGGTGACTGAAGCCAAGGCTGGCTGAGGCAGTACTGTGATTGTATTGCCTGCTCTAGTCTGCTCCCACATTGGTCTAGGTAACAATGGGGGAGCTTGGTCTCAAGGGAAGATGCTAAATATACATTTCTGTCTGCCTATTACTTACAAATCGAGGAAAAGCAGAATAGTGTTTTTTTTAGCAGAATATGTACGAAGTCATTTGCTTGATGTCTACAGTCAAAACTGTGAAGATACGAAACCAGGGTAGATACAACATTTAGGTAATGTTTGTTTTTCAGGTTTTCAAAGTATTTGTAAAATAAATGCCCTTTTAACTAATTTGATTTGAATGGAATAAAGGGCACACAGTGACTCAGTAACTCAGTAACTCAGTGGGTCTGGCAGCATCTCTGGCGAACATGGATAGGTGACGTTTGGGTCAGAATTCTTCTTCTTCGTTCTTTTATCCATGTTCTCCAGGGATGCTGCTTGACCTGCTGAGTTACTCTGGCATTTTGTGTCTTTTTTTGTAAACCAACATCTGCAGTTCCCTGTTTCACCATTTTTGATATGAATGGTTTTCCTGAGTGAGGTGAAATGTGTCTGCAATGTCTAGTTCTGAGAATGGTCAAGTGCTTTTGGAAGAAGGGTCAGTGAGCAGATCACCATGGAACTAAATGAGTAATTGAACCCTCAATTGCAGTTTTTAATCAGGCCTTTATACAGAGACATGAACCTCCAGGAAGAGGCATTTTGGCCCATTGAGAACCATTATGACTCTTTGGAGGTGCAATCCACCTTGTCCAGCTCCCCTTCCCTCATTACATACCTCTGTAAAACCTTTCCTTCCAAGGAGTTCTCTGGGTTAGAAAGGTCAGCAGAAGTGTTTTCATGCAAAGTGCTATTTGAATGAGTTTTATTATAGCAGACACTACTGAAACCGGATGAATTACAGAATTTGGGAGCATTTGTTTGGAAAAGATCCACATCAGCCCTGGCACAGTGTACCTAAGAGCCTGTCCCTGTACTGCATCTGTATATGATCCAATAGAAACAAAAAAAAAGCACTGCTTTTTAAACTGTACATGAGTGTTTTTTCTCTTCCTCCCAAGAGATGAAACGATAATTTTCACTTTATGGTCTACTTTCAGTAATTTGATAATGTATCAAGCCACATAATTCAAGCTGAAACATTCCAATTTGCATCGAGTGTGTTGATATTTCTGGGCTGTTTTGGATAATGCATTTTGGTTGACAGAAAAATTGCTTAAAAGGATTTATGCCATTTAAAAATACAACAATTCCTATCCTTGTGCATTAACGATTTAAAAGAGTAAATTCAAAGGTTCAGATCAAACGAGTGTACTGCATGAAGACTGAAACAAGTGTCATTCCTCGGGGTGGGCCTGAGTTCTGCACGCAGCTCGTGACACCTGAAAGTGGCTTCATTTGTGCATTTGTTCATGCCTCATGGATGCTGTTGGTTAGATCAGCATTTATTGCCATAACCAATTGCCTCTGAACTGATGACAGATCAGTTAATTGAGGATCACTCTCAATGCTGTGGGTCCAGGAGCAGAGAGCAACACTTCTCTCTGAAATGCACCAGAGAACCACCAGTGTAGGACGATGGATACCAGTCCATAGAAACATAGAAAAATAGGTGCAGGAGTAGGTCATTTGGCCCTTCGAGCTAGCCATTCAATATGATCATGGCTGATCATCTAAAATCAGTACCCCATTCCTGCTTTTTCCCCATATCCCTTGATTCCTTTAGCCCTAAGAGCTAAATCTAACTCTCTCTTGAAAACATCCAGTGAATTGACCTCCATTGCCTTCTGTGGCAGAGAATTTCACAGATTCACAACTGTATGGGTGAAAAAGTTGAAGAAGTAATTGACCTCTGGTGTGCCACATCCCTTACTAGCACTGAATTGTGGTAATGCTGGAATTACCACAATAGTATTCTGGAGACTATTCTTCCAAGTTAAAAATCTTCTTAATACTATCAATTGGGTTTAAGGTATACATGATGAGCCATAATGCAAATTGTAACTTATCCCCTTATATTGATTTAGGTTCTTTTTAGAAAAAGATGATTTATTAAAAACTGATAAGAAAGAAGTGCCTTTTATTCCATAGCTTTATTTTTGATCTATTTCAGCTTCGGGCTTCTTTTTTATTAAACTCTTGCATCTACGCAGTACAATGCAATCTAAAATATTAGATGCTACTTTTCCTAGATATGGTAAAAGTGCTGATGGAGCAATAAATGTCAGCTGCAAATCCCAATAGAATTCTTCATCTAAGTAATCGTGGATTATTTGACAACAAATAAATGGCATTCCATTTCCTCCCCAGAATTCTGGCTCTGGAAAAGTAATTTGCTCTGCTTTTTTTTTAGTTTAGGGTAAGAAATATTAAGCCTATAATGTCGTTTTGCGTTGCGTAAATCATATGAAACTTGATGCTCCGTGAGGTGCATAATTACATTACAAATTATAGCAACTGAGTTTAGCCTGACCAACACATTGAGGTATGGCTCGAATGCTAGACTTTATAGCATGTCTGATATTTTCCACCGAGCTGTATGGAATATGGTTATTGTAGCGTTGCAGCATGGAAACAGGCCCTTCGGCCCACCGAGTCCACGGCAGCTATTCGATCGCCCATACACTAGTTCTGTGTTCTACACATTAGGGGCAATTCACAGAAGCCAATTAACCTACAAACCTGCACATATTTGGAATGTGGAAGGAAACCAGGACACCCGGAGAAAACCCAGGTGGTCACAAGGTGAACGTGCAAACTTCACACAGACACCATCCGAGGTCGGGATTTGACCCAGATCACTGGCGCTGTGAGGCAGCAGATGTGCCAATATGCCACCTTTTACCATGGTGCCACCCTGTACAATGTGCCATTGTACAGTCCCTGCAAAATTCATCTGGTTTCATGTGGAGAAAGTGAGAGCAAGTCACAGGACTAAGCTGGAAAGGGTGCGGAGAAGATTTACGAGGATGTTGCCAGGACTCGTGGGCCTGAGCTATAGGGAGAGGTTGAGCCAGCTGGGACTCTATTCCTTGGAGTGGAGGAAGATGAGGGGTGATCTTATAGAAGTGTGCAAAATCATGAGAGGAATAGTTTGGGCAAACGCACAGAATCTCTTGACCAGAGTAGGGGAATCGAGAACCAGAGGACATAGGTTTAAGGTGAGAGGGGAGTGATCAGAGCCTGAGGGGTAACCTTTTCACTAATACTGGTAGGTAAATGGACTGAGCTGCTGGAGGAAGTAGTTGAGGGAGATACTATCATAACGTTTGCGAAACATTTAGACAGGTACATGGCTAGGCCAGGTTTAGAGAGATATATGGGCCAAATGCAGGCAGGTGGGACTAGTGTAGATGGGACATGTTGGTCGGTGTGGGCAAATTGGGCCGAAGGGCCTGTGTCCACGCTGTGTAGCTCTATGACTCCATGATTGTATGACTAAACAGAAAGCTATGGGAAGTGCTTGAATGTAGTAAATAATTGACTGTGATGAAATATGTGTGCATCAAATTTTAATGCAAGGATGGACTGGATAGTGGCGACCTTTAGCTCGTGATTCTCAGGAGACCCCCAACGAACTGCAATGCATTTTTCATTTGTCTCTGCCTTCTGCATCTGTGCATTGAAATGTTGAAATTAGAGGTCAACGAAACCAACTGCTAAATCCAGAGGTGACACATAAGCATGCTGAGTTGACCAGGTCCACTGTGTAAATATATTATTTGTTCGTAATTTTTTAATTTTCTTAGTTACGTTTACTTGTACTTTTAAAAATGTCTTTAATCATTGGAAATAGCTTGAAATGGTTCAGAGAGTGTTGATCTGGAGCTGGGACCTCAGGGCCCATCACCTGTGGGCCATTCGTCATTCGTAGCTGGTTTATATAGACAGCATGGAAACAGGCTTTTCGTCCCACCGAGTTCATGCCAACCGTCGATCACCTGTTCATTAGTTACATAGAAACATAGAAAACAGGTGCAGGAGTAGGCCATTCAATATGATCATGGCTGATCATCCAAAATCAGTACCCCGTTACTGCTTTCTCCCCATATCCCTTGGTTCCATTAGCCCTAAGAGCTATATCTAACTATCTTGAAAACATCCAGTGATTTGGCCTCCATTGCCTTCTATGGCAGAGAATTCCACAGATTCATGACTCTCTGGGTGAAAAAGATTTTCCTCATAGTCCTAAATGGCCTACCCCTTATTCTTAAACTGTGACCCCTGGTTCTGGACTCCCCCAACATCTAGCCTGTCCAATCTCTTAAGAATTTTATATGTTTCCATAAGATCCCCTTCTAAATTCTAGTGATTATAAGCACAGTCAGTCCAGTCTTTTCATCATATGTCAGTCCCGTCAGATGCAACTAAATTTAAAGTAGCTCTTTCTTCCCAAAACCCCTTCTGGCTTAAGTCCTCCCTTCACCACCTCCAGTTTAAATTCCATTTGGAATATTTTGGAGGACCAAAAAACCAAGAACCAAGAACCACCATCCCGGGATTCTATATTATCCTAGTTTCACTTCCACTCCCTACACACTGGGGGCAATTTACAGTAGTCAATTAAACTACATACACATTTTGGAGTGTGGGAGGAAACCAGAGTGCCTGGAGAGATTCCACGCGGTCACAGGGAGAATGTGCAAACTCCACTCAGCCAACACCGGTAGTTGGGATCGAACCCGGATCTCTGGCACTTTGAAGCAGCAGTTCTATCTCTGCACCACTGTGTGCTTTGTCAGATGGGTGTAGTATCCCGGCTTCACAAAGGATATCTGCCTGAAAATGTTAGCTTGTCTTCTTTAATGGCTGCAGCCGCATGGAACCGCAGATGCTAGTTTACACGGAAAAATACACCAAGTGCGGGAATATCAGGTGAAGCAGCATCACTTATCGACATACTCTAGAGACCTGCTGCATGACCTGCTGAGTTACTCCAGCGTTTTGTGTCTTTTTTTTCCTCCTATAGCTACTATCGTGACCTTCCAATATTTTGTTTCCATTTTAGTTTGCAAAATGTAATTATTAAATTCAAAAACCTCTTCGTTCTGTGGGTTTTCACATCTTGTGGCAATGTAACCTCACGGAACCATAACATTTGAGGGCGGCCATGGTTAAAGGAAATAAGTGGGGTGAGTGTGGGCCATTTTGTGCACTGGACGGTTTTAACTTTATAACTTGTAATACCTTCATTAGTTCAAAGGTTATAGGAGCAGAATTAGACCATTTGGCCCATCAGGACTACTCCACCATTGGCTGATCTATCTCTCCCTCTCGAGCCCATTCTCCTGCCTTCTCCCCAGAACCCCTGACACCCGTACTAATAAAGAATGTGAACTTGTTGCGATCTCTATGTTGCTGTAAACTAACATTAAAGCAAAGCCCTTGTTATAAGATGGTTATAAGAGTAGGTAAGTTCATATTTGGAGCAGATAACCAGAGATATAGATGGTGATGTGGAGAGATATAGAACAAATGAATGAAAGGTGTGCAAGTACCAAAAAAGTAACCATGTTAAGGGAATCGTGTTGGATGAGAACGGGAACCTGGTGCAATTTGGGTGGGGGAGGGATAAGGAAAGAGGGAATGCCGGGGTTACTTGAAGTTAGAGAAATTAATATTCATACCACTGCGGTCTAAGTTGTCCAAGTGAAATATGAGATGCTGTTCCTCCAATGTTCGATTAGCTTCACTCTAACATTGGACGGGGCCCTAAGGGCTTGTCCCACTTTCACGACCTAATTCACGACCTCTGCCGAGTTTTCCCTTGACCCATACTCGCAGCATGGTCGTCACGAGGTCGTAGGTAGGTCGTGATGCTAGTCGTAGGTACTCATGGCATCAATTAGGTTGGAGCGTTTTTCTAGCCTGATGAAAAATGTCCATGAGTAAAAAAGGCCGTGAATTAGGTCGTGAAAGTGGGACAGGCCCTTTTGATAGACACACACAAAAAGCTGGAGTAATTCAGCAGGACAGGCAGCAAATCTGGAGAGAAGGAATGAGTGATGTTTAGGTTCGAGACCTCACACATTCCTTCTCTCCAGTGATGCCTGTCCCACTGAGTTACTCCAGCTTTTTTTTTGTCTATCTTCGGTTTAAACCAGCATCTGCAGTTCCTTCCTACACAATGGAGGGGGCCTAGGACAGGAAGGTCAGTGTGGGAATGGGAAGGGGAATTAAAGTGTTTGGCAATTCGGACTTCACTCGCATTGTTGTCTGACCGTTCTTACTCTCTCTTACCTTTTCTGATGATGATGGAAGTGCCTCCTATTTATAGAGCTTCCATCTTTATTAAATTGAAATGATTGGACTTGGTAGATAATTCATTTTGACAGCAATTACAAGCCCAGAGCCAATGCATAATTCATTGTTGATTGCTTGGATGAAAGTGCCTGTGTTAGGCTGCTGGTGCGCAGCCAGCTTGGGTTTATCCTCGACCAGTCCCACTGAAACAAATTGCAGCAGGTTTTATCCAGCAAAGTGATCACTTACGAGGCTGAGGATTTCAGGAGTCTGTGACCCAGCGTGCCCTGATTTAGTGCCAGCACAGCTGTCGTGATGGCAACTGATCCAGCCTCAAAATGCAGACATTTATTCTGTGTGCTTCCATTTAATGACGGCTTGTTTCCTCTCATTTGCAGGGGACATCACGCAGAAAGGGTATGAAAAGAAGAAATCCAAACTGCTCGGGGCTTACCTGCCGCAACCTCCAGGTATGTTAAGTCACCTGCAGAAAAAGCACAGCCATTTAAAACATCAAACCCAAAAACCCAAAAGGATTTGAGTATAGGAGCAGGGAGGTTCTACTGCAGTTGTACAGGGTCTTGGTGAGACCACACCTGGAGTATTGCGTACAGTTTTGGTCTCCTAATCTGAGGAAAAACATTCTTACCATAGAGGGAGTACAGAGAAGGTTCACCAGACTGATTCCTGGGATGTCAGGACTTTCATATGAAGAAAGACTGGATAGACTCGGTTTGTACTCGTTAGAATTTAGAAGATTGAGGGGGGATCTTATAGAAACTTACAAAATTCTTAAGGGGTTGGACAGGCTAGATGCAGGAAGATTGTTCCCGATGTTGGGGAAATCCAGAACAAGGGGTCATAGTTTAAGGATAAGGGGGAAATCTTTTAGGACCGAGATGAGAAAAACATTTTTCACACAGAGAGTGGTGAATCTGTGGAATTCTCTGCCACAGAGGGTAGTTGAGGCCAGTTCATTAGCTATATTTAAGAGGGAGTTGGATGTGGTCCTTGTGGCTAAAGGGATCAGGGGGTACGGAGAGAACGCAGGTACGGGATACTGAGTTGGATGATCAGCCATGATCATATTGAATGGCGGTGCAGGCTCGAAGGGCCGAATGGCCTACTCCTGCACCTCATTTCTATGTTTCTATGTAAAAAAGAAATGTGAAGTAAATGGTAGCTTGCCGAATGAACATTAGTTTGAATTTGCTACTCAGTTGAAATGGTAAATATGTATGCTGTTATTTTAAAAGTGGGTTTTAAGTTTATTTGCATTATAATAAGAATGTAATAACTGTAGGTTGTTATACTGTGTATATGAGTGGTTTTCATTCACAAGCATAGGAAGAGGCCATGGCCTATGATGTCTGAGCCTGATAATTGCTAGTTTCTAAGTCCCCCCCCCCCCGTCCCCCCGTCCCCCCCGTCTAGTTTCAGTAAAAACACTGAACTAAATTTTATTTGACCAAAAGAGCGTCACAGATCACACCCTGTACATATCCCACCGCGGGTTCGATCCTTGCGTCTATCTGTTCAAGCCCTCTAGGCCTCGTGCCGACAGAGGCACTCCAGAAGTGTACACGGTACTGAGCGCTCTTCCAGAAGATCGACCCTGAGCCTCGTGATCACGGACTTTTATATTCCCTGCGTACTCGAGGGCCGAACAGCACGGGCGTTGCCTCTTAATCACCCAATTACAAATATCGATTAACCCCATACATAACAGGCATTCCCCTAACCCAATGATACAACAATTCAATACATTGTATTCACTACAGACTTCGAGGTGAAGTTAACTTGGAAACATTTACCCTGATTAACGGAACTCCCAGACAAGGCTCAATACCTCATCCAATCAACACTTAGCAGAGTCAGACTCTGCAACATTATTTACAAACTATTTACAAAGCGTATGTCTGGTTCGCAGCCATCCAATTCTGCATTTAGCACCAGATTGACAGGGTTTGCAAGGCTTCCCATTCTTTGCTTGCAAATTGTATCTAAGTTCCAGACTCCCTGGCACCTCTCGCAGCCTGTCCCAGCTCTGCAGAGAGCAATTCCAATTTGACCAAATCTCCCAGCAACCCTGAAACATAACCCCATTTTGACGCCCTAGCTGGTCCAATTTAGCCAGGATTAACAAGCCGACCATGATGCTAATTGCTGATGTTAATATGCATCTCAGCAGTCCATATCCCTTCATCCCCTGCCTGTTATTGTGCCTGTTTAGATACCTCTTAAACATTGCTGTCGTATTTGCTTCCCCCTCGCATCCACCAACAGTGCGTTCCAGGCACTGAACATGAGAAGTTCTCTGACGAACATGACTTCCTGACTTTTATACTTAACACCACGACCAATGGAGGCAAGCATGCTGCATGCCTTCTTCACCACCCATTCCAGTTGTGTTGCCACATTCAGGGAGCGATGGACTTGATCCCCAAGATCCCTCTGCACACCTATGCTCTTAAGGGCCTTCCCATTTACAGTAAAGTGTAGGAAGGAACTGCAGATGCCGGTTTAAACCGAAGATAGACACAAACAGCTCATAGGGTTTAATACCGACAAGTATGTGGGGTTGCACTTTGGAGAGGCAAATGTAAGAGGGAAGTTTACAGTAGATGGAAGATAGACACAAAATGCTGGAGTAACTCAGCAGGACAGGCTGCATCTCAGGAGAACTCTGAAGAAGGGTCTCAACCCGAAACGTCACCCATTCCTTCTTTCCAGAGATGCAGCCTGTCCCGCTGAGTTACTCCAGCATTTTGTGTCTATCTTCCATTTACTATAAACTTCCCTCTTACATTTGCTTCTCCAAAGTGCAACCCCACATACTTGTCAGTATTAAACCCCATCTGCTATTTCTCTGCCCACATTTCTAACGGCTCTCATCCTGCTGAATACGTTAACAACCATCCCTACTTTCCCAAACTCTGCCAATTTTTGCATTGTCGGCGTACTTACTTCATCAGCCCACCTACAATAGACAATAGACAATAGGTGCAGGAGTAGGCCATTCGGCCCTTCGAGCCAGCACCGCCATTCAATGTGATCATGGCTGATCATCCCCAATCAGTACCCCGTTCCTGCCTTCTCCCCATATACCCTGACTCTGCTATTTTTAAGAGCCCTATCTAGCTCTCTCTTAAAAGCATCCAGAGAACCCGCCTCCACCGCCCTCTGAGGCAGAGAATTCCACGGACTCACAACTCTCTGTGAGAAAACGTGTTTCCTTGTCTCCATTCTAAATGGCTTGCTCTATATTCTTAAACTGTGGCCCCGAGTTCTGGACTCCCCCAACATCGGGAACATGTTTCCTGCCTCTAGCGTGTCCAAACCCTTAACAATTTTACGTTTTATACAAATATACGTTTTCATCTAATCTTCAAAAACGTTGAGCATTGTTAATAAGTAGGAGATGCTGAGTGATGAGCAACCTACAGCAAGGCCATTTATTATATGAGCAGAAGGGGACAGTATAAGAAAAAGGAACTGCATTTGTTCATTTGCCACCCGTGCATGCTCTGTCATTCAATGAGACGGTAGCTGAATCTTTACCTTAGTGACACTATCCCGGATGAACCCTAGGTCTGTTAGTTCCTTTTATGTCTGAAAATCTAAGAGCATCATAGTAAAGACACAAGACGAGCCTTCACTGGCTCAATTATGTGGCTGTGATATTTTACAGACGTTTTGTAGGGATTTTAAAATAACAGAAATAATAAGTCTCCAATGTTTAATGTTCGTTGCATGGCTCAGTTGATGCCAAGATAAGGATGACACGTACTCCTTTGTATCTATAAAGTGATGGATACCAGAAAAATTAGACTTCTGCTAACTTCCTAAAGCATTCAAAGACATCCACATTGTCAACTGCTCCATTATCAATGCCAGCACAACATTTATCTAAGCCAAAATGAACCAGTCAACTTGCTACATGTTCCAAATATAAGTTGGGGACATTTGCCCCCTGTCCCACTTAGGAAACCTGAACGGAAACCTCTGGGGACTTTGCGCCCCACCCAAGGTTTCCGTGCGGTTCCCGGAGGTTGCACGTGGTTGCCGGAGGTTGCAGGTAGTGGAAGCAGGTAGGGAGACTGACAAAAACCTCCGGGAACCTAACTCCGGGAACATATACACTGTTTGCCTCAACTATTCCACTTTACAAATATTTCTCCTGATTTCCTGCTCCAGTGTCAGTTATGAACATTAAACAATGAAAACTATTTTTGTCTGAACTCTGTTGGCTTTTGGAGATGGTAAATTTGGCAGTGATGGATCTTACTTATGGGATGTGTTCCTGACAAGTCCAACCTTTACCCTGCACACTTGGGATTATTGTGTATTGAAGAAAGTCTGGCGGGGGAAGGCTTTGACGGGGTATGGAGTTTTGAAGGCAATAAGATCAGGTGTTATAAATAGTTAACAGCAATACTTCTTTCTTTATAAAATTCAAGTTTGTGAATAATTGGGCACGGTTAGCTCATCCTATTAATAAACCAAATTATTTTTAAGATGACAACAATTATTTTTAATGATCACTGCAGAGATCTCCATATAGATTTTTGTAATATTACAGCAGATTTCAGGTTACAATCGATCTCTGCATGCTTTGTTTAGCACTGTTATTTGCTGGATTGTTAGCAGTTCCAAGTTTACAATTACATCAAATATTACAGTAAGTCGTCCTAAACTAATAGCACCTGATCATCAGAAGAAGGGTCTCGACCCGAAACGCCACCCATTCCTTCTCTCCAGAGATGCTGCCTGTCCCGCTGAGTTACTCCAGCATTTTGTGTCAACCTTCGATTTAAACCAGCATCTGCAGTTCTTTCCTGCACCTGATTGTCTACTTAGTTTAGACCCTTATCTGAACTCCTTAAATGTAGGTTAATTTCAAAATTTACATCTTTCTTTCTGTTACGAATTTCTAACTTCACATCTCCAGCCTGTTATTTTTTTTATTACTTAACTTTTATTTTGCTGTAGGATGTGAATTTTCGCCTATAGATAGGTGTAAAATATGACATACTTTGCTGGTCTTTTATTCTTCTTCGCTGCTTTCAGAAGTGGCAGCAACTAAAAGATTTCTGATCTTTTCAAATGATGCAGCCGTGCTGCTCATACGCACTCAGGACGTTGGTTCAGTCTAGGGAATCATTCAAGCCAGACAATAGCCAGTGAAACCATCTGCACTCTAATCTGTTATTATTGAATATTGTTGAAGTACTCCAGGTGAAGGAGGGAGCTACTTGAAAGAGGAACAAATATATCATGACAAATCTATATGAAAGCTGATCTGGCCATCACTGGAGTATTGTGTCCTGTTCCTTCAGAGAAGCGGCAGAAGAGATTTATCAAGATCTTAAGGAGAAGGGAGGACTGGAGAAACTGAGGTTGTTCTCATTGGAACGAAGGAAGTTGTGGGGAAAACTGCTAGAGATATTCACAAACATAAAATCATCAACATGAGTGGCGAGAGGAGAAGCGAGTTCCTATTTTTGCACGAGTCAAGCCCTTGTAGGCTTACAGCGCCAGAGACCAAGGTTCGATCCTGACCATTGGTGCTTAAGAAGGAACTGCAGATGCTGGAAAATCGAAGGTAGACAAAAGTGCTGGAGAAACTCAGCGGGTGCGGCAGCATCTATGGAGCGAAGGAAAAAGGCAACGTTTCGGGCCGAACCCCTTCTTCAGAGGGTTTCGGCCCGAAACATTGCCTTTTTCCTTCGCTCCATAGATGCTGCCGCACCCGCTGAGTTTCTCCAGTACTTTTGTCTACCTGACCATTGATGCTGTCTGTACGGAGTTTGTACGTTCTCCCTGTGACCCCATGGGTTTTCTCCGTGTGCTCCAGTTTCCTCCCACACTCCAAAGACGGACAGGTTGGTAGGTTAATTGCCTCAGTAAAAGTTGTAAATTGTCCCTAGTTTGTAGGGATCACTGGTTGGCACGGACTCAGTGGGCCGAATGGCCTGTTGCCTTGCTGTATCTCTAAACTAAACTAAGAGAACTCACAGTCATTAATTGAAGGTGATTGGTAAGTGATCTAAAACTGGCATAAGGGGAAGATAAGGTACAGAAAAATGCTGGAGAAACTCAGCGGGTGCAGCAGCATTTATGGAGCGAAGGAGATAGGTAACGTTTCGGGCCGAAACCCTTCTTCAGACTGATAGGGGGTGGCGGGGAGTAGGAAGGAAAAAGGGAGGAGGAGGAGCCCGAGGGCTGGGGATGGGAGGAGACAGCTCGAGGGCTAAGGAAGAGGAGGAGACATCAAGGGCTAACAAAACTGGGAGAATTCAATGTTCATGCCCACCGGATGCAGGCTCCCCAAGCGGGATATGAGGTGCTGTTCCTCCAATATCCGGTGTTGCTCACTCTGGCAATGGAGGAGACCCAGGACAGAGAGGTTGGATTGGGAATGGGAGGGGGAGTTGAAGTGCTGAGCCACCGGGAGGTCAGGTAGGTTCTTGCGGACCGAGCGGAGGTGTTCGGCGAAACGATCGCCCAACCTCCGCTTAGTCTGACCGATGTAGATCAGCTGACATCTAGAGCAGCGGATGCAGTAGATGAGGTTGGAGGAGATATCCTTGTTCAATACGTACCAGGGACCCATCCCCGACCTCTACCTCCGTTACATTGACGACTGCTTTGGGACCACCTCCTGCACCCACACACAACTGACTGACTTCATCCACTTCACCATCAACTTCCATCCGGCACTGAAATACACCTGGACTATTTCTGACACTTCCCTACCATTCCTTGACCTCACCATCTCCATCGCAGGTGATAGACTCCTGACCGACATCCACTAGAAACCCACTGACTCCCATGGCTATCTGGACTACACTTCTTCCCACCCTGCCTCCTGTAAGGACTCCATCCCTTACTCCCAATTCCTCCGCCTACGCCGCATCTGCTCCCAGGATGAGGCGTTCCACACCAGGACATCTGAAATGTCCTCATTCTTCAGGGAACGGGGATTCCCCTCCTCCACCATAGATGAGGCTCACACCAAGGTCTCTTCCATACCCCGCAACACTGCTCTCTCTCCCCATCCCCGCACTCGCAACAAGGGCAGAGTCCCCCTAGTCCTCACCTTTCACCCCACCAGCCGTCACATACAACAAATAATCCTCCGTCAGTTTCGCCACCTCCAACGTGACCCCACCACTCGCCACATCTTCCCATCTCCCCCTATGTCTGCCTTCCGCAAAGACCGCTCCCTCCACAACTCCCTTGTCAATTCTTCCCTTCCCTCCCACACCACCCCCTCCCCGGGCACTTTCCGTTGCAACCGCAAGAAATGCAACACCTGTCCCTTTACCTCCCCCCTCGACTCCATTCAAGGACCCAAGCAGTCGTTCCAGGTGCGACAGAGGTTCACCTGTATCTCCAATCTCATCTACTGCATCCGCTGCTCTAGATGTCAGCTGATCTACATCGGTGAGACTAAGCGGAGGTTGGGCGATCGTTTCGCCGAACACCTCCGCACGGTCCGCAAGAACCTACCTGACCTCCCGGTGGCTCAGCACTTCAACTCCCCCTCCCATTCCCAATCCGACCTCTCTGTCCTGGGTCTCCTCCATTGCCAGAGTGAGCAACACCGGAAATTGGAGGAATAGCACCTCATATTCCGTTTGGGGAGCCTGCATCCGGCGGGCATGAACATTGAATTCTCCCAATTTTGTTAGCCCTTGATGTCTCCTCCCCTTCCTTAGCCCTCGAGTTGTCTCCTCCCATCCCCCAGCCCTCGGGCTCCTCCTCCTCCCTTTTTCCTTCCTACTCCCCGCCACCCCCTATCAGTCTGAAGAAGGGTTTCGGCCCGAAACGTTACCTATCTCCTTCGCTCCATAGATGCTGCTGCACCCAGCTGAGTTTCTCCAGCATTTTTGTGTACCTTCGATTTTCCCGCATCTGCAGTTCCTTCTTGAACACATAAGGAGAAGATACTTTGGTTATTGAGTGGTTGTGTGTCTGAAATGCACCAGGGATGGTATAGGAAGCAGAATTACCATAACGTTGAAAGATAATTGAGAAAATCTGAAATGAGGACCTAGGTGAGAATGAAGTAGAACCAGTTTGTACACCGAGACAATGTCAGAACTAAAGACAGACAGACCGACCGAACACTGGAGCCAGAAGAAGGTTCTCAACCTGAAACATTCTCAACCTGAAACGTCACATATCCATGTTCTCCAGGGATGCTGCCTGACCCACTGAGTTACTCCAGCATTTTGTATCGTTCCTTGACCGAACACAGTTTAGACCACACTTGCATTCTATGTTTCTGCATAAGCAGACAATCTGGCGGAAAGGCTGCCATTAGCTTCACTGAGCCTCTGAACTCAACATGGAAAGTTTCCACAAATATCAAATATTTATCCCCAACTGGTAATGCTAAAAGTGCCACCATCATCCTCTCTGCTTCCACTGCAGTCAGGAGAATGATTTTAATTATTTACTATCATGCTTCTGTGCCACTGTATGCTGAGTTTAATGTTTAAACCCATGCCCTCTAATTTAAAAAAAATACAGTGAGAGGGAGAGATTTAAGAGAGACTTTCGGGCAACGCTTTCACTCGATGGGTAGTCCATATCTGGAATGAGTTGCCAGAGAAATGCATAGAAGTGTGTACATTTGTGACTTTTAAAATACGTTTGGTCAAATATATGCATAGGAAGGATTTAGAGCGCTGTGGGCCAATGCAGGCACATGGGACCAGCCCAGTATCTGGACAAGGTGGGCCGAAGTGCCTGTTTCTGTGGTGTTTAGCTCTATGACTCTGGGATTCGACAGACAGGGAATAGATTTCCTTGTGCTAAGCAGAGCATTTTAACTTCTATGCATCACGGATTGCTTTCGTTTAAGGTCACAACAATTCAAAGCAAAGAAATGGGTAATCATTACAATACTAAGATATATTGAGTATTCGGTCCATGGATTTAAATCACACATGAAGACTCCTAGTCTTTGACAGGCACATTGTATAACCTCCAAAAGTACATTGCAACAATGATCTACTGCACTGAAGTCTCCCAAAAGCTTAGAATATGTATTTGTCTGGCCAAAGGCAATGTTGTTAATGCGAATCGTTGAATCTAATCAATATTTTGCAGCAGAGTAGAAAGATAACATTTTGTATTCACTGCAATAATTCTCAGTTTTGCTCATACATTTCGTTCATCAGTGTAGGCTGAATATTATTTCTGCGGCTCCACGAGTAGTATTTTAATTTATGACCAGGTGCATCACAGACACAATTGCACATTGATTTATTTAACTGATAACCAAGGACAGGGCAACAAATAAACAGAGCACATTATTCTTATGCCATGATTTAGGGCAAGTGCATACAATTATTTGAACAACAAACCAGTTGGGGATATTAGATTAAATACCCAATGAAAAATAAGCGGGTATGGTGTTAATGCAATGCCATAAATTAATTTCCTATAAGCCAATGGCAGGGGGTGATATAGTGGCATAGAGGTCCCTGTCTGGGTGGAATCAATTATTAACGTGCAAACTGCAACCAAAACTGCACTGATTTAGTGAACCTGTTTTTTCCCCCTTCGAGTTTTTGCTTCTCATTTTTAAAAAGCATTTGCTAAGGTGCCACAGGAAAGGTCACTGCACAGAAAAAGGGCTCCTGGGATTGTGGATACTGTACTACTGAGGATGGGTTATAGAGAACAAACAGAAAGTTATACATGCGCGTTGGCAAGATGTAACCACTTGAGTGCTTTGGGATGAGTGCTGCAGCCTAAGTATTTACAGTCCATACTAATTACTTAGATGAAGATACTAATTGTCATTTAGTAAGTTTATTAGTGTCACAGGGAGAATGTACAAAATAAGTTTGTACATTCTCCCTGTGACTGTGGATTTCCTCCGGATGTTCCAAATTCATCCCACGTTCCAAAGACATGTGGGTTTGCAGGTCAATTGGCTTCTGTAAATTGCCCCTAGTGTGTAGGATAGTGCTAGTGTACAGGTGATGGTTGCAGACTTGGTGGGCTGAAGGGCCTGTCTCCATGCTGTATCTCTAAACTAAACTGAAATATGTTTGAGGCAGAAGTAGACTGGATAAGCAAGTGGATGAAAGGTTACTGCTGCAGTGCAGGGATGTGGATCATAGGGACTTGGGTGATAGGAGTAGAATTAGGACATTCGGCCCATCAAGTCTACTCCGCCATTCAATCATGGCTGATCTATCTCTCCCTCCCAACCCCAATTCTCCTGCCTTCTCCCCATAACCTATGACACCCGTACTAATCAAGAATCTATCTATCTCTGCCTTAAATATATCCACTAACTTTGCCTCGAGAGCCTTCGGTGGCAGAATTCCATAGATTCACCATCCGCTTGATCCTAAAAGAACGTCCTTTAATTCTAAGGCTATGACCTTTAGTCCTAGACTCTCCTAACTGGTGGAAACATCCTCTCCACATCAACTCTATCCAAGTCTTTCACTATTCTGTATGTTTCAATGAGGTCCCCCCCTCATTCTTCTAAACTCCAGCGACTACAGGCCCAGTGCCGTCAAATGCTCATCAACTGTTAATCTACTCATTCCTGGGATCATTCTTGTAAACCTCCTCTGGACCCTCTCCAGAGCCAGCACATCCTTCCCCAGATATGGCACCCAAAATTGCTCACAATATTCCAAATGCAGCCTGACCAGTGCTATATAGAGCCTAAGCATTACATCCCTGTTTTTGTATACAAGCCCTCTCGAAATAAACGCTCGCATTGCGTTTGCTTTCTTTACTACTGATTCGACTTGCAGATTAACTTTTTGGGAACCCTGCACCAACACTCCCAAGTCCCTTTGCACTTCTGATTTCTGAATTCTCTCCCCATTTAGAAAATAATCTATGCCTTTATTCCCACTAGCAAAATGCATGGCTCCACACTTTGCTACACTATATTCCAGCTGACACTTCTCAGCCCACTCTCCCAACCTATCCAAGTCCTTCTGCAGAGTCCCTGCTTTCTCTACACTACCTGCCCCTCCACCTATTTATGTATCATCCGCCAACTTGGCCATAAAGTCTTCAATCCCCTCGTCCAAATCATTCATATACAACGTGAAGAGCAGCGGGCCCAGCACCGAGCCCTGTGGAACTCCACTAGTCATTGGCAGCCAAGCAGAAAAAAAAACCTTTATTGACACTCTTTGCCTTCTGCCATCCGGCCAACCTGATATCCAAGTTAGTATCTGCCCTTTGATACCGTGGGCTCTCATCTTCCTTTGCAGCCTCCCATGTGGCACCTTTTCAAAGGCTTTCTGAGGTTACATGTGGAGTTAAGGTTTGCCAACAAAGCAATTCCACATTAAATACCACCTCACTACGGGCGGCACGGTGGCGCAGCAGTAGAGTTGCTGCCTTACAGCGCCAATGACCTGGGATCCAACCTGACTACTGGCGTTGTCTGTACGGAGTTTGTACATTCTCCCTGGGAGCCGCGTGGGTTTTCTCCAGGATCTCTAGTTTCCTCCTACACTCCAAAGAAACACAGTTTTTTAGGTTAATTGGCTTGGGTTAACTGTAAATTGTCCCTCGTGTGTGTAGGATAGTGTTAATGTGCGGGGATCGCTGGTCGGCGCGGACTCGGTGGGCCGAAGGGCCTGTTTTCTCGCTGTATCTCCAAAATAAAATAAACTAAACTAAACTAAAGCATGAAAACTGTGGATCCAGCCATTCCAATCAACCCTTGTGGTTTTGGCCACAAAGGAGTCAATGATTTCCTAGTTCTCTTCAATATGTTTCAAATGGATTCAAGTCCAACATGTACGACTTTGTGAGGGCAACATAGTGTACCATCAAAGACAACGGATGGATTTTGCTCTGGCTGCAATAGTGAGAGAATTGCCATTGGACTAAGGTTCACTTAACATGTGATTGGAAATGTTATCGATGGACTGATTTTGTGTAATATCTACTATGTGGCTGCACACTGCGGCATTGGGTTTACCCTGCTAGAGCTGGGCTGCTTCATTGTCTTTACCCACAATTGAGCTTGGTGCAGCCTAACTTTGAGGGGAGAACAAAGGGGCATCAGCTGAAGGAAAAGGTGAGGATATTGAGGAAGAGGCAAGTGCTGGAGTTAGTCATCAGACACATGATCCCGATGTTGGGGAAGTCCAGAACAAGGGGTCACAGTTTAAGGATAAGGGGGAAATCTTTTAGGACCGACATGAGAAAAACATTTTTCACACAGAGAGTGGTGAATCTGTAGAATTCTCTGCCACAGAAGGTAGTTGAGGCCAGTTCATTGGCTATATTTAAGAGGGAGTTAGATGTGGCCCTTGTGGCTAAAGGGATCAGGGGGTATGGAGAGAAGGCAGGTACAGGATACTGAGTTGGATGATCAGCCATGATCATATTGAATGGTGGCAGAAGGGCCGAACGGCCTACTCCTGCACCTATTTTCTATGTTTCTATGAGCACAAATGTAATTCTATGATGAGCCCTCTGTGAAATAGTCTGTAATAGAACGGGTTTGGCTGAAGAGTTGGGGTGGCACGGTGATGTAGCAGTAGAGCTTACTGCCTTATAGCGCCAGAGACCTGTCTCTGGGTTCGACCCTGACCACGGGTGCTGTCTATATGGAGTTTGCACGTTCTACTCGTGACCTGCATGGGTTTTCTCAGAATTCTTCAGTTTCCACCATGTTTGTAGGTTAATTGGCTTGGTATAAATGTAAATTGTCCCTAGTGTGTGTCGGATAGTGTTAGCGTGCAGCGATTGCTGGTCGGTGCAGACTTGGTGGGCTGAAGGGCCTGTTTCCACGCTGTATCTCTGAAACTAAAAGCTAAAGTTCTGGCAGAAATGCCCATGTAGATCTAATGAATACAACAAGAGTCATCCCCGTAGACACTGAGGTAACTAACTTACAATTAATCCAGTCCTGGCATTAGCTCAGAGTTTAGAATGAGTGAGCTCAGAGGAGATGAGTTATCCCAGTTCCGACAAGGAATATATCAAAATTAAGTACACAATTGAGACTAAAGTGATAAAGTTACCCAGTCACGTGACTAAATCCGTAATGACTCAGTATCACTGAAAAATATTGATGCATGTTACCTTCAGAGGAAATGAAACGTAGAAACATAGAAAAATAAGTGCAGTAGTAGGCCATTTGGCCCTTCGAGCCAGCACCGCCATTCCACATGATTAGGGCTAATCCGCTAAAATCAGTTCCTGCTTTTTCCTCATATCCCTTGATTCCATTAACCCTAAGAGCTGAATCTAACTGTCTTGAAAACATCCAGTGAATTGGCCTCCACTGCCTTCTGTGGCATAGAATTCCGCAGGTTCACAACACTCTGGGTGAAAAAGTTTTTCTTCATCTCAGTCCTAAATGGCTTACCCCTTATTCTTAAACTGCTTGACCCCTGCTTCTGGACTCCCCCAACATCAGGAACATTTTTCCTGCATCTCTCCTGTCCAATCCTTTAAGAATGTTATGTTTCTATCAGATCCCCTCTTACCCTTCTAAATTCCAGTGAATACAAGCCCAGTCGACCCATTCTTTCAATATGGTGTGATGTGGTTGTATATGCCTGTTTTCTCCTATTAGGCCCCATCCCTCTTCTCTTCTCCCATCCCAGAACCTGTCCCAATGACTTTTAAATGGTGTACTAGTATATGCCTCCACGCCCACCTCTGGCAACTTGTTAGAAATATTCACCATGCACCTTTAAATTTCTCCCAGAGAGTCAGGGTCATAGGATCATACCACACCAGATCATACCAGAAGCAGGCCCTTAGGCCTAACTCATCCACACTAACCAAGATGCCCATCTCAGCTGTGCATGGTTGACCCAAATCCTTCTAAACATTTCCTATCCAATACTTTTTTAGTTGTTTTTTTAATCTGTTTCAACCACTTACTCAACAGCTCGAGACAAATGTGAAGTTGTGCAGTTTGGTAGTAGGAATAAAGGTATAGACTATTTTCTAAATGGGAAGAGAATTCCGAAATCAGAGGTGTGAAGGGGCCTGGGACTGCTGGCGCAGGATTCCCCAAAAAATAATTTGCAAGTTGAATTGATGGTAAGGAAGGCAAATGCAATGCTAGCATTTATTTAGAGAGGACTAGAATACAAAAACACTGGTCAGACATCATTTGGAGTATAGTGAGAAATTTTGGGCACCACATCTGAGGAAGGATGTGCTGGCACTGCTAGAGGGACCAGAGGAGGTTTACAAGAATGATGTCAGGAATGAATGGGTTTACGTATGATGAGCGTTTGATGGCACTGGGCCTCAACTCACTGGTGTTTAGAAGAATGAGGGAGGACCTCTTTAAAACTTACCGAATAATGAAAGGCCTACAGTAGATAGCGGATGTGGAGAGAATGTTTCCACTAGTGGGAGAGTCTAGGACCAGAGGTCACAGCCTCAGAATTAATGGACGTTCCTTTAGGAAGGAAATGAGTAGGAATTCCTTTAGCTAGAGGGTGGTGAATCTGGAATTCATTGGCACAGAAGGCTGTGGAGGCTAAGTCAATGGATATTTTTAAGGCAGCGATGGATAGGTTCTTGGTTAGTACGGGTGTTAGGGGTTATGTGGAGAAGGCAGCAGAATGGGGTTAAGAGGGAAAGATAGATCAGCCATGATTGAATGGTGGAGAAGACTTTATGGGCCAAATGGCCTAATTCGGCTCCTATCACTTATGAACATGAACTTATTCATACGCCCTTTGTATGAAAAAGTTGTTTCTCGGGTTCCTGTTAAATCTTTCCCTGCTGGACTTAAACATATGCCCTCTATTTCTTGATTCTACAATTGTAGGAAAAATACTCTGTACATTCATCCTATCTATGCACTCACATTTTTCTATATCTCTATAAATCAGCGTTCTATGCTTCAAGGAATGGAGTGCCAGCCTGCCCACCTCTCCATGTAGCTCAGTCCCTTGAGTCCTGGCAACATCCTTGTTAATATTTTTTTATATCCTTTTCAGCGAGTTGGCATCTTTAGTATAACAGGATGAGTAAAACTGATGACCGTAGTCCAATTACAGCTTAACCAACATTTGTACATTTGCTACGTAGCATTCCCAATTCTGTGCTCAAGTCTCTGACTGATGAAGACCAGCATGTCCAAAAGTCTTCTCCACCACCTTATCCACCTGTGATTGTGCTTTCAAGAAAGTGTGCACTTGTAGTCCTTATCTTCTCCGTTCTACAACACTCTGTGTGGCCGTACAGTTCACAGAGAAAGACCCACTTGCCAACACCTTGCATCTCTCTGAATTGGTGTTGGTGCACTTTCTTGGCTGTGCACTGATATGTTTAGTTTAGTTTAGTTTAGAGATACAGTGCAGAAACAGGCCCTTCGACCCACTGAGTCTGCACCGACCGGCGATCCCCGCACATTAACACTACCCTACACACACCAGGGTCAATTCTGTTTACATTTATACCAAGCCAATTAACCTCTAAACCTGTACATCTTTGGAGTGTGGGAGGAAACCGAAGATCTTGGAGAAAACCCACGCAGGTCACAGGGAGAACGTACAAACTCTGTACAGACAGCACCCATGGTCAGGATTGTAATGTGGGTCTCTTGTGCTGTAAGGCAGTAGCTCTACTGCTGTGCTTGCAGAAGGAGGTTGTTTTTTTCGCTCTGAGGATCGTTGGTTTCTTGAACTCCCTTCCTCCACAGTAGAAGCGATTTTTGAATATTTTTAAGGCAGAGAAGTGACTTGATAAACAAGCGGGTGAAAGGTCACTGCTGTGCTGCAGGAATGTGGAGATGTGGTCACTATTCGATCAGGCATCATCTTGTTCAATGATAGAGCAATCATGAGGGGCCGAGTGGCCGACTACTGTTCTTAGTTGCAATGGTTATATTGGTCAAGAAGTGATAGAGTTGAAGGAATTCATAACCATTTGTCTAAGTTGACAGCAATGTAGAGGAATTCCACTTAAGATACCACCTCAAACATTGAAACGACTGATCCATCCATTCCAGTCTGATGATAGACACAAAGTGCTGGAGTATCTCAGCGGGTCAGGCAGCATCTCTGGAGGAAAGAGACCCGAAACGTCACCTACCCTTTTCCTCCAGAGATGCTGCCTGACTCGCTGAGTTACTCCAGCACTTTGTGTCTATCCTTGGTATAAACCAGCAACTGCAGTTATTTGTTTCTACATTCCAGTCAGTGTGTGTTGGTTTTTGTCACAAAGAGATCAAACAGTTCCTTGTTGTCGTCAATGAGTCCTCAAACCAGATTGACGTCCGACATGTACTTCGTTGTGAGGGCAACAGAGTGTACCATCAAAGGGAAGAGATAGATTTTTGTTCTGGCTACAATAGTGAGAGAATTACCATTGGACTAAGGTTCACTTAACATGTGATTGGAAATGTTACGCATTAAAACGGCTTCAAGTGTCTTTTTGATTCCATCACATCATCTTGTAAGGTGGCGGAGAGACCGATACTATATTAGCAGAAGCTATTTGAAGGTAACCTTCACCACAATGAATCATCGATGGACTGATTTTATGTAATATCTACTATGTGGCTGAACACATCCAGCATTTCTTTTACCCTGGTAGAGAAGTCACTACATTATTGTCTTGACACACTATTGAAGGGCGCAGCCTAATTTGGAGGAGAGAGTAAAGGAGTGTCAATGGAAGCAGAGGGTGAGGTTTTTGAGGAAGAGGCAAGCACTTTCATCTGAGTGTTGGAGTCATCAGACCCTTGAACAATTTTATAATTGAGTCATGGCATCTCAGTGAATTAGTCTGCAAAGGAATTGTGTCTGTATCCAGAGTTACAGTACGTCAGAAATGTCCATGTCGAACTAATGACTACAGTAAGAGTCACCCCTTAGGCACTGAGGCACCGTACAATGAATCCAGTCCTGGCATCATCACAGAGTTTACAATGTGGAGTGAGTCAAGAGATAATGACATCCTCATTTCCGACAAGGAATACATCAAAATGAAGTACAAATGAAAATGAATACATCAAAATGAAGTAAGACTAAAGTGACAGTATTGAGCCAGCCAACAAACTGAGCCTGTAGTGACTCAGTTAAACTCGGAAAAGTGTTTATGTGTGTTTCCTTCAGACATAATGACGTAAGTGTGATGTGGATGTATATTCTTATCATCAGAGGACAGTGATGCCCTCTCATCTGTGGACGTTGCTGTTTGAGTTAGGGCTTTTGCAGCTCACCTCGTCCACACTGACTGTGAAGCTTATAGGTGGGGGCGCTGCAGTGACTGCGCCTGTCAGCAGCGCATTAGTCTTTTCAATTTTTAGTATGTTTTAAAGTATGTTTCAAAGTATGTGTTTAATGTTCCTTTGTGTGTTTTGTGTGGGGGGTGGTGTGGGGGGGTAAGGGGGAAACCGCTTCGGCCAACTCCTCCACGGAGAGGCGACTTTTTCCAGGTCGCCTCCCCGTGGCCTAACAACGAGGATCGGCGCGGCCTTTTCCGGAGACGCGCCCGGGGCTTCAGCGGCGGGCGCAGCGTGGACTCTCGGCGTGGAGCGGGCGAGCCTTCGCTGGGGCTCGCTGGAGGGGAGCGCTCCGTTTTGCTGTATTTATTGTAGTTGTGTGTTCTTTATTATTGTACCGCTGCTGACAACCCAAATACCACCGACCCTGGTTGCGTGGCAAATAAATTCAATTCAAATTCAAATTCAATTCAATTCAATTCAAATTCAATTCAAATTATAGAAACATAGAAACATAGACATAGAAAATAGGTGCAGGAGTAGGCCATTCGGCCCTTCGAGCCAGCACCGCCATTCAATATGATCATGGCTGATCATCCAACTCAGTATCCTGTACCTGCCTTCTCTCCATACCCCTGATCCCTTTAGCCACAAGGGCCACATCTAACTCCCTCTTAAATATAGCCAATGAACTGGCCTCAACTATCTTCTGTGGCAGAGAGTTCCAGAGATTCACCACCCTCTGTGTGAAAAAAGTTTTTCTCATCTCGGTCCCACATTATCTATGTTTAGTTTAATTTAGTGTAGAGATACAGCGCGGAAACAGGCCCTTCGCCCACAGACCAGCGATCCCCGGATGAATGAATGAATGAATGAATTTATTCACATTATAAAGGGTGCAATTAAATTAATTAAAGTCCATACAGATAGATTTTCATAAATTCAGACTTTAATCTTACCTTTCAGTTAGTTGATTCATGGGGTCCTTCTTTGTGTTCCAGCACATCAGCAGGGACTTTGAAGGCTTTCTTGCACTTTAATCCACTGCAGCACTTTCTTCAGCCTTTTTAATGCTTTTCCCACTAAATACAATTAACCTGCTGCAAGTTTCCACGACATTTATTCCAAAGAACAACAAATCGGAATCTCCAGTAAAACAGGCATCTGTGAGCCCCCTCAGCCATTTTGTGTGCTAGCCTGAAACAAAGCATGTGATTGGCCAACTGGCAGACAACTCAATGTTAAACGTGCTTTGATTTGACTAAAAAATTCCTGACATTTTTCCCGTTTTTCTCTAATTTAATAAAAAAATGTGCAAGTCTTCTTCATATCGAGTTTCAGGGGTGATTTATATAAAAAAGTTTACACAATATGTGAAAATTTCATGTAGTTTGGTGACTTGGGTCACGAAACTGCAGAATAAAGCTCCTCGGCCCACAGCCTAAATCACATTTTCCTGCCTTCTGCCCATAACCCATTCTAATCAAGAATTTGTTCATCTCTGCCTTAAAAATATCCACTGATTTGGCCTCCACAGCCCTTTGAGTTCCACAGATTAACTACCCTCTGACTAAAGCAGTTCCCCCTCATCTCATTCTAAAAGAGTGCCCTTTAATTCTGAGGCTATGACCTCTGGTCCTAGACTCTCCCACCTGTGGAAACATCCTTTCCACATCTACTCTATCTGCGCCTTTTGTTATTCTGTAAGTTTCAATGAGGTCCCCCCGCAACTTTCTAAACCCCAGCGAGTACAGGCCCAGTGCTGTCAAACGCTCATCATATCATAACCCACTCAATCCTAGAATCATTCTTGTAAACCTCCTCTGGACCCTCGGCACAGCCAGCATATCCTTCCTCAGATATGGAGCCACAATTTGTTCACAGTATTCTAAATGCGGCCTGACCAGTGCCTTATAGAACCTCAGCATATCAAGAGTGCTTAATTTTCACATGTACACAACAATGGAGCAATGCAATTCTTATTTGCAGCAGCATAACGGGTTATAAATGCAATGCACACAGGTAATATATAATATTTAAAAATCAATAAACTAATAATCATGATACTAGTGCTAAAGAAAAATGAAGTCCTTGGTGCAACCACAAAGTATTATTGCTACCTTATCCATTCTGTAGTGTGGGGACTAGAACTATACACACATGTGGTCTAACCAATGAGTTGGACTCTTGCTTGAAGTCGCCTGTGAATGTGTCGGAAGGAACTGCAGACGCTGGTTTACACCAAAGATAGACACAAAATGCTGGAGTAGCTCAGCGGGTCAGGCTCGACCTGAAACTAATCCTTTTCTACAGAGATGCTGAGTTACTCCAGCATTTTGTGTCCACCTTTGAATGCCTTGAACTCTGGCCCAACAGAGAGCTGCTCACTCACCCTGATGCATCAGCACCAGGTCGACCATGCCACGTCTCTTCCTAGGGGTGCAGCGTTCTCTGTTACTGTGGGGAAATCTCCCACTCAGTTTTCGATATTTTTGAAAATATAATAATGTAACTTCCAAGAAGTGGAAAGAGTGCAGAGTGATTATGAGGATCTTGCTGAAGTTGGCTGGAACTTTGTTCCTTCGAGTGCAGGAGGCTGATGGGTGATCTTATCGAGATGTGTAAGATCATGAGGGGAATAGATTATGCACAGAGATGTGGAATTCAAGAACCAGAGGATATAGGTTAAAGGTGAGAGGGGAAAGATGAACCTGAGGGCGAACTTTTTCACAGAGAGTGGTGGTTAAATGGAATGAGCTGCTAGAGGAGGTAGTTGAGGCAGGTACTATAATATCATTTAAAAGACTATTGGACAGGTGCAAGGATAAAGGTTCAAAGGTCTGTGTGTTGTCACATGTACCAATTAAGGTACTATTTTATTTAAATGGAAAGACTCTAATCCTCCGACCACACTCCATTGGTACTCTGAAACGATATCATGTCTAAATTTAGAAAAAATTAGGAGTGACATTGTTGAACCCTTGGTTAAATTTGATAGGACTTGGGGAAGCTTTATTCAATATTTTCACACGATATAAATTGATCCCTCTCCAACTGTAATGACAATTCTCTTATCTTTATACGGTGGAACGGACTTCACGACAAACAATGATCTAAATTGTTGAAACTCTTTGCAGCCCAGATTTTGTTTTGCTTATTTTAGCTTGTTTTGCTATTTTGCTTTTCTTTTTCTTTCTCCTTTTTTTCCTTCTTTTTATTTTTTTGTTTTTATATATACAAGTTCTCTTTTAAACATTTAACTATATGTACATAGAGACCGGGAGGTCTAAACCCAATGTGTATTTTGACACTGGATTCATACCTAGATTACATTTGTTGTTAATGTAATCCTGATCCCTATGTATTAATATCACTGTTATCTTCATCATTTTTTTTTTTTTTGAAAAAATTAATAAACATTTTAAAAGAAAGAAAGAAAGGTACAATGAAACTCGAATTACCACACAGCCATACTAAAGAAGAAGCAACAAGACAGGCAACTACATAAAAGTCAACATAAACATCCACCACAGTGGATTCTCCACATTGCTCACTGCGATGGAAGGCAATAAAGTCTAACCTTACTCTTTATTCTCTCGCGGTCTGGGCCGTCGAACCATCGCAATCGGGGCGATCGAAGCTCTCACAGCCGGCGATCAAAGCCCCCTCATCGGGGCGATTGAAGCCCCTACGTCAGGGCGCTCGAAGTTCCCGCTTCGGGGCGATCGATGCTCCTGCGGCTTGGAGCTCCCGAAGTCGGTCTCTAACCAGGGACCGCGAGCTCCACGGTGTTAAAGTCCGCAGGCTCCCACGGTTGGAGCTCCAAGGTCCATCCCCGACAGGGATCGCCAGCTCCACGATGTTGTTCTGCAGGCTCCCGTGGCTGGGGCTCCTGAAGTTGATCTAAAGCAAGAGTCCGCTAGCTCCTTGATGTTAGGCCGCAGTGCGGACGGTGATACGATTTGGGGAAAAAAATTGTATCCCCATCGAGGTAAGAGATTAAAAAAAGTTCCCCCCCAACCCTCCATCCCCCGCATAAAACAAGCTAAAGTACACTAAAACATACATTTAACATACTATAAAACATCAAAGAAGGAAGGGACGAGACAGATTGTTGGCGAGGCAGTCATTGCGGGCGCCACCTGATGGTTAGGATAGGTTTAAAGGGATGTGGGCCATATGCTGGCAGGTGGGCCAAGTGTAGATGGGGCATGGGCAAGTTGGGCCAAAGGGCCTGTTTCCATTCTGTACAACTCTGTGGTTCTATGTAAAAGTTTGTAAATTTGACTAAAGTTTAAGGTTAATTAGGATCTGAATCATCATCATCATTACAGCAATGTTAACATTTGAAACATGGAGGAAGGATACGCAAGAAGAGGAGATGATCAGACTGAAGTTTGCATGGGTTAACGAAGAATTGTAGTGACTGTGGATTTTCTGCCTTGACAGGAGTGGAACCGTCCCTGCCTCAAGAGCGGCGAACACCCGTTACCCCATCCTCCTCCTCCAGGTACCATCGCCGCCGGTCATCGGGATCCCGAGATGAGCGGTACCGATCAGGTCAGCAATTACCTCAGGTGTCTCCCTTCCAACACAAGCCACCCGATTAGTCCCTCTGCATGAACATTTCCTTTACAGGTGTGGAATCGATGACATAGGTTGGGGCTGTCATGATGTTACTAAGCCCGTAGAAAAGATTCTTGTCCTTCTCCCTCCCTTGAACTAAATATACACCTTTTAATATAATTGATTTTTATCCATCAGTGATTGACATGAGTATCGTTGCTATGCTAATAACTCCATTTATTTGCCATTGCGTGATGTTAGAGCCTCGTGTCTCAAGACATTGGAGCTAAATCAGATGTACAACAAATTATGAGACCAAAGATGTCATTTGTGACAAACTTTGTCAACAATCTTACGTTATGTTAGAGCAAGCCTCTTACCAGCATCATCTCCCACCTCCCATTCACTAGTCACTCCCCCCCTACCCAGAGCTTAAACGCCAAGACCTGTAGGGGCGGCACGGTGGCGCAGCGGTAGAGTTGATGCATTATTGCACCAGAGTCCAGGGTTCGATCCTGACCACGGGTGCTGCCTGTACGGAGTTTGTATGCATTCCCCGTGACCGTGTAGATTTTCTCCGGGTGCTCCGGTTTCCTCCCACATTTTAAAGACGAGCAGATTTGTCGGTTAATTGGCTTCTGTAAATTGGCCCATGATGTGTAGGATAGAACTAGTGTACAGGTGATTGCTTCTTCTTCTTCTTCTTCTTTCGTGTGGCCTAAAGTTGTTGGACAACTTGTTCTATTTGATTTTCCGTTTGTGCACGTCGAGTTGATTGCATTAGTCGAAACAGGGCGGACCACGTGAAGGTTCCAAACTTCCAGCCCAAGTGATCGCTGGTCGGCACGGACTCAGTGGGCCAAAGGGTTTCCGCATAATATCTCTAAACCAAACTAAACCTTTTTCATGCTTTTTTTCCCTTAACAATCCTGCGTCCCGGTCTCATCCCCTTGCCTTTGTGCCTCGGATGATATCGTTCCTTTAGATTTTCCTTCCACCTCCTGTAAAGTGGAACACTTGCGTGGTTTATTATTTCTTCACTTCATATCTCATCACTAATATTGCAATTAACCCCACATAAATATGGCTGGTAATGAATGGTCGCTTTATAGAAACAAAAGACTGCTTATGCAGGCTTCATAATTAGGATTTGTGATTTAGAAACAATGACGACTGCACACTCACTATAATTAGTGCTCCACACAAACAGTAGTGTGCGTGATGAAATTATGTTTCCCATTTGGCTGTCCCATGAGAAAGGAAAACATTCTAATTCATAATTCATCTTAAAGTTTTATTGTAAATAAAGTAAAACGCAGTTAATGTAGATCTGAGCACTCCAATTTCCTACCAATATGAATGCTTGTTATGATATTAATTAGTGGTATAAATCTTGTTTAAATTATATTTTCTTTTCTGCTAAATACGTGACTCTTTTTCTACTCCAAGCTCTGAGTGGCAGATTACTAATCAAGAAATAAAAGTTAATTCCTGCCATAATGACATAACATGGGACAAATTACAGAGCTAAAGTCCGTAAGAAGTAAAAAAACGGGAGTATGCTAGACTTGTATTCAAGGGCGTTCTATCTACCACATGCACCATTTGTCTGCCTTGATCCCTTGATTCCTTTAACACCCTGAAGTTCATCAACTGCTATCATTGATTGTGTTTCCATGGTCGAGAAAAATTCCTCATCTATGTGAAAATTCATCTCCCCACCTTGGTCCCACCCTTTGTTCTGCCACGGCGTCCCCTGATCTCAGACACCTCAACAATCTCCCTACATCTCCCTGCATCCAGCTCTTGTGAACAATGGCATAGGTTACAATGAGATCATTTCTCATTCTTCCAAACTAAACTCAGACAATCCAGACCTAGACTATTCCATCTCTGCCCATGAACCAATCTGGTGAATCTTCATTGGACTCCCTCAAGGGCAAGGAAAGGAAACCAAAGTTGTATTCTATGATCCCAATATAGTCTCAACGAGGCCCTCCCTGGTTTTGAAAGGTCTGGATAGAGGGATGTGGAGAGGATGTTTCAAGTAGTGGGAGAGTCCAGCACCAGAGTCCATAGCCTCAAAATAAAAGGATGTACATTTAGAAAGGAGGAAGGAGGAATTTCTTAAGTCAGATGGTGGTCTATCTGTGGAATTCATTGCCACAGAGGACTGTGGAGGCCAAGTCAATGGATATTTTTAAGGTGGAGATTGATAGATTCTAGATTGGTATGGATGATCTATTTTTACTTCTCAACCCCAGTCTCTCAGGTAGGAGATGGAATGTCTGCAGTGGGAAAGGTCTTTGATTCAGTTGGCTGCTTTCCCCTGAGGCAGCGTGATGTATAGATGGTGGGGTTCTGGACTGTGTGATGGACTGGGCTGCATCCACAACTCTGCAACTTCTTGCGGTCTTGGGTAGAGCTGTTCCCAAATCATGCTGTGATGAATCCCGACAGTATGGTTTTTGTGATGCATCTGTGGAGGTTTGTAAGAGTCATTGTAGACATGCTGAATTCCCTCAGTGTCCTGAGAAATGACTCAATGCCTCCTCAGGAAATAGAGGCGTGGGTGTACCTCATGGTTGTTGCTTCAATGCGGTGGCGCAGAAGTGGAGTTGCTGTCTTACAGCGCCAGAGACCCGGGTTTGATCCAGACTATAGGTGCCATCTGTATGGAGTTTGTTTGTTCTTCCCCGTGACCTGCGCACATTTCCTCCTGCACTCCAAAGACAGACAGATTAGTTAAAATTGTAAATTGTCCCTAGTGTGTGCAGGATAGTGTAAGTGTGCAGGGATTGCTGGCCAGCGTGGACTTGGTCGGCCGAACGGCCTGTTTCCACTCTGTATCTTGAATCTAAAAAACTAAAACTAAAAAAAAGTAGGAGATGAATAAGAACAGAGGGAAAAAGAGGGGGGGAGGGGAACTGCTGGAGCTGCGAGACAGAGCAATGTGGCTGGTAACCTGAAATAAAAGAGATTCACAGTTGGCCAGACGGCATCTGTGAATAGAGAATGATGGAGAGACGATGACATTATTACCGAACTGGAAGGCTGGTTATCTGAGATTGTTGAATTTAGTGAGTCCCGAGGAATGTAACATGGCAAGTCGAAAGTTGAGGTACTGCTTGATCTTGCAATGGGCTTTGTTGGATTAGTCCAAGGGGCAATGATAGTGGACCTGGAATGATGAATTGGAAATGAATAATGAATGGGGAACTGGTAGCTCAGAGTCACCTTTTCAGGCTGAGTGGAGGTGATCTACAAAGTTTTGCCTTTTGTTTCTCCAAAACAGGAGATAACTCATTGTGAACACTGAATTCAGCACATTGGATTGGAAAAAGGTGCAAGTGAATTGCTGCTCCACCTGGAAGGCATGTTTGAATGTAGACGAAAATGCTGGAGAAACTCAGCGGGTACGGCAACATCTATGGAGCGAAGGAAATAGTCAGACTGAAGAAGGGTTTCGGCCTGAAAAGTTGCCTATTTCCTTCGCTCCATAGATGCTGCCGCACCCGCTGAGTTTCTCCAGAATTTTTGTCTACCTTCGATTTTCCAGCATCTGCAGTTCCTTCTTGAACACAGGCATGTTTGACCATGGATTGTGGGAGGGAAACAAGTGAAAGGGCAGGTACTATTCACAGGAAATATCGTAACGTTTAAGAAACATTGAGATAGGTACATGGATTGGACAGGTTTAGAGGAATATGGGCCAAATGCCTGTAGGTGGGACATGTAGGTCAGTGTGGGCAAGTTGGGTCAAAGGGCCTGTTTCCATGCTGTATGACTCTATGACTCCATGGCAGGTGTAGCATCCTCTGCAGGTTAAGCTTGTGACTGCTTCTCTACAGTTAGAACAAAGAATAGTACAGCACAGGAACAGGCCCTTCAGCAAATTTGTTGACATCTGCAAACTTACTAACAAACCCATATCAGCCACAGAAATGGGCGAAGATATCCAAGGGATATTATATATGTGTGTGTGTGTGTGTGTGTGTATAACATATCCCTTGGATATTGCCGCCCATTTATATATATATATATATATATATATATATATATATATATATATATATATATATATATATATATATATCTCTCTCTCTCTCTCTCTCTCTCTCTCTCTCTCTCTCTCTCTTTCTCTCTCTCTCTCTCTCTCTCTTTCTCTCTCTTTCTCTCTCTTTCTCTCTCTCAATCTCTCTCAATCTTGCATATATGTGATATATAAACTCTGGAGATGGGTAACAAATGCTGACATTTCTATTGATGGGAAAAAAGTGCAATAGAATGTATGTTGTTTAAAATATTTTCAGTGGAGGGGAAGCAGGAAGATTAATCTGCTGCCGTTGTTTCCCTTTGGTTAATGAGCATGGTTAATTAGTTTTAATATATTGTCATTGTTGAATGAGCTATTCCCAATGGTGCCCTCCTTTGGGATCATTGTGTCCTCTTGATCAACACTGTCAGTTCTCAGATATTGTACTGGGATTTGAACTCATGGCCCACGGACTTTGAATTGAGAATTGTTTTCACTGATCTAAGCTGAGAAAGCAAAATCCTTTTGGAACCATGGGAATGAAAACAATGTGTGAGCAGAGTGAGCAGTGTTTGATTAATATCATTGAGCTGTTCCAAACATGCCTTTGCAAATCAAGACTAAATGTCAGGTTGCTACACTTGGATGCCTCTGCTTTTCTGTTTGATTCCCTTGGGGAGAATCAAATAGGTGATGGCCCATTATCCGGGGCTGGGTTGCTGGGTTGTTTTGAGGTTTCGGTTGATGAATGCATCTTGCGGTTGGTGCCACGATGAACGATATCACTTTAGATATAGTTGGAGGAAGCGGGGTGGACTTGATGACTCATGGTAACAACATTGAGTGCAAAATCACTTCTCAACCAGAAGAACCTGTTGGAGTTGAAGATTGTAACCAATGCATCATCTCAGTTTTACCATAACATTACCAATCCTTCAATTAGTGTTATTGTGACCAGACTAGTGAAATGGAGAAATAACTAGGCTTAATGAGGAATAAAGGAAGGTTCAGTACATTTCACCCGTCGACATTATCAGCAGAGTATCTGCATCTTTGTGGAGTGTCAAAGAGTGACTTTAGGTTACTTTTTTTATAATGCAATTATTTAAACTGCATGTTTGCATTGGGGTCTGACTGCATGAAGACTCTACTTAATTAACGGAAGTTGCAGAAGTAGCCATTAATGATTTATAACTGAGCCTTATGCCTTCAGCAAATGTACATCTCATGTGATTTTTGGTTCAGAAGTGGGTGTAATGTGGATTTAATTTTTTGTAAGTTTTAATACTTGCGCCCTTCTTATTTCAGACGTACACACAGAGGCAGTGCAAGCTGCCCTTGCCAAACACAAAGAGAGAAAGATGGCTGTTCCCATGCCGTCTAAGCGACGCTCATTGGTGGTCCAAACATCCATGGATGCCTACACACCTCCAGGTAAAGCAAAATGGCTCTTATCCATTGAATTATGATGCGCAAATCCACAAGCAAACTGGAGGAACAGCACCTCATGTTCCACTTGGGTAGCTGACAGCCCAACGGTATGAACATTGAACTCTCCAATTTTTTGGTGACTTCTACAAATGCCATCCTTCCCACTCCCCTTTCTCTCCCCCAACACTCCCCACCCATCCACCCCACTCCCCTCCCCCTCTCCCCTCCCTTCCACTGAAACCTGGCCAATCTTGTATTGGTTTCTTCCCCCCCCCCTCCCATCAAAAACCCTTTAACAAGCTTTGCAGTTCACAACTATGTTTTTCGTTTGGGTTCACACTTGCTTCTAGCCAACAATCTGCCTATCCGGGACCCCCCGCACTTGATGTCATCTGTTGCCAGTCGTGATTTGTCCCGCACCCTCTAGTCTCCCTTTTTTTTACCCGCTCCCCCCGCTGCAATCAGTCTGAAGAAGTGTACCGACCCGAAACGTCACTTATACATGTTCTCCAGAGATGCTGCCTGACCCGCTGGGCTACACCTGCATTTTGTATCTATCTTTGTATTATGACTTAAGCCTGCATTGTCCCTAGCAGTACCAAATTTAGCAAAATGACCTTCTGGACATTATTGATTAGCAGAGGAATGCCTGAGGACTAGAAAGGCAAACATTACTCCTATTTTAAAGGGTAGCAAAAGTGATCTAGAATATGTGTTCATTATGGCTAGAGTTAATGGAAGCATTTTCGTCAAGATAAGATCATGGAGAACTAAGATCGCACATCTGAGTTTAAGAAAGATAAGTCTTGCTGTTTTACCTTATTGTTTTTGGAGAAACCTTTAGAAGTCAGGCAGAGGATGTAATTTCAGAAAGGCTTATGATCCAGTCCTGAACTACTATCAACCTCAATGGAGACCCTCAGACTATCTTTAATTTAACTTTACTGGACTTTATCATTAAACGTTATTCCCTTTATCCTGTACCTCTACGCCGTGGATGGCTCGATTGCAATCACGTATTGTCTTTCTGCTGACTGGTTAGCACGCAACAATAACTTTTCACTCTACCTTGGTACACGTGACAATAAACTAAACTAAACTAAAGGTGACTTTGACCACTTCCCTCCACAGTTGCCCATCTTTGCGGTTTTCCTGTACAGCGGACAGATTGATTGAAATTATTAAATCAACAACTACATTATTTCACTATAATGTTGCCAGCAGAATGTGGTGATAAAAAAGCTGAACTGTAGTCCATTCTCAACTTAGAATTCTGCATCCTATAGGGACCCAGCATGGAAGTCCATTGTGGTAGCAGAATAGTAACTCGCGCTCTCCATTGCAATAATCCTTACAGCATTACATAGCCCGTGACTTATCCATTACAGATATGTTTCTATTAAGAAAATAAGTTCTGAGAACATGCATCACACTCCAAAAGGGTAAAAAAAAAAGAAACAAAGGCAATTAATTCTTGTAGTGGCTGATTACTCATTATTAGCTGATGAAATTAAACTTTGCAGAGTAGCCCGAAGCAGAAATGTTATGGCAATTAGTATTCCAGGCCTTGAAGGGCACAGTTTAATCTTAAAATTATGTAATAGTTTCTTCTTCAGTCATGAATAAAGCAAAATATCTAACTGACTGTGACCAA
Organism: Amblyraja radiata; assembly: GCF_010909765.2. Taxonomy (NCBI): domain Eukaryota; kingdom Metazoa; phylum Chordata; class Chondrichthyes; order Rajiformes; family Rajidae; genus Amblyraja; species Amblyraja radiata. The sequence continues at coordinate 34,053,515 of NC_045957.1, read as the reverse complement.
TACCAACTGAGCTCTGTAAATTGGTAGATAATTTTCACATAATGGCGACGGCCCATCATCATTTGCAGCCATTGGCAACAAAGCCATAGGTTGGACTGCTCCCTGCGCTGAGGGTCAACATTTGCTGAATGCACAATGAATCCGCCGATACCGATCATCACGCCGATGGCTTAGACAGGCAGCTAAGGGACTAAGAGTGTAGCGCAGAATGATGCGGCAGCTTTTTTGATGTTCCCACCAAAGTGTGGGAACTCAGGAACGTCACACTTTGTGTAAGAAAGCAAGGAACACAGAACAAAGAGGATGAAACCACCGGGGATCTCGACCCCTGTACCAAACGTTCAGGCCTCGTTTCAATTTCTGTGCTCGTTCCCCATGGTTTGAATTCCCTGATCAGGGAGTCCTACGGCATGGAAACACTCAGCCCCACCTCAAGAACATAGGAAAATAGGAGCAGGCAGCCATCCTGTCATTCCTGCCTGCCAGGCCAATGTAGCATCTGATCATGGCAGATTTACGCTGGCCTCAGTTCTTCTGTGCCATTTCGTCAATCCCCCAAATTCCTTGATCAATCAAATATTTATCCACCTCCAGTTTAAATAATTCCATTGATGCAGCTTCTGCCAGGACAAAGTATTCCTATCCTCTCGGCCTGAGGTGTAAATGGAGTCAATGGAAGGGTCAATGGTCACTGTATTGCCACATGTACCAGGTACAATGAAATACATTTTTTACATACAGATCAACAAGACTATCCCCTACACAACAGCCCACCAAATCCAGGCCAGAGATGCCATTTGCCGCATTTTACAGTCCTAGCTGCTGCTGTCTTCTCCTCCATTCCTGTCATCCCGCGAACCGTCTCCCCTTCTCCGTGCCTGGCCCTCTCCACCCCTCGTTCCTCAGGGCGCCTCCCGCGGCCGACCTCAAGGGCGTGGAAGGTAAGAGCCCCGGTTCCTCTCACCGGGCCCTTTGTCCAGCGTCCCCCACCTTCTCCTCTCCGATCCACAGGCTGAGCTCTTGACCAGCTCGGCAAGCGGGTTGGGGTTAATAGCTAATGGAGTTTAATTTAGATAAGAGTGAGGTGTTGCATTCTGTAAAGCCAAACCAGGGCTGGACCTTTACAGAAAATATCACGGCTCTGGGGAGTGTTATGGAACAGAGGGATCGAGGAGCATAGGGACATAGTTTGTCTGAAGGTGTAGTCACAGGTAGATAGGGTGGTACATTGGTTTTCATCAGTCAGGGTTTGGAGTTTCAATGTTGAGACATTATGTCACAGTTGTACAAGATGTCGGTGTGGCCACATCTGGAGAACTGTGTGTGTCACTCTGCTATAGGAAGGATGTCATTAAGCTGGAGAGAGTGCAGTGAAGATTTATCAGGATGTTGGCAGGACTTGAGAGGCTGAGCTGCAAGGAGGGGTTTGGTGGGTCTGGATTGTATTCCTTGGAGCACAGGAGGCTGAGGGCTGATCTTCTAGAGGTGTAGAGAATCACGAGGGAACTAGATTGGGTGAATGCACAGAGACTTTTGCCCTTGTTCAGGAATTTAAAAAAACAGTGGATAGAGATTTAAGGTGGGAAGGGAAAAGTTTAATAGGAACCTGAGCGGCAACATTTTCACTCGGAGGGTGGTGAGTATCTCGAACAAGCTGCCAGACGAGGTCGTTGAGGTAGGTACTGTAATCACATTTAAAAGACACTTGGACAGGTTCATGGATAGGAAAGGTTTAGAGGGATATGGGCCAAATCCGGGCAAATGGGACGAGCTTAGATGTGACATCTTGGTCGGCCTGTTGCTGTGCTGTAGGACTCGATGACTTTTCAGTGCAAAGGAATGACAATTCAATGGATCAAGTGTATTCTATTCTGTACTAACAGTTTAAAGAGGAAGAATGCACATATGCATGAATTCAAAAACACAGCATTGCTGAAAAATTATTTTCTGATGAGCATCCAATCATTTGAGAAACTTGCTATGATCACACAGCGTGTGTGTACATTACTCTTTAAAACAATTTTAGTTAATATAACGACAACATTATCAAATTTACCTGAAACTAAGTTGACTTCCTCGCCGTGTGTTCAAGTGTGCCAGTTTCAGACCTGGGAACAACAGCGTTACACTTTGCCTGTGTTGATTAAACTTGGAATTGTAATTGTTATGAATTCCAGTGCAAAAGGATGGCAGAGTTGATTCGAGATTGATGCTCAGAGTGTCCAAAGGTACGTGAATTTTTAAGTTATAAGGAAATTGTCAAATGCAGGGATAGAGTCTGAAGAAGGGTCTCGACCCGAAAATGTCACCCATTCCTTCTCTCCAGAAATGCTGCCTGTCCCGCTGACTTACTCCAGCATTTTGTGTCTACCTTCGATATAAGATGTGAACTTGACACTTTACTAATAACTTAAAATACACGTACCACTCTGAACATCAATTCATAATCTGGCAATGAAAGAAGATATTTGTGTTCTTATTACTTCAGGAAAAAAAAATCTTTTTGGTATTATTAACATTTAAATGCTATTAGTTCTGATAATTATTTTGTAACATTTGAAGGAAAAGACATTTTATTGGAAGGAAAAATACATTTGAAAAGTAAAAATTGTGTTTCATTACACTAGGTTCTGTATTTTCTCTTATAACTATTTCTTATTTGGTTTTAATTATAGTGATGCACAGCCCTCAAGGGTTGGTCAGAGGAACAAGAAGGCTAAATACTGAACTGATTATAAAATGTGAGCACTTTAGAGGGGAACTATTTAACCCACGTTCCCGGTGACTTCCTCCCACACTCACCTTTCATCTAATTTTCTTCCCCTTTTTGTTCACCTCTCCCATCGGTCCTCCTGCCTGGGGTCCCATCTGCCCATCATCACTTCCCCACCCGATTCCACCTCTTCCCTCGCAGTCTCTATCCCTCTCTCCACTCCTTCGTGTGGTTCCATCTGCCCGGCATCCCCCATCTGGTTCCACCTTTCACCTACCAACCTCTGGTCCTACGTATCTCCCCCCAGCCTCCATCCCGCTCACTCCCCCCATCTGGTTTCATTGGCGCATCATTCCCTTTGCATCTGGTCCCAGCTATGACTTACCAGCCTCTATCCCACCATCACCAGCCCCCCACCACCCCTCACGCATTATAAACTGACTCTCTTGTTTCTTCATCTCAGTCCTGATGCAGGGTCTCGACCCGAAACATCAAATTGCACCGTTTGCCTCCGCGGATGCTGATCGACCCATTGAGTTCTTCAAGTGTTCTGTTTGTTCTGCTTTGATGTTTCCAGACTCGGTATCTGCAATCTCTCTTGCCTCCATCTTAACCCAACGTATTGACCTTGTGGGGTTTTTTGCCTTCCTCCAGATACCTCTTCTGGGTCAGAAGATGAGGGATCAGGGCAAGGTGACTCGCAGGGAACCCCTTCCTCCAGCCAAGGCAGTCTGAACATGGAACACTGGATCAGTCGAGCGATCCATGGCTCCACAACATCATCCACCAACTCTTCCTCATCCACACAGAGTGGGGGAAGTGGGGCTGCTAACGCACTGGCTGATGTCATGGCACAAACACGCATCGGTGGGTACAATATCTGTGGATCTCCACAATTATTCCTCATTGTATCCCTTTTCTGCCACATATAAACCACAATCCTTTGCGTCCTGACTTTTCTAAATCTCAGGTAACCAGCAGTTTGCATGATCTTTTCATTTGCATGGTAAGCATATTTCAATCAGGGAAAGGTTTTTCAAATGTTATATGTTTCTATAAGATCCCCTCTCATCGTTCTAAACTCCAGTGAATATAAGCCCAGTCGATCCAATGTTGATGTTATCTCCAATGCACAAAGGCACACTGCCTATCCCTAATCAGTCCTTGCCTTTCTCAATGTAAATAAATTCTGTCTCTCAGAAACCCTTTCAGTACTTTTCCCACTGCTGACATAAAGCTCAGCAGTTCTTTGGCTTATCCATGTTACCCTTATATAAAGGCCACCACTATTCACCCTCTAATCCTCTGTATGTCACGTGACTAATAAGTGAATATTGATGAATATTTCAAGGTAACGAGGCTGCAGTTCAATTTTTGGATGCTGATTTTTTTATTTTGGAACATTCAAAAACACAAATACTCTGCTGCACGGAAGAATATAACGAAAGTGCAAAAATAAAAAAAAGTGATGCTAGAAATCGAAAATAAAAACTGCAAATGGTGGAAATACTCAGCCAGACAGGCTGCATCTGTGGGAAGAGACACAGAGTTACTGAATCCGGTCGGAGACCCTTCCTCACAACTGAAAATAAGTTGAAAGGAGCTGCAGGAAGTGGTGAACGGAAAGTGTGTAGGAAGGAACTGCTGATGCTGATTTAAACCGAAGATAGAAAATGCTGGAGTAACTCAGAGTGTCAGAAAGCATCTCTGGAGAAAAGGAATATGTGATGTTTCAGGTCGAGATGCTTCTTCGGTTGTGGTGGAAGGGAATTTCTCCGATAGAGTAAAAACTGGGGTGACCCTGGGGATAAGCTGTAGACAAGGTTACCAGGTAAAGGAAGCTGATAAAGAGGGAGAACATGGACAAATTATATAGAGAAAGAATGTGAAATGCAGAGTGGGAGCAGTAGCGGACTGGGTCTAAAAATATTGGTTGCCAGGTGGCAAAGGGGCCCACTTCATCAGGGGCCCACTTGATATAGGGGGCACACTTCATCAGGGGCCCACTTGCCATCGGGCAAGCTGACACCCTGGCCAGTCCACCACTGAGTGGGAGAACTTGGCCAGCAGGTCAGACAGGGCATGCCCTCCTCTCCCGGAGAAGGGAAAGAGAAAGAAAAAGAGAGAGAAAAAGTCCTGATACAAAGCAATCAAGTGAGTTGCAATTGTAGAATTGGAGGATTGAGTCCAGGAGCCAGCAATGTGCCCAGATGGAAGATAAGCAGATTGCAGCCTCCTGGATTCATTGTTGCATTCGACAATCTGTAGTAACTTGAGTTCTCTCTCATTCATCCGTGATATTGGCTTGGTTTGTTTGGCTTGGTTTGTTTATTTTCCTTCCTTCTCTGGAAGTGGAACACATGCTCAACCTGACCTGCCAACATGCCCTCCTGCACTGCATCTTACAACTCCTATATTCTTGTTCTTGCTCTTGCTGTTTGTGTTCTTGCTCACTTGATTGTTAACTCATTGAATTAATAACCTTATTTACATCTATCCCCCATCTTCCCTGTAGCTTCTTTTGTCTCTTTTCCAGTTCGAACGAAAGGTCTTCGACCTGAAATGTTCATTCTGTTTATCTTCACGCAGATGTGGCCAGGCCTGAGCTGATGAACATTGAGAGCATTTTTTCCTTTTACATTTTATTACAAATTTGAGTACTGTGATATATTTTGGAAATTGCACTGGGAATACAAAGGTGAAAACAATGTTTAAATTACCAGGGAGGTTTTGTAGATATCTATCATTTTCAAGCAAGTGGTGTTGCATAAATAGCTGGCGGGAATGGAAAAGGTAAATCTGAAGAAGACTTGCTGTGCTGCAAAATAATTTCAGGAACTATTTGATGCTGCTATGGAGGCTTTGTGGGGTATCTATACAAGAGCATAATAAGGTGCACCAATGACTTTCCTCATCAATAATATAGTGATTGTTATCCAGTGGCATAGCTTGATTTAGTTGACAACAATCTGCGAAACACCTTCGGACACTTTACCCCATTAAAAGGAAGTTGTTTCAGAAGGAAGTGCAGATGCTGGTTAAACCAAAGATAGACACTAAATGCTGGAGTAACTCAGCAGGACAAAATGCTGAAGTAACAAAATGTTGGAATAAGAAGTTTTCACCCATTCGTTCTCTCCGGAGATGCTGCATGTCCCGCTGAGTTAAAAGGAAATTGTTGCTGTTCCAAAATTTTGCATCTGGGGTGTAAGAAAATCAAATAACGACAAAGCAATTGTTCTCATGGAAAATGAAAACATTTGAATGGAATGAAAAAATTTGCAATTTTCTCATGAAAAACTGAGTTAAAAAAAACAAAAAACTGATGTATTTTTCAGAAGGGTTACATATTGGAGTGAGAATTAAATAATCTGAATATTCTGACAGAGAATGAAGTTTGATTTATAGTTAGTGCCTAATATATAATTATATTTTTGCAAATCTCTACCAAATGTAGATATTATTTGTTTGATGAAATTTGATTAGTTAAAATAGATCTCATTAACAGTTAAGTAAAAACCAGATCTGGCCCTTAAAGTGTGAACATAATTCCTTAGTACAACACCTTGTAATCCAATGAGTAAGATTAAAGGAGTCAGCCGCAGACAGCCAGCTATTTTGTTCTGCATACGATTGCAAAAATCGCTTGCAAAAGCCGTATTATGGATTCCTGTGCAAGGCCAGAAATGCATAATTTGAATACCCCAGTGCCAATTTGATCAATTGGGTTTAATATATTCCACACTGAAACAATTCCAACCAGTGAAATTGAGTGAAAAGGTCGTGGAGATGATCTGTTTGGTTATTGGCAAAAAAAAAAAGGCTGCAACTCCTTATTGCAGGAACATGAACAGATGGCAATAGTGCTGTGTTTTCCAGAGCATAACATTTCACTGTAAGATATGGATGCACTTGTTTGCTAGTTTAAATGAAAATTTTAACTTGTGTTTCTAAGCACTGTCATGCTATGTAAACACTGAATAGTGATGGATTTCTTGTTAAGTTGAAATTGTTCACTATGCCTTTAATAGTGTATATAATTGGCACTATTACAGTATCCACCTTAAAGTTTGCTTTACAATTGATTTTAAATACCAAGAACAGAACTTTATTTGCAAGTAATAGAGCACGTAGGGAGCTGGGGTTGAAAAAAATGTTTTTAAACTGATTCCCATCTTTAGAGAATTCACATTGTTTTTTCGAAGTTGATTTCATGAGTTTTGGTTGGTTTTATGACATATATCCGAATATAATCAGCCATGATCACAATGAATGGTGGTGCAGGCTCAAAGGGCCAAATTGCCCCCTCCTGCACCTACTTTCTATGTTTCTATAATATCATTGCTTCAGCACAGGGGACTCCGTATATCAATCCAGAACCCTATCATTTATTATCTTTCCAGTCTTATTCAATTACTTTTTGAAATTCTTGACTACGGCTATTTCCACTGCTCTTGGATTTGGGTTCCAGACTACATTCGGGGAAGGGAGAAATTCTTCACATTATGATTCCCCCCACTCTCACATCCGTGACCCTTACTTTTAATCAGCATTTCTTTGTCCTTATGTTATGAGAACATGTGAATCTCTTTTCCGTATTTAAACTGTCTGGACCCATTTTGATTTTTATATCAAACCACTCTCAAATCGTTTCCTTAAACAAGATATTGCCACCTTTTATTTTCTCAGCTACTAATGTAAAAAAAAAACAGACACACTTGAGAACAATGTTCACATTCATCTGGAGATAATGACATGGTTGGAGTGAGAATGAGCACATACATAATGTTTTGGAGATACTTTAGAGATACAGCACAGGAACAGGCCCTTTGGCCCACCGAGTCCATGCCAACCAGCGATCACACTGTACACTAACACAATCCTACAAACTGGGGACAATTTACAATGTTTTTAACCAAAGCCAATTAACTTACTAACCTGTACACCTTTGGAGTGTGGGAGGAAACCAGAACACCTGGAGTAACCCCACGCGGTTACAGGGAGAACGTACAATCTAAGTACAGACAGCACCTGTAGTCAGGATCAAACCCGGTTTCTAGCACTATAAGGCAACAATTCTGCTGCTGCGCCACTGTGTCACCCTGACAAGCAGAATTCTCAGTGAGTACCTCGAATTCTCGAATACCTCGAGCACCTCGAGTAGCTAGATGCAGAAAAAATGGCTCCAATGTTGGGCGAGTCCAGAACCAGGGGCCACAGTCTTAGAATAAAGGGGAGGTCATTTAAGACTGAGGTGAGAAAAAATCTTTTCACCCAGAGAGTTGTGAATTTATGGAATTCCCTGCCACAGAGGACAGTGGAGGCCAAATCACTGGATGGATTTAAGAGAGAGTTAGATAGAGCTCTCGGGGCTAGTGGTGTCAAGGGATATGGGGAGAAGGCAGGCACGGGTTATTGATAGGGGACGATCAGCCATGATCACAATGAATGGCGGTGCTGGCTTGAAGGGCCGAATGGCCTCCTCCTGCACCTATTTTCTATGTTTCTATGTGTCTATGCCCTGATGACAGATATATTGGGCTTTGAAAGATAACAGAGGGAGGATTGGTCAGGATCTGACCACAAATATTCAAACAACAAACAAAAGGAGAGTTGACAGTTCCGCCGTCTTATTCAGGAAAGGAGAGAGGATGATTTGTTTCACTCCTTCCCAGAAAGTTTAAAACTCTAAAGAGAAAGCATACAATGCTGGAAATATTCAGAATGCCATGGAGTGCATGTGCCACAGAGTTAATAGGTTGAATTGTATAGATGGTTAGCTGATGGGTCCACTGAAAATCTCCAGCTCACCACACTGATTGTGTCATTGCAGTCTGGACCTGAAGACTGGATTGTGGAAGACAGTGGAGGTCACATGCTCCAACCCTAGTAAACATCACTGAGTCTAGGGGATTTTGTAATTGACTGCGATATCCTTTTTTTGTCTCTCAGCCCTATAATGGTCATTGATGATGCAGCCCCATTCACTTACACTGAATATTCGTTAAATACTTTTCACCCACTTTAATAGTAATGTGCTTATTAACTAATTAACAACATTTTTTGTTTTTACATGTGGTTGTATTCTTTTTACGACACAAAGTGCTGAAGTAACTCAGCGGATCAGGCAGCATCCCTGGAGAACATGGATAGGTGACGTTTTGGGACGGGACCCTTCTTCAGACTGATTGAAAGACTGAAGAAGGGTCCCGACTTGAAGCGTCATCTATCCACGTTCTGCAGGGATGCTGCCTGACCCGCTGAGTTACTCCAGCACTTTGTGTCCTTTTGTGTAAACCAGTATCTGCAGTTCCTTTTTTCGGTATTTCTAAGTTTTTTTTTTTGCATTATTTTATTGTTTTTCAAATGTCCCTAAATTTCACTGATCTGCAGGGACATTTAGAAACAGTGAGAAGAGTCTTTAGTCAGCCCAAGATGATAGGGGGTCATCGTCATTGCCTTGACGAGGAGGGAGCATGTTTTGCACTTCCTGAGGCCTGGTTGCTATGGCAGCAAAGCCCCAAGTTCACTGGAGACCACAAGACTACATTAGGGATGGGGTGGCCGCAGTGGCATCACACAGTGGTGAACCAGGACGTGTCTCTGGCCCAATTTTGTTTAGTTTAGGGATACAGTGTGGATACATCCCTTTCAGCCCCTCAATCCCCCTGACCAACTATCACTTGTTCACACCAGTTCTACATTATCCCACTTTTCCATCCACTTCCAACACATTACGGGCAATTTTACAGAGGTCAACTAACCTGCAATCTCACACGTCTTTGGGATGATGGAGGAAAGCAGGGCGCCCAGAGGAATACCACTTGGTTGCAGGGAATACGTGCAAGCCTCAGACATACAGCATACATAGGCAGCACCTGAGGTCAGGATTGAACCCAGGTCCCTGGCACTGTGAGGCAGCAGAGCTCTACCTGCTGTGCCACTGTGCCACCCTATGATTCAGGTTAATGCCTTTACATCAAATCTAGGTGATTTCTGTTTTTGTTATATGCCAGACTATTTCAGATTTCTGGTATCTGCTGTTTTTAAAAAGAATTCCAGGTTGATTAATGTAATTTGCGAACAAATCCATCAAAATGGATTTACTAAGTATGTAGTGATATATTGATAAATCAGAGAGAGCTAACACATGTTCTATCTATCGCATGAGTAATAATTAATGTTCCAGTTGACTGTTTAAAGGGAATGTAACAGATGAAAGTGTGCAGATTTTTAAGATGGAGAAGTTAGAAGATCGTTAACATAAAACCTGTTGGAAGAACTCAGGGATATTTCTTGAGGAAACATAACAGGCTGAGGCCGTTTATAAAAGCATCAAGAGTAAATGATATTGCACCCCCCTTCTCTCTCGATCGCCACTCACCCAAGTCGTACCTGCTTCAAAGTCGTCTTGTTGAGTCTCAATGTCCGTAACTCGTTTTCACCTAAAATACAGCTAACAATGGCCCGTTTCCTTTATCATCATTACTTTTTTGCATATCTTTCATTCATTTGTTCTATATCTCTCTACATCACCATCTATATCTTTAATTTCCCTTTCCCCAAACTCTCAGTCTGAAGTAGGGTCACAACCCAAAGCGTCACCTATCTCTTTTGCCAAGAGATGCTGCCCGACCCGCGGAGTTACTCCAGCTTTTTGTGTCTATCTCTGGAATTCTTTCAATGGAAAATGGTGCTTCCATACACATCTCTCAGTTTTTAAGAAGTGCCTTGATGCCCACATCTCTCTTAATATCTCCTTATGTCAGTTGGTTTCACATTTTGATGGGTAATGGTGCTACGAAGCACCTTGGGATATTTCTCCATGTTAGGGGCATGTCGTTGCTTTGCCCAAATTGCAAGTGAGCTTGAAGTGACTTATAAGAGGCCAGCATCATGCTCCAGAATCACTTACCTGATTAAAACTCATTCACCTGCTAGTTTTTGATGTACGTAAATCAAGATGAAAGTGCAAATATGTAAACATATTTTCTGAGCAAGGTCATGCGAAACACTTCTAGTGAATGTAATTTTTCATTAGAGAGATGTGCCTGTCAAGTGCAGAATTAAAGCAAAGAGTTTTTAAAAGGATTGTATGTTTAAAATACACCAAACATAGCAATATTTCAAAGTGCTTATCTTTTGGTGACATTACTACTGTAAAGTGAGCTGCCAAGGCAGATTTTTCAGAGCAGAGAAAATGGGGTCAAAATATAGGGGTCAAAATATACTACACCTAAAGACTGGGCTAGATTAGTTGTCAAATGTTGGCATGGTGATGTGGTCATCAATCTGGTCAATGTTTAAGACCAAAAAGCAAGAAGAGAACCAAATAAATCTGAAGGTACACAAAAATGCTGGAGAAACTCAGCGGGTGCAGCAGCTTCGCTCCATAGATGCTGCTGCACCCACTGAGTTTCTCCAGAATTTTGTGTACCTTCGATTTTCCAGCATCTGCAGTTCCTTCTTGAACACAAATAAATCTGAACACTGATTTCCTCGCATACAAACCACTTGGAAGTAAATGTACAGAACACAAAACAGCTGGAGTAACTCAGCGGATCAGGCAGCATCTCTGGAGGATATGGATATGTTTCGGGTTGAAACTCTTCTTTAGACGTCGGAACTTGAAACTTTAGAGTCACAACTTGAAATAGTATCTGTCCATGCCCTCCAGAGACGCTACCTGACCCGTTGAATTACACCAGTACTTTGTGTTCTATGCAATGTTCCACTATCTGCCGTTCCTTGCGCCTCTGGTTATAAATGTAGACAGTTCTGTTATTAAGTTGAAGAGAAACACCAACATTGCTGGAGTTGGAGACAGTGTTAGAGGATTCAGTGGGATGTAGATCAGTTCCAGATATGGGCGGAGAAATGGCAGATGGAGTTTAGTCCGAGCAAGTGTGAGATGTTGCACTTTTGGAGGTCGAATGAAAGGAGAAATATGCAGTTAATGGTAAATCCTTAACGTCATTGATATGCAAAGGTGTCTGAGGGTCCAAGTCCATAGCTCCCTGAAAGTGACAGCACCAGTAGTTAGAGTGGTAAAGAAGGTGTACAGTATGCTTGCCTTCATCGGTTGGGGCATTGAGTATAAGAGTCAAAGAGTTTAGAAGGATGAAGGTGGATCTTATAGAAACATATAAAATTATAAAAGGACTGGACAAGCTAGATGCAGGGAAAATGTTCCCAATATTGGGCCAGTCCAGAACCAGGGGCCACAGTCTTAGAATAAAGGGAAGGTCATTTAAGACTGAGGTGAGAAAATGTTTTTTCACCCAGAGAGTTGTGAATTTATGGAATTCCCGGCAGTGGAGACCAAATCACTGGATGGATTTAAGAGAGAGTTAGACAGAGCTCTAGGGGCTAGTGGAATCAAGGGATATGGGGAGAAGGCAGGCACAGGTTATTGATTGGGGATGATCAGCCATGATCACAATGAAAGGCCGTTCTGGCTCGAAAGGCCGAACGGCCTCCTCCTGCACTTATTTTCTATGTTTCTATGGTCATCCCATTACAGGAAGGATGTGGAGTCTATGGGGAGGGTGCAGAAGTGGTTTACCAGAATGCTGCCCAGATTAGAGAACATTGGGTATAAGAAGAGGTTGGAAAAACTCTTTTTTTGGAGGTTGAGGGGAGACCTGATAAAAGCATATAAAATTATGAGAAGCATAGACAAAGTAGACAGTGGTGAAAATGTTAATGACTAGAGGACAAATCTTTAAGGTGAGAAGGAGAATGTTTAAAGGAGAAGCGAGGGGCCATATTTTTATAGAGAGAGTGGTGGGTGCCTGGAATGCATTGTCAAAGAGAGGTCTTTTCTATATTCAAACTATTTGCGGCAAATTCATCTTAAGTTGTTGTTATAAAACATACAATTTAATAGAAACTGTATGCTGTGCTCAATTCCAAAAGTTGGTTCCATTGTCTTCAAGGGAAATTAATATATTAAATAAATAGTGCTCATAGTGCTGCTAGGGGTGGTGGTGGAAACAGCTGTGATAATGGCGTTTAAGAGGTTTTTAGGTAGCCACATGGATATGGAGGGATATAAAGGGATATTCGGTAGTAAAGAAAGCAAACCCAATGCTCGCATTTATTTCAAGAGGGCTTGCATAATAAAACTGGGATGTAATGCTGAGGCTCTTTAAGGCGCCAATAAGGCCACATTTTGAATATTGTGAGCAATTTTGGAAGGATGTGCTGGCTCTGGAGAGGGTACAAGAATGATCCCAGGAAAGAGTAGATTAACCTATGATGAGCGTTTGTCGGCACTGGGCCTGTACTCGCTGGAGTTTAGAAGAGTGAATGGGGACCTCATTGAAACATACAGAATAGTGAAAGGCTTGGATAGATTAGCTTGGCATCATGTTCGGCCCAGACTTTGTGGGCTGATGGTCCATTGACATATTGACATATTGTTTGACATATTGACAATGCTAAGCAAATTGTACTTTTTCATCTACGACATCTTGTATATGTGTTTAAACAAATGGTTTTTAAGAAAGAGTAAATCACTGCTCTGAAGTCAGTGATTTAAAAATGTGTTTTTTTTTTTCTTTGAATCATAATGTATAACCTTTTCCTCTATTAGAAAACCACTCTGCACCTCCAGATATCACCACTTACACAACAGAGCACTCAATACAAGTTGAACGGCCACAAGGATCAACAACAAGAACTGTCCCAAAATATGGCAATGCTGAGCTAATGGAAACTGGTGATGGTAAGTTCTGCTCTACTAACGTTGGTGAGACCGCATTTAGAGTATTGTGTTCATTTCTGGGCACCGTGTTATAGGAAAGATATAGTCAAGCTTGACAGGGTTCAGAGAATATTTACGAGGATGTTGCCAGTACTAGAGGGTCTGAGCTATAGGGAGAGCTTGAGTAGGCTGGGACTCTATTCCTTGTAACACTGGAGGATGAAGGGTGATCTTATTGAGGTGTATAAAAGCATGAGAGGAATAGATCGGGTAGATGCACAGAGTCTCTTGCCCAGAGGACATTGGTTCAAGGTGAAGGAGAAAAAATTTAATAGGAATCTGAGGGATAACATTTTCACACAAAGGGTGGTGGGTTTATGGAACAAACTGCCAGAGGAGGTAGTTGAGGCTGGGACTATCCCAACGTTTAAGAAACAGTTGGACAGGTACATGGATAGGACAGGTTTGAAGGGATATGGACCAAGCGCAGGCAGGTGGGACGAGTGCAGCTGGGACATGTTGGACGCTGTGGGCAAGTTGGGCTGAAGGACATGTTTCCACACTGTATCACTCTATGACTCTGTGACTTTTCCATCCTCTACACGGGCTATTTCTCATCATTTAATGGGTATTAATGTTTTGCAAATGTGATTCTGAATTTCAAGTAAAATTTGTGAATGTGCTTGAACCAGCATAATTAATGGTCATAACTTCAAGTGTCCATTAATGTTAATGATTAATTTATTTATGTGATGATCAAGACCGTTTTAATAAATTGATCTTTTGATTAAGTGGTCATCCATCATTAGAAATTCTCATTGTGAAAAATGATGTCCTAGAAAAATGCTTATGTCAAAAAAATGAATACAAGGAGTTGCAATGAATCTGGATCCATTCCGACATGATGTGGTGGATCAGTAGAGGCTGGTTCTTGGTGTGACACTTATGGAATGGGCATTTAAACAACCAATCCTTGCCGGTTGGCATTACTGATCGCTGCTTGGAGTTTATGAAAATGACTGTGCGCAGTGTATTTTTGCAGCCTTTCCTGAGTAATTCTGGAATCGCAATAGCACATTCTCACCTGGATTACTGTGCACAGTTTTGGTCGCCTGAAAAATAGATACAGTTACATTGCAGGCACCACAAAGGTGATGCACACGGCTAATCCCGGGCAAGCGAGGGTTGTCCTTCTGAGAGAGTAAATATTCTGGGGCTGCCAGCACTGGTGTGGAAGAAGATAGTGATGGGGTTTAAGAGGCTTTCAGATAGACACATGGAAATATGCAGGGGATGGAGGGATAGGGATCATGTGCAGGTAGAAGAGATTAGTTTGGCACATACTTGCTGCCAAAGGGCTATTCCTGTGCTGTACTGTTCTGTGTTCTATGTTTTTCATTTACTAACCACAAAAAACTTTATCATCATCAGATCCTTAATGCAGTTGACATACTGGGCCACTGCTTTTATGAGAATGTTGCCAGGACTCGAGGGTCTGAGCTAATGGGAAAGGTTGAGCAGGCTAGGACTTTATTCCTTGGAGCGTATGAGGATGAGGGGTGATCTTATAGAGTTGTACAAGATCATGAGAGAAATAGAATGGGTAAATGCACAGAGTCGTTTGCCCAGGATAGGGGAAGAGAGATTTAATAGGAATCCGAGGTGTAACATTTTTACATAAAGGGTGGTAGGTGTATGGAACGAGCTGCTGGTGGACGTAGTTGGGGCAGGGACTATCATAACGTCAAAGAGACATTTGGACAGGTACATGGATAGGATAGAGGGAATTCTGTGGAATTCTTTGTCACAGAAGGCTGTGGAGGCCGTCAGTGGATATTTTTAAGGCAGAGATAGATTCTTGATTAGTACAGGTGTCAGTGGTTATGGCGAGAAGGCAGGGGAATGGGGTTAGGAGGGGGAGATAGATCAGCCATGATTGAATGGCGGAGTAGACTTGATGAGCTGAATTCTACTTCTATTCCTTATGACCTTAAATGGGACTGGCTTAGATGAGGGGCTGGTGTTTAAAAATAGAAAGGTTTGACAGCAAGTATAGAGTGTTAGTGAGTGTTTGGAATACTGCGCAGAGTTTTGATCTATCCTTCAAATGATTCTGGTGAAATTGGATGCAACACAAAGGAGATTCACTCGACTAATTCCGAGGATGAGAGGGTTGTCCTACCAAGAAAGACTAAATAATTTGATCCTGCATTCCTAGGAGTTCAGATGATCGAGAGATGACCATATTCAAATGTTTAAGATCCTGAGGGGGCTTGGCAGGCGAGATGTTGTGATGTTTTCACTAGTGCTAGAGTATTGAACAAACTACAAAATACGGGCTTGGTCATTTAAAACTGTTGAAATAATTCTGCGTTCATGACACCTACCTCTCTGTGTAAAAACAAAATTTCCCATGTAAATCTCGTTTAAACTTGCCTCTTCTCACGGTAAACTGTGCCCTCTATTGTTTGAACGTTACCACCCTGGCATAAAGATGAGGACTATCCACCTTTTTATCCCCTTGCACAATTTCATACACTTCTATTTGGCTTCACATATGAACCTTCAGACAACCTAGGAGATTCAAGTGTAGCATAATGCCCCTGTCCCACTTAAGTAACCTGAACGGAAACCTCTGGAGACTTTGCGCTCCCACCCAAGGTTTCTGTGCGGTTCCCGGAGGTTTTTGTCAGTCTCCCTATCTGCTTCCACTATCTGCAACCTCCGGCAACCACCTGCAACCTCCGGGAACCGCACGGAAACCTTGGGTGGGGTGCAATGTCTCCAGAGGTTTCCGTTCAGGTTTCCTAAGTGGGACAGGGGCATAATTGTACAAGTAACATAGAAATTTCTTCTCACAGAGGGTGTGAATCTTTCCCAGCGAGTGGTAAAATCTGGACCATGAGAAGTATTTAAAGTGGAGGTGGATCAAGATTTGATAAATTTGGGAAGAGAGGGGCATGGAAAAATGGCATAAGTTGAGGGTGACATAGACCAGCTATATATCATTTTAAATTGTGGGGTAGGCGTGAAGGGCCTATTGACCTGCTCTGCTCATATCTTCTTATCTGAAAGAAGGGTTCCGATCCGAAACCTATTAATTTTCTCCGGAGATACTGTCTGACCCACTACGTTACTCCAGTCTGTCCTCCTATCTTCTTGTGTTCAGTTGAGTTTTTATTAAATTTCTCATTTTTATTTAATGTTTATTTAATATAACTAAATGGATTATGTTAAGTAGTGTAAACACTCAGTTGTTATTTCCTGTTATATGGTCTGGTGGGGGATTTAATAGAATAGAAGTGTAAATATGGAACATAGAACAGGAAAGCATTGGAACAGCGCTTTAGCCCGTGATGTCTGTGATGACATTGACGACAATTTAAACTAATCTAATTATCTACACACGGACTCTATCGCTCCATTCCATGCCTGTTCATATGCCCCTCTGAACGCCGCTTAAATTATGCCATTATTGTATCTGCTTGCCTTACACCACCTCCATGGGCAGGGCATTCCTGGCACCTACCACTGAGTTTAAAACATTTCCCATGTCCTGGGTGGCAGAGTGACGTGGGGCAGCACAGTGGCACAGCAGTAGAGCTGCTGCCTTACAGCGTCAGAGACCTGACTACGGGTGCTGACTGTACGGAATTTAGACGTTCTACCCCGTGACCGCGTGGGTTTTCTCCGGTTTCCTCCCACACTCCAAAAAAGTACAGGTTTGTAGGCTGATTGGCTGTGGTAAAATTGTAAATTGTCCCAAGTGTGTAGGATGGTGTTAGTGTACGGGGTGGGGCGATCGCTGGTCAGCGCGGACCCGGTGAACCAAAGGGCCTGTTTCCACACTGAATCTCTAAAGTCTTAAAGGAAATCTCCTTTAAACTTTTCCCTTTTCATCTTAAACTATGTCCTCTATTGTTTGAACATTCCCACCATGGGAAAAAGATACGAAATATCCATCCTATCTATGATTTTCACCGTTTTATACACTTTTATTTGGCTTCACATATTATCTCGTTTTTATTCAAACAATCTAAGAAATTAGTATAGCATAAATATGCAACACGCTTGCACATGAGTTTTCTTATTCCTTTGTGTTGCAATTTCTTTGAAATCCTGATTGCAAAAGTCTCTGGATGCTAATGCCCTGAAACTCCCCACCATGGTATCAGTTCTATGAGTTCCTTTCTTCCAGATAATCTGCCCTGACCTTAGAAACTAGCTTTTAATTGAGCAATGTTTGTTGCTCTGGGCAATAACGGCGATATCAGCCATATGTTTAGTTTAGTTTAGAGATACAACGCAGAAACAGGGCCTTCAGCCCACCGAGTCCCCACCGACCAGCGATCCTTGCACACTAATACTATCCTACACATACTACGTACAAACTCCGTTCAGACAGCACCCGCAGTCAGGATCGAACCCGGGCCTCGAGCGCTGTAAGGCAGCAACTCTACCACAGCGGCACAGTGCTGCTGGTCCTACTTCAAGTCTCCGGTCCCAATTGGAGTATTGCATGAAAATTACATTAATGCTGCTGAGGAGGAGTTTAATCCAGGAAAATAGGCATCAAAATAGAAGTTTAAATAAATAAATTTAAATCTTAACAATCCGTTCTGTCTCTGAGATTTTCGATATTGGATTCCATATCTGTTCAATTGGAAGAGGACCCCAGGTATTTGGAAAGGCTGGGTCTAATCTCATGCATCATCTGTGGGCCCCAATGCTCTGCTGCTTCATCTCAAATCAAATCAAAACATTTTGCTTTAAAAAATATGAAACACGATAGGAATTTGGCCAAACACTGCCTTGAGCTTGTTCTGCCATACAGTAAGGTCAAGGCTGATCTGATTATTTTGCCCTCCCCATCATTTGCCAGCCTGCTCCCCATAATTCTCGAGTCCCTTGTGGTCCCAACTCTATCTCTAACATGATTGTGTCTAATAACTGGACATTCGTGCCCTGGGGAGGGGGTGTAGAGAATTCCATTGATTTGCCCTCTGGGAGAAGAAATTCCTGCTCCTCTGTCTTAAGTGGTTGATCCTTTAACCTGACACAGCAACTCCACACTTGGAGAACCGTGTTCACAACAAGGAGGGAGATCGCAAACCTGGCCAGAATTGCAAGGCATGTTATTAGTATTGCCTCTTGTTGAGTGTAATAGTACCTCTGAGGCGAAACCTAGAGAAACTTCACAACTCAACGGCGCTCTTATTTCACATCTGAAGCAATTTAAATTGAAGGCACTTCTAAAAAGAAAAAGTTCAGTTTATCAACCTGTTACGTATATAAATAAAACTGTGGATTAAAATTCAGAGGCTCCACCTTGGACACGCAGTTGATTGTCTAAAATGGCAAGTTAGCAAACAATTGATTTTGTCTGTCTGTCTGCTTATGTGTGTGTGTCTGTAGATGTGTCTCTCTCTGTGTGTCTTGTTTGGCTCTGTGTGTGTGTTTTCTTTGGCTGTGTGTGTGTGTCTTGTTTGTATGTGTGTGTGTGTCTTTGACTCTGTGTGTGTGTGTGTCTTGTTTGGCTGTGTGTGTGTGTGTGTGTGTCTTGTTCGGCTGTGTGTGTGTGTGTGTGTGTCTTGTTTGGCTGTGTGTGTGTGTGTCTTGTTCGGCTGTGTGTGTGTGTGTGTGTCTTGTTTGGCTGTGTGTGTGTGTGTGTGTCTTGTTCGGTTGTGTGTGTGTGTGTGTGTGCGTGTGTGTTTGTGCGTGTGTGTTTGTGTGTCTTGTTTGACTGTGTGTGTGTGAGAGAGAGAGAGAGAGAGAGATGGGAAAAGCCAATTTGCCTTAATGGGAGCAGACCAGTTTCACCTCTTGAGGAACTAATAGAGCTCTCACTGCTTCTCTGAATTAGACCAAAATCAATAAGGACAAAAACGTGACCTGCAACAAACAGGCTGCTTTGCTAAGGGTTTAGAGCTCGCAAAACTGTCTGACAACAACTTGCTGTATTATGGTTACCTTAATTCAATTTTGAGAATGATTACTTAATAAACCATTGCAGCACAAACCATGCGTAACTAAGAAAGAGCTATGCATTTGTTTCAGTGTGTAATAGTTTATCTTTTCTACAGGGAAGAGGCAATTGTAACTATGGTCATTTTGATGGAGAAAATGAAACAAAAATGTAAATCAGTGATTTGCACTCAATAAACAGTATGTGACGCCAACATTGATAAATGATACAAATGAGCCAAGACCTAATTGAATGGAGGAGAGTGATTCAGGGGTTACATGGTCTTTTCCTGTTGTTTTTTCCATTCTGCAAGACAATCATATCCTTCAAAGATAAAAAAGACTATTAATGTTTCCATTGTTTCCAGCAGCTGGAACTTTTGGGTTGTTTTTGGTTGTTTTGAGCATGTAAAGTGAAGCTAGGAATGATGTGTCGCCATGTTTTGGAGAATATAGAGCTCAAATACTTGTCAATGTCACGGTGGCAGTCACGGTGGCACAGCGGTAGAGTTGCTGCCTTACAGCAAAATGCAACACCAGAGACCCGGGTTCGATCCCGACTATGGGTGCTGTCTGTATGGAGTTTGTACGTTCTCCCCGTAATCTGCGTGGGTTTTCTCCGAGAACTTCGGTTTCCTCCCACACTCCAAAGACGTACAGGTTTGTAGGTTAATTGGCTTGATTAACAAAAAATGTAAAATTGTCCAAGTTGGCGATATGCAGAGTACTGCCCTGCCGACTACAACATTCAGAAGGTTCATTGTTTATAGTTAAATTTAAACAAATGGCAGAGTACAGAATATTAATTTGAGTAAACTGTACAAATGTTGGAGATCAGGAACAGCTCAGTCTAATTCTTTTCCCCCCGATTCCTGTGGTATCTTTGTTTTTAAATGATTTGTGTGAACACATTGTTTAATGTCCTGCGCCATTAACACACGTGTAAATGTAGGTTTAGTCTATGTTTATTATTGTCATGTACCAAAATTCAGTGAAAAACATTGTTTTGCATGCCATGCAATCAAATCAGATATACTACACATAAATACAATAAAGCAAAACTCAAGTACAATAGGTAGAGCAAATGGAAAGATACAGAGTGCAGAATATAGTTCCCAACACTGTGGCCCGACAGTTCCAGAGACAAAGTCCAATGTCCACAATGGGGTAAATTTGAATCAGACAGTACCCTAGTTATGGAAGGACTGTTCAGAAACCTGATAACAAAGGGGGGAAAGCTGTTCCTGAGTCTAATGGTACATGCTTTCTGTATCTTCTACATGATGGGAGCAGGGAGAAGAAGGAGTGAACAGGGAGGGCTAAGTCTTCAATTATGTTGGCTGTTTTTCTCATGCAGCACAAAGTGTAGATGGAGTGGATGGTGGTGAGTTTGGTTTGTGTGATGGACTGGACTCCATTCACATCTCTCTCCAGTTCCTTGGTGTGTTGGGCAGAGCAGTTCCCAACCAAGCTGTGATGCAGCCCGACTGTACGCTTTCCATGGTGCATCTGTAGAAGTTTGTAAGAGTCATTGGAGACAATTCATGCTCTGATGTTCCTGGATTCATGTGGAGATCATGATCGATTAGGGTGGCAAAGTAATACAGCTGGCAGAGGTGCTACCTCACAGCACCAGATACCCGGCTTTGTTCCTAACTCCGGGTGCTGTCTGTGTGGAGTTCGCAAGTTCTCCCTGCGACTGCATGAACTTTCCCCTGAGTGCTTTGGCTTATTTCCACATCCCACATACGTGTGAGTTGGTAGGTTGATTGGCCACAGTAAATTGCCCCTAGTGTGTGGGTGGATAGAATCTGGAGGCAAACAGAATGGGATTAATGTTAGACCACTGACCACTGATGGTCAGTGCAGACTTGACGGGTCGAAGGGCATTGTATCTCTAAACTAAACTAAACTGGTCACAACAAACAACGCATTGTGATTTCAGAAAACAGACAGTAGTTTAACAAAAATATGGGTGCACTTAAAATGGCAGACAATCACCAAACATCAGTTTCATGAAGGGCAGCAAAAGCATGATGCATCAGCAGAAAGGAGAAACAGAAATGACATGTAAATTCAGAATAACAAATGGGATCAGCAGTAAAGACATGGCCTCTACATGGAGAGACAGTGTATCCAAGGGGAAATTACAGACTAGGAGTTTGCATAATATCTGAAGAAGGGTTTCGGCCTGAAACGTTGCCTATTTCCTTCGCTCCATAGATGCTGCCTCACCCGCTGAGTTTCTCCAGCACTTTTGTCTACCTTGCATAATATCAAAGCTGATGTCAATAGGACTGAAGTGAATTGCAGGGTATCTTCACAGACATTGGAAATAGAGTGAAGCAGCAAGATTTCAAGATGTGTGGGAAGGAACTGCAGGTCCTGGTTTGCACTGAAGATAGACACAAAATGATGGAGTAACTCAGTGGGACAGGCAGCATCTCTGGATAGAAGAAATGGGTGACGTTTCGTGTGGAGACCATTCTTAAGGCTGAGAGTTAGGGGAGAGGGAGACATGGAAGTGTAAATTTTGAAAACACGACACAGATCAAAGTGGTCGATCTGCGGTGTTTACCAGCATCTGCGGATCCTTCCTTCATATTCCTTCTGCCCAATTTGTCCATGCTGACCAAGGTGGCCCATATCCCTCCAAACGCATCCTATCCATGTACCTGTCCAAATGTCTTTTGAACGTCGTTATAGTATCTGCCTCAACTTCCTACATTGGCAGCACGTTCCATACACCCACCATCTTCTGTGTGAAAAAGTTGCCCCTCATGTTCCTACTAAATCTTTCCCCTCTCACCTTAAACCTTTGTCCTCTGGTTCTTGATTCCCCTAGAGGTGGAAGTGAACATGTTATTGCAATATAAATATTCTGCTGAAGATGCATGTCAAATGTAATGCACTGTGGTCAATTTGCCACATTTTGTAGCTGACGACACTTCTTCAGACTGGCAGAAGAGCCCCGACCTGAAATGTTATTTATCCATGTTCTCCAGAGATGCCGCCTGACCCACTAAGGTACCCCATCACTTTGTGTCTTATTGCCATTCTGGGTGAGTTCCGTTTGCCTCCTATTTTGGTCCATATGCCTCTAAACCGTCCTATCCATATGTTGGTCCAAATGCCTTTTGAAGATCTTCAAGAGAAATTTCAAGCTGCCTACTGATCAAGGATGTCCTCAGTAAGGTATTGGATTGTCAGCCCTTAGGTCCTGAGAAGATGAGCAACTGATGGAGTAAACTCAACATAGTAAACTTGAAAACTGTTGTCAGAAGCTTCATATATTGGCCAGGTATTGACAACCAATTAATTATCTAACATTCTGTGTAAAGGGCAGTACCAAATCACTAACAACATTAGTTTTTGCCAGAAACATTACAGCAGCTTTCTCATCTTTATTGATAGTCACTTCAAATGGACAATGTAGGGTTGATGGGATTATGTGTGATGGCAGAATGTATATTTGAAGAGTTTAGTTTAGAGATTCCAGGTGGAAACAGGCCCTTCGGCCCACCGAGTCCTCACCGACCAGCGATCACCTGTATGCTGGTTCGATCTTACACACTAGGGACAGTTTACAGAAGCCAATTAACCTACATACCTGCATGTCTTTGGAATGTGGGAGGAAACCGCAGCACCCAGAGGAAACCCATTCGGTCACTGGGAAAATGTACAGACAGCACCCTAATGCCCCTGTCCCACTTAGGAAACCTGAATGGAAACCTCTGAAGACTTTGCGCCCCACCCAAGGTTTCCGTGCGGTTCCCGGAGGTTTTTGTCAGCCTCCCTACCTGCTTCCACTACAATACAATACAATACAATACCTTTTATTTGTCATTTTGTCAATTTGTCATTCCCTACCTGCAACCTCCGGCAACCACCTGTAACCTCCGGGAACCGCACGGAAACCTTGGGTGGGACGCAAAGTCTCCAGAGGTTTCCGTTCAGGTTTCCTAAGTGGGACAGGGGCATTAGTCAGGATTGAACCTGGGTCTCTGGCGCTGTAAGACAGCAGCTCTACTGCTGCGCCATGGTGCCACCTCTCCCGAGTTTAATTTGTGTTTTTGAAACACATGTTGAGCTGAGATAATGGTTCTGAATTCATGCCATTTCTCCTTGGAGGTTTTGTGAGATGCAGTGGCCTTGATCATGAATCCACCAACACCATTGAGCCTCTAATGGTGCAGCTGAAAGTTCTGTGTGGTTTCTTTTGGAAGCATCAAAGGGGCGAGATGTCCATGATTGGATAGGTTTAAGTATAAATCATTGCTTAGCTCACTTCTTGATCAAGAACTTTAGAGCCTCATAATGCGGCCGAGTTATTGGTAAGTTACAAGCCTTGTATGTTTTGGAGTTTGTTCCTGCCTACCAGAGAGAAGACACCGCAGCAGACAGGAAAGTGAAATCATGATTTGCTCCATAACAACTCATGGGGAAATAACTAATTGACCCAGCCACAATGAAGGGATATATTTCCAGGTTAGAATGGTGTGTGACTTGGAGGACAACATTTGAATTTTATTCATTCAGTTTCCATTGGTTTGGCACGGTGGCACAACGGTAGAGTTTCTGCCTTACAGCATCAGAGAACTGGGTTCGATCCTGACTACGGGTGCTGTCTGTACTGAATTTGTACATTTTCCTTGGGACTGTGTGGGTTTTACTGGGTGCTCTGATTTCCTTGCATATTTCAAAGACGTGCAGGTTTGTAGGTTAATTGGCTTCTGTAAATTATCCCTACTGCGTAGGATGAGAAAATGGCCTAACATAGAACTGGCGTATGGATGATCTTTGGTCAGCATGAACTCAGAGGGCGGAAGGGTCTTTTTCTATGCTGTATCCCTGAAACTAAAACTAAGACTATAATTGTCTAAGTTCCATTGATAGTTCTAACTTCTTTTGCACAATAGCTGTAAAAATACCTTTTATAATTGCAACAGAAATAGTTCATGCCCAGTTACACTCTTGCCATTTATGAAGATTAACATGGCCTGAAATTAATCTTAAGATTGCAGAACAATAGCCATTGACGATTGTGAGATGGAAGCTGCATCTTGTACTAGTTTGTTGAACTGCTCCAGGAAATTGTGTTCCCTTTGCTTTCCCCAAACAAAAAAGTAACTGAGAACACTTCTTTTATCTGTTCCCAAGACGGTTAAAGTTTTGCATAATAATCTAATTGGCATGCACCGAGAGCAGTGAGATCACAAGAAAACGCTCACGGGTGGCACGGCGCAACAGCACAGTTGCTGCCTTACAGCGCCAGAGACCCAGGTTCGATCCTGACCACGGGTGTGTCTGTATGGAGTTTGTACATTTTCCCCGTGACCTGCGTGTGTTTTCTCCGGGTGCTCCGGTTTCCTCCAAAGACGTACAGGTTTGAAGGTTAATTGGCTTGGTATATTTGTAAATTGTCCCTAATGTGTGTAGGATAGTGTCAGTGTGCGAGGATCGTTGGTTGGCGTGGACTGAAGGACCCGTCTCCCTGCTGTATCTCTAAACTAAACTAAACTAAAATCATCAGCAGTGCAAACTGAATTGCCATTTCTAATGATATTGTCCACTTCCACATGAATCATTTGGATCCTTTAAGGTTTTACATCAGAGTTTTTAAAAAAGCATTTGTCACAATTGCCAGCTGTGTTTAATTTTAGTGCAAAACCACAACAGCCAGCATCTCATTGCCAATATTTTGTTATGCTTAGCCAACAATGGTTCTTTTTTTTAAACAGCAATGGAATTATTGTTTGGCTTCCTTGCATTACTTTCCATATCAAGAATTTTCAAATATGCCTTTACATAGAAAATAGCCAGGAGATTGGTTGGTTACTATTAATACAGTTTAGCGTAAAGCAGACACTACAAGAAAGATGCAAAGCCACTTTGCCAAGTATTGACAGCTATCATAACGTCTTGTGAAGGCATAGAATTAGCCATTCGGCCCATCAAGTCTACTCCGTCATTCAATCATGGCTGATCTATCTTTCCCTCCGAACCCCTTTCTCCGGCGATCTCCCCATAACCTCAGAGACCTGTACCAGTCAAAAATCTATCTATCTCTGCCTTAAAAATATCCACTGTCTTGGCTGTACAGCCTTCTACGGCAAAGAATTCCACAGATTCACCACCCTCTGACCAAAGATATTTCTCCTCGTCTTCCTAAATGAACGGCCTTTAATTCTGAGGCTATGACCTCTAGTCCGAGACTCTCCCACAAGTGGAAACACCATCTCCACATCCACTTTATCCAAGCCTTTCACTATGTATGTTTCAACGAAGTCCCCCCCCCCCCCCCCCCATTCTTCTAAACTCCAGTGAGTACAGGCCCAGTGCTGACAAATGCTCATCATAGGTTAACCTACTCATTCCTGGAATCATTCTTGTAAACCTCCTCCGGACCCTCTCCAGAGCCAGCACATCCTTCCTCAGATGTGGTGCCCAAAATTGCTCACAATATTCCAAATGTGGCCATCGCGTTCTTCCAATATGTTAGATGCTGATTTTTATTGTTGAGCCGATCCTTCTAACCAGCAGGAAGGTATTTCAATGCTAGAATTCCCAATCGTTAGTTGCTCAGCACAATTACATTTCTGCTTTGGAGCAATCCTTCAGTCCTTGGGTTTCTCTGCAAAGTGGCCACAATTATTACCCATGTCAGAAAACAAACAAACTGCTGAAGGAAGTCCATGGGTTGAACAGCATCTGTGAGGGCAGAGGGAGACCGGGGGGGGGGGGGGGGGGTCTGAGGAGAGGAGAAAGAGTAACTATTGATGTTATGAATCAGAACCATGCATCAGGGCTGAGAGGGAAGACAGCCTGAATATAGAAGAGAGGGAGAAATGAGACATGGGCCAGGAAGTGGCAGATGAACCAAGGAGAGGTGAAGGATGATGGGTGGATTATCCATGCACTGAAGATGATCAGTTATGACATAAATAACTTGCAATTTACCTGTGTGGCAGAGAAACTGATATCCCACAAGCATTAGGTCTGAATGGATCAGGTTGAATGTGCAGATCCTGTTGCTCCTTGATGTTGATTTACTGTCATTGTGGGTGCAGGTATACCCTGAGATTTCACTGGAGAGGTATTGGTATTAGTTAATTATTGTCACGGATATTGAGTTACAGTGAAAATCTTGGTTTGCGTGCCTTCCAGGCAAATCATATTCTACATGAGCACAATCAACCTACACACCAGAAGACATAGGAGCAGAATTAGGCCATTCAGCCCAATGAGTCTATCCCACTATTCATTCCATGCTGACCTATTTTTCTCTCTCAACCCCATTCTCTTGAGAGGACCTTGCTGACTGGCCTATTTTATCATTGTGTCAAGTCAAGTCCAGAGAGTTTATTGTCATGTGTCCCAGATAAGACAATGAAATTCTTGCTTGCTGCAGCACAACAGAATATTGTAGGCATAAATACAGAACAGATCAGTGTGTCCATATACCATTGAATATATATATATACACATAAATAAACAGATACATAGTTTTATAGTTCAGTTTGTTTGAGTTGTGTTTAATAGTTTGATGGCTGTGGGGAAGTAGCTGTTCCTGAACCTGGATGTTGCAGATTTCAGGCTCCTGTACCTTCTACCTGATGGCAGCGGTGAGATGAGTGTGTGGCCAGGATGGTGTGGGTCCTTGATGATGTTGGCAGCCTTTTGAGGCAGCGACTCAGAAACCTCATCCTTAATAATGGACTCTAAAATTTTACCCACCGCAGAAATCAGACACACAGCGCTATTATTTCCTTTCTTATGCCTCACTTCCTTCTTAATCTGTGGTTCCATTTTTTTCATTTTCTAGTCCTCTGCAACCATTCCTGACTAGTGATGCTTGAAAGATCAGTACTAATGCCTCCACAATCTCTCCAGCTATCTCTCTCTCTGAACCCTGGGGCATAGTCCATCAGGCCCAGGTGACCTTTCCACCTTCAGAACTTTCAGCTTCCCAAGCACCTTCTCCTGAATAATAGCGACTGCACTCACTTATGCCCCCTGGCTTTCAATGTTTGGCACATTGTTGGTGTCTTCCACTGTTAAGACTGACGTAAAAAAATTTGTTCAGTTCATCTGCTGTTTCTTTGTTCTCCATTCCCACTTCTCCAGTGTCACGCGGCCCACCGAGTCCACGCCGACCACCGATCACCCCGTACACTACCCACTAGGGACAATTTACAATTTTTACTGAAGCCAATTAACCTACAAATCTGTACATCTTTGGAGTGTGGGAAGAAACCGGAGCACCCGGAGGAAAACACACAATGTCCAAACTCCCTAAAGACAGCACCCATAGTCAGGATTCAGATTCAGATTCAGATTCAGATTCAATTTTAATTGTCATTGTCAGTGTACAGTACAGAGGCAACGAAATGCATTTAGCATCTCCCTGGAAGAACGACATAGCAAATGATTTGAATAAATAATAATAAGTGTCCGGGGGGGGGGGGGGGGGTGATTGGCAGTCACCGAGGTACGTTGTTGAGTAGAGTGACAGCCGCCGGGAAGAAGCTGTTCCTGGATTTGCTGGTTCGGCAACGGAGAGACCTGTAGCGCCTCCCGGATGGTAGGAGGGTAAACAGTCCATGGTTGGGATGAGAGCAGTCCTTGGCGATGCTGAGCGCCCTACGCAGACAACGCTTGCTTTGGACAGACTCAATGGAGGGGAGCGAGGAACCGGTGATGCGTTGGGCAATTTTCACCACCCTCTGCAATGCCTTCCGGTCGGAGACAGAGCAGTTGCCATACCATACTGTGATACAGTTGGTAAGGATGCTCTCGATGGTGCAGCGGTAGAAGTTCACCAGGATCTGAGGAGACAGATGGACCTTCTTCAGTCTCCTCAGGAAGAAGAGATGCTGGTGAGCCTTCTTGATCAGAGTTGAGGTATTGTGGGTCCAAGAGAGGTAATCGGAAATGTTGACTCCCAGGAACCTGAAGCTAGAAACACGTTCCACCTCCGTCCCGTTAATGTGGATGGGGGTGTGCGTGCCACCCCTGGACTCCCTGAAGTCTACAATGAGCTCCTTGGTCTTCTTGAAGTTAAGGGCCAGGTTGTTGTCAGCGCACCATGCTGCTAAGTGCTGGACCTCCTCCCTATAGGCCGACTCATCGTTGTTGCTGATGAGGCCAATCATCGTTGTATCATCTGCACACTTGATGATGGTGTTAGTACCATGTACAGGTGTGCAGTCATAGGTGAAGAGGGAGTAGAGGAGGGGGCTCAGCACACATTCAAACTGGGACTCTGGCGCTGTAAGGCAGCAACTCTACCGCTGCCTCACTGAGCCAGCCATACTTGACCCACCTGGCCGTGTTTGGACCATATCCCTCACAACCTTTCCCATCCATTCCTTCTGAAGATAGAAAAAGCAACAATAGCAGTGCATCCAATGGCCTGGTGCAGAAGAAGAAGAAGGGTCCCGACCCAAAATGTCACACATCCATGTTCTACAGACATGCTGCCTGACCCGCTGCGTTACTCCAGTGCTTTCTGTCCACTGGTATCAGCATATGTTTAACTTTGATTTACTAGGTTTAAGGTGAAGGGGAGAAGATTTAATAAGAATCTGAGGGGTAACCTTTTTCACACAAAGGGTGGTGGATGAATGGAACAAGCTGCCAGAGGAGGTAGTTGATGCTGGGACTATCCCAATGATTAAGAAACAGTTAGAGAAGTAAATGGATAGTGTAGGAAGGAACTGCAGATGCTGGTTTCAATCAAAGATAGACACAAAATGCAGGAGTAACTCAGCGGGTCAGGCAGCATCTCTGGAGAGAAGGAATGGGTGACGTTTAGGGTCGAGACCCTTCTTCAGACTGATCAATGAGTGACTTTCAGGTTGATACCCTTCTTCAGACTGACCCTTCAGACTTCAGAGGTATACGGATAGGACAGGTTTGTAGGGATATGGACCAAATGCGGGCAGGTGGGACTATTGTAACTGGGACATGTTGGCCGGTGTGGACAAGTTGGGTCGAAGGGCCTGTTTCCATGCTGTATGACTCTATGCTCTTTTGAAGCACGAAGGCCAGCTTTCTTCAGTCGGGCCATCCTTTATTGCAAGAGCCTGATTCAAGATTATAACTATTCAGTAGAGTCACTGACGAACAGCACATTTTGCCACAATGTTTCTAGATTCTGTCCAGATTGGTAAAGAACGCAGATAACTGGCACATTCAAGGTTAGCGAGCTGCGTGCTGAGGGATGCACTGAAGCTTGCTGTAGCTACCACAAAGCGTTTGTGGGAAAGGACTTCCATCTAAGGTTCTGCCACAATGGTCATCGAGACGCTGGGTCCTGCAGAGCTGCAAGTGTAAATACCTTATCGATGGTATTGCTTAAAGAGGAGACCCGCGTGCTATCGATGTATTGTAACAGCACACATTAGTTTGATGACTCCGTGAATGAAAGGAAAGAGGTGAACTAATTTCACTGTATATTTGTTTATGAATGAAGTATATATTTAAAATTGTAAACATGGTGAAAACGCGCTGGAATAATTGTACCAGCTCTGCAACACTGACCACCACCTGACAGACCCTGTACCTCACCAACCCAATTGATTAATTGAATCCTCCTGTGTAGGAGTCCCAGTCAGCAGCCGCGTCTCTGCGAAGATCCAACAGCTTGTCAACACCTTGAAGCGGCCAAAGCGGCCGCCATTACGGGAATTCTTCGTCGATGATTTTGAAGAACTACTGGAAGGTAAGCGCAGTCTGATTAGTGCTTCATACTTAGTTTTGGAATCACTATAAAGGCACAAGCGCCTAAAAAGCTGATGGTTCTGGAGTTCATGTGCAAAGACTGAGTGATGTTAAAATATATTGGAAGGCATTCGTCCCAGTCCCAATCCATGCCAGGGTCTGTTACCCTTCAGTTCCGTGACCATCTTCAGCTCTCAGTCTCCTGATGGCTTCAAGCCACACGATTTTGAGTTTTTCTTCCTTTGTGATCTCTTTCTTTCCTCCTTATTTAACCAGTGTTAGACCAGTAACCATCTATAATGCTGGGCTTGCACTTGCCAGGTTCAATAGGCAGAATTCCTGGTGTAATTGCTGGGGAATGATATATGTTCTTATTCTGCTTCACAGGGCTCTCGAGACCGCGGTGGCACTGTTCGTGCTGATCAATTTTTCAGAATTTGAATTGAATTGAATACCTTATTGTCACAGTGAAATTCTTTGCTTGCATACCCAAGATATGTAAATAGATGTCACATACGGCACTGACAGATTTACAGAGTATCTGCGCCAGGCCCCCCTTTGTTCTTCTCCCCTGCCCCCCCCCCTCCATTTAAGAATAAGGGGTAAGCCATTTAGAACGGAGATGAGGAAACGCTTTTTCACACAGAGAGTTGTGAGTCTGTGGAATTGTCTGCCTCAGAGGGTGGTGGAGGCAGGTTTCAAGAGAGAGCTAGATAGGGCTCTTAAAGATAGTGGAGTCAGAGGATATGGGGAGAAGGCAGGAACGGGGTACTGATTGGGGATGATCATCTATGATCACCTTTAATTGGGGTGCTGGCTCGAAGGGCCGAATGGCCTACTCCTGCACATATTGTCTATTGTCTATTGTCGGGCGGCCTTCCAACACCGGGTCCCCTTTGTTCTCCCCCCCCCCCCCCCCCCCACGGTGGATCTGGTGACCCTCTGAGTATCTTCGATCGTGCTTTGCTGCCTGTACCTTGCACTAAACATTATTCCCTTATCATGTATCTGTGCACTAGGAATGGCTTGAATGCAATAATGTATAGTCTTTCTGCTGACTGGTTAGCTCACAACAAAAGCTTTTCACTGTACTTCGGTACACGTGACAATAAACTAAACTGAACTGAACTGAAGTTCAGGGACTTGGACGAAACTCTAAACTGTAACTTCTCTTGCAGTTCAACAGCCAGACCCTAACCAGCCGCGGCCAGAAGGAGCCCAGATGTTGGCCATCCGGGGAGAGCAGCTGGGTGTAGTGACTAACTGGCCACCTTCGCTAGAGGCAGCTCTTCAACGCTGGGGCACCATCTCTCCAAAAGCACCTTGCCTGACAACCATGGACACGAATGGGAAACCACTCTACATTCTTACATACGGTACTTAGATATGTGTAGTCCAGCTCTTTTGGTTGCATGCAACCCAGAAAAGTCACCCATTCCTTCTCTCCAGAGATGCTGCCTGTCCCGCTGAGTTACTCCAGCTTTGTGTGTCTTATCATCGGTTTAAACCAGCACCTTCCTACACATGCAACAGGAATGATTGTGCAGTCAGTCTGACTTTTGTAAGGTTGATGTCGGATTATTTTCTGCATGTGGATAAGACTTCAAGTGCGTCAGTGTTGCTGTGCAGTGGGCGTGTACAATTCCAGCCGTGCATAGTGCAATGTAGTAGCAAGCTCTTACCTCCAGTGCAGTGTGGGTGTGTGGTCTGCTGGAGGCTGCCATTCATTCATCACTTAGCTTCACGCACGATGTACCTCACTAATTCTTCTGGTGGAATCCCCTACGGAGTTGAAGAATAGAACATTTTTAGGTGGGTAGAGGGGGGAAGCTTATTTTATTCCCACAGCAACCATTTTGAAACAGGAAGTTTGACAGATGATGATGGCGATGATACTTTGTCGCATGTACCCATGTACCTAGGTACAGTGAAATTCTTTGTTTTCCATACAATCCAGTAAAATCATAGTATTGATAAGCACAACCATAGATAAGTGCAAAATTCCAATGATTGTATTGGAATAAGACCGAGACAGTACACAAAGAGTCGCCACGTTTCTGACGCCAGCAAAGTTTCAATGTTCTAAAGAGAGCAGGGTTATCTTAGCCTTAAAGGCCTGTTGTCCTGGCGGCACCGATCAATTTCAAAGTCAAAGTATCCTTTATTGTCATTCAGAAATTTTGTTGCCTTGCAGTCATACATGTGATAAAAAACAAAACACACAATAAACACAAATTTAACATCCACCACAGTGAGTTCACCAGGCACCTCCTCACTGCGATGGAAGGCAAAAGTCTTAAAGTCTTTGTCTCTTCCCTCCTTGGTCTCCCTCTGCGCTGAGGCGATCCAGGCCTCCGATGTTGTCGCCCACTGGGCCCGTGGCCGAGCCTCCGAAGTTGGGCCGCCGCCGCTGGAACGCCGCCACAGCTCTGGAGTCGGGTCCGCTGCCGCTGCCGGAATGACGCCACAGCCCCGATGCCGCCAGCTCCGCCATTAGGCTTCAGTGCAGACGGAGATGGAGACAGGGGACACGACAAGAAAAAGTCGCATCCCCCCCGAAGGGAGAGACTAAAACCATGTTTCTCCCTCCCCCCCCACCCCCCACACACACACACACACACACATACAAGACCTAAATAAACGAAATTTAACTGAAACAGACAAAAGAAAACAACAACAAAAAGAAAAAACTGACGGACTGCAGGCGAGCCACAGCTGCCAGGCAGCGCCGCCACTTCCGGAATTTCCTCGTCTGCCGCCATCTTTGTGGGATGTGGGTTAGCGGGGTTTGTGAGGGGCCACTCTAAACCATGAAGAGGGGATGGGGTGATTCAGAGTGAAAGGAACAAATTCCACTTGGGGTTAGTGGGGGGGGGGGGGGGGTGAGGTATAATGAAAATGTTCTATTTCTAAGCCTGATGTTAACTGTTTAAAATGGAGTTAGGGTCTGAGTTACTGCAATGTTATGGATCTCTGACACCATAGTAACCTGATCCATTTCCTAGGATGTAAAGTGTCCACAATAAATGTCATTATTAGTCTAATTAAGTGCATTGCCATTCATCACTTTCAGATGACATTTAAAATTAATCAAGGAATAATAATCCTGACACCATTTTTGTTTTTGTGGTACAGTTAAACTAAAGCTACTGCATATTAATTTCAGCTCCATTTTGTAGTGGTGGTGATTTTTGTTTACGGATGAGATTTTGCATATCAGTCACTTTCAGCAGAGAGGTGATCCCTGAAATAATTAGTTTCATTTGATATTGGATTAGAAGGACTGGTTTTAGCTATCAATGAAATCTTTATTTCCTTTTGAATTCTCAGTTCTATTTCTGTAGAATGTGGGTAAATTTGACTTCTTTGTTGGGGTGTACAATTGACATCAAATTGTTTACAACTATTTCTAGACTTCACCTTGGATGAAGCAATTACTGTGTTATGGTAAGAGAATATCAACAGAAGGGTACACAGCTGATATGAGGTTGAGATTTTAAATTAGTTGTGATCCTGGTTTTTGTGACATTGATCTCCTGAGTGAGCTATCTTTTCGCATCTTCTTCCAGAATAGTTTCCATATTTTACTGAAAAATGTACAGGTCCACCACCGATTTTCTGGCAACTGGTGGTCCGGCACCTCATTTCATCCAAACAAGATTACGAGAGTGCACTTGAAATTTCCTTCGGACGTCCCCCCCCCGAAAATGTGACGACTAGGCTGGGAGTGGCGGTCGACCTCATCGGGACTTCCGCGCCGATCGGTGGGTCATATGTGTAGCCCCTGCGGCTGGTGCTCTCGAACTCTGGCCCTGCCGGAGCCGGCAGATCCGGTCCCATGGCCGACTTGCCAAGGTCGACTTTGAGGGTTGGTATCTCGGCCCATCGGCGGCCTCGGCGGACCATCATTGTACCGTTTAACTCCGCTCGGAGGCCTTGACCTCTGTTGGTCCGGCAGAACGGATAATCCTGAAAGGCTCATGAAACAAGGGTGCCAGAAAATTGGTGGTGGATCTGTGTCTATTTTTGTTGCATTGCGTCATACATCGATTTAATGGTCAATTAAATCAAAATGACTGCAAATCTATAGTGACGTTAATTTAAAACTTTCTAGCTTGTTGGTGGTTCTATTCAAATATGCACACAGATAATGAATTACATTTTAAAAGAAAATCCAAATTTGTCTCCTTATTTTGAACTATGCATTAGGAGAAACAAAGTAAAACGCATGCCTTTTCGTCACTCTTGGAAATTTCAGGCTTTGCGGAATTGATCAAATCCCATTGCAAGGTTTGGAATGTTGAGATTCAGTGCAAGAAAAATATGCTAAAAATCAGTGTTTTTGTGAATCAGTACAAGGAGCTAATTGTACAACATTATCCTGTTAATGTCATTTAAGTGACATGTAGTAATTGACTTCCATTTTAAGAATCTAATGTGGTGTATTACATGCAGCGTGATTCATTCCAATCTCTGATAACCTTGCAAATAACAAATGTGCTTCAGTGACAAGTATGCAAGGAAGGCAAAGATCACTTGTTAGGATGTTGTTTTGGAATCTGTCCAGCTTTCTTGTAAAGTCGTTGCATTAGCCTGCCTTCCAGGGACAGTGCATGGTATTATCAGACACATATTTATCACAGCATTAAGCAGCTCACATCAGGAGGGGAAAAAGGTGAAACGCTGAAAGCTCATATGGAATCCAAGATTTCTTTAGAATGAAAGACTAGAAACAGATCATTTTTGTTACAGCTCATGGATTGATACTAGTATTTGCTTTGAAGTGGGCAAGCTAGAAGGATATTATACTCTAGTCTATCTGTAGATAGACAAAGTCTCTGAAACTCTGAAGATCCGTTCTCACAGCCGACATGTGATGCCGACTTTGTGGTATGATATCTGTGCCCCTCGGCTGCGTGGACTTCTCTTGGAGGCTGTGACCCGGCAAAACGGAAAATCCAGAATGGCTCTGGAATCAAAGGTACTGGAAAATCAGAGGTGGACCTGCAGCATTTTCACAATAGTAACACTCAATTTTGCCGGACTCCTGTAATTAATTGAAATATTTAGGGAACAAAGAACCTGAACAACATGGATGAGGTTAGTTCTTAGCTTTACTGGAATTGGCTTGTGTGACAGAAGATTTGTTTAAATTACCACGGAGCTCCTATGGTAAATAGGGTTAAACTGCGCCGACGTATTTTGCTTCAGATCATAATCCAGTAGATGGAGGGGAGCAGTTCAATTTCACCCAGTACAGTATTTGCACCTGGAAGTGGCTGTGATCGATTTTATACTTCAATTCAATTGCACTTCACACAAATAAGTACACTAAATGATTGAATTTCTAGGCTAATCAGTTTCACCGAACACTTAACTTCTATTTTGTTTGCAATCTGTTTGCATCGGTGAAATTTGATAATTGTCGTGAAATTGCATCTATTCTGAACGCGGGGCAGATGATGGCCAAAATATTATTGGTTTCAAAGGTCACTTCTAACGCATTAGAAGTGCATTATTGACCAGGTTAATTGATTTGTTCATTTTGCTTTCTTTGAGCTGCAAAGAAAGCTCCTTTGCAAATTATTTATTAGCTTTCAATGCAAAACTTTAACCACAAACACGCCAAGGAAACAGAAGAAGTGTCCATTGGGTGAGCCACTGAAGGCTGACACTTTCGTACATAGCTGTATTGTGTTCACAGAGTATTGTGTGCAGTTCTGGGCACCATGTTACAGGAAAGATATAGTTAAGCTTGAAAGGGTTCGGCGAAGATTTACGAGGATGTTTTCAGGACTAGAGGGTGTGAGCTATAGGGAGAGGGTGAGTGGGCTGGGTCTCTATTCCATGGAGCGCAGGAGGATGAGGGGGTGATCTTACAGAGGTATATAAAATCATGAGAGTAATAGATCGGGTAGATTTAAAGAATATCTTGCCCAGAGTAGGGGAATCGAGGACCAGAGGACATACGTTCAAGGTGAAGGGGAAAAGATTTAATAAGAATCTGAGTGGTACCTTTTCCACACTAAGGGTGGTGGGTGTATGGAACAAGCTGCCAGAGGAGGCAGTTGAGGCTGGGACTATCCTAATGTTTAATAAACTGTTAGACAGGTACATGGATAGGACACGTTTGGAGGGATATGGACCAGGCGCAGGCAGGTGAGACTAGTGTAGCTGGGACATATTGGCTGGTGAGGGCAAGTTTGGCTGAATGGCCTGTTTCCACACTGTTTCACTTTATGACAAGCTGCTGACTCTTACCCACATTGCTGGCTGGATATTATCATTTTCATTTTCGCCACCTCCAAAGGGATCCCACTACTGGCCATATCTTCCCATCTCCACCCCTTTCTGCTTTCCACAGAGACCATTCCCTCCGCAACTCCCTGGTCAACTCGTCCCTTCCCACCCAAACCACCCCCTCCCTCCCCAGGTACTTTCCCCTGCAACAGCAGGAGATGCAACACCTGTTCCTTTACCTCCCCCCTCGACTCCATCCAAGGACCCAAACAGTCTTTCCAGGTGAGGCAGAGGTTCACTTACACCTCCTCCAACCTCATCTACTGCATCCGCTGTTCCAGGTGTCAACTTCTCTACATCTGTGAGACCAAGCGCAGGCTTGGCGATCGTTTTGCTGAACACCTCCGCTCAGTCCGTATTAACCTATCTGATCTCCCGGTGGCCAAGCACTTCAACTCCCCCTCCCATCCCCAATCTGACCTTTCTGTCCTGGGCCTCCACCATTGTCAGAGTGAGGCCCAGCGCAAATTGGACGAACAGCAACTCATATTTCGCTTGGGTAGTTTACACCCCAGCGGCATGAACGTTGACTTCTCTAACTTCAGGTAGCCCTTGCTCTCTCTCTTCATTCCCCCCACCCCCCTCTTCCCAGTTCTACCACTAGTCCCACTGTCTCCACCTACATTCTTTCTTTGTCCTGCCCCCTCCCCTGACATCAGTCTGAAGAAGGGTCTCGACCCAAAACAGCACCAATTACTTCTCTCCATAGTTGCTGCCTCACCCGCTGAATTTCTCCAGCATTTTGTGTCTACTTTGCTGGCTGGATATTCAGGAACCTCCAGCTGTTGCCAGTGGTGAGGCATCTGGACTGTTCTCTGGATCATAGAGTCGAAGGAGTGAGAGAAGAGCAAACATGCACAGATTTGCCAGTACTTTAGCTGATACCCACAGAGCTTGCAAACTCCAGCAGCTCTGTAGACATATGTGGTGGATATTGCTGCATTTAGTAGGGCACGTTTCCTTTTAGTTCCCTTAATTTGATTTATTTAATTATTTTCAATTAGGTTTTGGCGTTTTAATTTTTGACAGTTCAAATTGTGTCTGCTACTCTAACTTCATTCTTGGAGTTTAGAAGAATGATGGGCAAACTTATTCAAGCATATTAGATCCTAAGTAGGATTGCCATGGAAGATGTTGGGTGTTTATTACCACCTGGGGAATCACAATAAAGAGAACACTGCTACAAGCTCTGGGGCCAGTTATTTAAAACTGTAGTGTGTGGAAATGTCATCACTCAGATGTGGAGATGGATAAATATTTGCTAGATCGAGGAACTGGCACAGAAGAGGTGTTGAGGCCAACATAGATTAGCATGATCATGTTGAGCATTGGGGCAGTATTGGGAGGCCTGGTTTCTTATTGCTGCCCATATTTTCTTGGCTTGTTGGTAAATCTCGTAATTTGCGCGTGTGGTGTTTTGATTTGTATGGGAGATCCTCTCTCTTCACTCTTTTTGCATGATCTATGGAGTGTTCATGCCTCTGTTTTGTGTTGATTTCTTGATGTGAACTATAAATACCTTTGGAAGTTTTCTACATGGAGCGGCAAGGATTTGATCCCTTTCGTGTTGACGGATAATGCTTATTTGTGGCTTTTCCAGATAGTAATGAATTGCTTTTGCTTCTTACCATCAGGGAAGCTGTGGACAAGGAGTATGAAAGTGGCCTACAACATTCTGCACAAACTGGGCACCAAGCAGGAACCGATCGTCAGGCCTGGAGATAGGGTAAGAACGCTGTACCCACTGCTCCAGTGTAACCCCAGATCTTAAAGGGTGGTTTCAAGGTTTAATTAGTCACGTCTTTCAATTTTTCATTCGCTTTTTAATGTTATATTTTTGGATCCAGCAAAGGAAAAGACCTTTGAATTTTCATGTTCGTAGAATAACATCATCATGTTCATGCAATGTAGTCTTAAACTTAGAAGAGGGAGGGGGTATTACATCTAAGGTTTAGCTACTTCACACAGATGGTGATGAAAGAACAGATGAGAGACTGAAAATGCACGTGAGGACGGTTGATTTTATCAGCAAATTGGTAAGAAAAGCACCTGAAGAAAGCAAGGTCAAAATCAAAGGATATATATTTTATGTGTAGCAAGGAACTACAGATGCTGATTTAAATCGAAGACAGACACAAAAAGTTGAAGTAACTCAGCGGGCCAGGCAGCATCTCTGGAGAAAAGGATTAGGTAACGTTTCGGGTCGAGACCCTTCTTCAGAAACATCACCTATTCTTTTTAACAAGAGATGCTGCTTGACCCGCTGAGTTACTCCAGCTGTTTGTGTGTGTCTTTGGTTTAGACCAACATCTGCAGTTTCTCCCTACACAAGGGTGTAGGTTTATTGGCTTTGGTAAAAATTGTAAATTGTTCCCTACTGTATAATGATGTGCTAGTGTAATGGGGATCACTGGTCGGCACGGACTCAGTGGGCCAAAGGTCCTGTTTCCGCGCTGTATCTGTAAACTGAACCATCTAAGCATTGATCATATATATCCCTCGAACACAGCAGTACAACTCAGAATAATTTCAGTTCAACTCTGCTATTTTGGAATATCTTGAGGATGTGAAAGATGCCACACAAATGCATTGTAATTGATTTTCTCCACACAAATGTGTTCAAGCATGCGTAGATAATCTGGGGAAAGTTGATAACAAACACACTGGATGATTTTGGGCCAAGAGCTTCTTCATTGTGAGTCCTCCTCTTGTGCAGCACTTTAAAGATGTCCGTATTGTTTGCCTTTAGGTAGCTCTTGTTTTTCCAAACAACGATCCTGCTGCATTTATGGTGGCTTTTTATGGTTGCTTATTGGCGGAGGTTGTTCCTGTTCCAATTGAAGTGCCCCTTACAAGGAAGGTAAGACATCTTTTTCTTGTACAGCGCTGTGGCTCTAACTAATTCTACAATCCGAACAGTAGTAGCACTGTTAAAAGTTACTTTCAATTATCCCAGTCACTGCTCATTAGCAGCAGTGGGCCACAATCAGCTAATCTGGACCAGGCAGGGCTCGAAATTCACGGTTGCCCGGGTGCCAATGACCACTCAAAGTGCCGCCGGGCAACCTAAACGGCGAGTCATTTTGCCTCGCTTGGCAACTTGGTTTATACCTAAGATAGACACAAAAAACTGGAGTAACTCCGCGGGTCCGGCAGCATTCCCGGAGAAAAGGAACGTGACGTTTTGTGTCGGCGACGGTTGTGGGAAAGTGTGGCGTGACGGAGGGTCGGAGCGAATGTGGGGCCCCGCACAACAGCAGCGACGGCGACGGCTCCATCTCCTCCCGCACCCCGCCCCGCCCGGCCTGTTAGCGGCAGCTGCTGCCACTCCGCCAAGGGTGCTTTTAAAACAAACCCTTGGAGGAGGGAGATGTCGGTCAGCGGCGGAAGTAGAGTAGGGGGGAGTGATTGGAGGAGGGAGACGAGCCAAAACACTCTCGGCAGCCCTGCACCGCAGCCAGGATCGATCCCGGGCTCCGGTGCTGCAATCGCTGCCGAACCAACACTGGACCATCCCCGTCCCCACCCGAGAGCCTCCACACGCCCGGGGATGGCCAGAGGCGTCGGGAGTCAGACGGGCGCGGCGCCCCCAGGCCCAGAGCCAGCGCAGAGAAGCAGCGCTAAACCCAGCTCACTCTGCCTGTCCCGCCAGGTTAACCAACAGCCCTGTCTGGATTGAGACAGGGCTGTAGGTTAGACAGGCAGCTGAGCTGCATTTAGCGCTGGATTGAGCTGAAATTACCGTTCACAGAAGCCTCGCGCGTGTGTGAGTGTGCGCATGCGCGCGCGGCCGCCAAGATATTCTGTCCCGGTCCCCTCCATAATTTGGTTGCGATTTCCCTGCCTGACAGGTGTTGTCCGAGGAGCGCTGGCCTTCCTTCCCACCTCCTCTGCCCCTTCCTCTCTCTCTCTCTCTCCCCCCCCCCCCATCTATTCATCCTGCACTGATCTCCCTAGCCACCTCACATTGATTCTCCTGCCACTCCCCATCAATCCTACACTGGTCCCCCAATTCATCCTGTACTGACCCCCCTTCCCATCCATCCTGCACTGCTCACCCCTTCATCCTGCACTGCACCCCCCTTCCATCCTGCACAGATCCCCCCCCCATTCAACTCCACTGACATCCCCCGCTCTCTCCCCTCATAATTTTACCTACTCCAACCAACACTCACTAATTCCCCTGCCTCAATCCATCTAATCCACACCGATTGCCTTCTCAAGCCACCCCCCCCCCCCCCCCCCCCCCCCCCCCGCCACCATCTATCCATCCTGCACTGATTCATACATCCCCCCATCCCAACCCTATTGTGCTGGAAATGTCTTCAGAGCTAACATTGACTATGTTTGATAACGGAATGCAATTAAATATGTTTTAATTCCCAATGTTATTATTTGTTTCAATCCATAAAGATGGATTAATTAAATTTTGAACATGTGAAACATTAAAACCGCAGTGTTCGATTGTCACTGACACGTTATTACAGAATTCATTTTAATGGCAAATCAATGCTGTTAATATGGAGTATCAGTACTGTAGTTATTTAATGAGCAACGTTCACAACTATACGTTGGATTTATCCAGGTTTTACTTCTACAGTCAGTCATATACATCACATATTTGGTCAGGAGATATTTCAGTTGAAATTTTAACGTTAATTCTGAAGTGGGAATGATGGAAAAAGCATTTATCGACATAAAAAAAAATAAATGGTGCTTACAAAGTGGGTATCTTCATTGCCACATACATCTAATCTGAATGTCTGGTAATGTGGCGTCTTGACACCTTTAAATATATTACCAAACATTTGCTGCATTTATGTCCTTTGGCCATCTCTTGTTAGTTAGTGTAATGTTTAACCTGTCAGATGGGTATAGTCAGTTTTGTCAGCTGTTATCATCAAATGCCTTTAGAATATTCCTTGCAACCTGTATATTTTGTTGTGGATAAATTATGTGGGAAGCGAGAGTGTTTCTGTACCAATAGTAATAACGACCCATGCTATGGCCATGTCATGATAATTTTCGGTCCTTCACAGAAAACATGCTTGCATCAATCTGTAGTGTGCATGGTTAAGCATATATGTTATCAAGGTCCAGGATTTATTGACACAGATTGATCATACGCTGAATAATCCAACCACATTTTTGTTTGGAAGTGGAAAGAAATAATAAAAATTGCATTAATTGCAATGTGTAAAAAGAGTTGAGATACCGTATTATAATTTTGCTGCATGTCATTGTGGTATATATAATGTCTTGTTTGGTGAATATGTTAGTTTGTGACTTTATTTGAAGCAGAAATAATATGTGAATGCTTCATTGAGCATAATTCCGACTGGTAACTACGCACTTCGTCCAAGCACGCGTCATGCAAGCCATCTTAAATGACCACCTAAAATGTCATTTGGCAACCTAAAAAGCTGCCAAGGTTGCCCGGCTGGCAACAGGGAAAAAAAGTTAAGCGAGAGCCCTGACCAGGTCACATATAAAACCATAATTTTCCTTTTCCCTTTTATTTACTAAAGGCACGGCGGGTATGTGAATAGTATTGGTAAAGGTGTTAGTTTAGTATTGGTTTATGATTGTCATGTGCATTTGAGATATGTGCCATCTAGTCGATGGCACACATCTATCTCAATGATAGAAACATAGAAACATAGAAAATAGGTGCAGGAGTAGGCCATTCG
The DNA here is from genome assembly GCF_010909765.2 of Amblyraja radiata. Classification (NCBI taxonomy): domain Eukaryota; kingdom Metazoa; phylum Chordata; class Chondrichthyes; order Rajiformes; family Rajidae; genus Amblyraja; species Amblyraja radiata. The sequence goes on along the minus strand of NC_045957.1, from coordinate 34,011,415 downwards.
GCTCTTCGAGCCTGCACCGCCATTCAATATGATCATGGCTGACCATCCAACTCAGTATCCTGTACCTGCCTTCTCTCCATTTCCCCTGATCCCTTTAGCCACAAGGGCCACATCTAACTCCCTCTTAAATATAGCCAATGAACTGGCCTCAACTACCTTCTGTGGTAGAGAGTTCCAGAGATTCACCACTCTCTGTGTGAAAAATGTTTTTCTCATCTCGGTCCTAAAGGATTTCCCCTTTATCCTTAAACTGTGACCCCTTGTTCTGGACTTCCCCAACATCGGGAAAAATCTTCCTGCATCTAGCCTGTCCAACCCCTTAAGAATTTTGTAAGTTTCTATAAGATCCCCCCTCAATCTTCTAAATTCTAGCGAGTATGATGGCATGATGAACATGGCATGCCATATATGCGTACGGTCAAGCCACGCACAGGTACAACAGGTAGGGCACAGGGGAAAAAAGGGAAAAGTGCAGTGTTAAAGAGTTAGTGTCACAGCTACCGAGAAAGTGCAGTAAAAATGATTGCAAGGCAGAAAAAACTGAGTATCGATTCTTTGCCTGAATTAGAGATGAGAAAAAGTGAAGCGTCTATTAAATTGAATTGTACAAAAAGACATAGGTGTGGGTGGTAGTTGGGGAATTGAGAGGAAAGAACGAATAGATGATTCATCAGTGTACAGTCTAAGAGAGTCTGCTGAAAAGCTGGAAGTAATGACAATGGATGGAAGATGTATGAAAATCAGCTAGGCATGAAATCAGGATGAAGGCTGATGAAGGGAAACTGGTAAAGCGTGCAATACTAAATGAAAACAAAAGTGCTGGAAAGTTACAACTTTTCAGAGTTTGAAACAAGATAGGCCCACACGTTGAGTTCAGATTAGTTCCACCAGATCAAGTGACATTGGGTCACTAGAGAACCTACATGTTGGAATCTTGAGCAAAAACAAATTGATGAAGAAACTCACGATGAAGAAAGATCAGGCAGCATCTGTGGGGGGGAAATGAACAGATGGCGTTTCAGGTCAGGACCCTTCTTCAGGTTGATGAGGCAAGAGAGGGGTGCAGCTGGAAAAGAGGAGCTGGTGATGGCGGCAAAGCCTGGTAAGCGATAGGTGGATGCAGGTGAGGGGAGGGTGGTCGATAGGCAGCTTGGTGGAGATCGTGATATAGAGGTGAATAATAGGCAAAATAGTGTCGGATAAGGTAAGATGAGGAAGAGTGAAATGTAAAGCCAGTTGCGAGGGATATAGAAACATAGAAACATAGAAAATAGGTGCAGGAGTAGGCCATTCGGCCCTTCGAGCCTGCACCGCCATTCAATATGATCATGACTGATCATCCAACTCAGTATCCTGTACCTGCCTTCTCTCCATACCCCCTGATCCCTTTAGCCACAAGGGCCACATCTAACTCCCTCTTAAATATAGCCAATGAACTGGCCTCAACTACCTTCTGTGGCAGAGAATTCCAGAGATTCACTACTCTCTGTGTAAAAAATGTTGCAGGTGGTTGCCGGAGGTTGTAGGTAGTGGAAGCAGGTAGGGAGACTTACAAAAACCTCCGGGAACCGCACGGAAACCTTGGGTGGGGCACAAAGTCTCCAGAGGTTTCCGTTCAGGTTTCCTACGTGGGACAGGGGCATTATGAGGTGGGGAATGGAACAATGGGGTGGGGAAGTGATGGGGTGGTGGGGAATTGTGAGCACAGTGTGGGGAAGGGACTGGCTGGGGAAGAGAGAGGGTACGTGGAGGGGTTTTATTGAGATTGGAGAATTCACCGTTCACACCGCTGGGTTGTAGGCTAACCAAGTGGAATATGAGGTGCTGTTCTCCCATTTTTGCATGTGGCCTCACTAAGGCCGCACGGGGAGGCCAAGGATTGAAAGGTCAGTATGGGAATGGGAAGGGGTGTTAAAATAGCTAGCAATCGGGAGATCTAGCCGGTCTTAGTGGACGGAGCGCAAATGTTTTAACACCTCTGACAGGTTTATCATCCATCTAAAATATTAATTCCCTTTACTCTGAGGATGACGTTCTTCACTTCCAGTTAAGATTCATGAAAATAACTTGTCCCAGCGCCATACCTATCAGTAACACAGCTTGCTTAAACCTCCAGTAAAATATTGCAGCTGCTGCTCGTCTAAAGCAAACATGTAAATGGCATGAAACGGAAGGTCAGTCTGATTTTGCAGAAAGAATGGGCAGATTAAATTACTTCGTTTGGATTCTTCATTGGGTCAACTACCTCACCAAGGGTCTGTCTATTCCTGAAGAATTAAATCATCCATCATTTGCAAACACCCATCTTATCTGGATTAATTTGAACTAGGTAATAAGGAAGATAATGTTTGTCCTCAACTTCTTCCGAAAAGAATGCCCTTTAATTCTGAGGCTATAATAATAATAATAATAAATTTTATTTTCGGGCGCCTTTCAAAGTCTCAAGAACACCTTACAAAAGTTAACAGAAGAGAAAAAAAACATATAGTCGGAGAAAAATAAATAATAAAGACATCATCAATACACAAATTAAAGATAGAAATCGTTCCAAAGACACAAAATCAAAAAATCAAAAAACACAATGTGAAGTGAGAGCAGCGGCAGCTAAAGCGCGCCAGCGTCCACTCTCCCTTCCGACAGCCATCTTGGACACAGACTAACATGTTAACTTACACACAAAATATCATCCCCCCACAGTGGATACCACTGTGGGGGAAGGCACAAAGTCCAGTCCCCATCCCCAGTTCATCCAAAGTCAGGCCTATTGAGGCCACCGCTGTTGCCTCAACGGAGGCCCGATGTTCCTGGCCGTTCTAGCCGGGTGGTCTTGCCCCGGCGTCGGGAGAGTCCTCACAGCGGCTGGGCCACCTGGAACGGCCGCTTCCTAGCAGGGGATTGTCGGCTTCCGAAGCCGACAGGGCCGCGTCGGGTTGGAGCTCCCAGGCTCCCGATGTTAATGTCGGCGCCGCCCGCTCCGCTCCGCAGACCCGCAGCCCGGAGGTGTTGATCTCGGCGGTCACATCTCACCGGAGCTCCAGCGCGTCGATCCAGCGCGGCGACCCAGGCAAGGCATCGCCCGCTCCGCTCCGCGATAGCGCTCCAGCGCTGTGCTGCCACCGAAGCCGAGGTGCTGGGCGGTCCCCGCCAGGAAATGGCGCTCCACGCCCGCTGGTAGGCCACGAGGACGGGTCGACGGGCAGCCCGGAGAAAAAAGCTGCCTCACCGACCAGGTAATAATAATAATAATAAATTTTATTTAATGGGCGCCTTTCATACATCTCAAGGACACCTTACATAGTAATCGGAATAAAAACATATAATCGTAATAAAACAAGTAATTAAAGACATCACAGTGACACAAATTAAAAACAGAATTCAATCCAAAAACAGAAAATCAAAAACACAGTGTGAAAAGAGAGCAGCGGCAGCCAAAGCGCGCCAGCGTCCACTCTCTCTTCACGGCAGCCATCTTGGACACAGACCTACAGGACTACAATTTGACAAAAAAAAAATCATCCCCCCACAGTGGATAGCACTGTGGGGGAAGGCACAATGTCCAGTCCCCACCCCATGTTCACCCCAGTCAGGCCTATTGAGGCCACCGCAATTGCCTGTACGGAGGCCCGATGTCCCTGGCCGTTCTCACCGGGTGGTCTTGCCCCGGCGTCGGGAGAGTCCTTTCGGCGGCTGGGCCACTTGGAACGGCCGCTTCTTGATTGGAGCCCGCGGCTGCCGAAGCCGACAAGGCCGCGCCGGTTTGGAGCTCCCAGGCTCCCGATGAAAAAGTCGGCGCCCGCTCTCCGCACTGCCGCCTCTCCGCTCCGCAAACCCGCAGCCCGGAGATGTTGCTCACGGCGGTCCAGCTCGTCAGAGCTCCAGCGCGGCGACCCAGGCAAGGCATCGCCCGCTCCACTCCGCTCCGCTCCAGCGCTCCAATGCTGTGCCGCCACCCAGGCCGAGGTGCTGGGTGGTTCCCGCCAAGAAACGGCGCTCCAAGCCCGCTGGTAGGCCACGAGGACGGGTCGACGGGCAGCCCGGAAAAAAGGCTGCCACACCGACCAGGTAGGGACCTATAAATAAAGTAACACCTACCCCCCCACATTAAAAGACCATATCCCCTACAAACAAAAAAAAAAAATTATACTTCTAGGTAGGGACCTAGAAGTATAATTACCCCCTACCCCCCACATTAAGGAGTCCATTTCTCCAACAAGAAGAACAAGACTTACTAAAAACTTTTTTTTTAAATGAATTAAACGGACGGCTGCTGGATAGCAGCCGTTCCCCAAGATGGCTCCTCCTCCAAGAGGCTATGACCTCTAGTCCTAGACTCTCCCACTAGTGGAAACTTGGTCAGTGGGGGCACTGCGAGACGGTTGCCCTGCCAGCAGCGTGTTCATCATTGGTGTGTCTTGTGTGGGGGATGTTGAGGGGGGGTAAGGGGAGAACCGCTTTCGGTCGCCTCCTCCATGGAGAGGCGACTTTTTCCATGTCGCCTCCCTCGCAGCCTAACACCATGGATTGGTGCTGCCTTTCCCGGAGTCGGGCCCGGAGTTTCCACAGCGGGGGCAGCGTGGACTTTTTATCGCGGAGCGGGCGAGCCCTTGCCGGCGTCGCCAGAAGGGAGTGCTCCGATCGCTGGCCCGTGGTCTGTTACAGCCTGAAGCTGAGGTCTGCGGAGCTTCTAGCCGCGGGCGCGGCGTGCGGAGCCTGGGACTCTCGCTAGGAATTGATGGAGATCGCTGGAGAAGAGCTCTGACTGCCGGCCCGTGGCCAATAACATCCTGAAGCCACGGTCTGCGGAGCTTTTAGCCGCGGGCGCGGGGTGGACTTAACATCCGGAGCGGGATCCCTCGCCAGGAGGGATAACTTCGATCGCCAGTCTGTGGCCTACAACATCCTGAAGCCGCGGTCTCCAGTAAGGAAGCTTCCTGACGAGAGGGCCTGTACATCTGGCCACCCGCAGCGGCGACTGCGGAGGTTTATGGCCCCGACCACGGGGGAACAATGGAGAAGGACTGACTGTACTTTGTGCCTTCCAACACAGTGAAGAATGCTGTGGTGGATGTTTGTGTTCAATTTTTACTGTGTATTTAGTGTTCTTTTGTGATTGTACCGCTGCTGGCAAGTTCATTTCACTGCACTTTATTGTGTATGTGATAAATAAATCTGATTGATTGATTGATTGATTGATCCCCTTCACATCCACTTTATCCAAGCCTTTCACTATTCTGTATGTTTCAATGAGGTCCTCCCTCATTCTTCTAAACTCCAGCGAATACAGGCCCAGTGTCGACAAACAAGTTCAAGTTCAAGTTCACATTTATTGCCACATACACCAATTAGCGCTCATCATAGGTTAACCTACTTATTCCTGGGATCATTCTTATCAACATCCTCTGGATCCTCTCCAGAACCAGCACATCCTACCTCAGATATGGTACCCAAAATTAGTCATCCTTATTAACATAGAAGCATAGAAAATAGGTGCAGGAGTAGGCCATTCGGCCCTTCGAGCCTGCACCGCCATTCAATATGATCATGGCTGATCATCCAACTCAGTATCCTGTACCTGCCTTCTCTCCATACCCCCTGATCCCTTTAGCCACAAGGGCCACATCTAACTCCCTCTTAAATATAGCCAATGAACTGGCCTCAACTACATTCTGTGGCAGAGAATTCTAGAGATTCACCACTCTCTGTGTGAAAATATGTTTTTCTCATCTCAGTCCTAAAAGATTTCCCCTCTATACTTAAACTGTGACCCCTTGTTCTGGACTTCCCCAACATCGGGAACAATCTGCCTGCATCTAGCCTGTCCAACCCCTTAAGAATTTTGTACGTTTATTGTGTGAGACTAAGGAAGGTTGGCAGAGGCCGATACATTCAAGAACCACCAAACCGAGTATATAATTACATCAATATTTGCCCTTCTTTGAGGCAGGCAGTGGAGGGGGGAATGCTGGTGTGGGGGAGTACTTTTCTCATTTTGTGCATCGTTTTAGGCAGAGAGAAACTTCTCTCAGTGCTCATCACGATCTTGACGCTTTGACTCTGTAATTAACTGCAACAAGTGGGCGTTTCCGGGTGGCCAAGGACATTAGCCTGTGAATTATGCAACGATTGACAAAAAAACGGGGGAGTATTAAGGGAGATCAAGAACACGTATCTTGGGACTTGGTATTCTACCGTGGCTGATTAATGCTGGAAAACTAAATAACATCGTACGAGTAGTGTTTTGAATCTCAATATTGACTCCGGCAATGAATTTGAACAAAGTACAAGAATCCCGGGCTCCCCGTTTTTACTGCAGGTCTTCTTACTTTTGTAACATTTTTTATTCCAAGTTGATACAATCAAAGTCAGCACACTCATTCTCTGAATATTGTTTTTCATTTGAAGCAGGTGCTTGTCTTTCTTGATTTTAGGCAAGTTATTTGAGGACAATAATAACAGATAGTACTGGCGTGCACTTGTTGTGAAAATGTGGAAGGAAAGTGCCTGCTGTCGTGTGAGTCTTTTGCTTAGCAATATTATTGCTGCACTCCTTGTTATTTGTGAAAAAAAAAACAATTCTCCCACTTGTCAAACCAACTGATCTATAAAAGATTGGACCACAACTACACACCATCTGCTATCCACATATTGCTAATGTCCCACAGGCATTGCTATGTTACAAATGCATTATTGACTCATTTAATATAAGATGATTTGAAGAGTTTATTTTTTAATGTAGCATGGAACCCATTTAACTGTCACACGTCTGTCCTAAGTGTTACTCCCTGAACTGAAACTGTTTTTAGTTGCTGGGAGTGTGTGTTTACTAATTGCGATGAAGGCCTCTCATCTTTGTGTTTTTTTATTGGTGCTGTTTGCTGAGCATGACACTGACTTCAATAGACTCTTTATGCTTTTCCCTGTCTGGCCCTCAGTGCTCTCCTTGCGGTGCCCTCAATACCCCCTCAATTTATCAAGGCGCAGATTCTGAACTGCCCCAGGATAAATGGAACAAAGCAAGGAGTTCTTAGGACTTCCATTCAATTGGAAGGATGTATGTGGAGGGATAAACCTCCTCACCATCCCTTGCTCATGAGATTAAATTAGTTAACAATGCATTTAGAGTCATAGTGATAGAAACATAGAAAATAGGTGCAGGAGTAGGCCATTCGGCCCTTCGAGCCTGCACCGCCATTCAATATGATCATGGCTGACCATCCAACTCAGTATCCTGCACCTGCCTTCTCTCCATACCCCCTGATCCCTTTAGCCAGTGTGGAAACAGGCCCTTCGGCCCAACTTGCCCACACCCGCCAACATGTCCCAGCTACACTAGTCCCACCTGCCTGCGCTTGGTCCATACCCCTCCAAACCTGTCCTATCCATGTACCTGCCTAACTGTTTCTTAAACGTTGGGATAGTCCCAGCCTCAACTATCTCCTCTGGCAGCTTGTTCCATTTGTAACATTGCTTTGCCTGTGGGACTGCAAGTCGGCTGGCTGCCGGTCCTGTTACTCTCACAAGCAGCAATGTCCTATCCCTACCTCCAATGTATCAATGTCGTTGGTATTGCTGTAAGGACTATTACTCAGATGAGGCAGAACTAACCCCAAAACACCATTGTATAGGAAGGAACTGCAGATGCTGGTTCACACCGAGGATAGGCACAACATTCTGGAGTAACTCAGCGGGACAGGCAGCATCTCTGGGGAGAAAAGGAATAGGTGATGTCTCCACTGAGTTTCTCCAGCATTTTGTATCTGTCCTCACAAAACACCATTTATTGAAGGCAGCCATTCTCACATTAAGTAGCAGAACTGAGTACATCAAGTCATCTTAGGTGGTTCACTTGCATTCATATCCCCTTTCCTGAGATTAGAACTGCACAGAATGCTCCAATCTTAGTTGATATGTGGATTAATAAATTACAATGTTATACTTGCCTCGTTTCCCCCTGATGGCACAATAGTTTCAATTGATGGATTTAAACATTCGCTGTGCTGATTTAAATATCTTGTGAGTTTGAACCATTTCCAAATCTTTGTGTTTTTCATGAACATCTGACTTCAGTCCATTAGAAAAAAATGTAGTGATAAATTTGTTCACACTTTTGATTAAAGTATTCAAGGAAGCCAGAATTAAAATACACTTTGATGTTCTGGAAACCTTTAACAAGAGGACAATGAAGCTATGGAGAACCCAGAATACAGGTTCCACAAGATGACAGCCGTTCCAAACAAGAGGCATGACAAAAGATATAACCATATAACAATTACAGCACGGAAACAGGCCATCTCGACCCTTCTAGTCCGTGCCGAACACGTATTCTCCCCTAGTCCCATATACCTGCGCTCAGACCATAACCCTCCATTCCTTTCCCGTCCATATAATTATCCAATTTATTTTTAAATGATAAAAACGAACCTGCCTCCACCACCTTCACTGGAAGCTCATTCCACACAGCCACCCCTCTCTGAGTAAAGAAGTTCCCCCTCATGTTACCCCTAAACTTCTGTCCCTTAATTCTCAAGTCATGTCCCCTTGTTTGAATCTTCCCTACTCTCAGTGGGAAAAGCTTATCTACGTCAACTCTGTCTATCCCTCTCATCATTTTAAAGACCTCTATCAAGTCCCCCCTTAACCTTCTGCGCTCCAAAGAATAAAGCCCCAACTTGTTCAACCTTTCTCTGTAACTTAGTTGCTGAAACCCAGGCAACATTCTAGTAGTAACATCTCCCATGTATTATTCCATTAGGAAGAGGATCGATTAGGGACAGTCGGCATACCTTTGCACGCGGCAGATTTTGTCCTACGAACTTTGAGAAAGGTGACAAAAATATTTGATGAGGGCTGGATGTTGAATGTTGGATGTCGTCTACATAGTTTTTAGTAGCAAAGTCACTCATGGTAGGCTGATCCAGAAGATAAAGTTTAGTGGGATTTACAGTGACTTGGTCATTTATTTTCAGATCAGAATTGGCTTAATGATAGAAGAAATATGTTGGAAAGAACTGGTTTAAATCGAAGATAGACGCAAAGTGGTGGAGTAACTCAGCGGGCCAGGCAGCATCTCTGGAGAGAAGGAATGGGTGACGTTTTGGGTCGAGACCCTTCTTCAGACTGATATCAGGGGAGTAGGCGGTACAGAGATAAAATGTAGTCGGAGACAGTAAGACTGGTAGGAGATCTTCTCATCTCCACCCCTTTCTGCTTTCCCCAGAGACCATTCCCTCTGAAACACCCTGATCAACTCCCCAGGTACTGTCCCCTGCAACCGCAGGAGATGCAACACCTGTCCCTATACCTCCCCCCTCGACTCCGTCCAAGGACCCCAACGCTCTTTTCAGGTGAGGCAGAGGTTCACTTAGACTTCTCCAATCTCATTGGAAACTGTATCCCCTGATCCAGGTGTGGACTCCTGTTTATTGGCGAGACCAAGCGCAGGCTTGGTGATCATTTTGCTGAACACCTCTGCTCAGTCTGCCTAAACCTACCTGATCTCCTGGTTGCTCAATACTTTAACTCCCCCTCCCATTCCCACACTGCCCTTTCTCTCCTGGGCCTTCTCCATTGTCAGAGTGAGGCCCAGCACAAATTGGAGGAACAGCACCTCATATTTCGCTTGGGTGGCTTAAACCCCAGCAGTATGAACATTGACTTATCTAACTTCGAGTAGCCCTTGCTTTCTCTCTCTCTCCATCCCCTCCCCCTTCCCAGTTCTCCTAACAGTCTTACTGTCTCCGACTACATTTTATCTCTGTACCGCCCACTCCCCAGACATCAGTCTGAACAAGGGTCTTGAGCCGAAACGTTACACATTACTTCTCTACAGAGATGCTGCCTGTCCCGCTGAGTTACTCCAGCATTTTGTGTCTATCTTAGACAGAGGGTTATGTTGGAAGGACAATATTTTAGCTGGAAATCTATGACCAGCAGTGTTCCACAGGGACCTGTGATGGGACATCTGATGTTTGTGATATATATGTAGATATATTTGTAGATGGGTCGGTTAGTAGATTTGCAGACAATTGCTGGGGTCATAGATGGCGAGGAAGGATTTTTAGAGCTGGATATAGATCAGCTACAGCAATGGGCAGAGAAATGGCAGCTAAAGTTTAAGCTGACAAGTGTGAGGTGTTGCACTTTGGGATGTAGAATAAATGGGGAAGGTATATGGTTGATTGCAAGACCCAAAAAACAGCATTGATGTACAGAGGGAACTTGGGGGCCATGTCCATAACTCTCTGTGGCAGAGGAGTTTACCAGGATTAGTGGGTCGTAGCTACAGGAAGAGGTTGGACCAACTTGAATAGTTTTATCTGGAATGCAGGCGGTTGCTTAGAGTGTGCTGCCAGGTGTGGTGGTGGGGGCAGATGCAATCGTGGCATTTAGGAGACTTTTGGAGCATATAGATATGCATAGGGAATAGAATGATTTGAATTGTATTATGAATTATTGAATAATAAACGTGGCACCTAATCCATATGATATCATGTTCGGCACAGACATTGCTGACTGAAGGAGCTGTTCATGTGCTGAACTGCTCTATGGTGAGATTTAACTTAGGTTACAATGTGCAATGCCCGTGTGTTGGAAGATGCGCTTCTTTGAGCCAGGAAGTAGTTCAAGAAGATCAATGCATTCCTCGAAGGAAACCTGGATCAATATTTGGAGCAGCAACATTTTCAGATTAGTTTGGATAAAAAGATGGTAGAATCAGTTTTTAATTTGTCCAGAAGGGAGCAGACAGCAGACCTTTGATTAAGATTCTACATGCTTGGCTGCTCTGGAAGATTAGATTGCATGGTACCCAGGGACAGCTGGCTAAATGGATACAGAATTGGTAGAGTGGGAGGAAGCAGAGGGTGGCGGTGGAAGCTAGATTGTTTTTCAGGAGTATACGTACATAGTTCACTAAAAGAGGCACCACAGAGAGGTGGGGTAGTGAAGAAGGCTTTTGGTATGCTGGTTTTCAACAATCAGTGATTGAGTATATAGTAAGTAAGTAAGTAAGTTTATTGGCCAAGTATTCACATACAAGGAATTTGTCTTGGTGCTCCGCCCACAAGTAACAACATGACATACAGTGACAGTTACGAATGACTCAGAAAACACTAAACATTAATAATAATAAAACATTAATGATAAAACACCATTGATCAAGCATGTGAACCAACAAAATACCAGATCAAAGGGAGGCTACAGATTTTTGGCTGTTGAGTAGAGCAACTACTCGTGGATAAAAACAGTTTTTATGTCTGGCTGTGGCAGCTTTGACAATCCGGAGTTGCCTTCCAGAGAGAAGTGATTCAAAGAGTTTGTGGCCAGGGTGAGAGGGGTCAAAGATGATCTTACCCGCTCGCTTCCTGGCCCTTGCAGTGTACAGTTCATCAATGGAGGGAAGGTTGCAGCCAATAATATTCCCTGCTGATCGGACGATTCGCTGCAGCCTCCAGGTGTCGTGCTTGGTGGCTGAGCCAAACCAGACCATGGTGGAGAAGGTGAGGAGAGACTCTACGATGGCTGTGTAGAATTGGACCATCATTGCCTGTGGCAGGTTGGGAGTTATGCTGCTTTTGTGCAAGACGTTGGTGAGACTGCACTTGAAGTATTGTGGACAGTTTAGGAACTTTTTTCACTTTTTAGGACATGAGAGCCCGCGATTGGGAAAGGTTGGGTGGACTAGAGCATTATTCCATGGAACGCAGGAGGCTGAGCGGTGACTTCATAGTGGTCTATTAAAACATGAGGGGTATAGATAGGGTCTTTTTCTAGTTTTTTTTTCCTGAGATAGGGGAATGAGGAACTAGAGGACATAGGGATATTGTCCAAATGCAGGCAAATTAGACTAGTGTAGATACATCAGGCGGTGTAGCGGTATAGTTGCTGCCTTGCAGCGCTTGCAGCTCTGGAGTCCCGGGTTAGATCCCGACCACGGGTGCTTGTCTGTCCGAATTTTGTACGTTCTCCCCGTGACTGCGTGGGTTTTCTCCGAGATCTTCAGTTTCCTCCCACACTCCAAAGATATACAGGTTGGTAGGTTAATTGGCTGGTGTAAGTGTATAAATTGTCCCTTGTGTGTGTAGGATATGTGGGGATCACTGGTCGGTGTGGACTCGGAAGGCTGAAGGCTTTATCTCTAAACTAAAACTAAACTAAGATGAGGAACCTTGGTTGGCATGAACGTGTTGGGTCGCAGGGCTTCTGTGCTGTATGGCTCTGTGAATAATGCGATCTCTCCTACGTTATTGCTTTCTTTGCTTTAGTAGGTTATGTTTGCTATATATTCCTTAAAGGCAATATTGAACCACTCTAGGAGAGGAAATAATATTTAACCTATAGAATATTTTTTAACATTTTAAACACCTATAATTTGGGATATGCAACTTATTTTCCAAATTATCAATATATGCAGTGAAAGAATGAGGTGCCAGGACACATTACAGCAAAGTAGGCTCACAAATTCACAGTTTAATTTAGTTTAGAGATAAAGCATGAAAACAGGCCCTTCAGCCCACTGACTTCCCACCCACCATCAATTTGTTCAAGTCCAAGTTCAAATGTATTTGTCACATGCACCATAAGGTGCAGTGAAATGTAATTTACCATGCAGCGTTACAATTAAAAAAGGACATAATACACATAATTCAACACAGTTTGCACGAGTTCTGTGTTAGCCCGCTTTCTCACCCACTCCCAGCACACCAGGAGCAATTTACAGAGGCCAATTAACCTACAAACTTGCACGTCTTTGCGATGGGGTAAAGATGCATCTTTTCTGTTTTGTGTCTCTTCCATCTCCATGTTTCCTGGTAAATTCTTCATGACAAAATTAAGTAATATATTCTCAAACCTGGCCTGGGTGGTTTAATATATAAGTGACTTTTTCTGCCAAATGAAAGAATCAAGTTGTAAATGACCACATATGCACGGTGCATTTTACTTGAACTGCTTGGCTTACTTTTCTAGACAGAACAACAACAATTTCCAGCTTAACAGCCTGGGCATGTAAAGTGAACAATTGTTTCCTTTTTAAAAAGTTGGAATAATATTCATGAAAATTTACCTCGGGGTGTATTCATTCGCCTTGTGGTTTTAAAGGGACAAACCATTTTAATCATGTCCAAATTAGTAGCAGAAAGCAACGTTAATGGGCTACATGGTGTAATATTTCTGGTCCGAAAGAGAATTATACAATTTGACTCATCGTGAGCAATGGTTTGTGAAATCTGCTCCCAAATCTAAAAATGTCTAATGAAGACATTGATTGCATTGGGATAATTCATTACTTTATCCATCTGATTCAATCAAACATCCCTACATTGTTGGATTCTTTTCCATGCTAGAAAATGATTATAGCTGAGGGAGTTTTCTACTATTTGTAATTCTATTAGGAACATCATCTTAATGTTGAGTCATGAGACTGCACAACCAAAGTAGCCATGAAGTTATCTGATTTTGTTTTAACATTTCTTATTTGTTTTGGGTTGAAGTTAACCCAATTTACTGATTATGTTAGGGAATGAAATAGGTTCTCGGGTTCTGTCTACCTCCTAATAAACGATACCTCAATGAATTGCGCCTTTTGTAATTGGACACTGAAGGGCCTGTCCCACCAGCATGCGATTGCATGTGTCTAGCGCGACCAAACGGAAGCGGAGTTCGCGCTAAGTACGCGCAAAGTTCGCGCGTGAAGTACTTTACGTCAAACTCACATATCAGCTGGGCAGGAGGCGGGCCGACTGAATTTGGACGTCGCACGGCGCCGGGCGGTGACGTCACCGCGCAATGCCACGCGCTAGGCGTACGCCTTCAAGACGCTGCGTACGACGTCAAGACGCTGCGTACGCCGTCGAGACGCTGCGTACGCCCTCAATGCGCCTGCGGGCCGACAGACCGTTAGCGTGCGGAATTTTCGAACAGTGCAAGATTTTTGGAGCCCTGCACGATGTCGGGACCAGCCCAGCACAACTCCATACGCCTCCGCTGACCACGTTTGGGCGCATGCAATCGCATGCTGGTGGGACAGGCCCTTTAGGCTGTGGTTAACCCCTCCACTCATTGTCTAATTCTCATCGTTTATATGGTTTTGCCCCAATGTAAACGCTGTCTACTGATTTGGATGAGGATGAGGATTTCACAATGTTTCCATGCGATTGCAAGCAAAACAAAAATGACCACGTTGAACATTGGGCAGACGTAGATTTTTCAGCATTGAAGTGAGTTGGTGATAGTAACGCTCAATGTAAGAATTAGCTCCTTGTTTGTGGAATAGACTGGCATCTGCAGAATTACAACTGAATGAAGAGCCACAATGCTTACAGTCTAATCCTGGAGGCCAAAGTCTAGTAAGGAATGAAATTAAAAACATACTTCTTCATGATGGAACTTCTGAAGTCAGAAGGCTGTTCTTTCTGTAGAAAATAAAGAACTGTCATTGCTGGTTCATACCAAAGATAGACATAAAGTGCTGGAGTAACAGTGGGGCAGGTGGGACTAGTGGAGATGGGGCATCTTGTTCGACATGGACAAGTTGCGCTAAAGGACCTGTTTCTTCTATGCTCTATGTCTTATGACTCTGTAACTACTGAAGGTGATTCTTAAGTATAGGGTCTACTCACATCTAGGAAAACATAGTCAACATGGTTTTATGTGGGTCGCATCATATCTTACAAATAATTACGTTTTTAAGGAGGTGGCGGAGATAATTGATGAAGGTGGGGCAGCAGATGTTGTCTACATGCACAATAGGAAAGCCTTCAACAAGGTACCTCGTGGTAGGCTGATCCAAAAGGTCTATAGAGACTTGGTAGATTGGATTCAAAGTTGGCTTGGCCATAGATGGGATAGGATAATGGTCATCGCATGTTATTCTGAATGGAGATTTGTAGCCAGTGGAGTTCTGCAGGGATCAGTGCTGGGACCTTTATTGTTTGTGATTATGTATAAATGATTGGATGAAAATGTAGATGGGCTCATGATAAGCTTGCCCTTGACATTTGGTACTAAAAAATGTTATCAAAGGGTTCAGCAGGGTATAGACTAGTTGGAAATATGCGTGGTGAAAACACGGATGAAATTTAATGATGGACAATTGTGAATACTTAAGGTCATGAGGTCATGAGTAATAGAAGCAGAATTAGGCCATTCGGCCCATCAAGTCTACTTCACCATTCAATCATGGCTGATCTATCTCTCCCTCCCAATTCCATTCTCCTGCCTTCTCCCCATAACCCCTGACAACCATACCAATCAAGACTCTATTTATCTCTGCCTTTAAAATATTAATTGACTTTGCCTCCACAGCCTTCTGTGGCAAAGAATTCCACAGATTCACCACACGCTGACCAAATAAATTCCTCCTCATCTCCTTCCTAAAGGAACGTCTTTTATTTCTGAGGCTATGACCTCTGACCCTATATTCTTCCATTAACAGAAACATCCTCTCCACTCTATACAAGCCTTTCATTATTCGGTAAGTTTCAATGAGGTCCCCCCCTCATCCGTCTAAACTCCAGTGACTACAGGCCCAGTGCCGGCAAATGCTCATCATACGTTAACCCACTAATTCCTGGGATAATTCTTGTAAACCTCCTCTGGACCATCTCCAGACCCAGCACATCCTTCCTCAGACATGGAGCCTAAAATTGTTCACAATACTCCAAATGCGGCCTTATAGTACCTCGGCATTACATCCCTTTGGACATGCACTTTGGGAGATCAGATGTAAGAGGAAAGTATATAATGAATGGCAGGAGCATTGATGTGCAGAAGGATCTTGGAGTGCTAGTCCATAGCTCACTGAAAGTAGATAAATGGATTAAAAAAAGACAAATCATATGCTTGCCTTCATTGCTTGCGGCATTGAGTATAAAAGACAATTGAGTATAAAAGTCTTGCTGCAGCTGTGTCCAACTTTAGATTTGGTTACATTTGGAGAATTGTATAAAGTTCTGGTTACGATATTACAGGAAGGATGTGGAGGCTTTGGAGACGGGTGCAGAACAAGTTCACGAGGATGTTGCCTGGATTTAAGAGTATTAGCTATGTGAGGTTGGATAAACCTGATTTTTTTTTTCCTCTGGAACTTTGGAGGCTGAGGGGAGACCTGATGAAAAGAAATGATGAGAAGCGTAGATAGGGTAGTTTAGTTTAGAGATACAGCGCGGAAACAGGCCCTTCAGCCCACCGAGTCCGTACTGACCAGCGATCCTCGCACATACTTGGGACAATTTACACTTATAATAGACCAATGAACCCACAATCCTGTCCCTCTTTGGATTGTGTGAGGAAACCAAAGATCTCAGAGAAAAATCACGCTGTCACGGGGAGAATATACAGGCAGCACCCGTAGTCGGATCAAATCCGGGTCTCTCGCGCTGCAAGCGCTGTAAGGCAGCAACTCTACCGCCGTGCCACAATGCCTAGTTCTTTATCCCTTGGTGAAAATATCAAACACCAGAGGGCATGATTTTAAAGTGAGAAGTTGAGAAAGTGTGAAGAGTTTGAAGGAGATTTATGGACAAGCTTTTTACACAGAGTGGTCGGTGTGTGGAGCGTGCTGCCAGGGGACATAGTGGAAGCAGGTAAGATAGCAAAGTTTAAAAGCCATTTAGACAGGCACGTGAACAGGCTGGGAGAAGTGGGATATCAACCACTGCAGGGAGATGTTCAGTTTTAAAATATTGTGGCATCATGTACGGTACAGACATCTTAGGCTGAAGAGCCATGGGCTCTTATATGCCTGCCAGTCAACTAATGCTGCAGTACGTCAGTCAACAATTAATCAGATCAAGAGCAGAACTCGCTATCAAAACATGGAGGGGACGGGGGACACAATTTTTTGGCGGCCACGCGCGCATGTGCACACACACAAGCGCGAGGCTTCGGAGGCTCAATCCAGCGCTAAATGCAGCTCAACTCTGCCTGTCTCGCCAGGTTAACTACAGCCCTGCCTGGACTGATGGGACACCAGCGCTGCTTCTCCGTGCTGGCCATATTTCCCGCAAGTCCAGGGAGGGCTGTAGGTTCACCTGGCGGGACAGGCAGAGTTGAGCTGGGTTTAGCGCTGCTTCTCTGCGCTGGCTGTGGGCCTGGGGTTACAGCTCCCGTCTGACTCCCGACCTCTCTGGCCACCCGTGGGGGGGCGGGGGGGGGGGCACTCGGGTGGGGACGGGACAGTGCTGGAGAGCAGGCCGGGATCGATCCTGGCTGCGGATGAGGCGTAGATCGGTGTCATGTCTCCCTCCTCCAATCACCGCACTCTTTCCTCAGCCCCACCCCACCCAATCCTCCCTCCTCCAATCATCGCGCTGAAACATCATATCCTGCCCCCATTGCCTGCTGACCGACGTCTCTCTTGTCCAATCGGCGCCCTCGATCATCAGTCCCACCCCCACTGTCTCGCGGAAGGCGGAGATTTTAAAATCCAGATTACCAAAACTTGGGTGGTATGTCCCCCACCTCTCAAACATGGGGGGGACGTGTCCCCTCTGGCCCCCCTGGGTTTTCCGCCCCTGAATCAGATCACACATTCAGATAAAGTGATCGGTTGTTCTTCTCCCCTCATTATCAGAAGGCACTGTCAAGGTACTCCAAAACATAAATCACCTGGAAACTCTGCTCACAATCCACATTTTGATTACCGGACAGAAAGTACTGAACTTTCCATTAATCTCATTGAGAACTGCATAAAGCTCCTTGTGTCAGGCAACATACTAGATCACGATTTGATCTTGCACACCCACAAGGTCCTCCCATAGTGAGAAGTGTTTGTGATGGATTACAAGGACGGTCCCTGGAGTGTGGATATGACTTTCAACCTAGGGAAAGTGCTCATCTCAGCAAAGCTGCTATCTTCATCTTTCCTCTTATAATGGCAAGATGTTAGACCCAAAATGCTGGAGTAACTCAGCGGGACAGGCAGCATCTCTGGATAGAGGGAATGGGTGACGTTTCCAGTCGAGACCCTTCTTCAGACTGAGAGTCGGGGGAGAAGGAGACTCAGAGATAAGGAAGGGTCGGGTGTGAAAATGCGAGATGAAAGGGGACCAAGTAACCCTTGCTTTCCCTCTCTCTCCATCCCCCCCATCCTATTTCTCCGACCAGTCTGATTGTCTTCCTGATCAAATTCTATCTTTATATGCCTCGTTTTTATCTTCCCCTAGCTGACAATTCTACATTTTCCTTGATCTCTTTCCCCTTTGATTCCTCGTTTTCGCACCTTATCCTTCCATATCTCTGTGTTTCCTCCCAACTCAGTCGGAAGAAGGGTTTCGACCCGAAACGTCACCCATTCCTTCTCTCCATGGATGCTGCCTGTCCCGCTGAGTTACTCCAGCATTTTGTGTCTATCTTCAATGGCAAGACGTTGCTTGGTTATAAAAAGGCCTAACAAGTTCACTTTATGCCTTTTCGGGGAGGTATTCTGCTTCAATTAATGAAAACAGAAAATGCTGGAACTACTCAGCAGGTTGGTCAGCAGCGGAACTGATCCAAATGACCTGAAAAACGAACTGTATTTTCCTCCGCTATTGTTGCTTGACTGGCAGAGAGACACAAGGAACTGCAGATGCTGGAATCTTGAGCAAAGCACAAAGTGGTGGAGGAGCTGGTTGGGTTATATTGACTGACTGATATTATTTTTAATTTCCTGCATCTATAGTCACTTGCAATCAGATTTCTTTGCCCTTGTATGACTTCACTGGATGTCACTTTAATCCCTATACCACAGCATAGTTCACTGCTATCCAAAGTAGTGAAGTGTACCATGCAGTTACATTAGACTGATGAAATAAAAAATCCTCTAAACATGCTCTCTCCCTCTTTATGAATTCAGAAACAGTCCAGAAGATCGTAGTGGCCAAGTGTTCAAAGTAGTGTTGATGTGATATCTATCCTGGCCCTAAGGTCTAACTCCTGAGCAAGTACAAAGGACCAGTTTCCTCTGCATCAACCTGCAGGGTTTACCGGAGATTCCCAGCCTTCCAAGAAATCCAGAAATTCCAATTATCTGTTGCATTCCTGTGCATGGTTTGGTTCTGCATCTCGTAGGCCAGCAGATGAAGTTGAGGTACAGTTCCACTGTTAACCGACACCCTTGGTTCCCGAGCCTTTCTGGATTTTGCCAGATCAACAGAGGTCACGGCCTCCGAGAGGAGCCAAACGGTACCGGGATGGACAGTGTCGGCCACCGAGGGGCCAGGATAAGGGCCGGCAATGTCGACCTTGGAAGTCGGCTACAGGAACGGATCTGCCGGCTCTGGCTGGGCCTGAGTTCCAGAGCCCCGGACGCAGGGTGCAAATTCGCCCCTGCCGATCTGCACAGAAGTTCCGATGAGGTTGAGATCAACTACCTCACCCGTCTTAGGCGCAGCATTTTCAGTGGGCCTTCCAGAGGGAATTCAAATCTCTCTCGTGATTTTATCCGGATTAATGGAATCGCCGGAAAATCGATGGTGGACCTGTATTGGGAGTGGGAATGCTGTTTGATCATTATTATGGTTGGCCCTTATCAGCTGGGCGTTCTGCATGAGGAGAATCCTAGATGCGTTTGTTCAGGGTATCCTTTTTGCCTGGAACAAGAGAAAGCAATATAAAGATATGATTAGATGAGATACTGCTTGGCCCTCGAGAAACAAGTGTCCTTGAAGACCAGCTGTAACAGACACAGTGAATCATTGCAGTGGGTTCACAAATACAGAACTTGAGCATTTACCAAGGACTTCCAATGCAGAGCTGAGTATGTCTGATCACTGATGCTGTGAAGAAAATAAGATCTGCAGATAAGGCTTTGAATGTTTGGGGATTTTGGCACTGGCAAAGAAAATTGAATCCGCTTGAGTGACCAGAAGCTTTCTCTTTCTGAAGGACATGGATGGTGACATCCGGACCCAAAATGTCACCTGTTCTCCAGCGATGCTGCCTGGCCCTCTGAGTTACTCCAGCCCTTTATGAAAATGTTATATTGCTGATGGGTCAAATATATCTTTGTAGGGGTTGGTTGATTGACTCAGAGGACTTTTACCTAGAGTAGGAGAACATAGGTTTAAGGTAAGCAAAAACAGGAAGGAAGATTATTATCTAAATGGTGTCAAGTTGGGAAAAGGAGAAGTACAAAGGGATCTAGGGGTCCTTGTTCATTAGTCAATGAAAGTAAGCATGTAGGTACAGCAAGCAGTGAAGAAAGCAAATGGCATGTTAGCCTTCATAACAAGAGGAGTTGAGTATAGGAGCAAAGAGGTCCTTCTGCAGTTGTACAGGGCCCTAGTGAGACTACACCTGGAGTATTGTGTGCAGTTTTGGTCCCCTAATTTGAGGAAGGACATTCTTGCTATTGAGGGAGTGCAACGAAGGTTTACAAGGTTAATTCCCGGGATGGCGGGACTGTCATCTGCTGAGAGAATGGAGCGGCTGGGCTTGTACACTCTGGAATTTAGAAGGATGACAGGGGATCTTATTGAAACATATAAGATAATTAAGGGTTTGGACACGCTAGAGGCAGGAAACATGTTCCTGATGTTGGGGGAGTCCAGAACCAGGGGCCACAGTTTAAGAATAAGGGGTAAGGCATTTAGAACGGAGTTGAGGAAACACTTTTTCACACAGTGAGTTGTGAGTCTATGGAATTATCTGCCTGAGAGGGCAGTGGAGGCCAGTTCTCTGGATACTTTCAAGAGAGAGCTAGATAGGGCTCTTAAAGATAGCGGAGTCAGGGGATATGGGGAGAAGGCAGGAATGGGGTACTGATTGTGGATGATCAGCCATGATCACATTGAATGGCGATGCTGGCTCGAAGGGCCGAATGGCCTACTCCTGCACCTATTGCTTATTGTCTATTGACACTTTGCAATCCTTAGTGCTATGGATGCTCATTTCTGCGCCCTTACATATTTATAGTGCATTATCAGTCATATCATTGCAATCCTCAGTGCTGTGGATTTATACTGGCCATTCTTTGCATTCAGCAGACTGTCTTGTCTAACCAATAGTTCAAGCTATAGCACTTCCAGCTAACAAACTTTGATTTTGAAAATTGGTAATAAATCTATCAAAAGCAACATTGTTGCTCCAGATTGGCCTTGTAATGTAAACAAGGACTATTGTGAAAATTACAGTGGTGAATTCCCACACTAATATTCTTCAGCTCAAGGATATCATTAATCAACTCCTGTCAATGTACGTGTTTAGTTAAAGATGGTTAGAAGTGTCCATAACATTGGTTTTATACCTCTTACAATTGGGAGTAACAAGTTAAATGATAGTGCTTCTGGTTTAAAAAGTGTCCATCTTCCTCTTAAATCATGTCCTTCCTCTCCCACGTCAGCCTGAGGCCTTTTAACATTTTTAGTTCTGAAATTTGAAACGCTGCACAGGGTAAACTTGATTTTTCCTTGTTTCCAACCAGGATGCCGGAAGCCAACAAATCGGTTTTCTTTTGGGAAGTTGTGGTTCTACCGTTGCACTAACGAGCGATGCTTGTCATAAAGGCTTGCCGAAAACTCCAACAGGCGAGATCCTACAGTTTAAAGGTAATTGATGTTTATGTCTTTTAACTCCCTCTTTACTCCTTCTAAGTCGGTTGCAATATGTTGTGATTAACTTATTGGGCAAATCTGATTTCAACTATTCCCAGCTAACACCTGTAATTTCATGACTAGTGAAGTGTATTTTAGTTTTAGAGTTACAACATGGAAACAGGCTCATCGGCCCACTGAGTCTACACTGACTATCGATCATCCATTCACAAAGATTCTGTTATCCCACCTTCTCATCTACTCTCCACGCATTAGGGTCTATATTTTACAGAGGCCAATTAACCTACAAACACGCACATTTTTGGGATGTCGGTGGAAACTGAAGCACCCGGAAGAAACCCACATGGTTAAAGGGAGAGCGTGCAAACTCTACACAGAGAACACCCAGTCAGGATTGTGCCCGGGTCTCTAGCGCTGTGATGCAGCAGCTCTACTAGCTGTGCGACTGTGCTGCCCTATTTTCTTTGGTGTCTCACAGCACATTCCTCACAATATAACCTTGCATTGCCTTTCTTACACAAACTACTGGAGTAACACAGCCGGACAGGCAGCATCTCTGGAGAAAAGGAATAGGTGACGTTTGAGGTCAAGTCCTTTCTTCAGACTGAGTTCCAATGTCCCGATCCGAAACGTCACCTATCCATGTTCTCGACTGGAAACATCAACTATCCTCTTTTCTCTGCAGATGCAGCAGGACCCACTGAGCTCTTCCAGCAGTTTGATTTTGCTTCGCATTGCAGCACCTGCAGTCTCATGTCTCGATAAGCGAATTCTAGCTGAATCAGAACCATTAGGCTAACGGAATCAAGGGATATGGGGAGAAAGCAGGAACAGGGTACTGATTTTGGATGATCAGCCATGATCATATTGAATGGCGGTGCTGGCTCGAAGGGGCCGAATGGTCTACTCCTGCACCTATTTTGTATGTTTCCATAATGCCCTGACACCAACAAGGATCATAATCTAAATCTCAGCAATGATTTGAGTTGATCAGAGAATTGCTAAAGCACTTCACCTGGTAAAGATCATTTCAAAAAAGGATTGACTGATTCTGCATTTTGTCATTTGTTTTCAGGTTGGCCACGTTTGCTGTGGTTTGTCACAGAATCGAAGCACCTGTCAAAGCCTCCACGGGACTGGTTCCCTCACATCAAGGATGCAAACAATGACACTGCATACATTGAGGTGAGGCCGACTGAAATTCAGAGCAAAATGGTGTGTGACCAATAAATTAATGAATCCCATTCATAAATTTCCATTTGTAAGTACTGTTATCTTTTAAGATGTTCAAAAATACACATTAATGAAAAGATTAATTGCATTTTTTCTCCATTTGCTGGTGGTCTAATTTATGTTTTATTTTGCAACCCATGCTTAATGATGAGGATGCACTTATAAGGCTCAGGCTTCAAAGTTGATTGGTTGAATGAATGTAGTAGCCACACAGTCTAAATTACCCACTGATATAAATTAACGTTGTCGCTCAGAATTGTAATTCAATTATTTCAATTACCTTTCGACAAAAATATATCTAGGGTGAAAAAAGGACCAGTCAAATTTATATTATTGCTGACCTTTTTTAATTGTGTTTTCCTTAGATTTTTAGACTGGATTTTGAGACTTGAAATAAAGCTCTTCTTTTTGATTGGAATACAAGGCGTTCAATAGATAATATCTCAATATAATTCCATGAGGGCAGCTGCACTCCAAATTGGATGTTTGTGTAATGTATGAAGAGCGTTTGTAGGCTCTGGGCCAGCACTTGCTGGAGTGCAAAAGTATGAGGGGGAATCTTGTTGAGACCTACCACATAATCAGAGGGTTCGATGGAGTGGATGTGGAGAGGATGTTTCCAGCCAAGAATCATTGTCTGGAATATGACGTATTGTCATATGTCCCAGATAGAAAACTGAGAGTCTAGGACCAGAGGGCACAGCCTCAGAATAAAAGGACATACCTTTAGAATGGAGATGAGGAGGAATTTCTTTAGCCAGAAGGTGGTGAATCTGTGGAATTCATCACCACAGGCCAAGTTATTGGGTATTTTCAAACTGGAGATTGATAGGTTCTTGATTGGTTCTTGATTAATGAGGACATCAAAAGTTACGGGGAGAAGGCAGGAGAATGGGGTTGAGAGGGAAAAACTAATCAGCTATGATCGAATGGCGGAGAAGACTCGATGGGCCGAATGGCCTAATTCTGCTCTTACATCATATGGTATTATAATTGGGAGTCTTTGCATGAATGGTACATGGCAACATTTCACAGGCTTCTTCTACTTTGCTTCTATAACTTTACCAGAGCCCAATAAGACACTCCTGCCAGTATGAGAAAGCCACAGAGAAAATTCTCCTTGCATGACATTGTTGACCCGAGGAAAACTGTAATGTTGGCATCTTGTGCAAAACATGAAGCACTACAGGAACTCAGTGGGTCGGGTAGCATCTGTGGAGGAAATGTGCAGACAATGATTTGGGTCAGGACCCTTGTTCAGGTGGATTGTTTCGCGTTGGGAGCCTTCATCAGTTGGACTGAATCAGTCTGAGGAAAGGTGCCGACCCGAATCACCGTTTATCTATTCGCTCCAGCGATGCCGCCTGGGCTGCTGATTTCCTCCAGCACTGTATTTTGCATGATATTTGGTGGGTTTGCAACATCAACACAGGCAGTCTCCAGGTTACGTAAGGATTCCAATCCCTAAAGGGCCTGCCCCACTTGGGAGTCATTTGCGCATCATTTACGCGACATCATTTACGCGTCACGATGCACGACACGCGTGTGGTATGCATTATGCATGCATGGTGCGTGTTGACGTGGGCAGTGATGCGTGGTTGCGCACGGCGCCCCAGGATTTTGGGATGTACAAAATCTTCGCGCGCCATCTGCGTGATACGCAAATGACGTGCAAGTGGGACAGGCCCTTAACTCTGAAACGAGCAATTTCAATAAGGATCGATTAACATGAATCTTTTCCTGTTTAGTTACAGCGGTACAGAATCAATATGTCCCACATCCAAAGGCTCGTTTCCATGACCTTAAAGTATCAATGGATGTTAAAATTGTTTGATAAAGTGCTTTAAAGTGCTTTTCAATAAAAAAGATCAGCAAGACAGTTTCCAAAGCAATTCTCTGAAGTAGCCTCCTGCTCTGACCTGCCAGCCTGTATTCTTAAAGACAATGGTGCTTGTTTGATTTCTGAATTGTTTGAAGACTGGTTTCTTCTGAATGAAGTAGCTGCTATTTCATACCTCTGAAGATGTTTACATTTCCGTGGCCAACTTCCTACCTTGAAAACTTCTGAAAATATTTTGTGCGAGAATTTGCATAGAACTATGGCAGCCAGGCAGGAATATTGATAAGCATTGCATTTTTACAGGCCGAGATTTAATTTGTGTCTTTTGTCCATTCAGACGAGACTTGGTTTGGGAAGGGTAGATTCCTGCCGTGTTTCCTTCAAACAGAATTTAGCAGGACGGTTTTTATATAACAGCAAGCAATGAAACAGCAGATATGTTGAATACAACTTTTGTATCTTTCCTCACTCTGGAAGGCATTGCTAATATCTCTAAGATATCATATGGGGCTAATTTTAAGTAACATGGTAGAATTTACAAAAATAATCTATTATAAGGGATAAAGTATGTGTAGGAAGGAACTACAGATGCTGGTTTCCACTGAGAAACAAAATGCTGAAGTAATTCAACGGGACAGGCAGCATCTCTGGATGGAAAGAATGGGTGACGTTTTGGGTCGAGAACCTTCTTCAGACTGAGAGTGAAGGGAGAGGGAGACACAGAGGTATGGAATGTTAAGGTGTGAAAATGAGACATCAAGGGAGAAGTAGCTCCAGGAACATGCAGAATAAATCATTGTTAGCTAGGGTGAAGATGACAACAAAGGAAATTTAATGGGAAGACAGTCAGACTGGTCTGAGAACTAGGATAGGGGAGGGATGGAGAGAGAGGGAAAACAAGGGTTACTTGAAGTTAGAGAGGTCGATATACATACCATTGGGTTGTAAGCTGGGTTGTAAAATGTATTGGAGGCACTCAGAGGACTACAGGCAGACAAGCCACCATGACCCAATGTACTACACACCAGGGTCTTAAAGGAAGTAGCTGCAGAGATAATGGACTCATTGGTTTAAATTTATCAAGATTTGCTAAACTCAGAACCAGAGGATTGGCCAACAATCAATATGAATTGAAGATAGACACAAAGGCAGAGGCTGCATCTCTGGAGAGAAGGAATGGGTGACGTTTCAAATTGAGACTCTTCTTCTGAGACGTCACCCATACCTTCTCTCCAGAGATGCTGCCTGTCCCGCTGAGTTACTCTAGCATTTTGTGTGTCTCTTTGATTTAAACCAGCATCTGCAGTTCTTTCCTACACAATCAATGTGGATCCTTTGTTTAAGAAAAAGGTGGAAGTCGGGGAGTTTAACAACAGGTCGGGCAGTTTAACAACTATTATTGGCAAGATGCTAGCGTCAATAATCAAAGAATTGCTAGAGTTAATAATTAAAGAGGAAATAGCTAATTATTCAGGAAAGATAAATATAATTAAACCTGGTCGACATGATTTTATAAAAGGTAAAACTCATTTGACAAATTTGCTCAAATTCTTTGAGGACGTAACAGGGAGAGTTGACAGAGGGGAACCAGTCGAGGTAGTGCTTTTTGATTTCCAAAGAGGTATTTGACAAAGTGCCGCTTAGTAGGTTGGTACATAATTAAAAGCCTATGGTATCAGAGGTATTAGAATGTATTGTAAACTGGCTGTCTCAGAGGGAACTTTTTCAGCTAGAGAGTTGTGAATCTGATGAAGTTCTTAGGGCTAACGGAATCAAGGGATCTGGGGAGAGAACAGGAACGGGGTACTGATTCTGGATGATCAGCCATGATCATATTGAATGGCGGTGCTGGCTTGAAGAGCCGAATGGCCTACTCTTGTAACTATTTCCTATGTTTATATATCTATGTTTCTATGAAACAGAGAGTAGCAATGAAGGGGTCCTTTTCAAACTGGAAGAAGATAACTTGTGGAATAATGCAGGGATCAGTACTGGGCCTGCTATTGTTCACTATTTACATGAAGGGTCTGGTGGAGGAACAGAATGCTAGGTTTCTAAATTTGCTGATGATTTGAAAATAGGTGGAAGTGCATGTTGTGATAAGGATACTGTGATTCTGCAGCGCATTGAGTATCCAAATGTGCAACTAGAATTTCTACTAACATTTAACAGCCAAGACACAATAGGGTTTGGCAAAAGACTGCCAAATGGAGTTTAACATGGGGAGTGTGAGGTCTTGCACTTTGATAAGAGAAAACAAAAGGCAGATTATTATCTAAAAGGATAGAGAAATTGCAAGTAATGAAATAAAGAAGGATCGAGGAGTTTTAGCATGAATCGCAAGAAGTACTGTAACAGGAAGGTCCAACAAGAAGGCAAACAACATTTTGGCCTTCTTTACAAAGAGGTTGAAGTTTAAAAATAGGTGAGGCCTAGTGGTGAGGTCGAACCTCAAGTATTGAGTGTGAGTTGTGAGTCTGTGGAATTCTCTGCCTCAGAGGGCGGTGGTGACCGATTCCCTGGATACTTTCAAGAGAGAGCTAGATAGGGCTCTTAAAGATAGTGAAGTCAGGGGATATGGGGAGAAGGCAGGAACGGGGTACTGATTGGGGATGATCAGCCATGATCACATTGAATGGCGGTGCTGGCTTACTCCACCTATTGTCTATTGTCTATTGAATACATTTTTATTCCCATTACCTAAAAATTGATATGGTAACATTAGAGCCACTACTAAGGAGATTCACCGGCGTAATTCCTGGGATGAGAGTGTTGTCCTACCAGGAGAGACTAAACAATTTGGGCCTGTGTACTGTGGAGTTCTGAAGAATGAGGTGTGACCTTATTCAAGCACGTACGATCCGAAGGCAGCCCTGGTGGGTGAGGGAAACTGGATCATAGATATTATTTAAAGTGGAGGTCGGTGAATATTAGATAGAAGATGGACACAAAATGCTGGAGTAACTCAGCGGGACGGACAGCATCTCTGGATAGAAGGAATGGGTAACATTCACACAGTCAAGGGAGAGGGAGACACAGAGATGTGGAAGGGTAAGGTGTGAAAACGAGATATCAAAGGGGACGAAGCTCATGGAAAATGTAGAATAGATCATTGGTAGCTGGGGTAAATGGGCAATAGATCATTGGTAGCTGGGGTAAATGGGCAATAGATCATTGGTAGCTGCAACGAAGCATACACAGATGAAATGTTATCAGGAGGACAGTCAGACTGGTCATAGAATTAGGATAGGGAGGGAAGGAGGGAGAGAGAGAAAGCATGGGTTACTTGAAGTTAGAGAAGTCAATATTCATACTGCAGGGTTGTAAGCTGCCCAAGTGAATATATGAGGTGCTGTTCCTCCAATTTGCACTGGGCCTCATTCTGACAGAGAGGAGGCCCAGGACAGAAAGGTCAGCATGCGAGGAGGAGTTAAAGTGTTTAGCAACCGGGAGATTATGTAGGTTTACGCGGACTTAGCGGAGGTGTTCAGCAAAATGGTCGCCGAGTCTCTGATCTCACCGATATATGGGAGTCCTCGCCTGGACCAGTGAATACCATAGATGAGGCTGGAGTACATGCAAATGGTTATTAGATAGACTAGTATAATAGATAGAATATTACATAGACTGAATGGAGGGATAAATGGTGGGGCAGGATTGAAGTGCTTGATGGTTTAATCCTGCTACCTATATTATTTCGCTCTTGCAAGTTTTATGTAGAATAATTAGTTAGGTTGATTTCCAGGTCTGAAATAGCTTTGTAATCAGGAGATTGAAATTGCATCAGGCAGATAAGAGTCCAGTTCTAAATTGTATCACAGTGGAAAGATCATGAGATGTTATTAGGAGAAAAAAATAGATGTAGTGATCAGCAGGGGCTCATTTAAATGTCAGCATTCACAGGCAGTGGTGTACACTTTTATTCTCATTTATAGGGAAGTAGCAAATATATGCCAGACTTCTTTATTTTTCGAATTGTTGCACCTTTGGAACCATAGATACCATAGGTTTGGAGTCAAGATATGGGTGATTACTAGTGTTGAGTCTTTTAAATCTACTGTATTTTGCTCTATTCGCACTTGATATTTCTGTGACAGCAACCTTGACTTATAAAGCATTTTTAAAATGTAAAAACATTCTGCAGAGCTTCATAGAGGTGCAGAGGAAATTGTGCCATGGATTAGGAGTGTTTTGTTGGTTATCTGTCTTTGTATGGATATGACTGATAATGCACTATAAATATGTAAGAGCACAGAAATTGTCATTTTGTTTAATTCACCTTGTAATGTAGCGGGCAATTTTATTAAGTGTTCTTGGATTCATTTGGAAAAAAAAAATCAGTTTGATTTATACAGCAAAAGTAAATTTAGTCAAAATCTCTCTCTCTTTAAGCGAGATATTAACAATAAATATTTAAATGGAGCAAGAAAGTGCTTAAGTATAGCAGTGGATTGAAATGTTTCAGTGGACTTATTGGCGAAGTGGGTTTAATATAGAACAGTACGGCACAGGTAGGCACAAAAAGCTGATGTAGCTCGTCGGGTCAGACAGCATCTCTGGAGAAAAGGAATAGGTGATGTTTCGGGTCGAGACCCTTCTACCGACTCTGATAAGTCACCTATTCCTTTTCTCCAGAGATGCTGTCTGACATGCTGAGTTACTCCAGCATTTTGTGTCTATTTTCATTTTAAACCAGCATCTGCAGTTCCTTCCTACACAGCACAGCACAGGAGTGGGCTCTTCATCCAGGAATGTCTGTGCCAAAACCAATTGTGCCTATATTGTTAAATTTTATTTAATAATCAGCTGCGCACTTGGACACACTCACTCAGAGCGGCCAACCCACCCACCCATCCACCCACTCACCCTCCCTCCCTCACTTACTCACCCATTCACGCACCCATTCACTCCCTTACTCACTCACTCGCTCACTCGCTCACTCGCTCACTCACTCACTCACTCACTCGCTCACTCGCTCACTCACTCACCCGCTCACCCGCTCACCCGCACACCCGCTCACACTCACTCACACTCACTCACTCACTCACTCACTCACTCACTCACTCACTCACTCACTCACTCACTCACTCACTCACTCACTCGCTCACTCGCTCTCTCACTCGCTCGCTCGCTCTCTCGCTCACTCACCCGCTCACCCACCCACCCGCTCACTCACTCACTCACTCACTCACTCACTCACTCACTCACTCACTCACTCACTCACTCACTCACTCTCTCACTCAATCCCCAAATCCCTCAACATCTTTGGTCTGTTTTTTATTCTTAGTACAAGACGTGTAAAGATGGCAGTGTACTTGGTGTGACCGTGACCAGGATTGCACTCCTGACCCATTGTCAGGCCCTGACTCAAGCTTGTGCTTACACAGAAGGTAAGCGTTTATTTCCCTCTTCCGATTACTCAAAGCAAGTAAGACATTCACTGCAGTGCCACTTTGTTCTGAAGATGGTGAGACACCACACCTTGCACTAAAATGTACCGCAGTGTAAGTTGATACCTATATAGAAAGGGATGACCAGAATGCATGATAAGGGTGGGAATAAAATGCCAAGTGAAACCTACACTTGATTCCAGAATGAGTAGAATGTCATGAACTGAATAAATTGCAAACTATTAACAAATGCATTGATATTCATAATAATTCTCTTATCTATTTAACCTCTTGAAATTGCTAAAATACACACATTATCTTTTTCCAATGTGAATTTTCATTGAAAAATTTCCATTCCTTAATGTATGTTGATAATTTTGGGATATTAGTTTAGTTAAGTCTAGAGATACAGCGTTGAAACAGGCCCTTCGGCCCTCCAATGCCATGTCAACCATTGCTCACCCGTACCCTAGTTCTATGCTATCCCAGTTTTGCCTCCTGCACACTGAGGGTGATTTACAGAAGCC
This sequence comes from Amblyraja radiata, assembly GCF_010909765.2. Taxonomy (NCBI): domain Eukaryota; kingdom Metazoa; phylum Chordata; class Chondrichthyes; order Rajiformes; family Rajidae; genus Amblyraja; species Amblyraja radiata. The sequence continues at coordinate 33,980,892 of NC_045957.1, read as the reverse complement.
AATTAACCCACAGACCTGCACATCTTTGGAATGTGGAAGGAAACCGGAGCACCCAGAGAAAACCCAAACCGTCATCGGGGAGAACGTACTAACTCCATACCGACAGCATTTGTGGTCAGGATTGAACTGGTGCTGTAAAGCAGCAACTCTACCGCTGCACCACCGTGCTGCCCGAAATGGGTGAGGACTGGAGGAAATTATATAATTTCTTCCTATTTAGAAAGTTGGGAATATGCTGTTGACTGGCACCTGGTCTAGTTGATTTTTAGTCAATAATTAATAGGAAATCTGAGCCAGATATTTTCTCATCAGAGCTTATTTCCCACCCTATCCCCACCCTATTTACATGAGAGTATTAGGATTTGCTGTATGACTCCTTTTGAAAATGTTGCTGCTGGTTTAGACAAAATATTGTTCCTTGTTGAAGTATTCACTGTTGCTGAATTGTGTGGTTTCTCGTTTGCATTTCTCATTTTCAATGACACACAAGTAGGATATTCAGCCCATCTAGCCTATACTGTCTCTCGGAATAATTACCAGTCCCATTCCAACTTATCCTCCCACAGTACACCCTTATTCTTAGTCCTTAGTGGTGGATGTTAATTTGTGTTTATTGTGTGTTTTGTTGTTTATTATTATTACATGTATGACTGCAAGCAACAAAATTTCGTTCAGACCGAAAGGTCTGAATGACAAATAGAGGAATCTAATCTAATATAATCTAGACTCGAACAGCATGGAAACAGGCCCTTTGGCCCAACTTGTCCACGCAGACCAACAAGCCTCATCTGAACTAGTCCCACCTGACTGCGTTGGGACCATATACCTCTAAACCTATCCTATCCATGTACCTGTCCAATTGTTTTTTAAACGTTGTGAAAGTATCTGCCTCAACTACCTTCTCCAGAACCCGTTCCATATACCAGCCACCCAATGTGTAAAAAAATGTTTCTTATTCAATCTTTCCCCACTCACCTCAAACCTATGTCCTCGGGTTCTTGATGCCCCTACTCTGAGTAAAAGACTCTGTGCATTAACCTTATCTATTTCTCTCATGATCTTATGCACGTCTATAACTCCTGCGCTCTAAGGAATAAAGCCCCAGCCTGCTCAACCACTCCCTATACCTCTGGCCCTCAAGTCCTGGCAACATCCTCATAAATCTTCTCTGCACCCTTTCCAGCTTAACCACATCTTCTTCTGCCACCTACATAGATTTACATAGCTTACCAATTTACACTAGCCAACAAATCTACCAGCATGTCCTTGAAATATGGGAGGAAACCAGAGTAGACTGGAGAAATCTACATTGCCAGAGGGAGAACGTGCAAATTCTACGCAGCACTGGAGTTAGGTTCGAACGGAGGTTGTTGACATGGTACAGAACAGCAGCACTACTTGCTGCAACATTGTGCTCAGCTTCTTTTAAAGTCTCTATTAGTCATAGATGGAGTCATAGAGTGTTGCAGCGTGGAAACTGTAGACTCTTCAGCCCAACGTGCCCAATCCTGGCCAACATGTCCCAACTACACTAGTCCCACCTGCCAGCATTTGATCCATATCCCTCCAAACCTGTCCTTCCCATGTCTAACTGTCTCTTAAACATTGCGATAGTCCCAGCCTCAACTACCTCTATTGTTAAACTTGATTCAATATTTACAGCAGTCTGGTGCCACAGTATTTTCAATGACAATTTGCCAATTGAATGTTGAATAATTGATTGACAATAACACTGTCACATTTGAAATTTGTTTTTGTAGTCGATGCTTCTGTAAATGGCCACTGGAATTCTATTGATGGCCAAAGAGCCATTTTTATCACCTTCAAGTCACCTTATCAATCAAAACCCAAATTGCTATTTCTCAATAATTGATAATTAATACAAATTCCTGTCTAGATTTTGTACAAATAATAGTGTTCTAATAGAGAAAGGAAGTTATATAGTCACTAACCTTGAACATGTTTTGATTTTTTTCTTTAAAATCATTACCCTTCAAAATGATTGTTAATTATTCAAAATGAATGATAGAAATCAAGCAGAAATACAGAATGCTACAACAGGAAAAACTAGACTATTTAGAGTGCTCAATGGATGTATTCAGAAGCTTTTTAATACATTACTAAACTTCATCCAGGAAGTGAAACACAATAGAATCTCAGAGAAACATTTGCATAAAAGCTGTTCCAAAATATAATTGCAAGATTATCATGAAACGAAACACAGAGAAACGGTTCTCCTTAGTGTCTAATTTAGTTTAGTTTCGAGATGTAGCGTGGAAACAGGTCCTTCGGCCCACCAGGTCCACGCCGACCAGCGATCCCCGTACACTAGTTCTATCCTACACCTATCCTCAGGACAATTTACAGAAGCCAATTAACCTACAAACCTGCACGTCTCTGGAGTGTGGGAGGAAACTGGAGCACATGGGGAAAACCCACGTGGTCACAGGGAGAACGTACAAACTCCATACAGTTAGCACCATTAGTCAGGGTCGAACCCAGGTCTCTGGTGCTGCATCACTGTGCCACCACTGATGTGTATGCTGCACAGACCCAGTTCATCCTTGTACTGAGGTTGAGACATGGCCTCTGCCTTCATTCCAGTGAAACAAGGTAAAAACATATTGCAATTGTGCTAATATTTTGTTCAGTATTCATTTGCTTGTATTTGCCAATGGATGCACATGGAGCAATGGAACAAGAACTGAGGTACATCTGGTTGTAAAGAAACCAGCATTGAGTAATGTCACTCCGAGCATCCATTACATTCGCAACAAAAACTAAATAGTGTCCGGATGCATATCTCCCTTCAGAAAACAATGGGTACGAGCTGAAATTTTGAGAAAGTAATAAATAAGTGACATTTGAATTTGAAATGCAATATATTCTGTATTTTATTCTCTTCAGAAGCTTTACCTTAGCTGAGATAGTCTTATCTTTCTTAAACAGCGGAAACCATTGTAAATGTATTGGATTTTAAGAAAGATGTTGGCTTGTGGCATGGTATTCTTACGGTAAGCTTTTTATTACATTCATGTACGTGTATACAGCAGAATGTGTCAGTGTTATCCTTGGGTTGACGTTATGGGTTCCATCTGATAGGAATCATTTTGCATGGTGGCAATATAGGTCTTTCAGAGCAGGAGGAGGTCTTCAGTCCAACCAGCATGATTTTTGTTTCTCCCAACCAGGGGACCAATGCAACTTTGCTGACTTTGTTGCCATCCATTTCCATCTCACCTCTTCAGAATCACCTCAGTGTGGTTTTGGAATGAGTGTTGATTTCCTTGGGTTTGTGAGTGATGCTGCTGACATTCCTCACACTGGAACCATCTTTATACATTTTAATTTCTGCCATCTTATGTCCGCCTGACAATGGTCCTCAAAAAAACATTTTTTCCATATGATTTTGTCCTGGGTACAAGATGAACAGAAATTTTGATTTTACTTTTAGAAATATGAAAAAATAATTTTCACCAATAAAAATAGCGAGGTGGGCTCAGTGGACCAAAGTTCCTTTTTTTTCTGTGCAGATTATATTCCAACAGCCTTGAATAATCATGGATTTTATTTTTGACAGTATAAAACACTATCAGTTATTTTTAATCCATTGTAAACAAGCTCAGTTGTAAACCAGCACCTGCTATGCTCTGACGATCAAAATCATCAGTATAAGATTAATGCATTGGATTTTATCTTTTAATCAAGAAACTAGTGGTATTGGTATTTGTTTATTATTGTAAGGCGTACTGAGATACATTAAAAATGGTTGTTTTTTAGTACTATCCAGACCAATCATACCATAGTTCAGTTTAGTTTATTGTGACATGTATCGACCGAGGTACAGTGAAAAGCTTTTTGTTTTTTGTTGCGTGCTATCCAGCAAACGGAATGATTATACACGATTACAATCGAACCATCCCCAATATACAGATACATGATTACATGAGGTAATGCAAAAGAGAAAATAAACCAATCGCAGCACTGTTACTGCTGCTGTGTGGATATTAAAAAAAAAGTCCAATAGCTGCAATGAGGTAGATTGGAAGTTCGGGAATACATCCTGAGCTTATCAGTGATCCATTCAAGTGTCTGATTCCAGTAGGGAAGAATCTATGCTTCAGTCTGGTAGTGAATTTGTGTTGAGTTGTAGGCAGCAGCAATTTAAAAATGACATGAATGAAAAGATAACTAAGGAGAGCTCTGAGTGGGTGGTTTCCACAATGAGGCCTCAGGACATGATTAGTCTGAAAACCAGGGGTAAGATTTAGAAGATTCATGACATGACGCATAATGATGAAGCACCGTGCAATATGTGGGTTTCATACCACTTTGACGTGATAAAGAATTCTCTATACATATAAATATTATGCAGATTTGTTTTGGGTTTTTTCAAACTAGGAGCAGAAATGCTAATGTCGAAGTCGACAAATGTTAAGTGAACCCACTTGTGATGTGCTTGATAATTATATCCATATTTGAACCATTGCAGAGTAATGCACAGAGTGAAGGCTTGTCAGGCGCTGGCGGGTCCTTTACTGCCTACAGTTCCACCCCACACTAGACTTTTTTTATTCTCAAATTGTGCATAGAATTTAATGCAGACTTTGTGAAGAAAATTGTAGATTGACTTCTGTAAGAATGAGCTGTGGTTGGAAAAATTATGGAAAAACAAATTAAAAACGGAGATGCCCGACATCGCAAACAAAAAGTCAAATTGCTGGAGCTACTCAGCAAGTCAGGCAGCAGCTGTGGAGAGAAAATAAAAAAACAGCAAACATTTTAGATTCATAATTCATTGGAATTTGTATAGTTGGAAGTTAAATGTTTGTTTCATAGAATAGAGAGAGCAAATAGCAGATCTATGACAGATGGAGACCAAGGTAGACAGAATAAGATAAAGGGGAGGTGTGGGTGAGGATTGACACAAAATGCTGGAAGAACTCAGCGGACAGGCAGCAGCTCTGGAGAGAAGGAATGGGTGATGTTTTGGGTCAAGTCTCTTCTCAGGGAGGATACCAGCTGAGAGAGATAGTGAAAGCCTATCTATCACTGCTGCACCATACAGAGAGAACACAAAATGGTGCAACTGGCAACATCTGTGAAGGGAGAAGAGTTAACATGACCCACTGACGACAAATATTTTCATCAAAGCACCTGACAAAGGCAGCGCTGTCATTCTTTGGTGAACTGACCTCGATGTCATGGAGCCTGAATGCCTGCTCCATGGGCAGACCGCTGATTTGCAGGGGAGTGTAGTGTTCGAAGGTAATTTGAGGGAATGAGTTTAGCCAGGCACAGGAGGGTTGGAGTTGATGGGTACTGGTGGGGCCTGGAGGAAGAAGTGAGAAGACCTCACACTGTCCCTATGTGGGGTGGAGGCACAACAAGAATCGATATCCAGAGTAAAAATAACGTGTTTGGAACCAGGAAGCAGCCAGCGTGGCAAAGGGCACAGTGTGCCATGTGTACAAGTCAGTGGAAACTGGACAAGGGAAGAACGAAGAGCAACAAGTTGGATAAATGCAGTAAATAGACAATAGGTGCAGGAGTAGGCCATTCGGCCCTTCGAGCCAGCACCGCCATTCAATGTGATCATGGTTGATCATCCACAATCAGTACCCCGTTCCTGCCTTCTCCCCATATCCCCTGACTCCGCTATCGTTAAGAGCCCTATCTAGCTCTCTCGTGAATGTATCCAGAGAACCGGCCTCCACCGCCCTCTGAGGCATTACCTCCAATAATCCACTGTCGGACCATTCAGAAATCCCAATGGATCAGCATTTGGCTCAACAGGTGGCCTTTACTTCACTGCCCGTCTGCTCGCTGGGGCCTTGCTTCCCGCACTCATCCGTCCGCTCATCAGACCCTCAGTTTCCATCCTGTCTGCACACACACTGGGGTCCGGGACCCCACACTCCCCATCCACTCACTGGAGTCCCAAATCCCACACCCCACACACTGGGGTCCAGGTCCCCATGCTCCCATCCACTCATTGGGGTCCCAAACTCTACACTCCCCTATCCACTCACTTGGCTCCAGTTCTCCACAGTCCCCACACTGGGCTCCAGTTCCCCACACTCCCCACACTGGGATCCCGTTCCCCACACTCCCCACACTGGGATCCCGTTCCCCACACTCCCCATCACTGGGGTCCCGTTCCACGTCACTCACTGGAGTCCGGGTCCCCACGCTCCCCACCCACTAGTCACTGGGGCTCCAGTTCCCTCCTCCAGTGCTCCATCTCCTGCACACTGCTCCACTCCTCGGGGCACTGATTCACGCTCTTCCCATCCTTGGTTCTCACACACTCGCTGTCCACTGACTGAGCCCTCAGTACCCATAATCTCTGAAAAATCTCCGCAGCCCTGAGTTCCCTTGTTGCCTTTAAATCTATTGGATTCATGGAATTGTACCCGTGTAACATCTCACAAATAAGTGAATTGGAAGTGTGTTGCACCATTAATAAATCAAAATATAATAGTCTGCAAAGATTGCTAACCCAGCACCACCAATGTCCCGAGCATGCCAGATTAACAGAGTTTTACTGCAAATTCTGTGGGGCAAGAGCAGTTATAAACGATATCAGGACTGCCTTGGCGAGGAGGTAGAAGTGGACAGGGCAGATTGAAAGACTATGTCTCGAGGAAGTAAGGCCAGTGAGTGGGAGATAATGGCCTGATGTTATCTGGTCTGTAGTAGGGTTTCTTAGTCTGATGAAGTTTCTTGACCCAAAACGTCACCCATTCCTTAGCTCCGGAGATGTTTCCTGACCCGCTGAGTTACTCCAGCATTTTGCGTCTGTCTTCGGTGTAAACTAGCATCTGCAGTTCCTTTTTACTCATATTGTCTTTCTTGATCTCCACCAATCACAGACGTTCCCTCCACCCCCTCCCCTTTCTCCACTTCTTGAAACTGGTTTGTTTTCTAACTTTTTCCAGTTCTGGTGATAGATCAGTGAGCTGAAGCATTTACTGATTGTCTCTTTTCCAGAGATAGTGCCTGACCTTGCAAAGTATTTCCAGAAATGTCTGGTTTTATCGTGGAAAATGACGAGCTTAGTTATTACGTGGCTTCACCCTGCTCAAAGCAAGTTGGTGTGAGATCTTCACTTGATGGACATTAGTGGGGGTTTCCTTTAATTTTCAATATAAGTAGATTGAGGTATTTGAATCTAATCGATGTAAGAAAATAGGAAGAATATTGGATTTGAGTTGGATTGAGGTTGTGATTTGGGAGCCTGTCATGAAATGTTTATGCAGGTTATTTAATTGGCAAATGTGTCAAATGGCATCCAATAAAAATAGACGCACTTCCACTACAACCTACAACTGGTTTGGTCTGCTTAAACATTCCGGCACTGATGAAGCTTCAAGTACTTCATTTTCTTGTATCGGCGGGTGGTTTGACAATGAAAGAATGTTTAATGATTCTGCGATGCTCACCCATGAAGTACTATTTCTGAGTGTAATATTTTCTTACCATGTTTTACTGTGCCCCTCAGAGTGTTATGAACATGATGCATGTAATCAGTATCCCATATTCATTAATGAAGGTGAACCCCCTGTCATGGATACAGAAAGTCTATGCATATAAGGGTAAGTTTAACCACAATCGTGCTCAAGGAATTATTTAAAGATAATACCAGATTCTTGATTTCACATTGAAATAGCCTTCTATGGAAACATAGAAAATAGGTGCAGGAGTAGGCCATTCGGCCCTTCGAACCTGCACCGCCATTCAATATGATCATGGCTGATCATCCAACTCAGTATCCTGTACCTGCCTTCTCTCCATACCCCCTGAACCGTTAGCCACAAGGGCCACATCTAACTCCCTCTTAAATATAGCCAATGAACTGGCCTCAACTACATTCTGTGGCAGAGAATTCCAGAGATTCACCACTCTCTGTATGAATTTCTTTTTCTCATCTCGGTCCTAAAAGATTTCCCCCTTATCCTTAAACTGTGACCCCTTGTTCTGGACTTCCCCAACATCGGGAACAATCTTCCTGCATCTAGCCTGTCCAACCCCTTAAGAATTTTGTAAGTTTCTATAAGATCCCCCCTCAATCTTCTAAATTCTAGCGAGTACAAGCCGAGTCTATCCAGTCTTTCTTCATATGAAAGTCCTGACATCCCAGGAATCAGTCTGGTGAACCTTCTCTGTGCTTCCTCTATGGCAAGATTTGATTGTGAACGTAAAAATCTGTGCAGATTAATGGTAAGATTTGAGTTTCACTTTGTTAAGAAGACTGATTTTGGTGAGAATGATGCATTCCATTCCCTGTCTTTCCAGCCAAAGTGGCTTGCGTGAAGTCCAGGGATATGCATTGGGCCTTGGTGGCACACAGGGATCAGCGAGACATCAACCTCACCTCACTGCGGATGCTCATAGTTGCAGATGGAGCCAATCCTTGTAAGTAGCCACCTTTCTCAAAAAATGCCCTCTAGTGTAAAGCAAATCACATTTCACATGGCTTGAAAATGCAGCTTTCAATGGTTCAAGCCCAATGTAGTATTTATAGACTGTGAAAAATGCTTTCAAATGCAATTTTGGAACAATCAACCCCCATGGTTTTCAATGCTCTCACCCTCTGAGAAAATAAAAAGTGGCAGCAGAGTACTGTAATTGACAGCAGACATCAGTGGCTTTGCAGAATAATGCAAGGGACATTATTTTTGATGTGGGATTACCATGCTAAGTGTTATTTTATAACGTTGATAATAAATAACAATGATTACCACTAAGTTGATCTGGAGAACAACATGCATCTAAACCTATCCTATCCATGTGCCTGTTCAAATGTTTATTAAACCTTGCGATAGTGTCTGCCTCAATTACCTCCATCAGCAGCTCGTTCCATATGCCTACTACCCCTTGTGTAAAAAATATGTTGCACCTCAGGTTCTTATTAAATCTTTCCCCCCTCACCTTAAACCTATGTCTGCTGGTTCTTGATTCCTCTACTCTGGGTAAAAGGCACTGTGCGTGTACCTGATCTATTTCTCTCATGATTTTGTACACCTCTATAAGATCACCCCTCATCTTCCTATACTCGAGGGAATAAAGTCCCAGCCTGCCTCTACTTCTCCCTACACCTGTGGCCCTCGAGTCCTGACAACATCCTCGTAAATTTTCTCTGCACCCTCGACTGCTTCTACTGGGAAGGAAAAAAATCAGTGGAGATTTAGGAGTGCCACAGCCTCCAATTTTTCCTTCAAATTGCCTGTTAGAAACATAGTAAAATAGGTGCAGGAGTCGGGCATTCAGCTCATCGAGCCAGCACCGCCATTCAATATGATCATGGCTGATCATCGAAAATCAGTACCCCCGTTCCTGCTTTTTCCTCATATCCCTTGATTCCTTTAGCCCTAAGAGCTAAATCTAACTCTCTCTTGAAAACTTTTGTGCAGACTTGGCAACTTTTCATTATTCCTTGATCACAATTGGGGGTAAAGGCCAGAACTTGCTCCCTTACAGTACTAGTCTGCAATTGTTCAGTGAGACTATGGTTTTGAGTATTAACTAAGGTTATTTAATTTACTTTGGTTTCATTTATTATTGTCACTTGTATAGTGACAAGCTTTTGTTTGCGTGCGATCCAGTCAAAGAAACGACTATACAGGAATACAAGCAAGCCGTTCATATTGCACAGAGAAAAGGATAAAAGGCTACAACTTTTAGTGCAAAGATGTAATATTGAAGTCCGATAATGTCCGATTAAAGATAGTTGAAAGGTCGTGAATGAGTTAGATGGGAGGTCAAGACTACACTCTAGCTGATGAGAGTTGCCTGATAACAGCTGGGAATAAACTGTTCCTTAATCTGGATGTAAATGTTTTCAAACTTCTGTACATCTTGCCTGATGGGAATGGGGAGAAGAGGGAGTGACTGCATGTGACTAGTCCTTGAATATGCTGGCGGCCTTGCTGAGGCACCATGAAGTGTAGATAGGTTCAATGGAAGGAAGGCAGGTTTGTGTGATGGTCTGGGCAACGATCTGCAATTTCTTGCCGTCTAGGATGGAACTGTTCCCAATTTTACCATTGCTTGTGATTTTACCATTCTGGTGACATTCTGGTGGACAAAAGGACAGTGTGTGCTGAGTAACTCAACAGGTCAGGCAGCATCTGGATAGGTGACATTTCAGGTCGAGACTCTTCTTTAGTCTGAAGACTACCTGGCCTGCTGAGTTGCTGCCTAGCATTTTGTATCTTTTAGTATATTAACCAGCATCTGCAGTTCCTTGTTTCAACATTCTGGTGGATCGTTGTTGCATTTGTTTCAAGGTCAGGTAATTTTCTTTAACTTCTGTTCCTAAAAGCAAATACGCTGTTTCAGAGAGGATCTGAACAAGACCCTGCTCAATAAAGCATAACTCATCTCTTTTGTATTACAGGATTTTGTGAAATAAAGGCCAGCATTCCTTGTCCATTTTCATAGCTTGTTTTATCACCATTATTTTCATGCCTTTTTCCATGGTGATTGTATGTTGAATAGTTTAAGGACACTTGGGTCAAAAAACCCAAAAAGGACTCATTGTCAGAGTTATTTCCTTTTTTGAAAGTGAACAGTCAGTTTTGTTCCCAAATTCAAATGGCCTCATCATACATGTAAGTTAGTTGTAAGCCTGCATTTAATTTTCACGTAGCAATAAGGAAAAAAACAATGTGCCTTGCAATGTGCGATCTAGATTGGTACGTAAATTGTTCAAAGTTATTCTAAAATGTTGTGATTGTTTTGGCTCCTTAGGGTCCATTTCTTCTTGTGATGCATTCCTGAATGTTTTCCAAAGCAAAGGATTGCGTCCTGAAGTAATCTGCCCTTGTGCCAGTTCACCTGAAGCGCTTACTGCAGCTATCCGCAGGTATGTCATTGATTTATGGAATGTTTTAAGTAGATGGAGTAAGTTTTAGCATCTCACAAAATGTTTTGGCGACTGGCCATTGTTTATTAAATGTGCAGCTTTCAATTGACAAACTAATTCAGATATTAACAATTGTGGTACATTATTCATCATTCACTAATACTCATCCTGCCTTGCTCTACATAGTCTTTCTGACTACAGGTATACACAGTAAATGGCTTCACGCTATTAACCACTATTAAGACTACAGGGCCTGTTCCACTTGGCTGTCTTTTGCACTTAGTTTACGCGACATCATTTACGCGTCACGACGCACATCGTGACACGCACGTGATGCGCCCATGGTGCACATTACGCATGCATGGTGCGCGATGACATAGGCAGTGACTCGCGGCCGTGTGAGGCATCACAGGATTTTGTGATGTACAAAATCTTCGCGTGCCATCTGTGTGTCGTGCAAATGATGGCCAAGTGGGACAGGCCCTTAAGCAAACAAAATGCTTCCCATCATTAACTGAGGAAAAATCAGTGTGGTGCAGGATAAAGTGAAAATCTCTGCCTTCTTTTCCTTAGAAATCAGAAGCGTTTTAACTTGCTGATGTTTGCAGTGGGAAAATAGAAATATCCGTTTGGATTCGGTCTTGAATTCCAGACTTCTGTATATCCACCAAATTAACAGGTCGGGCGGCATGGCGATGTAGCGGTAAAGCTACTGTCTTACAATGCCAAGTGTTTAAGAAGGAACTGCAGATGCTGGAAAAATTGAAGGTAGATAAAAATGTTGGAGAAACTCAGTGGGTGAGGCAGCATCTATGGAGCAAAGTAAAAGGTGATGTTTCGGGTTGAGACCCTTCTTCAGGTCTGAAGAAGAGTCTCGACCCGAAACGTCATATTTTCCTTCGCTCCATAGATGCTGCCTCACCCACTGAGTTTCTCCAGCATTTCTGTCTTACAATGCCAGAGACCCAGGTTCGATCCTGGCCACAGGTGCTTGTGTGTACAGTTTGTACATTCTCCCCATGACCTGCATGGGTTTTCTCCGAGATCTTTGGTTTCCTCCCACACTTCAAGGACGTACAGGTTTTTGTAGGCTAATTTGCTTGGTATAAATGTAAAATTGTCCCTAGTGTGTATCGGGTAGTGTTAATGTGCGGGGATCGCTGGTTGGTGCAGACTCAGTGGGTCGAAGGGTCTGTTTCCGCACTGTATCACTAAACTAGCCTAAACTGAACTAAAAAGATCTGTCTCACCATTGAGGAATTAAACACACTTGAACAATTGTTGCATTGTTGACCCACGTCATTCTTCACAACATGCTCTATGTTTCAATGGTCCTTTATTGTCACAAGTACCTAGGTACAGTGACATTTCTTTTTTGCATGCAGTTCAGTCAAGATCTTACTGTACATAGACACAACCACACTTATGTACAAGAGTTGAAGAATAACAGCAATCAACTGCAGAAGCTGATTTAAACCAAAGATAGACACAAAAGGCTGGAGTAACTCAGCGGGTCAGCCAGCATCTCTGGAGAAAAGGCGACGTTTTGGGCCGATACCCTTCTTCAGACTGAGAGTCAGGAGAGAGGGAAACGAGAGATATAGATGGTGATCTAGCCCACCGCCAACAATGGACCATTGTGGGCTCCACCGTTCCTTGATCATCGTTTCCTTTTACATATCTTTCATTGATTAGAACTATATCTCTCCATATCACCATCTAAATTTCTCGTTTCCCTTTACCCCTGAATCTCAGTCTGAAGAAGGGTCTCGACCCGAAACATCACCTATTCCTGTTCTCCTGAGATGCTGCCTGACCCGCTGAGTTACTCCAGCTTTTTGTGTCTATCTGCAAGAATAGTAGATTACACTGAAGCAAGTTCAAGTTCAAGTTCAAGTTCAAGTGAGTTTATTGTCATGTGTCCCTGTATAGGACAATGAAATTCTTGCTTTGCTTAAGCACACAGAAAATAGTAGGCATTTACTACAAAACAGATAAATGTGTCCATATACCATGATATAAATATATACACACATGAATAAATAAACTGATAGTGCAAATAACAGAAAGTGGTTGGTAATAATCAGAGTTTTGTCCGAGCCAGGTTTAATAGCCTGATGGCTGAGGGGAAGTAACTATTCCTGAACCTGGTTGTTGCAGTCTTCAGGCTCCTGTACCTTCTACCTGAAGGTAGCAGGGAGATGAGTGTGTGGCCAGGATGGTGTGGGTCTTTGATGATACTGCCAGCCTTTTTGAGCCAGCGACTGCGATAAATCCCCTCGATGGAAGGAAGGTCAGAGCCGATGATGGACTGGGCAGTGTTTACTACCCAAGTGCACAAGAGTTGCCTCGCTCCTGGCGCCAGCTTGTGACCTTGAAGTTCAAAGTTGTTAGAGATGTAGTCTTAACTTGGCCATAAAGGTCCGTTGTCCTGGTCACACCACGGTTGTAGTTAGTCAAGTCAAGTCAAGTCACATTTATTTATATAGCACATTTAAAAAACAACTCTCGTTGGCCAAAGTGCTTTACATTTGTTATAAGAATAGTATAAACAAACTACATACATATATACATATAGCCCTCGCTCAGTGGACGTCAGGAAAGGCTTGGGAGTATAGATATGTCTTTAGTCTTAACTTAAAGGAGTCGATGGAGGGGGCAGTTCTGATGGGAAGGGGGATGCTGTTCCACAGTCTAGGGGCTGCAACCGCAAAGGCGTGGTCGCCCCTAAGCCTATGCCTAGACCGCGGGATATTCAGCAGCCCCAAGTCGGCCGATCTGAGGGACCTGGTGGGTATTTTAGATGAGAAGACTTTTAATGTAGGAGGGGGCAAGCCCATTGAGGGCTTTGTAGACATGGAGGAGGGTCTTGAAATGTATACCGAACCGTTGCAATGGTCAGCCTGGCCACAACAAGGCTGTTGACGTCCTCCACCGCCGCTCCGTGCCGCTGCAGGCTGCCTCAGATCCGCGTGCTCTGCTCCAATTTTGTAAATCACTCTGTAGAAAATATATTTTCCATTCAGTTTTAAGCGTGTGAATGTATTTTAGGCCGACAGATGATACCAACCAGCCTCCTGGTCGAGGCGTCCTCTCTATGCATGGCCTGAGTTATGGGGTGATAAGAGTGGACTCTGAAGAGAAGCTGTCTGTTCTGACTGTGCAAGACGTTGGAATGGTGATGCCCGGAGGTATGGCTTGATGGAATACATTTATTTTATTGCTTTATCAACTCAACATGGAGATTAAGCTAATCAGCTTTAAATGGATTGTGGCTTGCGCTATGTTTTTCAAAAATATTTCACTAAATTATTAAAATATCAGTGAATTATTAAAGGCATATTTTAAAATAAACTGGTGTGCACACAACAAATACAACAGCAATGTTTAGGAAGATGGTGCCTGTAGAATACATTTCCATGTTAATTGTGTTTTAACAGTTAGCCGGTGAATAGAGATGTTTAAATGAATAGTTTAATTAATTATTACATTATGTTTGGTGTGAGGTTAATTTTCTCGTTGTGCGCCCTTGACTGCTACTTACAGACTTAATTTCTTTTAATGCATAATTATCTTACAAATTTCTAAGTGAACACCTGATATCAGAAAGCAGTCTGTGAAAATGGCAACACTGAGAGTGGCCACTTTATCTAGCCAGTCCCTGTTACTGGTCTAATGGGCCTGCCCCACTTAGGCGGCTTTTTAGGCGAGTGCAGGAGACTATGCAGTCGCCTCATGGTCGCCACATGGTCGCAGGTGGTTGCCAGGGAGTCGCCTTCATGGTCGTGAGCAGGTCCCGCATTCTGGGAACTAGTCGCGGCCTCATTATGGTCGTCCTGAATTTTTCAACATGTTGAAAAATTAGCGGCGACTAGAATAAAGCCGCCATGGAGAGTAGCGAGAATTCTCGAGCCGGAGGTGGGTCGCCAGGAGGTCCTAGTGGGTTGCCAGGAGGTCGAAGGTTCTCGGAGGTTGTATCCCATGATGGACCGGTGAATTTCATTGGCTCATAGGGGGAAAAAAGGTAAGCAGTAGTTTTCAGAACCAAGGAACCAACCGGTAAAATGTTAAATGTCCGCCGAGCTTCACAGCCGTGTATCTCTGGCTTCTTAAAAGTTGGCTCCACTCATTCTCCCCCCTCTCCACCTCTTTTAAAGGACTTACCGTACACTGTGTTTAGCCGTTTTTTTACCACGCCAACCTTCCTGCCCATGACGGTGTGTGTCTGTTTCACCTTGGCTTTGCACTGTGTGAAATTTTTAGACAGCGCTCCCCCCGCTTGTCCTGACCCCGCCTGCATAATGGGCTGGTGAAGGAGTGTGTGTGTGCGTGCGTGCGTGCGTGTGTGTGTTCCACTCTGACAGTCACCATTCCAGTTTCTGGTTTTTCAGGCCACTGTAGGCAATTTGACAGTCCGCTGAAAAATCGGGACATTAGAGTCACAAAACCCATTAGACTCACATAGCACGGAAACAGACCCCAGCAGCAGTCATCAAGCGCATAATCTCATTTTCCAGCACTTAGCCGGTTGCTAAATCAGTAGCTGTGTGCAGGGGCGGCACAATGACGCAGTGGTAACAGCATCAGAGACCTGGATCCAATCCTGACAACAGGTGCTGTCTGTACGGAGTTTATATGTTCTCCCTGTGACCATATGGGTTTCCTCCCACATTCCAAAAACACTCATGTTTGTAGTTTAATTGGCTTTGGTTAAAACAGTCCCCAGTGTGTGTCGGATCGTGCTAGTGTACGGGGTGATCGCTGGCCGGTGCGGACACATTGCATTTGTAAATAGCTCATTCTAAGCTCCCTCCAGCCTTGTTTCAGTCAATAAAATACTGAATCAAGCACTTGAGCAACTAAACTTTATTTTGGATAACACAACACAAATCCCCTATAGGGGGGTTGCACGTAAGGTCACTGGGTCATAGGGCTTGACGCACGGAGCCGCTCAATCCATCTGGAGGACATCCGTAACTTCCGGTATATGTTATTAATGCAAGAAACGCGTACTTTCCTACCTGTTAAAAACCGCCAAAATGTTGAAATTTTGCGCTGAAAAAAATTGTGGAAGTCAGGGTAAGTGTGAGAGACATGTACCCAACTTTAGAATTCCAAAAGTGAAGCAACATGAAGGTAAAGAGAAACGAGAGCTAAAGGGACAACAACAGCTAAAGTGCTTGGTGAACATTGGCTGGGCAGATATCGGAATTGAAAATATTGGGAATTATCGCGTTTGCTCACTGCATTTCACCAACAGTAAGGCATTATTTGTGTTTTTTCTTGATTCCTGTGGTATCTATAAAGTCTCGAAAGTGATAAATCTGGCTGTAATTTTTTTTTCAGGCGTTTTCATTTTGTATGTAAAAACCCACTTGAGAACCATGGGCGATTTAAAAAATTTACAGCCAGATTTATCTCTTCTGAAACTTTTTAGATGCCAAAGAAATCAAGAAAAAACACAAATAATGCCTTAGTTGATGAAATGCAGTGAGCAAACGGCCAATATTCGCTAAGCACTTTGGCTGTTGTCCCTTCAGCTCTCGCTTCTATCTACCGTCATTTCTCCTCACTTTTGGAATTCTGAAGTAGGCTAAATGTCTCACATGCTTATTCCGATTTCCATAATTATTTACAGTGCAAAAATTGACAATTTCAGCGGGTTTTAATGGGCCCGCTATGCTGGAAACAATGGTAAGTGCCTACCTGCAGTTCATCGCGTGTACTCCACTTGGAGTAGCGTAGCAACAGCACGGGTCATGGGTCGTTACTCGACTGCTGTGAAACCTCCCTATACAATACCTAACCACCGCGGGTTCGATCCTTGTATCTGCTTGGCCAACCTCTTCTAGCCTTATGCAAGCAGAGACACTCCAAAAGGTCATGCAGTCCCAAGCGTCCTTCCAGAAGATCGACATCGGACCTCATGAGGGCTACCTTTTATAGGTCCCAGAACCTTGAGGGGCCGAACCACATGGAGGTGGTCTCTGTACAGTCCAATAACATATATCGATTACAACAGTACATGATAGACAGTTCCCCAACCTAATAACATAATAACTAATACATTGTATTCGAAAGGAGCTTCTAGACAGAAGCTAATGTAGATGAATAATGCAACATGTGCCTTGGGATTCAGACAACCCAGACAAAGCTTAACATTTCAACCAATCAACAACTAACACAGTGAAGCTTTACAACATTATTTACAGTATGTATACCTGGTTTGCATTGACCCAATCAGTTCCATGCATTTTACACCTCATTGTCAGACCTCTGCAGATGTCCTATTCTTTCTCTGCAGCTCTTATCTGGGCCACAGGCAAGCTGGCGCCATTCAGCAGCTTGTCTCAGTTCTGCAAAGGCACATTTAACTTGACCAAAATGGCCAGCAGCACACAAGCCCTTACTCAATTTTAATACCATGGCTGCTCCAATTTAGCCAGGATTAACAGGCTGAAGGGCCTGTTTCCTCGCACCATCTCTAAAGTCTAATGTCTAAAAGTAAAGCTATGCCATGGCGTTTCAAGTATTCACCTAAATACGTCTCAATTATGTGAGACGATCTTCTTCAGCATCTCACAGGCAGTGCACTCCTGGTATCAATCACCCTCTGGTGGAAAACAATTCTTCCCCAAATCTTCTCTAAACCTCCTATCCCTCACCTCAAACCACTGCCTACTGGTGAGAAACACGTCAACTGAAGTGACCTTTTCCCTCCCCATTTAACCTGCTCATATGTTACCTTCTGCACAATGGGTACATTTTTTATGAGAAGCAAACTTGCCATCTCTCATGGCCTCTCTATTCCCTTGCCTCAATCAGCAGTTCACGTCCAGGAGATTTTTAGCTTGTGCAACCCTGCTGCAGTGCACTGTCAAATGTGCTATTGTATTTCAATAATATCTGTAATTGAACAATTTAGGATGCTCATCCAGCTGAGAAGATCATGATATTCAGCAACAAGCTATTCCTTTTACTTGGAAGACCTGTCACTCCAAAAGGCACACTCTCTCTACCTCCTTAACTTCACAATCTTCAATGCCCTTCTTATACTTATTGAATGCATCACCCACATTCCAACTCCACTCCAGCTATCGGCCCATCAATTCTGCTCTGCCATTTGATCATGGCTGATCTATTTTTCCTGAGAGTCATAGAGTGATACAGTGTGGAAACGGGCCCTTTTGGCCCAACATGTCCCAGCCTCACTAGTCATACCTGCCTGCGCTTGGCCAACATCCCTCCAAACTTGTCCTATCCTTGTACCTGTCTAACTTATTCTTAAATGTTGGGATAATCCCAGCCTCAAGTACCTCCTCTGGCAACTGGTTCCATACTTTGTGTGAAAAAGTTACCCCTCAGAATCCTATTAAATATTTTCCCTTCACCTTAAACCTATGTCCTCTGGTCCTTGATTCACTTACTCTGGGGAAGAGACTCTGAGCATCTACCCGATCTATTTCTGTCATGATCTTATACACCTCTATAAGATCACCCATCATCCTCCTGCGCTCTAAGGAATAGAGCCCCAGCCTACTCAACTCCTGCCTATAGGGTGATTTCACGAAAGGTCACTGGAGCGTAGATCCGCACCCACGTGACCGAAAATTTTAACTGGGGGACAAGCGTCACTTCCGGTACATGTTAGTGAATGGGAAAACACGCACTTTCACACCCGTTAAAAAATTGAAAACGGCCAGGTTTTGAGCTGCAATTTACTGAGCCAGTCGGGGTGACCGTGAGGAACAGCTACCTAAATTTACAGTAAAAAAAAAAGATAGAAACTAAGGTAAATACAAGAGGGAGCTGAAGGGGCAAAATAAGCGGAAGTTGATAGCGGACATTTGCCGTGGAGGTTTAAAGATCCAAAATATCGGGAATTATCGCGTTTGCTCGCTGCATTTCATCAAAAGTAAGGCATTATTGGCTTTGTTATCTTTATTCATTTGTTAGATGAAAAGTATTAAAAGTTAGAAATCCTTCAGTAAAATTGCAAAATCGCCCATGATTCTCGGGTGGGTTTTAACATGCAAAATGAAAACGCTTCTGAAGCTCCATTCACCATTTAAATATCCGTGAATCATAAATGCGTCTTGAAATAAATTTTACTCAGATGCAAGCTAAGGAATGGTATAATTGTCAGCTGTTCATTTGACAAAATCAGGACATTTTATTATTAGCCAAAAAATGTCCTGATTTTGTCAAATGAACAGCTGACAATTATCCCATTCCTTAGCTTGCATCTGAGTAAAATTTATTTCAAGACGCATTGATAGTTTACGATTATTTAAATGGTGAATGGAGCTTCAGAAGCGTGTTCATTTTGCATGTTAAAACCCACCCGAGAACCATGGGCGATTTTGCAATTTTACTGAAGGATTTCTAACTTTTAATACTTTTCATCTAACAAATGAATAAAGATAACAAAGTCAATAATGCCTTACTTTTGATGAAATGCAGCGAGCAAACGCGATAATTCCCGATATTTTGGATCTTTAAATCTCCACGGCAAATGTCCGCTAACAACTTCCGCTTATTTTGCCCCTTCAGCTCCCTCTTGTATTTACCTTAGTTTCTATCTTTTTTTTAACTGTAAATTTAGGTAGCTGTTCCTCACGGTCACCCCGACTGGCTCAGTAAATTGCAGCTCAAAACCTGGCCGTTTTCGATGTTTTTAACGGGTGTGAAAGTGCGTGTTTTCCCATTCACTAACATGTACCGGAAGTGACGCTTGTCCCCCAGTTTAAATTTTCGGTCACGTGGGTGCGGATCTACGCTCCAGTGACCTTTCGTGAAATCACCCTATAGGTCAGACAGACCCTCTAGTTCTGGCAACATCCTCGTAAATCTTCTCTGGATTCTTTCCAGCTTGTCAGCATCTTTCCTCTAAAACGGTGTCCAGAACTGAACACAACACCTCTCAACCCCATTCTCCTTCCTTCTCCCCGTAACCTTTGACAAACTTACTCAACAAGGACCTATCAATCTCCGCATTAAATATATCTGACATCTTGGTCTCCACAGCCGTCAGTGACAATGAATTCTATGGGGACTATTGAATATTCACTTGAGATCAATGCCAGATAGCCATCAAAGCTGTGGGCTATTGTTTTGCTCTTTATTTTGTACTGAATACTGACAAAATAAACAGAGATTTTGGTTTTAAGTTTAGGTTTATTATTGCCGCATGTGCCAAGGTACAATGAAAAGCTTTGTTTTGCATGCTATCCAATCAGATCAGATATACCGTCCATTGATACAATGAGTTCAAACTCAGGTACGACAGATGGAGCAATGGGGAAGATACAGAGTGCAGAATAGAATTCTTGTAGTGCAACACAACTTATTTTGCAAACCAATTTGTGAAAATATTACCGCTACAAAAGGGCCTGTCCCACTTTCACGACCTAATTCACGACCTCTGCCGAGTTTGCCCTTGACTCATACTCGCAGCATGGTCGTCACGGGGTCGTAGCAGGCCGTGATGCTAGTCGTAGGTATTCGTGGCATCAAGTAGGTCGGGGCGTTTTTCTAGCATGATGAAGTAAAAAAGATCGTGAAAGTGGGACAGACCCTAAAGAAAGACATAGCCCACAAGCACTCTCTTTTACTCCAGAGTTAGTAGATAGATTCTCCTTATGCAGCATCAGATTCAACTGCACCATATGGCCTCTCTCCTAACATTGCTCCATTTAATGCTCAGATTCTTGAATGGGCTCAGACATGGCCCTATTTGTGACGGAGTCTTAGTGGATCCAATTCTATGGGTGTCTTCCCGTTTATTAGTATCTGTTCAAAGATACACTGCTTCAATTAGTTTATCCAGCCATAATTTGTAGTGTTAAAATAACCGTTTTGAGTTAGTTTGAAAAGGTTTCAATTTGTCGAGGAGTTTTTAATTAACCCATTTACACTAATAACAGCTTCATGTCGGCAGAGTGATAATCACTTACAGCTCCTTTTTCCTATTCCTCGGTTGCCACTGTTTCAGTGTTTACTAGATCACACTTGTCCGGATCTGAAATCAACTTAGTTGCTCGTTTGTTTAAATTTGTGTGCTCTTGTTCAAGTCTAGCTGTCCCAGTTACACAGTTTGCTGCTTTAGTTAGTACTTCAGACATGAGATGGATTGTTAGTCACTGCCTTCCTAAGATAAATCTCTTCCTTATTTGTGTATTTATTAATTATTTATCAATATTTACTTTGATGTTAATTTTGTAATAATCCTATTTCGCAATGACAAGGGGGCATTCCCTCTCAATGCATTCTGAAAATCAGATGGCTTTGATCTGCTACTTGAATCACTTTCTGAAAGGATTTCAGAAGATTAGGTTTGCATTTTAGCAAACCAACGCTAGTGGGGTACCCCACAAGCTAAAATGCAAACCTAATCTTCTGAAATCCTTTCAGAAAGTGATTCAAGTAGCGCAAGGCTCGGTGCTGGGGCCGCAGCTATTTACAATATATATTAATGATTTAGATGAAGGGATTACAAGGAACATCAGCAAATTTGCAGATGACACAAAGCTGGGTGGCAGTGTGAACTGTGAGGAGGATGCTATGAGGATGCAGGGTGACTTGGGCAGGTTGGGTGAGTGGGCAGATGCATGACAGATGCAGTTTAATGTGGATAAATGTGAGGTTATCCACTTTAGTAGCAAAAATAGAAAGGCAGATTATTATCTAAATGGTGTCGTTGGGAAAAGGGGAAGTACAATGGGATCATTGTTCAGCAGTCAATGAAAGTTGGTGGCCTTCATAACAAGAGGAGTTGAGTATAGGAGCAAAGAGGTCATTCTGCAGTTGTACAGGGCCCCAGTGAGACCACACCTGGAGTATTGTGTGCAGTTTTGATCTCCAAATTTGAGGAAGGACATTCTTGCTATTGAGGGAGTGTAATGTAGGTTCACAAGATTAATTCCCGGGATGGCGGGACTGTCATATGTTGAGAGAATGGAGCAGCTGGGCTTGTACACTCTGGAATTTAGAAGGATGAGAGGTGATCTTATTGAAACATATAAGATTATTAAGGGTTTGGACACGCTAGAGGCAGGAAACATGTTCCCGATGTTGGGGGAGTCCAGAACCAGGGGCCACAGTTTAAGAATAAGGGGTAAGCCATTTAGAACGGAGATGAGGAAACACTTTTTCACACAGAGAGTTGTGAGTCTGTGGAATTCTCTGCCTCAGAGGGCGGTGGAGGCAGGTTCTCTGGATAATTTAAAGAGAGCTAGATAGGGCTCTTAAAGATAGCGGAGTCAGGGGATATGGGGAGAAGGCAGGAACGGGGTACTCATTGTGGATGATCAGCCATGATCACATTGAATGGCGGTGCTGGCTCGAAGGGCCGAATGGCCTACTCCTGCACCTATTGTCTATTTCTCACACCCTGATACAATCCTATATAATATTCCTTACGCACTTCTTGCTATTACATCAACCAAATTGCTGAGAGTTACAACTGATTAACTGTGTAACTATTCCGAAGGGGTGAAATTCCCCGTGTAATACATTTGCATACGTACAATGTAAAGAGTACATTTCTTTTGCCATATATAGACACTATTGATAACCGTCAGGGGGTACTAAGCCCCACTAACATAATAGGGCTAGGGAATGAAAGGGATATTGGTTTAAACACAACCCTGGGTTTTAAACTTGGTTTAAATGTGCTTTTGTGGAAATGTAATTATGCTCCTAAAGCTCACCCCGTTAATCTAGTTCAGTAAAACACTGAGTTAAGCACTTGGTCAACTAACTCACAAACGAACTTCCTTTACGATACTTAACCAACACCGTGGGTCCGATCCTTGTCTCTACTCATCCAAGCCCTTCAGCCTCATGTGAATAGGCACCTCCAGACAGTCAACACAGTCCCAAGTGCACCTCCAGACGATCGACCTCGATCCATGTGGTGTCCCCTCTTTTATACTGTATCGGACCCGTGGCGCGAATATACATGGGGGGGGGGGGGGGGGGGGGGGGGGCAACCCCTACAAGCCAATCACAAATAAAGATAATCTAATACATTTACTGACAGTTCCCTAACCCAATCACAAAGTACCCCATTACATTGTTTCCACAGAAGGTTCTAGTTGAAAGACAGTTCACCAAAGTAAAGAAACATTTCCCCAGGTAGTATAAACAATTTGAACAAGGCCCCATACTTTGGCCAATCACAAGATAACAGTGCAAACACTCTGCAACATAATTAACAATAGTTTTACAACACCCCATTCTATAACCAATCCTAATCATGCATTTGCAACCCAGCTCAGCTCTTTCTGCAAAACCCTCATACATATTAACAATAGAGGGGACATCTGGACATCACCCTGTGCTTGACTTCATCCCAGGGTCCAGACACCCTGGAGCCATGAAACTCATGACTTGGTCATGACTTTGCAGCTTTTCACAGAAAGAGGACAAGCAGGCTTTGCATATGCAGAGATCCTCCATTTTGTGACATATTTATTTGGCCAATATTATCAGAAATAGACACACAGAAAGGGCACAATTAGCTGCTAAATAAGTTAATATGTTCATGTTATCGGAGCAGGATTAGGCCAATTGACCCATCAAGTCTACTCTGCAATTCAATCATGACTGATCTATCTTTCCGTTTCAGCCCATTCTCCTGCCTTCTCCCCATAATCCCTGACAATCTTAAGGGCCTGTCCCACGAGCATGCGACTCCATGCGGCGAGCGCAACCTAAAGGGCCAGTCCCACCAGCATGTGCCTGCATGCGGCAAGCACGACCAAACCAGAATCGGGGGCCGCGCGGAGGTCGAGTGAGTGACATGAAGTTCGAGCGAAGTCCACGGGAAGTTCGCACGTGACGTACGGCGTCGATGCGGCTGCGGGCCGGCAGGCCGTTGCAGCGCAGAATTTTTGAACACGGTCAGTTTTTCGGAGCCCCGCGCGATGTCGGGACCAGCTCCGCACAACTCCATACGGCTCCGGCGATCGAAGTGGGAACGGCCCCGCGAGGCCGTACGACTCAAGCGACCGCGTTAGGTCGCGCTTGCCGCATGCAGGCGCATGCTGGTGGGACCGGCCCTTTAGGTCGCGCTTGCCGCATGGAGTCGCATGCCCATGGGACAGGCCCTTTACTAATCAAGAATATCTCAATGTCTGCCTTAAAAATATTCATTGACTTGGCCTCCGCAGCCGTCTGTGGCAATCAATTCCACAGATTCACCACCCGCTGACGAAATATGTTCCTCCTCATCTCCTTTCTAAAGGTACGTCCTTTTATTCTGAGGCTATGGGCTCTGGTCCTAGATTCTCCCACTAGTGGAAGCATCCTCTCCACATCAACTCTATCCAGGCCTTTCACTGTTCAGTAAGTTTCAATGGGGTCCCTCCTTATCCTTCTAAACTCCAGTGAGTACAGGCCCAGTGTCGTCAAATGTTCATCATATGTTAACCCAATTATTCCTGGGATCATTGTCGTAAACCTCCTCTGGTGCCTCTCCAATGCCACACGTCCTTCCTCAGATATGTGGCCCAAAGCTGCTTACAATACTGCAAATGTAGTCTGACCAGTGCCATATAAAGCCTCAGGGGGCTGTACAGGAGGATTGGAGCAGTTCAAAAAGATAAATCATTATTGCCTTCCCAATAACAATTGCAAAGGATGAAAGAGATGTCCCCTGCATTACAGGGTGTTGTATTCATGCAAATTGGAATTCTCCATAAAACAAAACCTCTTCATCTGCGCAGGCCTCGAGAAATTATTTATTTACGTTTATTTTCCCACAAAAATTCTAGGAGAGCCAAATTTTTTCCCCCCACATCTTAACTATTCAACAGTGACTTGTGTAGACTGTAAGGGTGAATTCCCGTAACACGACAGCTGTAATGCATGGGTTACCGGTAAATGCAGCCATTGACAGCGGTGCTTGAATTCCAGAATGAATAAAAAGAGAAGGGCAGCATGGTGTAGTAGTGGTAGAGTTGCTGCCTAAAGGGCCTGTCCCACTTGCCGATTTTTTCGGCAACTGCCGGCATCATTGACTGACGTATCAGGTCACCGAAAGATTTACAGCGTGATGACTTATGACGCGTGGTGTTTTTTCAAGTGTTGCAACATTTTTTTTGTCGCCGCTGGATTTTGAAATGTTCAAAATCTTTTGGCGACCCTCATTAGTTGCCGAAAAAATCGCCAAGTGGGACAGGCCCTTTACAGTGCCAGAGACCTGGGTTACATCCTGACTATGGGTGCTGTCCGTACAGTGTTTGTACGTTCTCCCCATGGGCTTTCCCTGATTTCTCCGGTTTCCTCCCACATTCCAAAGACGTACAGGTTTGTCGGTCAATTGGCTTTGGTAAAGATTGTAAATTGTCCCTAGTGTGTAGGACAGTGTTAGTGTACGGGGTGATCACTGGTCGTTGTCCGAAGGGCCTGTTTCGGCACTGTATCTCTAAAATAAACCAAACTAAAAAGCCGTCAAACTTCAAAATCTGATGAAAAGCCTGGCTCTGATCTTTGACTGATTCACTAAGAGAAGAGTTTCCCTCGATTCATGGATGCTGCCCGACCTGCAGCTTTTCTGTTTATGATTACAAAACTCTTTGTTGTAGTGGTGACATTTTCTCAAATTGATTTGTATACGCAGCAGTGTTACCTCATTCTGCAGTTGTCTCATGTTCTGTCAGTTGTATACTTACTAAAAGAAAATAAAGTCAAGGAAACCGTATGGATTCTATTGTATTTATGGTTTGAATATGCAGTAACATATCATACATTAACAATCAAAGGAACAATTAAGTACATTTATTAATCTGAAATAATGTGGTTTTAGGTATACCTTACTTTTGACAGTTCTGTTGCCGAAATAAGGAACGATCTTTGTTCAGATATGATCTGTCTTGTAAGGCCAGAAGGAGTATTGTTATTTTGTCGACTTTAGATATTGTTCATATTATCAAGCTTAAATAAGTAAAGGATTGTATTAGATCTGAATGGAGTGTGATCTCTGCACGTGGCAAATGAATACCTCTGGAGACAAAAGAAACTGCAGATGCAGGAGGAACTTAACGGGTCAGGCAGCATCTGGGGAGGGAATGGACAAGCGACGGTTTGGGTCAGGACACTTCTTCAGACTGATTGCAGTCGGGGGAGGGCGGGGTGATAAAGTCTTGCAGGTGGAAACAGGTAGGAGAGCGTTTGATTGGCAGATAGATGGTGTAAGTAACAAAGGCTCGAGATGAAAAGGAAACAAAAGGCTGTCAGAAAAGGACACAATAGGAGGAGTGAAATGTAAAGCCAGAGAGAGGAATGTGCATGGAAGAAGATTGGGGGAAGTGGAAAGGGGGGACGTGGGGGGGGATAAGGGACTTGGGGATGGGAGATGAGTGTACGAAGGAGGGGAAAGGAGCAGAGTTACTGAACAAGGACAGTGTGAGAAATGGGTGCACACCAGAGTGGGGAGAGAAACAAGAACGAGAGAGGGAGTGGTGGGGTGAGCGAAGTGGTATTACTTACAATTGGAAAATTCAATGTTCATATGGTTGGGGTGTGAGTACTTCTGCTGGATTGAATTTACAAATTAAATACAATTCCCAATTCCTTGTTTCGGATTTGAAGTAATTGATATGAGCCACATACTCAATAGTAAGTTAAGGGCCTGTCCCACTTGGCAAATTTTTCGGCGACTGTCGGCATCATTGACTGACGAGTCAGGTCACCGAACAAGGTGCAGCGTGATGCGGCATGACGGTGCGGTGACGCGGCGCGATGCATCGTGATGACGTATTGACGTGCGGTGTCTCCTCAAGTGTCGCAACATTTTGGATTTTGAAATGTTCGACATCTTTCGGCGACACTGATACGTCAGTCAATGACGCCAGCAGTCGCTGAAAAAATCGGCAAGTGGGACAGGCCCTCTATTGAAAGTTTTGTTGAATTAATGTTACATCTGTTTTCCTGCAGCCGTGATGTGTGTGGTAAGACCGGAAGGAATCCCGTTGCTCTGCAGAACTGATGAAATCGGTGAACTCTGTGTCTGCTCCATCGCTGCGGGTACTTCCTACTATGGTCTATCAGGGATGACGAAGAACACTTTTGAGGTACAAAAATGTGTCTCCTTTTTTTAAACTTCTTTGGAAGATTATACTGTTGTGGACAGTGGAAAGAGATTTGTCATTGGTCTGGCAATCGTGGGCAGTGTCAATGGGTCATCCCACCTTTTCCTGTCTGCTGGTCTATGTTTGCATGAAGGTTGCTGGCCCAGCAGGTCAGAGGCCCATTGATTGGGCCAGTTCCATTCAGTTGAGGGGTGCATCATGTGAAGGCGGAGGAGATCAGTTTAACTTGACATCATGTTAGGTACAGACATTGCCGGGCTGAAGGGCCTCTTCACGAGCTGTCCTGTTTGGGGATGGCGGCATTGGCCTGGGAGGACGAGAGGGACCACCGGCTAAGTAGATTGGAAAGTAGATTTGGAGTGAATAATAATTTTAGTGTTGCAGAAGATTAACCATCAGAAGAAAATAAGTCTGAAAATGCGGCTGCTTTGCAGTTTTCTCCCTCTCTTGCTCTTGCTTTGGAGAACAATGAACAGTACAGCACATGAACAGGCCATTTGATTCACAATGTCTGAACAAATCATGATGCCATGTTAAACTGATCCCCTCAGCCTGCTCATGATAGGTCATGATACTCGCCCAATGCCACCATCCCCAAACAGTACAGCTCATGACCAGGCTCTTCATCCTCAATGTCTGGGGAAAAGCAGGAACGGGGTACTGATTTTGCATGATCGGCCATGATCATATTGAATGGCGTTGCTGGCTCAAAGGGCCGATTGTCCTAATCCTGCACCTATTTTCCATGTTTCTATGATCCATATCCCTCCATTCCCTGCATATCCATATGCCTTTCTAAAAGCCTCTTAAATGCCAATACTACATCTGCTTCCACTACCTCCCCTGGCAACGTGTTTCAGGCTGCCCCCACTCTCTACATAAAAAAAATCTTGCCTGCACGTCTTGCTTCCTGAAAAATAATTGAAACATAACACCATAAATAGTTTGCTGCTTAAAACATTGACTGAGGCCAACTTGGTCTTTGATGTCTTCTGTTCCTCTGTGTCGTCATCAAGCAGAGAAAATAAACCATAACAACCACACCTTTCTTCTAGATGGTGACATAACGATTGAAGTTCTTCTTATCAATTGACAAGAAAGCACACTAATGCCTCTACTTCCTTACATAGAAACATAGAAACATAGAAATTAGGTGCAGGAGTAGGCCATTCGGCCCTTCGAGCCTGCACCGCCATTCAATATGATCATGGCTGATCATCCAACTCAGTATCCCGTACCTGCCTTCTCTCCATACCCTCTGATCCCCTTAGCCACAAGGGCCACATCTAACTCCCTCTTAAATATAGCCAATGAACTGGCCTCGACTACACTCTGTGGCAGAGAGTTCCAGAGATTCACCACTCTCTGTGTGAAAAAAGTTCTTCTCATCTCGGTTTTAAAGGATTTACCCCTTATCCTTAAGCTGTGACCCCTTGTCCTGGACTTCCCCAACATCGGGAGCAATCTTCCTGCATCTAGCCTGTCCAACCCTTTAAGAATTTTATAAGTTTTTATAAGATCCCCTCTCAATCTCCTAAATTCTAGAGAGTATAAACCAAGTCTATCCAGTCTTTCTTCATAAGACAGTCCTGACATCCCAGGAATCAGTCTGGTGAACTTAGAAGGCTTAGGAAGTTTGGCACGTCCCCGACAACTCTCACCAACTTCTACACATGTGCCGTGGAAAGCATTTTATCGGGATGCATCACAGCATGTTTTTTGAACAGCTCCATCCAAGACCACAAGAAATTGCAGAGAATTGTGGGCATAGTCCAGACCATCACACAAACCAATGTCCCTTCCATTGACTCCATTTACACTTCACACTGCCTCAGCAAGGCTAACGGCATGATCAAGAACTAGTCTCACCCCGGTCACTCCCTCTTCTCTCCTCTCAGGCAAGAGGTACAGAAGCGTGAA
The DNA here is from genome assembly GCF_010909765.2 of Amblyraja radiata. Taxonomy (NCBI): domain Eukaryota; kingdom Metazoa; phylum Chordata; class Chondrichthyes; order Rajiformes; family Rajidae; genus Amblyraja; species Amblyraja radiata. The sequence continues at coordinate 33,952,005 of NC_045957.1, read as the reverse complement.
AACGAATACCTCCAGACTCTGAGACAGTTTCTTCCCAGCTGTTATCAGGCAACTGAACCAACATCTAGAGAGCAGCCCTGAGCTATCATCTACCTCATTGAAAAACATTGATCTATCTTTAATTGGACTTTGGAGTGTTTTTTCACGAAATGTTATTCCCTTTATCATGCACCTGTACACTGTGGATGGCTTGATTGTAATCATCTATAGTCTTTTTGCTACTGGTTAGCATGCACCAAAACACTTTTCACTGTACCCCACTAAAATAAAATTAAACTAAACTAAAATCTTCTCTATAAATTGTGAAGTGAAGTGGAAGATAGATGTCAAGTCATTCTGTCCTCAATGCATTCCACCAGAATTTCATCTCAGTTGGTGGTATTAATTGCAGTTTGTAGTCATATTGCACTCTGCCTGCAAACTTAATTGCCTTGTCTTCAGTGAAATCACTTTAATAAGCTATATGGCGTATTTAATGCCACTGGCTGGAGATGGATTTCCTGCCCATTATGTCCTCCACAACTGATCGCAAATGGTGATGGTCTGTTACAAACAAACAAGTCCGTCAGTAAAATTCTGTAGGGGTACATTAAACACCATGAATGCAGCAGCTTTAACTCACTGTTCAGACTGAGGAAAGGTCCCACACCGTAACGTTGCCTATCCGGGTTCTCCAGAGGTGCTGCATGACCACAGCTCTTTGTGTTTTCTTTTGTAAACTAGCATCAGCAATTCCTTGTGCCTTTAGCTTTAACTCACTATTCCGCCAGTTATTCTGTGGTTAAAAATAATATAAAACGTCAACATTATGAGATTAAACCAAATCTTAATCTTGTTTCAATTTTTGAAACCAATTTGAAAATACTGTAACAGTATTTTAGATAGCTGTGCACATGATGCATGAAGTAATGAATTTCATAAAGGGCAGATTCCACTTTTGGACCTGAAGTTGTGCCTGAATTATTCTAGTTCTCATTATGTCTTATTTTGTGTGATTTTCTTGTCATTTGCAGTTTCTCAATGTCTGCTACCTGTTTCATTGATTCCTCTCCATTTATCTCCTGCTCCAGATGTTCCCCATTCTAAGCTCCGGTGCTCCAGTCAGTGAATATCCGTTTGTCCGAAGTGGACTCTTGGGCTTTGTTGGCCCTGGAGGAATGGTCTTTGTGGTGGGGAAGATGGACGGTCTTATGGTGGTCAGTGGGCGGCGGCACAATGCAGATGACATCGTGGCAACGGCACTGGCAGTGGAACCAATGAAGTTCGTCTATAGAGGAAGGTCTGTGTCTGTGCCTGGCTTGCACAACGTATCAGGAGTTGATCCTTCAAGTTGTTCCGCGTTGAGACCAAATAATGAGTGATGGCACAAATTGTACATTTCGCATTGGAAACATTTTGATTTTGTGGGTATTTGGTGATGAACTAAGTATGAAAAATTGGTGTTAGATTTAACTGTTGCATGTCGTAAGTTTAATTATCGATTTGGGAAAAAAAACCTTGGCTGAGAAAAATCAAATGTCTATAAATTCAATAAGGTGTCTGTCAACTTGTTTTAACAGAATATAACTGCAGGTATCTTTCCTGAAATGAGATGGGATAACAACCATCTCAGGGTCATCTTGCATTCCACTGAGTGTTTGCTGGCTTGGTTCTTACAGTCATACTGTGCTAAAACAGGCCCTTTGGCCCAACTTGTCCATGCTAACCAAGATGCCCCATATACATTAGTCCCTCCTGCTTATATTTGGTCCATATACCTATGAACTTTTCCAATCCATTGGAAATGGAGGGATATGGAGCATCTCGTCCTTCCAAGATTGTGGTGACCAGAACTACATACCATACTCCAAGTGCGGCCTAACCAATGATTTGTACATCTGTCACATGATGTCCCAACTCCTATAGACAAAGCCGCAGCCTTATACCTTCTTCATGTCTGCCCACCTGTAAATGTGTGAAGAATAGTAAAGGACCCAGTACTGATCCCTGTGGTACACCACTACGCCACTAATTAGCACAAAGGACCAGTAATTCATCCAATCTGAAAAGCACAAATCCACCACTACTCTCCGTCACTAACTCAATGGTGTCTCTGATTTGCCATGGATCCCATGTATTCCAACTTTCAGGATTGTCCTACCATGCGGCACCTTGCAATAGCCTATGTAGACAACATCTACCTGATCAATCCTCTTTGTCTCCTCTTCAAAACACCTCAATCAATTTGATCAAAACATAGCTTTGGCTTTATCTTGATAGAACAAAAAACACTGTATGATAAAATTGAATATATTATAATTCTAAATTAATGTTTATTTGTTCTTTTAATCATTATATCCATGTTATTCAGGAAATGGATATAAAATCTTTTAGGCATTTATTAAACTTTTATTATTAACTGAAAAGGTTCAAAAATATATATGTTACAGCATGGAAACAGGTCCTTTGGCCCAGCTTGCCCACACCCACAACATGTCCCATCTACACGAGTCACATTTTAGTTACGTGTATAAAAATTCCCTAAGAAAGGAAATTGCAGTCATATTAGCCTATGATAAAAACTATCATTATAAATAGCTTGGAAGTAATTTATTACAATAGATGTCAGTACTGCTTGGAACAGGCTTTATGGTGGTACATTAAGCCTTGTGAAAAGCCATAATTGCACGTTGATTCATACGAGTTAAATTATGGTCAATTAAATGAAGAGATGAATTATGACCAGAAATGAAGGAATTATCCAACCCAATCCAATCCAACTTTATTTGTTAAGCACTTTAAAACAACCAATGTTGACCAAAGTGCTGTACAGAAGAATAAACAAGACATCATAAACAGACAACATAACAGAACATAACATAACAGCTCACATAAGGCGCAAAAATTACATATGAAATACAACAATAAATTAAAAGACATAAAACATGAGTAAAAATAATAGCCACGCAATGAAAGCAATCAAAATAAGAAATTAAATCAAGTAAATAAAGTCGACATCTTACTGGGTATCAAAGGCCACGGAGAAGAGATGGGTTTTAAGAAGTGATTTAAAAACAGACAGAGAAGAGGCCTGTTTAATGTGGAGAGGCAGATCGTTCCATAATTTGGGTGCCGACACAACAAAGGCACGGTCCCCGTTTAAGGTTGGACTAATAATTGGACTAATAATACAAAATGAATTAGAAGTGATTTTTTTAATTAAATAACTGTTGTTGGATTACACATTGTAATCTTTCAGTACTGGTCATTTAATTTGATTCTGATCTTTGTCTGTTAACAGAATAGCTGTGTTTTCTATAACTGTTTTGCATGACGAGAGGATCATAATCATTGCTGAACAGAGACCAGATTCTACTGAGGAGGATAGCTTTCAATGGATGAGTAGAGTCCTTCAGGTAAAGATCATCGCCAAAATTGTTTTTGATTGAAGCTCGGCATACACATTGCTGACATTTAATAGCCTCTGGTAAAGGGAGAACGATAATTGTAAATAAATGTGAAATGATTCATCAAGTGGCATGTTTGAGGCAGGGTATATGGTGGGACATTAAGCCTCGTGAATGGCCAAATGAGAATCCATTCATTGAGTTGGAGATCATGCATCTGTTCAAAAATACTCCTTTAATACTCGTTGAACTCACAGTTTAAGAATAAGGGGTAGGCCATTTAGGACTGAGATGAAAAAAAACTTCTTCATCCACAGATTCTGTGATGGAGAAGTTGGAGATTCACAGATGGAGTTCTCTGCCACAGAAGAGAGTGGAGGCCAATTCATGGGATGTTTTCAAGAGAGAGAGTTAGATTTAGCTCTTAGGGCTAACAGAATCAAGGGATATGGGGAGAAAGCAGGAACGGGTTACTGATTTTGGATGATCAGCCATGATCATATTGAATGGCGGTGCTGACTCGAAGGGCCAAATGGCCTACTCCTACACCTATTTTCTATGTTTCTATGTTTGTAAATGTGTCCAGTGGTCATTTCTGTGAATGAGATGGTGGGAAATTGGATCAGGGCAGGATTGGACTTGCTTTTGATGGCCCCATCAATACATTGTCCAATGAAACCCAGTAATCAGATGCATGACTTGCAATTGGGCTTTTAGTAAAGCTGCACCTGCAAAGGAAGTGCACATGGAGTTACACACCAGCATGATTCACGGCTTTCGGATAAGGAGAGATAAAGGGGGGAAATAAATGCAAGTAATGTTTTCACATAAATGTTTCCTTTGTTGCAGTTATGTTTTTTGCCAATGTTGCTCATCTGTTGGATCTTGTTGAGTGGTATCCTTTCAAATGATGCTGGCGAGACTTAGACATTGTTGCTCATCGGGCATTTCCTTAACTTACTTTGACTTCGAAAGGATATTTTCCCCTTGCACTTGTTCTGTCAAGTGTTTAATTTACAACAAGTTAATCTTTTTTTTTGTATGGATGTCATTTTTATTTCATTAACCTGGATTGGCCAGTGGTTATCTTGGAAACCAGGACTTCTTCAAATATATTGATCACATATCCAATATTGACCACCATTCCTGAGATTTACAACTATAGTGTCATCCAAATGCCATAGTGTTCTTTGTGGCTGGTTGAGAAACCGAGGTGTGGTTTGCACAATCTTTGCAAAGGGATACTTCAATCCTAACTTTAAGATTGCAAACTTTAATGAAAGAAATGTTCGTGTGTAAATAGACCATGATAGCAACAACGATAGCAATCAATTTATATGAAAGTAAACCAAACATGCTCTCCTCGTCACCCTTCATCAGCATAGATTTCATTCAAGTAGGTGTAGGAAGGAACTGCAGATGCTGGTTTACACCGAAGAAAGACACAGAATGCTGGAGTAACTCAACGGGACAGGCAGCATATGTGGAGAGAAGGAATAGGTGATGTTTCGGGGCGAGATCCTTCTTCTGATAGAGATACAGCGTGGAAACAGGCCCTTCGACCTACCGAACCACACCGGCCAGCGATCTCCGCACATTGACACTACCTTACACACACTAGGGACAATTTTACATTTATACCAAGCCAATTAACCTACAAACCTGTACGTCTTTGGAGTGTGGGAGGAAACCAAAGATCTCGGCGAAAACCCACGCGGGGAGAACGTACAAACTCCGTACAGACAAGCACCCGTAGGCGGGATCGAACGCGGGTCTCTGACGTTTCTCTCCAGAGATGCTGCCTGTCCTTCCAAGTTACTCCAGCATTTTGTGTCTTATTTTCTTTAAATTATGTTGGTAATGCTGATAATATACTTTAATATTTGAACATGCATGATACAGCAATAAGGACAATGATTGACGAGAGTGCATGTGTATTGGGACTTATTTTAACAATTATTTTTTTAAAGGCAATCGATGGTATCCATCAAGTAGGGGTTTACTGCTTGGCCCTGGTACCAGCTAATACTCTTCCAAAAACTCCTCTGGGTGGCATACACCTCTCTGAAACCAAACAGTGCTTTTTAGAAGGTTCTCTCCATCCTTGCAATGTGTTAATGTGTCCACACACTTGCGTAATAAATCTGCCCAAACCAAGGCAGAAACAACCAGGTAATGTTCTTTGCTTTCATAAGCTCAGTGTAAAATTATATGCTATGACAAATATTTGAAGGGATAATGAGTATACTTGAAGGGATCCCTCTGTAACATAGGGTAGAATATCCTTTCTTTCCTTTTAATACAGTTTTGTATTTGAGTGCGCAAAATACATTGTAATGGGAATGCTTAAATTAAAATAAATGAAATATTGTTAGGAGGTGCAATTCTTACCATGATTGTGCGCTAGATATTTTGACAAAGTATGCCACCTATAAAGTATTGGCGTTAAGGATGCAGATACAGCTAATCCTTTGATGGTTACTTTTTGCTGAAATGGTTTGCCTGCAATATTTACGTTCACTGCAGAGATCGGCCCTGCTTCCGTAATGGTGGGAAATCTGGTATCAGGAAAGAGAATCGCCCAGGCCAGTGGAAGGGATCTAGGGCAGATTGAAGATAACGACCAAGGCAGAAAGGTGAGTCGGACTGAATTTTGACAGATCTATGTCCTGTGGAAAGGTCACACAAGGAACTGCAGATGCGGAAATCTTAGAGCAAAACACAACGTTCTGGAGGGGCAGTCAGCATCTGGGGAGGAATGGGTTGGCAACGTTTCTGGTCGGGACCCTTCGCCGTACGCCCATACCCTCCACAGATGCTGACTGACCCGCTGGTATCCTCCAGCCTTTGACTTCAATTTACACAAAAATGAAAGTGATATTGGATTATTATTGTCATGTGTACTGAGATGCAGTGAAAGATTGCATGCAGTCCAGGCAAATTGACAAAATTACATATTTTAACATTGATGAAACTTTCAGGCCTGCCGTAGGTCAGTGTTGTGGGAATGTGCGGTGGGGTGAGGTGATTGGGGATGATGGTTTTATGTGGGGTTGGATGGTGATGAGTAGATGGTAGGGTTAAGGGCTTGGTGGGTGTTGGCAGTAGGTGCTGTGCTGAGCTGGTTAGAGGAGTGATGTTGGTCGGAATAGGGCAAGCTGCATCACTCTCTTCCAGTATTAGAGTCAAGAGTGTTTTACTGTCTTATGTCCCAAAATGGAACAATGATATTCTTATTTGCAGCAGCACAACGGGTATGTAAACACAGTACACAGTAGATACCATCATAAACAACAACAAGTGCAATAAACTTAAAAAAAACACACAAAATAGTGCAAAATGAGATAATGATCACAGCTATTCAGTCTTAGAAATAGCCAGTGTTTAAGAAGGAACTGCAGGTGCAGGTACTGGAAAATCGAAGGTACACAAAAATGCTGGAGAAACTCAGCGGGTGCAGCAGCATCTATGGAGCGAAGGAAATAGGCAACGTTTCGGGCCGAAACGTTGCCTATTTCCTTCGCTCCATAGATGCTGCTGCACCCGCTGAGTTTCTCCAGCATTTTTGTGTACCTTAGAAATCACCAGTACTGGCACTCGGGATGTTGCACTAGACTTCACTGAATAAAGTTCATCAGCCAACTTTTAGCAATTCCAGTCAGTTTAGAAAAATACTTTAAATTGCATTTGACATTTCTAATAATTAACATGTTTGGCCTTAATGTCCAAGAATGTTTTTAAAATCAAACTAATTTTTTACCGTATGTTTTTTTCCTCTTTAAAAAGCATTTAAACAAACATGAATTGCAATATTATGATTATACAGACAAAATAAACACATATTCAAATTTGAAATGTGTTAATACTGAAATTATAATGAATTACTTGTCCAGAGGGTAGGGAGCAACATGATGCATGTGGACAATTGTATAGGATGTAAAGGAGAGACATGTATGACAAATGGGTTGAAGGGAATGATTTGCTTAATTAGATTGCAGGGTGAAAAGATGTTTCCTGTCCAATTCTTGTCTTTGACTTTCATTACGAAGCTTTACTCTCTGCTCTTTAAGTTTTCTTTTCTTTTTCTTGATTCTTCTCACTCAAGTCGGCCAAAACGATATTTCTAAACACTATTCCTTGTGCCTTCTGTCAATTCTGCCACTCAGAGGTTAATTTCTACTAGATTATAATCTCCATTTGTGGACCGTTGCTGGTGGGTTTCAAGGAGGTACATTAGAATGGCCAAAACAAAGCTAACTGACCATTGTAATGGGTGAATTTCCCACAGCTGTCTGTGCGACTGCTAGCTGGTCATGTATTTATTTTTTAAGCTTGGGTTCCTTCATAGATTGCAGTAATAGAGCTGATCTGTACCAGCCATTTCACGTCTAAAGTCGACTCAAGACCAGAATCCAGAGACTAACTAATGTTGTGTGGAGCTCTGATACATTGTGTTTCTTACTTTATCTTCTCTGGCACTTGCTATTGTCGTGCTGAATCTTCAGGTACATCTGTTTAAAATAGTCTCACACCAGTATTTCTCATGAGGTTGCAACTATTACGAGGTTGACTTTTTTGTCTTCAAGATGATTGTAAAGCACATTCCCATTTGCTAGATTAGATTTAAAGGGGCGATGGACCATCAGAGCTTGTGACCTCTATCTGTCCAAAGTTTTTCTTTTTTTTTTTTTAATTTATTTATTAGAAGTAAGTACAATACATTGGTACAAAAATTATTTTAACATATTACATTATCTGTACAGCTTCCTTTCCCCCCCCCCCCCCATGGTTATTTATAAATTAGATCAATGAATCAAGTTGGATTTCAACACCAAGCGTAGCATCTTGTTACACGCTATCCATAACCTCACAGTGCTCTCATAGACCCGCTGCCTCAGAGCGCCAGAGACCCAGGTTCAGTCCTGGCCTCGGGTGCTGTCTGTAGGGGGTTTGTGCCTTCTCCCTGCAACCGCGTGGGTTTCCTCCAGGTTCTCTGGTCTCCACCCTCATCCCAAAGACCGACCTGCGGGTTTGCAGATGAATTGGCCATAGTAAATTGGGGATTTCTTGTAAAAGTCGGATAACAAGGAACTAGTGTGGACTGGCGATCGGTCTTTGGTGTGGACGCGGTGGACCGAAGGGCCAGTTTCCGTGCTGTATCTGTAAACTAAATTAAACTAAAACTTCTGCTTTTTTTTAAAAACCTGTTATTGCTATGTTCTTGTTTTAGTTTATGTTTCTGGCTGAAGTTCTTCAATGGCGTGCGCAAACTACTCCTGACCATGTGCTTTTCACACTACTGAATTCTAGGGTAAGTTTTGCATTGTCAGTGGAATAAAGCAACTTATCTCTCTCCCAATGATCTCTGGTCACAGCTTGAAGAGACCACTGATGGCAAAGTAAATAAACAAAAATACTTTATTTCTTTTGTGGACAATTGAAAAGCAGAGATAAAACGTTAAGCATGGCTAGGCTGCCTGGTGTATTGTGGACAGTCTTGGTCCACGTGCTATTAAATGACCATGAACTCACTTGAGAAATTACAAAACAAATATAAATGGAGCGGAGAGGTAATTTTTGCCTGCAAAGATTGGTGTAGTTGGTAGAGTTGCTGCCTTGCAGCGCAGGAGACTTGGGTTCAAGTCAAGTCAAGTCAAGTCTATTTGTCACATACACAAACGAGATGTGCAGTGAAATGAAAAGTGGCAATGCTCGCGGACTTTGTGCAAAAAGACAAACAAACAAAACCAAACAAACCACAAACAGAATGGAACAATCACTTATTCGTTTACATATTAAATATTGTGGGCAGAAGGAAAAAAGGAAAAAAAACAGCAATTTAAAAAAAAAACCAGTAGAGTGGTCCAGTAAAAGTTAGTCCCTGGTGAAATAGGAGTTTACAGCCCTAATGGCCTCTGGGAAGAAACTCCTTCTCAACCTCTCCGGTTCGAACCGGGTGCTGTCTGTACAGAGTTTGTACGTTCTCCCTGTGTGCATGGGTTTTCCCCGGGTGCTCCAGTTTCTTCCCACACTTCCCAAAGACATGCAGGTCTGCAAGTTAATTGGCTTCCGTAAATTGTAGATTGTCCCCAGTGTGTAGGATAGTGCAAGTGATCGCTGTTCAGCGCGGACTCGGTGGGCCGAAGGGCCTGTTCCCATACTGTTTGTCTAAAGTAAAAGTCTGAAGTCTAATGGTTGACCAAGCTTTTCAGGATATGAATGGTTGTGATTTAGAGAAGAGATTTAAAAATGGGATAAAACCAGAACTAGAGGCCAATAATAATAATAATAATAATAATAATAATACATTTTATTTATGGGCGCCTTTCAAGCGTCTCAAGGACACCGTACAAAAATTTAGCAGGTAGAGGAAAAATATGTAAGGGGAATGAAATAAATAGTAGAGATATGACTAGTACACAAATTAAAGACAAAATTCAATTCAAAACACAATATGAGGCAATTCATGCACAGATGAAAAGGGAGGGGGACGTGGGGCTAAGGATAGGCAGAGGTGAAGAGATGGGTCTTGAGGCGGGACTGGAAGATGGTGAGGGACACGGAATTGCGGATCAGTTGGGGGAGGGAGTTCCAGAGCCTGGGAGCTGCCCTGGAGAAGGCTCTGTCCCCAAAACTGCGGAGGTTGGACTTGTGGATGGAGAGGAGACCGGCTGATGTGGATCTGAGGGACCGTGAGGGTTGGTAGGGGGAGAGGAGGTCAGTGAGATATGGGGGGGCCAGATGGTGGAGGGCTTTGTAGGTGAGGACCAGGATTTTGTAGGTGATCCGGTGGGAGATGGGAGGCCAGTGAAGTTGTTTGAGGACTGGAGTGATGTGATGCCAGGATTTGGTGTGGGTGATGAGTCGGGCGGCTGCGTTCTGGACCAGTTGGAGTCAAGGTGGAGCTGATGCCAAGGAGAAGTGAGTTGCAGTAGTCCAGTCGGGAGGAGATGAAGGCATGGATGAGTCTTTCAGCAGCGGGAGGTGTGAGAGATGGTCTGAGTTTGGCGATGTTGCAGAGATGAAAGAAGGAGGTTTATATATAATATATAATAATATAAGATGGAAGAACAATCCAGGAAGAGAATTCTTGACCAAGAGCTTGTGGAACTCACTCTAGTAAGGCATTGAAGTGAAAAGTGCAGGTATATATGGGGATGATAGAGGTGGACATGAGGGAGAAAGCAATAGGTGAAAAGGTTTCTGACAGAAAATATTAATTCCAACATCTTTGGCTATTTCTATACATATAATGTATTAGGATGTCACAAAATTGTTAAAAATCAAGCCTGTAATTTATCCCAGCATAAAACAAACTTTAATTTGACACCTAATTCACTTTCATATCTTCAGTATTAAAAAAATTATGGTAATTTTCATACTCGGAAATTAGCGTCTTGTTCCCTATTGTTTTTTCATTAACTTAACACAAAAGCTGTGTTCGAGGCAAGGGCCGTTTTACACAGACATACATACAGATGCGTACAGTTCAACATGCGGCGGCCACAATCCGCTCTGTATGTACAGTGAAAGTTTTTAGTCAGATATTTAGTATGAAAATATTGATTATTGATAGACAATTGCACAAAATACGGACAATGATCATGTTGCTGATATCGGGGCCTAATTAGCTTATTTCGCATCATCATATTAAAATGAAATTACACCAAAAACTAGATAAGATGTTCAATAAACATCCTACATAACCTTTTGTTTTGTCCTGCATTTGCGATCCGTGATTTTGAATGCGTTGAAGTTGAGCCCGACTTTCAAATCCAGCAATTCAATGGACCAGCAATGTCGTGTTGAAAAAAGAACACGAACGGGATGACAGAACGAGATTTCCTCTACGTCATAAGCTTGTCGTACGAGGAAATCCCTCCCTAACAACCAATAAAAAAACCTGCATTTTCCTCACCCCCACAGCCTCTCGAGTCGCGCGCGCAGCAGTTTGCTGGTCTATAGCGCCACTGATGGCAGGGATTGGAACAACACTATAATGTAGCCATGATCTTTACTTGAGTATACAAAAGGGAAGTAGAAACTGATTGATGAACACATTTTCAAAAGTTAATACCCAATGTGGATCCCGATACTGGGTGCGAATACGGCTCCTAATTCTTGAACCTTCCAAAATTTCCATTAAGGATCATTGAATCGTGAATGAAGTAATCACAATTCACCTCTTATATTTTGTTAATCAGGGAACAATAGCCAATTCTTTAACATGCCTTCAGCTGCATAAACGAGCAGAGAAAATAGCAGTAATGCTGATGGAGAGGGGACACCTACAGGATGGAGATCACGTGGCTTTGGTTTATCCACCAGGTAGAGAGAGACTATATTTTTTGCCTTTAATGCATCCTTCCGCTCTTCAGCCTGCCTTGTGGTAAATATGGTAAATGTGGTAAAAATCTACTGTCTGACTTAATGGAAGTGTATATTTCGACCAGCTGAGCGTCATTAATTTAAACATTTTTTAAAATGGTTTAGGTGGCTTTTAGAGACAACCTTACAACTAGTCTATGCTGCGCTAACATGGCGTTTTTTTATAATTTAAAATGCAGATACTGAGGTGAAAAATATTTTGTCCCTCATGCAGGAATAGACTTAATTGCGGCATTTTATGGATGCCTGTATGCAGGTTGTGTGCCAATAACTGTTCGACCTCCACATCCACAGAATATTGCTACCACGTTACCCACAGTGAAGATGATAGTAGAGGTAGGTGCAGGTTTTACTTTCTGGGACGTATTTTCACTCAATTCTTCCTCCTATAATTATTCCTGCCAATTTAGCTCTGACTCGGGTTACAGATAATCCATGCGTTATCATGCAGTCACAAGGAATGTATCAGATGTGGGAATCTTACGTAGAACACAAAGTGCTAGAGTAATTCAGCAGGCCAGGCAGCATCTGTGGAGGACATGGATAGGCAACATCTCGAGTCAGGACACCTTCTTCAGACTGATTGTGGTGGGGGAAGAGTAAGATTTTAAAAATGGGGAGAGGGTGAGCAAGACAAGGACTGCCAAATGATAGGTAGATGCAGGTAAGGGACTTTTTTTCCCGATTGGTAGATGGGTGGGGTGGACAAAGATGAAAAGGAGACAAAAGGATGATAAAAGAGAACTGAAGAAGAAAAAGAAACAATAGGATGCTGATAAGCAGAGAAGAGGAGTGAAATGTAAATCCAGAGGGAAGGAGAAGGGGCTGGGGAGTGGGAGGATAGTGGGAGAATTAGTGTGCAATGGGGTCAGGAAAGAGAGTGGGGGGGGGGGGGGGGGGGGGGGGGGAGGGGGAAATGTACGACGTGTAACCTAAACTTGGAGAATTCACTGTTCAATGTTTTATCAAACCGCATTTAAGGTGCAATATTATGATAATTTCTTATACAATTAAGTTTCAATTCAGTAAAATTGAATGCAAGATTTTTCTCTGGAGTCCTTATTAATGCTAATTAAGCTTGACTGGCGAATTAGCTTCAGCGGTAAATGTTCTTGTTTTGAATGGTTCTGATATACACTGCGACTATTATTAACGTACGTGCAGTTAGAGATGGCAGAATTGTTTGTGAGAACTAACTGGGATACTCTTATAAATTGCCACTGCGAGAAGTGCTTGAGAGGCGTGCTTGGAGAAAGAGAGAAACTAGCACCTTCCAAATCACTAACTTGATCATCATTATTCATCCAAATCACTGGATCCATGTTTCAGCATTAGGTTTATTAATGTCCACCAGGGTAAAGATGCAATGCCTTGGTCAACTTCTATTAACTTTGTTGCTTTCTCCACAGATGTTTCCAACCAGCCTAACATTTCCAGCATTTTTTGTTTTTATTTCCATCATCGGCAATTTTATTTTTTTGCTTTTAGTAATTTTATTGGTTGTTTTGCCTGCGTGCCTTTCACTATGCCTACATTCTCGAATAATTCCCTGCACTTTATTTGTCTTTTTGTTTGTGCCGCACTCTTTTGGGATGCGTTGCAAGATGCTGCAGTTTGTTATTTGACCCCAGAATAGAAGCAACGCATTATTTACTGTCAGTTAGGAATGAACCATGTAATGTGAATATAGAGTTGCCCAGAACACGGAATCTCTACCCTGAAGTGTTATCAATGTACCTGTCGTGATTAGTTTATTTTCTGGGCTTAGTTCACAAATGATGAGATTTATTGAAATCAGTTTCATTTTTCCAACAAGGCAATTTGATCTTGTGCCTTTGGCTTGCCAATGTAGCACCATAACCTTCAAGTGACCACAAATGCTCACATACATTTACCTACCAACTGTCTGTAAGTTTGTGAATACTGATGGTGAAATATTTACAAAACAAAACTACAGTCACCATTAACAAGCTCCAGCCTTGAGGCAAATGTTCTGTCGGTAGCTGGAAGCTCGTGGATCTGTTTGCCTGTTCAAAATGCACACACTGGTGACCCAACGGAAGACAATTTTAATTACTGAGAAATGGATCCAGTGATTTGAATGAATAATGATGATCCCGGTTTGTTCAGTGTTTGGAAGTGTTGTTACTGGAAATCTGCTTAATCGACCATGGCGATATATATAATTTGTAAAAAAAATCTCATTATTTATCTCTGACCTTCAGATTATGAGGTTATATTAATTCTTGTCCATCAAACCCTCTGCTTTATTTTTGAAGGGAGCCTTAGACAGTGCAATATCCTTCCTTTGCTTCAAGGCTCCGCTCTATGGTTCATTAATTCTACAGCAATGCTATTAATGAAAGCCATGTCTTTCATGCTCCCTTCTAATGTAAAGGAGGGCATGCTGCTGGTTCTGCTGAAGTGGAGAATTAACCTGGGAAGCTGCCTTCAAAAGGTTTTCGAGCTAAGCACTGGCTCCACAGCGTGTGTGCTGTCTGCTGCCATTATTTAAGCAAATAATTCCAATTATATTGCACCTCCCATTACATTGAGATATCCCCAAGGATGTTGCAGCCAATAGAGCACCCACACTGTGGAGTCACTGTCATACTACAGGAAGCATGCAGGCCAATTTGTGAACAGCAGGTGGGACCAAGAGTGTGCAGTTAGCCTCATGAGTCCTCTCCACCATTTTAATGAGGTTAGACCTGACTCCATGTTATACATCTTCTTCTCACACCCCTTCATACCCTATGGTGTTGCACTAACATCTCCTCCATGTGGCCACTTGTCAAACTTAGTGCAATCATCTCCCAAAGAGACTTGCCGAGACAATTTGCAAGGTAGACACAAAATGCTGGAGTGACTCAGCGGGCCAGGCAGCATCTCTGGAGAGAAGGAATGGGCGACGTTTCGGGTCGAGGCCCTTGAGACATTTTGCCATACTGTGTAAACTGAACTAAAGAGATGTTTGGTGATAAATAAATACCCACCATAGCCATCAAACATTTTAACTCGCCTTCCCATTTCCACACTGACCTTTTTGTCCTGGGCCTCCTCTTGGTTCTTGGTTTCTTGGTCCTCCAAAATATTCCAAATGGAATTTAAACTGGAGGTGGTGAAGGGAGGGCTTAAGCCAGAAAGGGTTATTGGGAAGAAAGAGCTACTTTAAATTTAGTTGCATCTGGTTGGGTAACTATAGTCCTCCACTGTCAGGGTGAGGCCACACACAAATTGGAGGAACAGCACCTCATATTTCACTTGGGCAGCTTACAATCCAGCATTATTGACATTGATTTCTCTCATTTCAAGCAATTCTTGCATTCCCTCCCTCCTCCCCACCTCTCCCCACCTCTCCCCCCTCCCCACCCGTCATCCTACTAGTTCCACTGTTTGCCTCCATGTATCCCTTTTGTTAACACATCCTCCCCAGTTAACAATATGTCATTATGGACTCCACCGTTCCTGAGGTCATCTGTTACCAGCCCTGATTTGTTCTGGCCTTTACTCACCTCCAGCCCCCCCCCCCCCCCCCACCACACCTCTACCTTTCAGTCTGAAGAAGGGTTCCGACCCAAAAAGTCACCTTTTCCTTTTTTGCAGAGACGCTGCCTGACCCGCTGAGTTACTCTCGCATGTTTGTGTTTATCTTCAGTATAAACCAGCATCTGCAGTCCTTCCTATGCAATATCTGCCAATTCTGCCCGGCTATTTTTCAAAATAACAGTCGGTGGTGCAACTGATAGAACGGCTGCCTCACAGTGTCAGCCCAGCTTTTATTATCAAGTCTGTTGAGTAGAATTCAAATCCCTAACCTTCGGGGTGCTTTTAATGATCTATTACTAACAGAGCAATCTTTCACTTAATGCAACGCACCACACCACATTCAGCAATATCATAATCTTGAGACGTCAACTTCATCAGTTTGGTTGGGGAAAGCTGTTTTGCAGTCAGTTTGAGTTCCAGGCCCGTGAATATAAAGCAGCAGGTGGTTTTCTGTTGCTGATTCCCCAGCTTCTGGATTGTGGATCTGGACCCCCCCCCCCACATCAGGGGGCTTTGAAACAATCGTGTTCGCACAAGGTTCGATTTCCTTGCTTTGTCTGTTGTGATGTTAATGGATGAATTTCACAGCATGGGTGTTCATTCACACAGCAGGTGAGCTGAGTCAGCCGAGAAGGGGTGGGATGTGTGTGTTTTTTTCCCCTCAAAATACAGCTTCTAACTGGCAGATCCAGAATACAGAGTGTTTCCATTACTTTAACACTGGCAAAGCTGAATCCTTTGTTAAATTTTGTACTGTGCAATTAAGATGACAATATGCTCTGTCGATTATGAGACAGCAATATTTTAACTTTTTTTACATAAAGTAGTACGACCTTGAAGTCGTATTTGCAAGGAATAATGTGTAAAGAAATTTTAAATTATTAGTTACATGTTTTGTTATTTCAAAAATCTATTTGATAATTAATTGTGCATCAAAATCTAGGTGTGGCATTATACTACTTTAAATAATTAGGTCATGCAGTATGCATTTTTATATAAAGCTTGTTCTTCACAGCACGCAAAAAAAAAACTCCAGGATACCTGGAAGATCAGTTCAGGAATGGATTCTAAATAGTCATAGGGATTTTCAGCACAGAAACAAGATCCTCAGCCCACCATATCCATGCCAATATCATGGCCCATCTACATTTATCTGATTTGCCCACATTAGGATAGTATCCTTCTATGCTTTACCTGTTCAAGTGTCTATCTATATGCCTAGTGATTGTATTTGATTCCACCTCCTCCTCTGGCAGTGCGTTCCAAATATCCACCTCTTTCTGAGTTTTTAAAAAAACATACGCCTCAGATTTTCTTTAAAGTTCTTCCTCTCACCATAAACCTATGCCCTCTTGTTTTTGATACCCCTAACATGGAAAAAACAAGGACTATCTACCCTATCTATTCTTCTCCTGATCTCAGAACTTCCATCAAGTAACACCTCAGCCACCACTCAATGGATAACAATCCCAGCCTATCTAATCTCTCCCATTAACTAGTCTTCCAATGGAGTGGACAGGTGACGTTTTGGGTCAGGACCCAATGTTATCAATTTCTGTCTCTCATGTGAGCAATAGATAAAATCATGAGAGGAATAGATCGGGTGGATACAGAGTCTCTTATCCACAGCACCGGAGACCCGGGTTCGATCCTGACTACAGGTGCTGTCTGTACGTAGTTTGTACGTTCTCCCTGTGACCGCGTGGGTTTTCCCCCGAGAACTTCGATTACCTCCCACAATCCAAAGATGTTCAGGATTGTAGGTTAATTGGCTTGGTGCATGTGTAAATTGTCCCTAGTGTGTGCAGGATAGTGTTAATGTGCGGGGATCGCTGGTCGGCACGGACTCAGTGGGGCGAAGGGGCTGTTTCCTTGCAGTGTCTCTAAAACTAAAGTAGGGGAATCGAGAACCAGAGGACATAGTTTTAAGGTGAGGGGGGAAAAAATTAATAGGAACATGAGGGGTATCCTTTTCACACAAAGAGTGGTGGGTGTATGGAGCGAGCTGCTGGAGGAGGTAGTTGTGACGGTACTATCGTAAAATTTAAAAAACATTTAGACAGGTAGATGGAACGGACATGTTTAGGTATGGGCCAAATGCAGGCAGGTGGGACAAGTGTAGCTTGGACATGTTGGCCAGTGTGAGCAAGTTGGGCGGTCAGGCCTATTTCCACGCTGTATGACTCCATTACTCTACGCCTATGCCCTGTAACCTACTCTCTCTCTCTTATGCCTGTTAGCTTCACCCTGATTCTTCCACCATGCATCAATTTCAGGTTTAATTCACAATGGCCACTGTACACACCAGCATGTCTTTTGGATGTGCAAGGATTCCGAGCTACCCAATTGTCACAAACTGCACGGTGAGGCGTGATGGTCAGGGTCTAATCCGAATGGCCGGAACTGTGTTGCAGCAGCACTACCTGCTGCACCATGCCGCACGATGCAACGCAGTTACTGCCGAACCTTTGAATTAATTGGGGTTTGGAATTGACTGTGTAATGATTCAGGATGGATTATATAAAGCATCAATGAAATTTCCCTCCACCCTCATGTATATTGATGAGAAAACTTAAATAAACATCAAAATACTCCCTCAGCTTTGGGTGGGCAGTTTTGCCATCACAATGCATTAGTCCGAGGTGAAAGCTTGTCTAATGAATTTGTCGGAGACAGATTGCTTGGGATTATGTTTCAGCTGTTTCATCACTTTTGTTTACACCCAGGCTAAAGAAGAAATGACTCATTCTTAGATTAATCATTGAAATGAAAAATATTTGCATGGTGTGAGTTCTTAAAATCCTTTGAACTCTTTAAAAATAGAGGCACCCTGCTCCTGAAGCCCCATCTTTTACTCAGTATGATTTTGATTGATCTGATACTGGCCTAAACTCCGCTTTCCTTCCTATTTCTTATAAGCCTTACTTCTTCTATAGTCCAAAAATCTATTATTATCTCAACTTTGAGTGTGCTCATGTTGCTGCGTCCACAGCTCTCTGGGGTAAAAATTCCAATGGCTGCAACTCTTTGAGAGAAGTCCGCATTAACCATCCTGACCTCCCGGTGGCTCAGCACTTCAACTCCCCCTCCCATTCCGAGTCAGACCTCTCTGTCCTGGGCCTCCTCCATGGCCTGAGTGAGCACCATCGGAAATTGGAGGAGCAGCACTTCATATTCCGCTTGGGCAGTCTGCACCCCAGCGGCATAAACATTGAATTCTCCAATTTCCGGTAGCCCTTGCTGTCTCCTCCCCTTCTCAGCTCTCCCTCAGCCCTCGGGCTCCTCCTCTTCCTTTCTCCTTTCTTCTCCCCACCCCCCCACCCTACATCAGTCTGAAGAAGGGTTTTGGCCCAAAACGTTGCCTATTTCCTTCGCTCCGTAGATGCTGCTGCACCCGCTGTAGTTTCTCCAGCACTTTTGTCTACCTTCGATTTTCCAGCATCTGCAGTTCCTTCTTAAACAAATTTCTCCTCATCCCTGTTTTAAGTGCAAGAACATCTTATTCAAAGCTATGGGGGTTCCAGTCTCAGAATAACTAGTAGGCTATTTAGTATAGCGTCATGCCACATGGAAACACTCCCGTCAGCCCAGTTCATCCATGCCAACCAAGTTGCCCCTCTTGGTTCGACCCAGTTGGCTGCATTTGCTTCCTTTAACACTAAATCTTTCCTGTGCAGTTAAATTAAATCATGTTAATTTAGGGAGGGTCGGCGTCGCAACTGACAGAGCGGCTGTCTCACAGTGTCAGACCCGGGTTCGATCCAGACCTCGACTGCTATCTATGTGGAGTGTGTGTGGATATATCTGTGTGGAGTTTGTTCCTCTGTGTCTTTGACCCCAGGTTCCAGATTCTCTTGTGGAGAGAAAAAACATCTTCCCAGTATCTTTTCTCCCCTCAAAACCCTGTACATTCGATACGAATGTTCTCTTGTTCTTCTGTACCTTTGTCGGCCTCTTAGGGCTTGTCGGCTAATTGGCCTCTGCAAAATTGTGTAGGGAGAATGGGTGAGAAAGTGGGGTAACATGGAAATGGTTAGAACGGATTAGGCACGGTCAGTGTCGATTCGATGGGCCTGTTTCTATACTGTACCCCTAATCTAAAGCAAGCAAAATTAATTTGTTGTAACAATGAAAGGTATTATTTTTGGATACAAATCTTCTTTGCATGTCAAAGCACCCTCAATGAACCGCATTGCTTGTGCTTGATATTCTCTCTACGTTGCTTACTAAACAGAGTCATTGTTTTACAGGTCAGTCGGTCAGCATGCATTATGACATCCCAATTCATTGTAAAACTCCTAAGGTCGAGAGAAGCTGGGGCTGCTGTTGATGTAAGAACGTGGCCTCCTGTTTTAGACACAGGTAGGAAATGGGACTTCAGAAACTAAGTGCAAAGGGGAGAAATGCACTGTTCCATGTTTAGTAGGTCACTTTCAACTGGTTTTTATCAGCTTTGATCTTGGAAACTCTAATTAATGTTGCATAGGCATTCAGTGATGCATGCCAACACTTCTAGGTAAATGCAGAGGCTGCAGAGTTTAAATTGCAATTAAACGAAGGGACTTGGTTAATGAATCCTCATCTTATTTCGATTAAATTTCGACCTTTTCATTAAATATGTAGGAGATAGACACAAAAAGCTGGAGTAACTCAGCGGGACAGGCTGTGTTAAAATATATATAATTTAATTTTCATTAAATATATATGGCTATGAATTCAGTGTATGAAGATTTATCATCAGTTGTGTTCAATGTTCAAGGTATTTATGACGTCTTCGGATCTCTGATGGCAATTTAGAACAGTGTAAAGAAGGTTTGTTCAGTGGTGCTGCTACTAGAACTGCTGCCTCCCAGTTTTAGTGACCCAGATTCAGTCCAGTGCCACCTGTGTGGAGTTTGCACAGGCCTCTCTGTGCTTCTCTGTGTTTTCTCCCATATCCCAAAGATGTGTTAGTCAATCAATTGGTCACTTGGAATCAACCGCAGTATAGAGAGGCGGCAGGAGATCAGGTGACGGTGATGGGATTGTGGGAACAATAACAAAGATTGGGGAATGCGATTGATGGGAATTCTCCTAGGATTGCCATAGATTCAATGGGCCAAATGGCCTTCACCTAAATGGTAAGGAAATATAATTTCAGCCCATCCCCAAGGTTGAAAAGTAAGAAACCAACATTAAGCTGAACGCAGAACCAGTAATAGAGATGCGAGGAACCGCAGATGCTGTTTTACACACAAAAAATTGCACAAAGTGCTGGAGTAACTCAGTGGGTCAGGCAGCATCTCTGAAAGACGTGGGATAGGTGACGCCCATGGAATTGAGATGCTGCCTGACCCATTGAGTTACTCCAGCGCTTTGTTTTCCAGAGACGGCGCTGAGTGGTGGAGCCAGAGTTCTGTTCTCAAAGGCTAAATGTTGGCATGAATCGTGCTGACTGACATCAGGATGTTCCGAAGGGAACGACCAGCCGGCTGTTGGCGGCGTGGGCTTCAGCACATCTAAGACCAGCGGCAGGCATGGGCAGCAGAGCAAGGCTGATGCAGGCGGGTAGTGAGATGCCCCCTCTCACTCCCTCCGTTCACTCTGCTGCTGGACACACAACTGAACACCACTGTGTTGAGGAGGGAGATTTCACCAAGGATGGGGGTCCCATGGCTCCATTTATTCCAATAACGGTGGCACGGTGGCCCAGCGCTAGTGATGCTGACTTACAGAGCCAGAGACCCGGGTTCGATCCTGACCTTGGGGGCCTCTCTACACAGAGATTGTACATTCTCTCTGTGACCACATGGGTTTTCTCCAGGTCCCCCGATTTCCTTCCACACTCCAAAGACGTGCAGGTTTGTAGGTTATTTGGCTTCGGTAAAGATTGTAAATTGTCCCTTGAATGTAGGATAGTGCTAGGCTGAGGGGTGATCGCTGTTCGGTGCGGACTCGGTGGCCGAAGGGAGTTTCCACTCTTTATCTCTAAACCAAACTAAACTAAATAGGTTTCCTGTTCTGTGGAAATGGTAGGTGGTTTGGGTTACTTAACCTTCATGTTTTCATAATTGTTAGTGTTTTAAGATGTTTATAATCAGTACAATGTGTTTTTGTAAATGTCCATACGAGTCATGCCAAAAGCCAATGGAATTACCAGGAGCAAGGCCCGAACAAACACTGCCCGAGCTATGGCTCAGAGCCCAGTCAACCATGGACTGCCTCTTGGATGAGAAGTGTTCTGTCCATTGTATTTGGGAATCTGGGAAAGAAACTCAAAGGAGCAGGCTGGTTCCTGGATAGTATGGATTGAGACACGTTTTAATTATTCCATAGTTTGCTCATCATGTTTATTATACACGTGTCCTTGTGCCTCCACAAGTTAGAGGTACCCCAGTGCAAAGCACCTTGCAGGTACGAACTGTGGGTGATATTGCAGATTGTGTAGAGAGTTGTCAGAAATTACAGCAGGATCTATCTTGATAATTAGGGCATGTGGGCTGAGGAATGGTTGATGGAATTGAATACAGAACAAAGTGGGGCGTTGCATTTTTGGAAGCCTAACACGGGCAGGACCTACACAATAGATCGTAGGGCTCTGGGGAGTGTTGTAGAGCAGATGGATCTAGGAGTGTATGGGGCATGGTTTCTTGAAAGTGGCATCACAGGTCAAAAAATCTTTTGGCACATTGGTCTTTATTGGTCAGAGTATTTAGTTTAGAAGTTGGGAGGCCATGTTACTTCCCAATTTCTAAACTCAATACTCTGACCAGTGGTGAGGCCACATGTTTTGTGTTCAGTTTTGGTCTCCATGTAATAGGAAAGATGTGGTCAAGCTTGAAAGGATTCAGAGAAGATTTACCAGGTTGCCAGGACTCAAGGGATTGAGCTATAGGGAGAGGTTGCGCAGGCTAGGGTTTTACTCCTTGGAGTGCAGGAAAATGAGGGGTGATCTTATAGAAGTGTACAAAATCATGCAAGGAATAGATTGGATATAAGCAGAGTCTTTTGCCCACAGTAGCAGAATTGAGAACCAGAGGACATAGGTTTAAGGTGAAGGGGGGAAAGATTTAATAGGAACATGAAGGGTAACTTGTTTTACACAAAGAATGGTGTAAAATGGTATATGAAACGAGCTGCCAGAGGAGGTATTGCAAGGTTTAAAAAACATTTAGACAGGTACATGGATAGGATAGGTTTAGAGGGATATGGGGCAAACGCAGGCAGGTGGGACTAATGTTGATGGGGCATATTGGTCGGTATGGGCAAGTTGGGCCGATTGGTCTGTTTCCACATTGTGTGACTCTATGACTCAAATGTATGGTGGGTTGGACAAGACCAGCCAGGTTGGTTGATCTAGTAAGTAATTTCCCTATGCAGAGTAAATAGAGTGAGTTTGAACTAAAGATGTGGAGAGTCGCCAGAGCTTATACGGTGCCAATCGGAGAGTAGAGGCCAAGATCATTTTCCCTGATCCATTTGGCAAAATGCAAATCGACAAAGGAAACCTTCCCATTATTTGCACAAATTGAAAAATCAGCAGCTTATTATCACAGATTTCAAATTTGTAAATCATTGCCGTGTGTATTTCATTTTAAGAGAACAGTGTTCCCTGACAATTTATTTATCTACTTTGTTATGACTGGCTTTAAATGAAATTGCATATACAGTTTACCTTGCAGCCTAATAATGCATCATCCTCATTGATAGTGAATGCTACCATTATCTGTTGACTCTAAAAGGATAATGGGAATTTTCAACTGTCTGAAGATGTTATTTCAAGGTTCATTATGTAAAGAGTTTAAAGGCTTGATAGTGAGATTGGACGGATAGCCAGAGAGGATTGGAACGTGTTTATATTTATAACCTTTCTATCTTGGCATCTCCAATAATAAGGACAAGTAAATCTATTTTATCTCTTAATATATCGACAGGGGATTGAAACGGCAAGTCAAGATTAAAATAGTGCAATCATTGGGATTTATGCAGTTTGCTGTTTTCATAACTCAGCAGGAAAGTTTTAATTTTGATATTTTTCTAATTTGTTTCCACTAAGCTAATGAAATGGAAGAGGAGAGGGTTTATTTACATGCAAGAGAAATTCTAAAGCCCTTCAGGCTTTCAGACGAATGTCAGGAGGAGTTGCATTCCTAGGCCTTAGGAGACGCAAAGTCATTTTATTTTAATTAGTTATTTCTTTAATCGAGGCTCAGAATCATACAGCATGGAAACAGGCTCTTCAGCTTCACTCGTCCATGCTGACCAAGATGCCAATCTAGGCTGGTCCCAATTGCACACATTTAACCCATTTACCTCTGAACCCTTCCTATTCATGTACCTTTTAAATGTTGCTATTTTATCTGCCTCTACTACTTTGTCTGGCCATGCGTTCCATGTACTTACCACTCTCTGGGTGAATAGGTTACCCGTCAGGTTTCCATTAATTTTTTCCCCTCTCACAATTAACCTACAGTATACCATCTAGTTTTTGATTCCCCAGAGAAAAAAAAAAGATTGTGTGCATTCATGATCATTATACCTTTATGAGACCACCCCTTAGTCTCCTACTCTCCAAGGAATAAAGTCCTAGCCTGCCCAACCTCTCCCAATAAGTCAGTCCCTCGAATCTTGGCACCATCCTCGTAAATCTCTTCTGCACTCTGTCCAGCTTAATTATATATTTCCCATAGCAATGTGATCAAACTGAACACAATACTCCAAGCGCAGGCTCACCAACTACTGTAGAAAGAAAGAACTGCAGATGCTGGTTATTACACAAAAGGACACAAAGTGCTGGAGTAATTCAGCAGGTTAGGCGGCATCTCTGGAGAACATGGATAGTTGACATGTCAGGTCATAGACCTTTCTTCAGACCCTACTGAAGAAGGGTCTCAACTTGAAAAGTCACCTGTCCGTGTTCTCCACAGATGCTGCCTAACCTGTTGAGTTACTCCAGCACTTTATGTCCTTTCTAGACTTAATGCCCTCAGTGCATGATTGAAATTCCATTTCATTAGGGGGGGAGAAGTTACAGGAGGGAGTTATAAGAGAAAGGATTTAATTGCAATTGGACAGGTGACTGATTAGATATGTAGGAAGGAACTCCAGACGTTGGTTTACACTAAAGGTAGACACAAAAAGCTGGAGATAGAGGAATAGGCGACGTTTCGGGTCCAAACCCTACTTCACACTGAGAGTCTGGGGAAAAGGAAAGGAGAGCAATTGAAGGTAAATAGAACAAATGAATGAAAGATATGCAAAAAGCAAAGGTGATCAAAGGTGATCAAAGGAAATCTGGAGCCCACAATGGTCCATTGTTGGCTGTGGGGTAGGTGATAGTGAGTTATGCAGACTGTGAAACTCAACAGGAGGACAGTGAAACTGGTAGGATGACTTGGGCGGTGGATGGACCGAGTGAGAGGAAAAGCAACGGTTACTTGAAGTTAGAGAAATCAATATACATACCGCTGGGTTGTAAGTTGCCCAAGCGAAATATGAGGTGCTGTTCCTCCACTTTGTGTTTGACCTCACTCTGACAATGGAGGGCACCCAGGACAGAAAGGTCAGTGTGGGAATGGGAGGGGGAGTTAAAGTGTTTGCCAACCGGGAGATCATGTAAGCCCAGGCAGACTGAGAGAAGGTGTTCAGCCCTGTCTTATTGACCAGGCTTATTAGAGATGAACAGACTGGCTCTGGGCATGAGAAATCAAGTCACACAAACTTGATTGCATGTTTTAAAGAGATGACCATGAGGATTGACGAGGGCAAGGTGGTAGGTATTCTCTACATGGAATTCAGTAAGGACTTTGGCAAGGTTTTGTATGGTGGGGAAGTCTGGATGGTTGGATCAAATGGGTGACGTAGCCAATTGAATGCAAAATTGACAGTAAAGTGGTTCAGAAAAGATGTACTAGGTTTGTTATCAGGACTATTCGTGACACATGTGGTGTAGCAGTAGAGTTGCTGCCTTACAGCGCCAGAGACCTGGGTGTGATGCTGACTGGGCGTTGTCTGTATGGAGTTTGCACATTGTCCCTGTGGCCGTGTGGGTTTTCTCCAGGTGCTCCGGTTTCCTCTCCCATTCCAAAGACGTGCAAGTCTGTAGGTTAATTTACTTCTGTTAATTGTCCCTACCAAAGTCAAACTCAAGGTCAATTTTATTCATCACCATCCATGTAGTATAGAACTAGTGTATGGGTGATTGTTGGTCAGTGCGGAGTCGGTGGGCTGAAGAGCCTGTCTCCACACTATATCTCTAAACACTATATCTCTATGTAATGAACCGGATTTGATAAAGGAACTTGAGGTTAATGAGCCATTAGGAGGCAGTGACCATAACATGGTCAGGTTTAATCTACAATTGGAGAAGGAGAAGAGTAGATTGGAGGTGTCAGTGTTGCAGTTGAGTAAAGGGGACTATGAGGCCACGAGGGAGGAGCTGGCCAAAGTTGACTGGAAAGATACACTAGCAGGGTGGCTGACAAGGGACGTCAGGGACAGTATAAAAATTAAAGCGAAGAAGTACAACGTAGCAAAGATGAGCGGGAAGCAAGAGGATTGGGTAATGTTTAAAGAACAACAGAAGATAACCAAAAAGACAATACGGGGAGAAAAGATGAGGTACGAAGGTAAGCTAGTCAAGAATATAAAGCAGGATAGTAAAAGCTTCGTTAGGTATGTGAAGAAGAAAATATTAGTTAAGACCAAAGTTGGACCATTGAAGACCGAAAAAGGTGAATTTATTATGGGGAACAAGGAAATGGCAGATGAGTTGAACAGCTACTTTGGATCTGTCTTCACTAAGGACGACACAAACAATCTTCCCGACATAGTAGTGGCCGGAGGATCTGGGGTGACGGAGGAACTGAAGGAAATCCACATTAGGCAGGAAATGGTGTTGGATAGACTGATGGGACTGAAGGCTGATAAATCCCCAGGGCCTGATGGTCTGCATCCCAGGGTACTTAAGGAAGTGGCTCTAGAAATCGTGGATGCATTGGTGATAATTTTCCAATGTTCTATAGACTGTGGATCGGAGGGTAGCTAATGTTATCCCACTTTTTAAGAAAGGCGGGAGAGGGAAAACGGGGAATTATAGACCTGTTAGCCTGACATCGGTGGTGGGGAAGATGCTGGAGTCAATTATAAAAGATGAGATAGCAGTAACAGGATCGGTCCGAGTCAGCATGGATTTACGAAGGGGAAATCATGCTTGACTAATCTTATGAAATTTTTTGAAGATGTAACTGGGAAAATGGACAAGGGAGAGCCAGTGGATGTAGTGTACCTGGTCTTTCAGAAAGCATTTGATAAGGTCCCACATAGGAGATTAGTGGGCAAAATTAGGGCACATGGTATTGAAGGTAGAGTGCTGACATGGATAGAGAAGTGGTTGGCAGACAGGAAACAAAGAGTATGGATTAACGGGTCCCTTTCAGAATGGCAGGCAGTGACTAGTGGGGTACTGCAAGGCTCGGTGATGGGACCGCAGCTATTTACAATATACATCAATGATTTGGATGAAGGAATTCAAAGTAACATTAGCAAATTTGCAGATGACACAAAGCTGGGTGGCAGTGTGAACTGTGAGGAGGATACTATGAGAATGCAGGGTGACTTGGACAGATTGGGGGAGTGGGCAGATGCATGGCAGATTAAGTTTAATGCGGATAAATGTGAGGTTATCCACTTTAGTAGCAAAAACAGGAAGGCAGATTACTATCTAAATGGCGTCAAGTTGGGAAAAGGGGAAGTACAACGGGATCTGGGGGGTCCTTGTTCATCACTCTATAAAAGTAAGCATGCAGGTACAGCAGGCAGTGAAGAAAGTGAATGGCATGTTGGCCTTTATAACAAGAGGAATCGAATATAGGAGCAAAGAGGTCCTTGTACAGTTGTACAGCGTCCTAGTGGGACCACACCTGGAGTATTGTGTGCAGTTTTGGTCCCCTAATTTGAGGAAGGACATTCTTGCTATTGAGGGAGTGCAGCGTAGGTTTACAAGGTTAATTCCCGGGATGGCGACTCTGTCATATGCTGAGAGAATGGAGCAGCTGGGCTTGTACACTCTGGAGTTTAGAAGGATGAGAGGTGATTTCATTTAAACATATAAGATTGTTAAGGGCTTGGACACACTAGAGACAGGAAACATGTTCCCGATGTTGGGGGAGTCCAGAACCAGGAGCCACAGTTTAAGAATAAGGAGTAAGCCATTTAGAACGGAGATGAGGAAACTTTTTCTCACAGAGCGGTGAGTCTGTGGAATTCTCTGCCTCAGAGGGCGGTGGAGGCAGGTTCTCTGGATGCTTTCAAGAGAGAGCTAGATAGGGCTCTTAAAAATAGTGGAGTCAGGGGATATGGGGAGAAGGCAGGAACGGGGTACTGATTGGGGATGAACAGCCATGATCACATTGAATGTCGGTGCTGGCTCGAAGGGCCAAATGGCCTACTCCTGCACCTATTGTCTATTGTCTATTGTCTAAACTAAACTAAACTAAACTTAACTTAACTTAACTAGACTAGGGGACTTGAGTATAAGGAGAGTCTGAATATCCTGGGACTGTTTTCCCTGGAGTGAAGGAAGCTGAGGGGTGACCTTACAATAATTTATTAAATCATTTGGGGCAACGTTAAAGGTGAGAGGCTAAAGATTTAAATGGGACCTGAACAGCAATTATTTTTCACTGAGAAGGTAGTGGGTATTTTGAATGAGTGTTTAAAAGGTATTTGGAGAGATACATGGATAGGAAGGGTTTAGATAGATATGGACCAATACAAAATTCTGACGGGGTTAATCAGCCTAGATGCAAAGAAAATATTTCCTCAGGCGGAAATATCCAGCTAGAGGGGTCATAACCTCCAGGACATGGGATGGTTCAGTTTGGAGGAATGTGGAGGAAAAATGTCTTCATTCAGGAGGTGGAGAATTGTGGAATTCTTTATCCCATAAGATGTTGGAAGCCATGTCACTTATAGAGTCATAGTCATAGAGTAGCAGAATGTGGAAACAGGCACTTCAGCCCAACTTGCCCACACCGGCCAACATGTCCCAGCTACACTAGTCCCACCTGCCCGCATTTGGTCCATATCCCTCCAAACCCGTCCTATCCATGTACCTGCCTAACTGTTTCTTAAACGTTGGGATAGCTCCAGCCTCAACTACATCCTCTGGCAGCTTGTTCCATACACCACCACCTTTGTGTGAAAAAGTTACCACCCAGATTCCTATTAAATCGTTTCCCCTTCATCTCAACCTATGTCCTCTGGTTCTCGATTCACCTACTCTGGGCAAGAGACTCTGTGCATCTACCCGATCTACTCCGCTCATGACGGTGATAGATAGGTGTATAGACAGAAAAGGCATCAGTGGGTGAGTGGAGATAGTAGGGATAACGTGATGAGAGAGAGAATCAGCAATGTTTGCACTGCAGAGCTTAGTCCTTGGGCAGCAGAGTGGCGCAGCTGGAAGAGCTGCAGTCTCACAGCGCCAGAGACCCAGGTTTGACCCTGACTTCTGCTGTCTATGTGAAGTTTTCATGCACTCCATGTGACCACGTGCATTTCCTTCGGGTTCTCCGGTTTCCTCCCACATTGCCACGATGTGCAGGTTTGAAGGTTAATTGGCCCCTTTGTGTCGGGAGTGGTATGGGATAACATGGATTTAGTGTGAACGGGTGTCCGATGGTCGCCATGGATTCGGTGGGTTGAAGGGCCTGTTTTCATGCTGTATCTCTCCATCAACCAATCAATCCCTTTTTATGTCTATGTTCCTATCAACACTCCCAGCCTTAATGCCATAGAGATAGATGTTGACTTGATGGCTTTGGTGGCTCAGGATCTACATGTTGTTGTGGAGAGAATTAACAAGGAGGTGCGTTGTAATTTAGAGAGGGTGATTTTGAAGTGACAGTGAGAAACTAAATTGTGGGATCTTCAAATGTTCAAATGCTCATTGGTAAGCTTACCCATGATCTACATTTATACAAAGGTTCATTCAGATCCTTAAGTGCATTAATTTCCTTTCAGATGATTTGCCAAAGAGACGGCCTTCCCAAATTTACAAACCCTCAAACCCCGACACTTTGGCCTACCTTGATTTTAGTGTATCTACGACAGGAATGCTGGCAGGGGTGAAGGTAAGATAACAGCAAAGTTTTTTGTCTCCTGTCTCATGTCTCCTGTCTCATGTCTATATGAAAACTCGCCCTGCTTTTATATTGCACATCTTGTTTCCATCCCAAATTAGGAATTACGTTTGCAACAGTAGATGTAGAAATAGGGTAACTTTGACACTTCTGTCCATTTAAGGGCATTTATCTGCAGGAATTGGGTGGCTGGGCTTATTTGGCCGTGACCTTCTGCACTATGGAGTGGTAACCCACAGGGCTCGACCCTGTTAGTTGATAAATTGCCAACCTGACTCAGCAGTCTCAGACAGAGACATTGCCAAACCCAGGCCATTCCCCACTGAGATGGAAGCAAACTCTCGGCATTATTTTATAGAGTGAAGCTTCTGCATGCTTGACATTCAATTGACCTTTATCCCATGGCTCATTTGGGAACTAATGACACTGAATGAAGTGGAAGGTCAGAAAATATTTACGTTTAATATCTCCCTTGCTGTTATTGCCAGATATCTGTCCTGACTTGGATTTGAGTAGCTAAGTAGAAATATATTGAGCATGTTTTAGTGTTTACATGAATTAAATTAAAATACACAAACCATATTGTGTCATTCATCAACCTCTTTGAAGTGAACAAGATTTGCTTTCTTCACATTGTGATTCTTTTTTACTCATTTGATGAGCCATTTTGAGACGTCATCATTTATCATTGGATGATGTTATTTTTTCTGCCTGTTATTGTTGGTTGTTTGCTTTCTTTAAGTAGCATTTATTGAAAAAGGGGTTCTATCGGAATTATTTCCTTAGCCTTAATCACCATGACTCTGTAAAATGTGCTTTTGGGGTTGTCACTATGAAACCAAAATCAGACAAGTCAGAGTGTAGAAATCAGGGAGGAAATTAATTATATCAGCAGTTCTGATGATTGCTCTGTCTACGTAGACAATTTTAAACTTGGTGAAATACAAGTTAAAGATAGATGCTAAGATTAATCCCTATTTTAAAAAATCAGTTCTAAAATTTTTTTAATTTTGCTCTCCAAATTACCATTCATTCCCAACTAGAGCAGAAGGAAATCCTAACATTTTGCTGATAACTCAATCATTTTACAATTTAAGTGGTTTGAGCCATTAAGTGCTAATAAGACAATTACCAAGTCAAGCATTGGCATAGTGACCTTGATAATATGCAGAATAAAATATTATATTGTGTAAAGGATTTTACATCAACTGCAATGCAGGTTCTCAGGGGATGTGGAAGGAGAGGAGGAATAAAACAAAGAGATAGAAAATCAGTTACCACCACATTGAAAACTACGGAATAATGAAAGGCCGAGATAGTGTGGATGTGGAGAGGATGCTTCCACTAGTGGGAGAGTCAAGGACCAGAGGGCACAGCCTCAGAATTAAAGAACGTACCTTTAGAATGGATATGAAGCGGAATTTCTTTAGCCAGAGGGTGTATTTTTAAAGATTGATAGGTTCTTGATTAGTAAAGGTGTCAAAGGTTATGTGGAGAAGGCAGGAGAATAAGTTCATTGGTTCATAAGTTATGGGAGCAGAATTAGCCCATTCGGCTCATCAAGTCTACTCTGCCATTCAATCGTGCCTGATCTATCTTTCCCTCTCAATCCCATTCTCCTGCCTTCTCCCTATAACCCCTGACACCCGTACTAATCAAATAGGGTTGAGAGGGAAAAACAGATCGAATGGTGGCGCAGAATCCACCTATGTCTTATGATCTTATGATAATACCATCACATGCTTAAAGAGCCTAATAGCCATCTCCTATTTTCCTATGCAATTACATTGAGAAACAAGAGCTTTTTAAAAAAAAACATACAATGTGCATTTCTCTAAACATTGCTTAAGATGTTGATACTGCCTGAGACATATCGGAAATATCAATTATTTTTACAATCATTCAAATTAAAACATCATAGTCAAGATTTAACTTGGTAAACTTGCCAAAATAATTTTAAATGAAGTGTTTAATCTTAAAATTTTACCAGTGATAATATTAAGCTTAAAAATCCACAATCAATTATTCTTTTGTCCCAAACTATAGGCAATATAGGCAAATGTAGAATTTAGTTGTCACGCTGAAAAGTCTACGTAACACTGTAAACACTGTATTTCCTTGACATTTCGTTGTCATTTTTCAATGTTTGTGCTAAGGTACTCATAAGCATATCTGCAACTGTTAAATGTTTTCCCAATTTATTTTTGAAGTGGAATAAATTCACATTTAAAAATCTCATGAAACGCAATGTTCCTTTAATTGTTCGGTCGGTCAATGTATTGCCTGGTGTGGATTGAAACCACGCAGCTCAGGAATGTCTCACTGTTCTCCTTGTTCTGTACTGAGTTGCTTCCATCCGTAAAAAGCTGTAACTGCGAGTTTTCAAGATGATGACAGTGAAATTGTAATTGTGGTTTCTGGCCCCGATAGCTTGCCCAGTGACTTCTGCTGTAAAGTTTGTGGTTGATACAGGTCAAAGCCTGGTTCGGATCAGTTGGAATGCACCCCTCAGTTCAATATTCTGTTAATATTTACAATCTGTGTTCATTTTAAAGAATATCTATGATGTATTTGTGCATGCCCAGCATCAGCTGTCTCCTTTGGTAAGAGAGAAGGAGCAGTGGAGTGGATGGGGTTTGTGGGGGATGTATTTTTGAGCAAACTGTTGCAACAGCTTCTTGGCAAGGATCGTATGAAGATGGAACAATGTCACAGCATCCATTAATCAAACTAGCTTAAAAGAAAACAAAAAACACATCTGAGTAATTTTGATGTCCACAGGATGTGGAATCGGACACACTATAGTTTGTCTAGATCAGCTAAATAGTTTGACCGTGACATTGTTCTTGCAACAAGATACTGTATTCTTTAACTGGCTATAAATCAATGTTTATTGCTATTTTTGTGTTTGGATAAATTGAAGCGTTTTATTGCAAAATAATATTACTCATCTGTATGCTTAAACCTTATGTCGGTGGGGTTTTGTCTGTGTAACGCAGTACCTTGCAAGCTTTCTTGAATAACAAGTAAAATAGTAAAAATTATGAAATCTGCAACATGTTATTCATATATAGAAGTCCCTTTTATTAGTTTTACCGTGTATATGTAAATTGCTTGATGTATGCTAATGTCTCAGTGGATTAGCGAATATTTCTTCATGTTTATGGTTTTGCCTCCAATCCAGAGCAGACTGATGAACTGAAAGCCACCTCTGACAGCAAGATCTGGCCTGACATACATGAGCCAACATCACAATTTGGTATTAAATTGGCATTCTGTCTTAGAATGGGTACTGGACCAGTCAGATTAAAGGCTGCTTAAACGTCCCAGTGTTTGGGCCAGGGGATACCATTTCAGCAGGTTACAGAGTATATTAACCAAATACAAATATTTCCTGCTGTCACTGGATGCTCGTGAAGAAAGGTCATCCATTTAGATATGCACAGAAGATTCGCACCCATGAGAAAAAAAACATTTTTATTACCTTCATGCACAATTTGTCGTGTATAATCCCCAGATAGTTGTTTGTTAATAAATTCATAAGTGATAGGAGCAGAATTAGGCCATTCGTCCCATCAAGCCTACTCCGCCATTCAATCATGGCTGATCTATCTCTCATATATAATCATATAACAATTACAGCATGGAAACAGGCCATCTCGGCCCTTCTAGTCCGTGCCGAACACGTATTCTCCCCTAGTCCCATATACCTGCTCTCAGACCATAACCCTCCATTCCTTTCCCGTCCATATAACTATCCAATTTATTTTTAAATGATAAAATCGAACCTGCCTCCACCACCTCCACTGGAAGCTCATTCCACACAGCTACCACTCTCTGAGTAAAGAAGTTCCCCCTCATGTTACCCCTAAACTTCTGTCCCTTAATTCTCAAATCATGTCCCCTTGTTTGAATCTTCCTTACTCTCAATGGGAAAAGCTTATCCACGTCAACTCTGTCTATCCCTCTCATCATTTTAAAGACCTCTATCAAGTCCCCCCTTAACCTTCTGCGCTCCAAAGAATAAAGACCTAACTTGTTCAACCTTTCTCTGTAACTTAGTTGCTGAAACCCAGGCAACATTCTAATAAATCTCCTCTGTACTCTCTCTATTTTATTGACATCCTTCCTATAATTAGGCGACCAAACTTGTACACCATACTCCAGAATTGGCCTCACCAATGCTTTGTACAATTTTAACATTACATCCCAACTTCTATACTCAATGCTCTGATTTATAAAGGCCAGCACACCAAAAGCTTTCTTTTCCACCCTGTCTACATGAGATTCCACCTTCAGGGAACTGTGCACAGTTATTCCTAGATCCCTCTGTTCAACTGCATTCCTCAATTCACTACCATTTACCATGCACGTCCTATTTTGATTTGTCCTGCCTAGATGTAGCACCTCACACTTATCAGCATTAAACTCCATCTGCCATCTATCAGCCCACTCTTCCAAATGTCCTAAATCTTTCTGTAGACTTTGAAAATCTACTTCATTATCCACAACACCACCTATCTTAGTATCATCTGCATACTTACTAATCCAATTTACCACACCATCATCCAGATCATTGATGTACATGACAAACAACAGTGGACCCAACACAGATCCCTGTGGCACCCCACTAGTCACTGGCCTCCAACCTGACAAACAGCCATCCACCATTACTCTCTGGCATCTCCCATTCAGCCACTGTTGAATCCATCTTGCTACTCCACCATTAATACCCAACAATTGAACCTTCTTAACCAACCTTCCATGAGGAACCTTGTCAAAGGCCTTACTGAAGTCCATATATACAACATCCACTGCTTTACCCTCATCAATTTCCCGAGTAACCTCTTCAAAAAATTCAAGAAGATTAGTCAAACATGACCTACCAGGTACAAATCCATGTCGACTGTTCCTAATCAGACCCTGTTTATCCAGATGCTTATATATATTATCTTTAAGTATCCTTTCCATTAATTTGCCCACCACTGACGTCAAACTAACAGGTCTATAATTGCTAGGTTTACTCTTAGAACCCTTTTTAAACAATGGAACAACATGCGCAGTACGTCAATCCTCCGGCACTATTCCCGTTTCTAATGACATTTGAAATATTTCTGTCATAGCCCCTGCTATTTCTACACTAACTTCCCTCAATGTCCTAAGAATATCCTGTCCGGACCTGGAGACTTATCCACTTTTATATTTTTCAAAAGTGCCAGTACTTCCTCTTCTTTGAATCTCATAGTTTCCATAGCTACACTACTTGTTTCCCTTACCTCACATAATTCAATATCCTTCTCCTTGGTGAATACCGAAGAAAAGAAATTCTCCCTGCTAACTCCATTCTCATGCCTTCTCCCCATAACCCCTGTCACCTGTACTAATCAAAAATCCTTATCTCTGTCTTAAAAATATCCATTGACTTGGCTGTTCATATCAACAATATTTCCCTAGACAAAAGCTGAGATTCAAATAATGGCAAATTAGATTATTATATTGACTTGCAAAAAAAAGAATTTGCAAATTTAAGGCTGTGTAATTTAGTTGTGAGCTGTTTTGATAACATTTGCAAAACATACTTTTCTGTATAAGTGGAATCCTGAACATTCATGTAACGTATAAAGAGCCCAGGTTTGGATGTTTTTCCTCACTGGCTGAACAATGGCATTTACTTGAGTTATAGCGTTACAATGCAAGATAATGTCATTCTTTTAGGTAAGGCATTATAAAGATTTGAATGAGTAAAGTAACTGGATTTGCTTCTACAAGTCTGTTATCTTCATCTTGCAGAATCGTTCCAGCTCAAGCTTAAATCTTAGGCAAATGTTATTTAAATTCTCAGTGAGTTCAGAGCACATATTAACAGTCCAAAGTGTAGGTATCACTTGTTTCAATTTGGTAATGCACAAAATTCTTGAAACGATTGTTATTTTGCATTAAGTATGCCAATGATCCAAGAAACTGTGTGCAGAACGACAGCCGGAGCTGTTCTGGTTTTTAATCTTTATTGCGGCCCTTGAAATTAATCTTGGTGCATGAGAGTAGCCAGTGGCAGACATTGAGGACACTGTTCAATGCCAGTTGCCCAGTTGCAGCAGCAAGTCCACTGCAGTCAAATACACTTCCATTTTGCACTCCCTAGATTAGACTACGACTGAATTCTCTGATGACTTTGTCATCACCGTGCTCGTGTGACTTTCATTACTCATCATTGGTCTGGATTCATGCTGAGGCTTGCAGAGTGGAGAGGTCGTTTTGCACTGTTATTTTACATTTTGTGCACGGATCTCTGCATGACTAATAATTAAAAGCGTGTTTATCTTAATTGACCATAAAAATCTCCACGATATTTGTTAGCATTGAGACAACAGTCTTTTTTTCTACAGTTTGTCCAAGGTCCCTGAAAAATTAATTTGCATCACAAAGCAATTGGAAGAAGATTGTACAGTGTGTTTGCACTGAGGAGGAGAATGGAAATGATTCCACTCCTTTGATCTCAAAATGAAACAGCCTGTTCTCAAATGAGAGGATGGAATTATTTGGCCTGTGTAGATCTCCACAGACAATTGCAGTGTCGTGCATTGATATGAAGACGCACTTCAGCAGTGTGGGAAATATACCCCTCTCAATCAAAGTAAAAATGACTTCACTGTACTTAACAGTTCTTTCTCTCCTAGGGGAAAACCAAAGTATGAATGTTGATAAAGAAATCTGGTATTAGAATTGAATTTTCCCATTTGAGATTCTTAACCTTTTGCGTTGCAGCTGAAACAGTTCCATTGTGTAAAATGTAATGGCTTTCTTATGTGCAGACTACTAAGAATTCTTAGTTTGAATTAAATGTAGAAAAACTACTGCTGGGAGGTTGAAGACTCTTACACAGGAGCACCTGGCATATATGCACAAGCCTTGCCCTCTATTTCCATCAATCAGTTCACTCATAATGTGAGTCCTTTGATAGACTATTGCTATTTTTATTCATGAAAACCATCTCTCCTGCTATATGATTGTTAGTCAACCTTCAAAGAAATGTTTGAATCCCTAAAAACTATTTTTGGATGATTATGATTTTATATTATTTGGATTTTGTGAATTTAATGTATTTTCTATTGTTAACATTAAACTAATAGAAAATTGTGTTATTCTTCAAGCTAGTTGATAAACTGGTTTAGCTGTTTTTTTATTAAATATGTGTAGTTAATCATTTTCTCTGGTTGTAACACAGCTAATGGTAGATCTTAAAATATTAAAAGATTCCAGATAAATGAAAACTCAGAAAATAATTACCAAACCTGGTAATATCTGATCTATATTTGAAACACATTGTCCAATTAACAGGTTGAATCATTTTGAAATTAAAATTTCATTACATCAGAGGTTTCTAAATATGAATATTTTTGAATATATCCTATAATTTTGTTATTTGATTCTACTCAGTATTATTGTTACGTAGCATTTATAGCTAAATTTTCTTTCTATGTGCATTTTTTTTTAATGCTGGTTTATTTATTTTTCAGAATGCATACCTGTATTTGTACACATGATACATTTCTATCATGAAAATTGCAAATACTTACAGTACTTTGTAGCACTATCTATAAATTGTAATTTAAATACAGCACAACTTTGCATGCTTAAGAGAGATCAGAAGTCAACTTAAACATTTACTAGAATGCTTTAATTTACAAGAAGAGCTTTTAGAAGCCCTTATGGGCCAGTCGCACCTATGAGACTTTTTCGGCGACTGCTGGCACCCGTCATATGTCGTTGCAGGTCGTCGAAAAATTTCAACATGTTGAAAATCCAGCGGCGACCAGAACAAGGTACGACTCTTTGGGCGATGACTCATGACCATGCAGGCTTCACCCCGCGACATGTTGCCAAGGTGTCGCCTGTATGGTCGTGAGTGGTCTCCTCAGTCGCCCAAAGAGTCGTAGCGTCTTTCTGGTCGCCGCTGGATTTTCAACACGTTGAACATTTTCGGCGACCTGCAACAACCTATGACGGGTGCCGACAGTCGTCGAAAAAGTTGCATGTGGGACAGGCCCATTACTGGTAAGCTTTTGTTCCATGAGTACTTGTGCAAGATGTGAGAGTGAGCCCAAACAGAGTCACTGTCCCAATTGGGATGTGGACACAGCAAGGTTAGCTGGTGGATGATAGCATTCTGCAGGTGGGATTGACTGAGACCTTGGGCCACTTAGTGTACATGTTTAATCATAACACACATGATGGTCAACCTTAAAAGTAAAATGTCACGACATTGTATAAGACGTTGGTGAGACCGCATTTATAATATTATGTTCAGTTCTGGGCACCGTGTTATAGGAAAGATATTGTCAAGCTTGAAGGGGTACAACGAAGATTTGCGCAGATGCTGCCAGGACTAGAGGGTGTGAGCTATCGGTACAGGTTGAGTGGGCTGGGTCTCTATTCCTTGGAGTGCAGGAGGATGAGGGGTGATCTTGTAGAGGTGTATAAAATTATGAGAGGAATAGATCGGGTAGATGCACAGTCGCTTGCCCAGAGTAGGAGAATCGAGGACCAGAGGACATAGGTTCAAGATGAAGGGGAAAATATTCAATAGGAATCTAAGGGGTAACTTTTTCACACAGAGGGTGGTGGGTGTATGGAACAAGCTGCCAGAAGAGGTAGTTGAGGCTGGGACTATCCCAACATTTAAGAAACAGACAGGTACATGGATAGAGGGATATGGACCAAAAACAGGCACGTGGGACTAGTATAGCTGGGACATGTTGGCCGGTGTGGGCAAGTTGGGCCGAAGGGCCTATTTCCACGCTGTATCACTCTATGACTCTATGTTGGAGGATAATATTTTTTTCTAAAAATTATAGATGACGCCAGGTTTCTGCTGGCCTCAACCCGTTTATGTAACAGTAAATATGTAATTTGTAAATCAGTCAGTCCAGAGGGAGAAAAACAGTTTTGTAAGAGCATTAAAATATTAGTCATTGTAAATATGTCTAAGTGCATTATTTATTTTAATTAGTAAAATATGCTGTATGGAAGCATAGTATTTATCTTACACTAATGCATTGTTGAGGGAAGTTGCCAGTTGTAGAGGAAATGTTATTATGGAGATGTTGGGACTTCTAATGAGACCTTTCTTTTGCCTGGCAGATGTCCCATGCAGCAACCAGTGCCTTGTGTCGATCAATTAAGCTGCAGTGTGAGCTCTATCCGTCTCGAGAAGTAGCAATCTGCTTGGACCCTTATTGTGGACTTGGATTTGTTCTTTGGTGCCTCTGCAGGTGAGAAGCCAACCATTCAGTCAATGTTCCCAGTTACCCCCAGTGGTAAAATTCAGATCCAAGGCAGGGCCGGATTTAGATGAAGAGAGGCCCTAAGCTGTTCCACTTGTGAGGCCCCCTCCCTCCGCGTTGGTTTTCAGCGCTGGCGGCGAGGCAGCAACCGGACAGCCATGGCGGCCAAATCTCCCGCAATTCAAAGCGAGGGAGAAAGTGCCCAGCGCCGACCAGTTGCCGTTGCAGTGCGCATGCGCAGGACGGCCGATGATGTGCGGGCCGTGGTTGTGCGCATGTGCAGGGGGGAGGACGTGCAGGCCGCAGCAGTGCGCATGTGCAAGGCGGCCTGCCGTGCCGGCGGATGGAGCGAGCTGGAGCCCGGCGGCCCGGACACGGATAGCGGGGGGAGATGGAGAGAGAGCGATAGAGAGGGGGGCCCACCCAGAGTTGAACGGCAGGTGTCCTGCCTTGGCCGGAGGCCCCCTAGATTTCGAGGCCCTAGGCCTCAGCCTATGAAGCCTAGTGGTAAATCCGGCCCTGCGAGGTCCCCCTAGACCTCGAGGCCCTAAGCTTAAGCTTGTTTAGCTTATAGGTAAATCCGGCCCTGAACCAAGGGCACAATGAACCTCACTGGTTAGTCACCATTTGTGTACAGAATTTCGAGAGGCCTACATATAGAGTGAAGAGGAGAAATGTATTTCCCTCAGTGGAAGGGATCGCA
Source organism: Amblyraja radiata (assembly GCF_010909765.2). NCBI lineage: Eukaryota > Metazoa > Chordata > Chondrichthyes > Rajiformes > Rajidae > Amblyraja > Amblyraja radiata. The sequence goes on along the minus strand of NC_045957.1, from coordinate 33,912,572 downwards.
ACTGATGTGTAGATTTAAGATGTGTAGGAAGGAACTGCAGATGGTAGTTTGCACCAAAGATAAACACAAAATGCTGGAGTAACTCAGTGGGACAGGCTGCCTGACCCGCTGAGTTACTCCAGAATTTTGGGTCTATCTATAGATTTAAATTGCTGTGCTCGCTCCATCCGCCACAGCACAGCAGGCCGCCTTGCACATGCGCACTGCCTGTCCCACTGTTACCAGCATTTTATGTCTATTATAGATTTAAGTTGATTGGTAAAAAAATGAGAACTCCTCCCTATTGCACAAGCTTTTCTTCTAAAGAAAGTCAAGTCGACTTTATTGTCATCTGCACAAGCTTATGTTCATCAATTATAGGAGCAGAAGTAGGCCATTTGACCCATTGAGTCTATTCCGCCATTCTATCATGGTCGATCTATCTTTCCCTCTCAACCCCATTCTCCTGCCTTCTCCCATAACCCCTGACACACTTACCAATCAAGTGTCATGTAAGATGAAGTCCAGGTAGAATGAAAATGTGAATCGAGGGTAGAGCCTCACTGGCTGTCAAGTCCATCTTGTGAGACAGTTAAATGTTTTCATCCAATACAACCCTCCAGTTATTCCTTGGCACCATAAATTGTTGAAAGCCAGGCTTCCAAGCAAACACTTCACCAGGACCACGCTGAATAAAAGTGTAGCTATCAAAGCTCTGTTACTTTTCTACCTTTTTTGACATCCACGAGTCTCCACATGGATGTGTAATCGACCAATCTCGGTCACATTTCTCAGCGCAAGCCACACTTGATCTGATATGCAACTGGCAACCAGACGGGATCATTAATAAACCTTGGTCTTTGCTGGCTGGCACGTTCAGACAAGTTCTACAACACTCTTGGGAAGTGAATTAATGATCCCAGAGAAATCCCCAGGATATACAGTTCATGATGGCACCATGTCAGCCACTGTTGATCCTCCTGATTTCTGTTCTGTGTTTTGGTTGAGAGCAATTAACTCGTAGTTCCATTGGCAAGCCACTGAATTGCAGAATTAGTAGCGAACAGGAGGAGCCATTTAGTCCATCAAGCACATACCAGCAGATTCAAGAATAACTTCTTCCCCGCTGTTATCCGACACTTATACTGACCTCTCATGGGTTTGGGATGAATTTCCAATCTACTTTGAAGCAGCCATTGACTTTTAGACTTTAGATTGTACAGATACAGCCCAGAAACGGGCACTTTGGCCCAACGAGTCCGTGCCGACCAGCAAGCACTAGCACTATCCTACACTTTAGAGATAATATACAATTTTATCAAAGCCAATTCACCTGCAAACCTGTACGTCTTTGGAGAGTGGGAGGAAACCGGAGTACCCGGAGTAAATCCACGTGGTCACAGAGAGAAGGTGCAAGCAAACTCCATACAGGCAGCCCCCATTGTCAGGATTGAACCTGGGTATATGGTGCTGTAAAGCAGCAATTTTACCGCTGCGCCACAGTGCCGCCCCATTGCACTTTTTTCTATCTGCACTTTCGCTCAAGCTGTAACACTATATTCTGCACTCTGTTTATTTTTCCTTTTGTACAACCTGATCTTCCCAAGTATGGTATGATTTGCCTGGAGAGCATGCAAAAAAAAAGTGTATGATTGTATCTCAGTACACATGACAATAATAAACCAATAACAATATCAGTCCGTCACAGAGCAATCAAATTTACCCCCTTCCTTAGAGTCTGCAGTTTATCTTTCTTTCAATCATTTATCCAGTTGCTGTTTGAAGGGCATTGAATTGCTGGTTATAACCACTCGTCGTGTAAATATCAAAGTGTTGGGCCGTGTAACTGTGGTTTTATTTTACCGATCATTCATAATTAATTTCCTTTGCTTCTATTTATCCTTTCTAACGCTGTCAAAGTTTTGTACACCTTTATCCAATACTCTCTTTATTTTCTTTGCTCTAAGGAGAAGAGAACCAGTTTCTCCAATCCTCCTCCAGAAATGAAGTCATTCATTCATTCAATTTTAGTTTAGTTTAGTTTAGAGATACAGTGCAGAAACAGGCCCATCGGCCCACCGAGTCTGCAACGACCAGCGATCCCCACACATTAACACTATCCTACACACGCTAGGGCCAATATTACATTTATACCAAATCAATTAATCTACAAACCCGTATGTCTTTGGAGTGTGGGAGGAAACCAAAGATCTCGGAGAAAACCCACACAGGTTACGGGGAGAATGTACAAAGTCCGTACAGACAAGCGCCCGTAGTCGGGAACGAACCCCTGGCGCTGCAAGTGCTGTAAAGCAGCAACTCTACTGCTGTGCCACTGTGCTGCCCAATTGTTCCAATAAATCCTTTCTGCAAATGCTCAATGGTCTTTGCATCATTCCCAAATGCAGTAACATAGGATTGGGTGTAGGACTCCATTTCTGGTGTAACAAATGGTTTCCAAGGGTTCAATTTAATTTAATTGCTTTTGTGTCTTCCACACTTACTCCGTTGCATCATTTGCAGCCTGGACAATGTGGGCTGAAGGGCCTATTCCAATGCTGCACTGTTCAATATTCTATATCCGATTCTCTATTAACTTGACCTACCCAAAATCATTGAAAGCAAACTATAAATTCTTAATTGAATTCAAATTAATTCAATTATCTCCATTTAGTTAATTCAAATTGAGTCTGAAGTAGTGTACCAACCCAAAATGCACCCATTCTTTTTCTCCAGAGATGCTGCCTGACCCGCTGAGTTACTCCAGCACTTTGTGTCTATCTTTGGTATAAACCAAAGGAGGTTCCCGGAGGTTTTTGTCAGTCTCCTTACCTGCTTCCACTACCTGCAACCTCCGGCAACCACCTGCAACTTCCGGGAACCGCACGGAAACCTTGGGTGGGGCGCAAAGTCTCCATATGTTTCCGTTCAGGTTTCCTAAGTGGGACAGGGGCATTACTCTATGTCCTACACACTAGGGCAAATGTTTACAGAAGCCAGTCGACCTACAGACCTGCATGTGTGAGGAAACCAGAGCACCCGGAGAAAGCCCACGCAGTCACAGGGAGAACGTACAAACTCCACGCAGAAAGCACCCATAGTCAGAATCGAACCGGGGTCCCTGGCGCTGTGAAGTAGTAACTCTCCCACTGTGCCGCCCTGAATATTTTGTTCCATGACCTGTGGGAACATATCGGCATTGATGCATACAGTTTGCAGGTCCCTTGTTTTCCTGCCTGTAATAGGTCTGATCAATTTATCCCTGGTGCTATTAAGTATTTAATCAGCACCATTTAAAATGTACGTTATTGATTACCTGACTTTTTAAACTGTAATCTGTCGTTTCCAGACCTTCCCCCAAAAGCAAGGATCCAACTTTTGTAACTTTAAAATGTTTCCTTTCCATGCTCGTTGTTTTTCAGTGCAGCAAGCAAAATGTTATGCTCCTTTTAACTTGCACAAACTCATGAGTAATATTCTGTATCGTGTCGTTTGGCCTAATTAGGTATTAAATTGAAAGCATTGAAATAGCTGGGAAAAAAACTGCCCATTGTAATCATCTTTTCGATGACTTTTAAATCCAGCAGATCAAAAGGACAGACCCAAAGGAATGCAATATTTAATTCATCTCCAAAAACTGACATTTCCTGACTTTCCCAGACAGAGTGGAAATGCTTAGAAAGTAACAAATGGCCAAGTTACATTAAGGAAGTCTGTTACAAGTTACTTGTATGCAAACCATTCACGTCCGAACCATCTGTTGAGAGAATTCTTACGTGTCATCTGTAAACTGTTGAGAGAGTTCTTATGCATTATTGATCTCGCCAACGACTATCCGTGATGCACAACAACAATATATGCAGAGTCTAGCTTTCATATTTTAATTCTGACTAGTATAATATATATTTATGCAAATACAAGGAACAGATGCCGGTTTACAAAAAAAGACACAAAGTGCTGGAGTAACTCAGCGGGTCAGGCAGCATCTCTGGAGAACATGGATAAGTGAGGTTTCAGGTCCACCTATCCATGTTCTCCAGAGATGCTGTCTGACCTGCTGGGATACTCCAGCATCTTGCAATATTAATGGAATATTTATCGATTTTCTTATTGGATTTATTTTTTAAAGCAATGCCGCTTCAATTGGCCCATGGCATCAGTTTTATTTGCAGATATGGAGTTGGCTCATTCTGGTACATATGCAAAGCCAATAAACTAATGACTAATGTTTTCCGGAATCAAGTTCTAGTTAATCTGGGGACGATGTTTTTGAATTTCCTTAAATGTATAAGCAAACACGTATTATACGCTGGCATTGTTAAGGTTGCCAAGTATATGTTTGTAATAAATAAATTGTTCCCACTGGGTTTCTAAAATCAAAAACAGAGGTAATAGTCATAGTAAACAGAAAACTTGTCAGCATATTAAAACGATATGTCGATTGGGACAACACCGACTGTAGCTGCTTATAAGTGATCTCCATCTAGAACATAGAATGGTACAGCACAGGAACAGGCCCTTCAGCCCACATTGTTCATGCTGACCGTGATGCCAAACTGAACTATGAAGGTTAACCTATGATGAGCCTTTGTTGGCAATGGGCCTGGAGTTTAGAAGAATGAGGGGGGACCTCATTGAAACATGCAGAATACTGAAAGGCATGGATATAGTGGATGTAGAGAGGATGTTTCCATTAGTGGGAGAGTCCAGAGCTAGAGGTCATAGCCTCAGTCAAAGTGTTGGAGTAACTCAACAGGTCAGGCAACATCTCTGGAGACCATGGACAGGTGGCGGTTCAGTTGGGACCCACTGCTGGATCTCCCCGTACATCTGACTGCCACGAGGCCGAGACTCACAGTGGTGCCAGGAGACGTAGCGCCAACGTTCACCGCCTCCCCGTTCTCTCTGAAGCCGGGACCACCGAAGCTGCTGCAGACCCGCACCACCACCCCGGCTGCTTCCAGGCTGGACCTACTGCGGCAACCGCGGGCCCACACAGCTTCCACGGCCACCTTCAGGCAGCACCTGCCACCATCACCACTGGCCTTTACCTGCACTCCGCACGCAGGTAATGCCTCGCCTCTCCCCTGACTACTGGGGCGTCAACTCACCTGGAATCCAAACCAAGAGTCTGAAGAAGGGTCTCAACCCAAAACGTTACCTATTCATGTTCTCCGGAGATGCTGCCTGATCAGCTGAGTTACTCCAACACTCTGTGTCCTTCTGTGCATTAACTACCATCTGCAGTTCTTTGTTTCTACCACTTAGTGCAATGATACTCTGTTGCTAGGTAATCTCTTATTCTGTTATATCGGACAATCTGCAATAGTGAACTCCATTAACACCTCCCCATGGTCCATTATAAAGAGGGCTTACTGTATTGTGTATGGTGATTTAGAGTTAGGATGAAAATGCTTCTTGTCTACGAAGCAAAATGAGTGTTTATGGAATGTATAATAGAAGATTAGAAATAGAAACAGCAGCCGGCTATTTGATCCCTTGTGCCTGCACTGCCATTCAGTTAGGTTTTTGGAGCTCCTTTACCTCACCACAACTTTGCTGCACTCGTACCATATGCTTGGATTCCTTTAGGATCTGGTACTTCCTGGGTTTCATGGGCTACGTGGGTGATAGTGTGGGGCAACAGGTAGATTGGATCCTGACCCCGGATGCTGTCTGCATGGAATTTGCGTGATTTCCCTGTGAGCATCCTACCCACAAGTAGAGAGCAGTCCTGAGCTACTATCCGCCTCCTTGGAGACCCTCGAACTATATTTGATCAGACTTTACTAGACTATAGCACTAAACATTGCTGCTTTCTGTCCGTTAATGAATTCTTAGTCCATGCTAGATGAACCCAATTATTGTGCAACTTATTTGATTCAATATTCTCTTTGTGCACCTCTCAAAGACCAGATGCACCACACTTACCTGTTCTTACATGGTGAGACATCAGATTAGCTAAACGGCATATCCGTTTCATATGTTCATGTTGACGCTGCCCAATCCTATTATCACAGTGGCCATATTACCTCTTCCTTATATAGAGATTCTGGTATTTTTCTTGGCACTGATGTCAGTATAATTGCTCCTTGGTTACTTATCTTCTCTCGCCCTCATTTCATAAATGTAGGAACTATTCTATGCTGTGTGGAAATTTGGAAATTGACAACCAGTCCATCCATTGTCATGTCTTGACCAGTCTGAAGAAGGGTCTCCACCTGAAATATCACCCGTTCCTTCTCTCCAGAGATGCTGCCTGTCTCGCTGAGTTAACTCCAGCTTTTTATGTCTATCACCAATTGTCTCCATTTGTTTCAAAACTCTAAGATCATGTCCTGGGGGTGCATTGCTATTCATGCCATTCATTTCCCCACAACACTCATTTTTCGCTAATACAATACAATACAACCTCATTGAGGTTCAAATGAAATGTTGTTTCTGCAGTCATACAAACACACAATACAATTTATTTGCCACTTGAACCTCATAGAGGCTCAAATGAAATGTTGTTTCTGCAGTCATACACACAAGAAAAAAAGACCCAAGACACAACACAATTTACACAGACATCCATCACAGCGCATCTCCTCCTCGCTGTGATGGAAGGCAAAAAAAATTATCTCTCCGCTGCACTCCCCATTCCCCTCCCGATGTCAGAGTCAAAGTCCCCGGCGGGCGATGGCAATTGTCCCGCGGCCATTAATGCCGCGCCGGGTGATGCAAGGCCGCGCTCCGGGTCTTGTTGTTGGAGCCCCCGGCGGGCTCTAGCAAAGTCCCGCAGCCGTTGAAGCCGCGCCGGGCGATGATGTAAGGCCCCGCTCCAGGTACTCTTCAACCCCGCAACTCGGGCGGGTGAAGTCGCCATTGCGGAAGCCCCGAAAAACGGTCTCCCAGCAGGGACCCGCGGGCTCCAGGTGTCACTAACCACCGGACCTGCGGTAAGCCTCCGAATCCCCGGGGTCGGGTCGCAGCCGAGCGCCACCACAGCTCCACCCGCTCCGGACTCGGCCAGCTCCATGATGGTGAGTAGCTCCGCAGCTCCATGACTGGAGCCCCAGGACGTTCCTGCTGGAGGCCGCTCCACGTTGCAGCCCCAATGACAACGGAGACCCGACAGGGAAAAGGTCGGGTTCTCCGTGCAGGGGAAAGATTTTAAAAGTCCCCCGCCCCCCCCCCCCCCCCCACACACACACACACACACATACCCCATCAAAAAAATAAATAAAAACTACATTAAAACGGGACAAAAAATAACAAAAAGACAGACGGACTGCAGAGGCCGCTGACAAACAAGAAAAAGACCCAAGACACAACACAATTTGACTTCTTTGAGCTTCTCGTTTACTCTTATTCTGAGGCTCTTCACTATTTATGAGAGATTTACTATGACCTGTCCCAGATATTTGTTTAATTGACATGAATTTCCTCATTCCCCAATATAATTCCTCCTGACTCAAGCTGTTAAGGACTCGCATTGACTTTTGCTAAGCTCTTCCGATTTTATCTATCGTTTGAAGCTCATGCAGTCTGTTTATGTTTCCCTCTGGCCAGTTCTCATATTCCACTTTGCTTTTCCTCATCAGTACCCATCGATTCTAATTTAATTTACAAACACTTCATCTGCAGTCTACTGTGCCTTGGTGGTTCAAATCCTCATTCAGATACGTATTAAACATTGTGATAGTACCTGACTCCAACACTTGCTCAAGTACAAAAATATTGTAATTACCTAATTAAGCATTATATAACCAGTATGATTGTTAAGTTTCTAAAACTTATTGTTTCTATTGTTAAGACGACATTGCACGGAATTAGAAAAGGGAGCCCAGAACTATTGCTGCTGCCTCTATACTTGCAACATTCAGCTTGACTTCAGGTTAAGCTCCGGTGATAATTAAAATCTGAGTGGCCAGGGAAATATTACTTCTGGTGTAGGATATTGAATTGCTGATATTTCTGAAGCTCTGATAATTAAAGTAGTAACTTACCTTTGTCCCATGACTCCGTAGACTTTAAAAATATTTTGTACAATTCCCTACTAAATGATACATCATCTCTGTCACAACGTAAACTTGTGGAAAAAAAAGTGAATATTCTTAAAATCCTTTGTGAGCAAGGAGCGGTTTTAATTTCCCTCCTTGTTACCACTTCTTCAGCATTTAGGGACAGCCTTCACTATTGGCTCTCCCAAAACTTCTCGAAGCTTGAATGTTTTCGGAAAGGGGCGGAATGGTAGTGCAGCGGTAGAGTTGCTGCCTTACAGCACCAGAGATCCGGGTTTGATCCTGACTATGAGTGGTGTCTGTTCGGAGTTTGTACATTCTCCCTGGGACCACATGGGTTTTCTCCAGATGCTCTGGTTTCCTCCCACACTACAAAGAAGTGCATGTTTGTAGGTTAATTGGCTTCTGTAAATTGTTTTTAAAGCAGAGATAGACAAATTCTTGATTAGAACGGCTGTCAAGGGTTATGGGGAGAAGGCAGGAAAATGGGATTAGGAGGCAGAGATCAGCCCATGATTGAATGGCGGAGTAGACTTGATGGGCCGAAATCTGAAATATTTTTTTTAATTCATGAGAAAAAGTTTTAGGTTAGAGATATATGTGGCGCATAGGGCAGCACGATGGTGCATAGGGTGGTACGGTGATGCAGTGGGCAGCAAGGTGGTATGTTGGGCAACACGGTGACGCAGCTATAGTGTTGCTGCCTTACAGCGCCAGAGAACTGGGTTCGATCCTGATTACGGATGTTTTCCCCGTGACCTGTGTGGGTCTTCTCCGGGTGCTCCGGTTTCCTCCCACATTCCAAAGACGTACAAGTTTGTAGGTTAATTGGCTTCTGTAAATTGTCCCTAGTGTGTAGGATAGTGTTCATGTCCAGGGATCGCTGGTCAGCACTGTTCTCGGAGGGACGAAGGGCCTGTTTCGTATCTCTAAACTAAACTAAAATTTACAAAGTCCTTGCCATCCACTGATTTGCTGTGTGCAAAAGTCACGAGCTCTCGAACTCTGCCAACTGCGCTGCTGTGCAGCATTTATTTATTATTATCCTTGGCTCCGTTTCGTGCAGACGATGAGGATTGAGAACTCACCCTTACACATTTCCCTACATACATGCACTCTGATTTTTCTCAAATGCTAAATTAATTTAATTTCATAAAACGTGACTGAACAGAAAAGAAGGGCTGACATTTATCCTGTCAGTGGTCCCAAAGACATTTATCCCACAAGTGTCCCAAAGTGCCTTCCACCTATAAACTTGTTATTTGAAGCAGTAACCATAGAAATGTAAGAACAACAGCTTTGAGCACCAGCATCTTTAAGCATAATGTAAGCTGTGGTACTTAATTTTGACCGTGTTAATGTCCAGGTTTCTTTTCTTTTTACAGTGTCTACTCAGGGCATCAGTCCATTCTCATCCCGCCTTCAGAATTGGAGATAAACCCCTCACTCTGGCTTCTTGCCGTTAGTCAGTATAAAGTGCGAGACACTTTCTGCTCCTATTGTGTCATGGAACTCTGCACCAAGGGGCTAGGCTCGCAAACCGACTCACTCAAGGTCAATATTTGTTATATTTCTGTGTCTGCTAATCTTCAATGTTTGAGCTTGCTTTGGAGGTATATTCCTTTATATCTGGAAACGGTGTAAAAATGAACTCAAAAGTCATCTGAGTTTGGGAGGGCTTTCAAATAGCTGAGGAAGTTACCAAAGCTATTTTTTCCATAAGCAATAAATGCTGGTACTTCCAGTAATGCCACATCCTGAAATAACAAGGTTTCATGAAACCATTGTGACTCTAGTGGAGCAGCACTGCAAGAGAAACAGAGCTAAATTCAGGTTGAAGACTTTGAGGAACGAAAGCCATTGCCTTGAGCAATAATATGTGAATGGAAGCTTCTGAATGGACACAACTGGAAGCAAATGCACTAGTACACACTTCCACTGATGACCACTTCTGCCTTTTGGATCATTGTGCAAATTCCCCAAATCAGAATTCCTTGTTTCCTCTGGAGGTCATACACTTACTTATTCATTATGTCAGACTAGGGAAGCGGCATTCTATCTAGTGGATCCATACTGGCTCAATCCACCAGTTTCATGGAACATTGCTCAGTACAGCACAGGAATATTGGCCTTCAGCCTACAATGTCTGTGCCGCACATCACGTTTAGTTAAGCAAATGTCCTCTGTATGCATGTGATCCTCAACCCTCCATTCCTATTGTTATTCCTATTTTAAACACAGCTATCATACCTGCTTCCACCACCAGCCCTGGCAGTGTATTCCAGGAATCCACAACTCACACAGACAAAAACATTTCCCACAGATTTCAGTTTTCTCCCTCGGACATTAAAGCTATTCCTCTTTGTCTTTGACATTTCCTTCCTCAGAAAAAGACTGAATGACCCCCTATCTATGCCACCCCTCCCTGTTTCATTGCCCCTCTGTTTAATTCCCAATTATTCAATCTCATTGCCTGAATGCACTTGGGAATCTTTGGTGTCATCAGCTGTTTACTGAGATGATGGCGTGCTATCAAGTTTCTTTTAAATAGAATTAAATCTTATATTATAAGGGAAATACTGTTCAAATAATGTGAGGAATGACAATTCCAAGGAGTGTTTTTTTTTAGAAATTGTTGTGTTAAACATCACCAGGAACTATAAAAGGGGCAGGAGAACTCTTAGCAATTTTGTAAATTTCTTATGACGTTGGGCTTTTCATTTTCTCCATCTGCCTTTTGAAATTATTTCTGGAAAGAATGGCGAGGCAAAAAAACATGCCACGTTGACAGAAATAATAATTTTAAATATATACATTTTAAGGGGCAGTTGTAGTAAAATGTATATTCTGAAAGTTATTCCAACTGGGATTAAGGAATAATTCCTTGCTCTGTGGAGCAAAATTATCAGAGATTAGGGTTAGACTGAGACATGCCAAGAGTCACAGAGTCATATAGGATGGAAACAGACTCTTTGGCCCAACTCGTCCATGCTGACCAAGATGTCCAGTCAATGCTAATCCCATTTGCCGGTGTTTGGTCCATAGCCATCTAAATCTTGGGAAAAGAATCCGACTAACCACCCCATCAAAGTCTTTAAATTCTATATACCTCTAAGAGGTCACCCCTCAGCCTCCTTTGCACCAGCCTATTCAATGTGTTGGAGCCAGTCTGGATTCAAGGTCCAAACGATTGATCCAAGCAAATTTATGACACGGAAGGAGGCCGTTAGAATCTCCGCTAGTCAAAAAGGACCTGCTCATCGAGAGCCTAACTTCCAGCACAGGGTGTACACTTATTAACGTGTAGATCCAAGTAGCATTTAAAAGTTCCTACCTCCATTTCGGGCAGTGCCTTCTAGTCTCCCATCATCTTCTGATCCCTCTACTTAGTATCAGTACTCACTGGCGTTTGAGCCTTCACCCAAGGGGAAATAGGTCTATCCAATTTATGCTGCCTCGCCAACTCATGAGTTTATATGTCTCAATATATTCATATCTTTCCTCAGCCTCCACTGTAAAGCTAATACTTCTTATTTTGGGAGGCACCAAACCAACCAGAATATCATTGGCAAGGATTTGCACTGTGATTTTGAAAATCATGATATGGTTAGATATAGAATCAAAGAATTGCAGAGGCTGATTCACGGTGCTGGAGTGACTCAGTGGGTCAGTCAGCATCTCTGGAGAACATGGATAGGTGACTCAACCAGTCTGAAGATGTGTCACCTAGACATGTTGTCCAGAGAGAGATGCTGCCTGACCCACTGAGTTACTCCAGCACTTTGTGTCTTTCATTCAAATATGGTTAGATTACTTTTTTATTTTATGATCCTTTGATTGCTTATAATTTTTTTTTGTGTTTAGAGCAGGGGATTGGATCTATCTCGTGTTCGGACGTGCGTTGTCGTCGCAGAAGAGCGTCCCAGAATAGCACTCACCCAGTCTTTTTCTAAGTTATTTAAAGACCTGAACCTTAACCCAAGAGCTGTGAGCACATCCTTTGGCTGCAGAGTGAATCTTGCTATCTGCCTTCAGGTAGGGATTTATGCACCTATAGTTGTGAATCCATTACCCACTATAAAAAACTGTTACTTGTGAATAAAACGATGGACATTTTAATATTTTAGTTGGCTTTTCAGATCTTTAAGTTTCTCTGCTCCTGCTCTGTGTGTGTCTCTCTCTTCCCCCCCTCTCTCTCTCTCTCTCCATCTCTCTCTTCCTCTCTCTCTGCCACATCCAGCAATAGCATGCTTTGTGCTTCTCTGTAAAAGTGCAGCTTTTAAAATGAATGACGTTTGCAGAATTTGGCGTTTATAATTTCATGGCACTGCTGAGTCTGTCTGTGGGGTTTTTCCACTCAGTACAGGTGTAGCAATTTCTATGCAGTTTGTAAGAGGTTGGCAATGTTGCCAATGCATTGGAGGCAGATAAATTAGCACCACACCCCCGCACATCACAGGTAACAGGCCTAGATTCTGAGGATGTTCCACAAAAATGTTTCCATTGAATTTCAGAGAAATATCTAGCTGTTTCTAGTCGCATGTCCAATGTATTTTAGATCTAACTGTGGCAGCTGAGCCAGCAAAATGGTTGAAGTTGACGATCGGCTGTGACGTGGTAATAACTGAATGAAGTCATTGAAATAACAGAGTTTTGGGTGGGAATTTTCTGCTTTTCAGCAATTAATTTGTCCCTGGAGATGGACACAAAATGCTGGAGTAACTCAGCAGGTCAGGCAGCATCTCTGGAGAAAAGGAAAGGGTGATGTTTTGGATCAAGACCCTTCTTCAGACTGAGTGTCAGGGGAGAGGGAAACTAGAGGTATGAAAAGGTACAAAGAACACATGAATGAAAGGTAAGAAAAGAACAAATCGAGGCCAGCAATGATGAGCAAGGAAAGGTAGAGCCCACAATGATCCATTGTTGGCTGTGGAAAAGGTGGTAGCGAATAGATGCAAACAGTGAAACGAAGCAGGATGACTAGGGTGGGTGAGGGATCATTGGTGTACACCAGCATCTTCAGTTTCTTCTTACACAATTTGTCCCTGGGTCTGGTAGTAACATTGCTCACACCAGTGTGGATTTTCAGTATGTGGAAACGAGGAATGAAGTGCAGTTGCAGGTTTACAATAAAAGGACACAAAGTGCTGAAGTAACTCAGCTGGTCAGGCAGCATCTTATGAGAACATGGATGGGTGACGTTTTGGGTCAGGACCCTTCTTCCGACTTATATTTTTAATTATTTTCCTCAGCAGAAAATAATTGACTCAGTATTTTCAATATGCTGATTCAGAGAAATATTTGAAGGAGTAGTATGACAGATTTTCCTCTGATTTTCCGGGCCTCCTTTAATCTGGACAAAATTACGAGAGCGCACTTGAAATTCCCTGGGTGGCCACAGATGGCGCTGTGTGTGGCGCACGCTCGTCCCAGGCGTTTCCTTCCATCCCGATAGTTATTTGTTTACATCTGTCACGTGTACCGAGGTACAGTGAAAAGCTTTTGTTGCGGGCTATCCAGTCAGCAGAAAGACAATACACGATTACAAGCGAACTATTTACCGTGTAGTTGTACCATGATAAGAGAATGATGTTTAGTGCAAGGTAAAGGCAGCAAAGTCCGATCAAGGATGGTCAGAGGGTCATCCAAGAGGTAGATAGTAGGTCAGCACTGCTCTCTGGTTGTGATAGGATGATTCCGTTGCCTGATAACAGCTGGGAAGAAACTGTCCCTGCATCTGCAGGTGTGTGTGTTTTCACACTTCTATACCTTTTGCCCAATGTGAGAGTGGAGAAGAGAGAATGGCCAGGGTGACTCAACCAGCACTGTGGTGTGAGCTTCTATCCTGATGTCAAAGCATGATAGATTTGGAGTCCAGCAGCAGTAATGCCATGTGTAGGAAGGAGCAGCAGATGCTGGTTTATGCCAAAGATAGACACAAAGTGCTGGCGTAACTCGACGGGCCAGACAGCATCTCAAGAGAAAAAGGATGGGTGACATTTCGGGTCGAAACCCTTCTTCAGACTGCAATTAGTGGGGTGGTTGGCAACCAAAGGTATGAAAAGGCCAGAACAGATTAGGGGCTGAAACAGTGACCAAGGAAGAGTGGAGTCCATGATGGCCCATTGTTGGCTGGGGAAGAGATGATAACGAAGGGATACAGGGCTGTAAACAGTGGAACTAGTAGGATGACTAGGGTGGGGGAGGGGCGGAGAGAGGGAATGCAGGGGTAACTTGAAATTAGAGAAATCCATGTTCATGCTGCTGGGTTGCAAGCTGCCAAGCGAAATATGAGGTGCTGTTCCTCCAATTTGCGTGTTGCCTCACTCTGACGGTGGAGGAGGCCCAGGACAGAAAGGTCCGTGTGAAAATGAAACGGGGAGTTAAAGTGTTTAGCAAGGGGCAGTGATATCGTAACGCCAGCTCAGCAGCCAATTGCGGGGGAGTGCAATGCGGTGCACCCTTCAAACAAGGAGAGGGATATCTCCCCAGGGGGCCACATGAGTGGCAAGGGTGTTTTTGTAAAGACTGGTGTTAACACTGTTGAGTATAACACTATTGAGGCACAAAGAATGTATGAAGAGATTGTGCCCTTTTGTTTAGTTTTGCATAGTTTTGTATAGTTTTGCAATACACGTCCCGCCCGCCTTTTGATTCTCCGTGACCTGTGGCTCTAAAGTGTCACTGCACTGTCGCAGATATTACCAAAAGTGCACTCAACCCAAATTAAGCTCAGCCACAAAATCTCCTCCTGCCGAATGAAGCAAGCAAAGGAAATCGCTGTTAGCAAATAAAGAATGGTTTTGTCTGAGTTAATAGGAGGGCTCTGGAGAAGAGATTTATTTTGGGAGTGAAGTGAAATTTTGGGAGTACCTGGGTGAGTGATGTACGATATTCTGCAGTGATGGACAAGAATGAACAAGATGATTTCCTGACAGAGAGTGAGATTATCCCCTTGCCCAGAAGCAAGAAAGCAAAACATGGGGGAAGTATGATTCTCTGTAATAACCCTACTCCTTCAAATATTTCTCTGCATCAGCAAACTGAAAACATTGAGTAAATTTCTTCCTGCTTAGAAAAATAATTAAAAATATATTCATTTTATTGAAAAACAATTGACCTTAATTTAACAATATATTTGTCTTATCGCCCTGAGCGGCTGTAAGAAAGTATTAAGGCTCTGGGAATAATATTTGTACTTGATATTTTACCAGGTAAACCTTTGCCCCCACGTTGTAACCAAAGCAGAGAACAAAGGCACTTCAGTGCATTGAATTCATAGTGGGAAAGAGTGTGTTTACTTCTGTGCCTTTGGGCTGTTATACAGTCTATCTGGAAATAACTACAGCACAAAATAAGTGCATCAAATCTATATCTTTAACATCTCTTGGAATCAATTCTTCTGGAATGGGTGTGTTTACGGTTTAGCTTACTACTAATTTTAAGTAAAGTGATCAATAATGCGGATAGTCCACTTTAATGTTGGTGCACATTTGGGAACGTGAGTGGCAGTGCGATGAAGCTTTAGAGCTCAAGGTTAGATTGAATCTAAATGCAACACGAGTACAAAAGGAATGGAAGCCACTATTTGAATAATCCATTTCTCTTTCTATCATGTGTTATTGCTTGCTACTGGGGAGAAATGAGTGAAAGAATCGGTTGCAAGGCTGAAGTAAGGTCCACTGAGTATTAACACAGCTGAGCAGGTGATTTGTTCCTGTGTTGTAAATACCAGCTTTGTACCATTCCACAGGAGGTATTAAGGGATGGATTTATTTTTGTTTGAAAATGCTGACTCCTGTGGAACCAGTCCTAAACATAGAGCAGCACCGCACAGGAAAAGGTCCAACAAGTTTAGTTTAGTTTAGAGATCCCGCAGAAAGTCCACGCGGTTACGGGGAGAACATACAAACTCCGTACAGACAGCACCCGTAGTCAGGATCGAACCCGGGTCTCTGGCGCTGTAAAGCAGCAACTCTACCGCTGTGCCACCATGCACTAAGATATTGGCGCTGACCATAATGGCAATTTAAACTCAAACCCTCCTGCCTGCACATGGTTTGTATCCCTCCGTTCCCTGCCTATGCATTTGCCTGTCAAAATGCCTCTTAAATGTTGCTATCGTCTCAGTTTCAACCATCCCTTCCCATCTCTCCCCAATCACGGCAGTGTGTACCAGGGATCTAAAGGGCCTGTCCTACTTGGTGATTTTGCCGGCGTCATATCAGTGTCACCAAAAGATTTTGAACATTTCAAAATCCAGCGGCGACAAAAAAAATGTTGCGACACTTGAAAAAACACCGCGCGTCATACGTCTTCACGCCGCGTCACCGCCACGTCATACGTCATCACGCCGTGTCACCGCCACATCATATGTCATCACGCCGTGTCACCGCCACGTCATACGTCATCACGCCGCGTCACACGTCATCACGCCGCGTCACCGCCACGTCATACGTCATCACGCCGCGTTACCGCCACGTCATATGTCATCACGCTGCATCATGCCACGTATTTTTCGGTGACATGACACGTCAGTCAATGACGCCGGCAGTCGCTGAAAAAATCGGCAAGTGGGACAGACCCTTAACACTCCCTGCCTAAATTGCCTCATAAATATTACTTAAGTTTAAAAATAATCCATATACTTCCAATAACAAGACACCCAGAAGTTTGCACAATATTGCAAATGTCACCTCAGTGAAGTTTTATTAAGTTGCAACATGATTTCCTGACTTTTATACTGAATGCAGGAGCCATGAAGGCAGCATCACAGATGCCTTCTTCACCATTCTCTCTACTTGTATGGGCCACATTCAATGAGCCATGCAGCCCAAGATTCCTCTGTACATCAATGCTTCGAAAGGTCCAGCCATTAACAATAGACCTTTGACCTGCCAAAGTGCAGAACCTCTCACGTGCAGATTAAACCCCATCTGCTATTACTCTGTCCATTTTTCCTACATCCTGCTGTGCATCAATCCTCCTCCCTATCCCCAACTCCACCAATTTTAATATAATCTGCAATCTTACTAACGATCCCATCTACATTTTCATCCAAATCATTTATATATATATAAATGGGCAGCACTGTGGTAAAGTTGTTGCCTTGCAGCGCCGGGGACCTGGGTTCGATCCTGATCTATGGGTTCTGCTCTACAGAGTTTATACGTTCTCCCTGTGACTCTGTGTGTTTTTTCCGTGTACTCCCACACTCTCAAGACATGCAGGTTTTGTCAGTAAATTGGCTTTTGTAACTTGTCTGTAATGTGTGCAGGATTGAACTAGTGTACTAATGATCGTTGGTTGGTGCGGAGTCGGTGTGCCGAAGGGTCTGTTTCCACTCTGTATCTCTAAAAAAATGTATTCTGATGTGGTTCTTCATTTTCCCACATTAGGCTTCATCCTTCTACTCCTTTCTATTCATCAAATGTTATAGGGAGAAGGTAGGAGAATGGGATTGGGCCAGTGATCAGCCAGTGTGTAGGATAATGCTCGTGTATGCGGTGATTGCTGGTCGGCGTGGACCCGTGGAACAAAGAGCCTGTCTAAAGTAAAGTCTAGTTACAAACAATGAAGGTCACAGCACCTATCACTGCAGAACACCACTGTTCACTGAACAACACATGCCACCAGCACCTTCAGTCTTTTATGGTCTAGCCAATTTTGGACCACGTGCCATTATCTTCTACATCAACTTACCATGAGGGACCTAATTTGAGGAAGGACATCCTTGTGATTGAGGCAGTGCAGCGTAGGTTCACGAGATTGATCCCTGGGATGGCGGGTCTATCATATGAGGAACGATTGAAAAGACTGGGCTTGTTTAGAAGGATGAGGTGGGATCTTATAGAAACATATAACATTATAAAAGGACTGGACAAGCTAGATGCAGGAAAAATGTTCCCAATGTTGGGCGAGTCCAGAACCAGGGGCCACAGTCTTAGAATAAAGGGGAGAACATTTAAGACTGAGGTGAGAAAAAACTTTTTCACCCAGAGAGGTGTGAATTTATGGAATTCCCTGCCACAGAGGGCAGTGGAGGCCAAGTCACTGGATGGATTTAAGAGAGAGTTAGATAGAGCTCTAAGGGCTAGTAGAGTCAAGGGATATGGGGAGAAGGCAGGCACGGGTTATTGATAGGGGACGATCAGCCATGATCACAATGAATGGCGGTGCTGGCTCGAACGGCCGAATGGCCTCCTCCTGCATCTAGTTTCTATGGACCTTGCATTACTAAAGTCCATGTCGGCAGCATTCACTACCCAGCCCTCATCAATTAGCTTTGTCACCTCCTCAAAAAATTGAGTTGAGTTTGTCGGATATGACGCCCCCACACAAAGTCAAGCTGACTCCCGAATAAGTCTCTGAGATTTTCTAGAAGTGAGTATATCCCGAAGATTCTTCTCCGGTAATTTCCCTATCACTGGTGTAGGACTCACTGGCCTATACTTTCCTGGTTTATCCCTGGCGTCCCTCTGAAACAAAGGAACAGCATTGTCTGTAGTGTGTAGGGAGGAACTGCAGATGCTGGTCCATGCCGAAGATAAGACACAAAATGCTGGAGTAACTCTTTTTTGACACGAAATGTTGGAGTAACTGTTTTGGCGCAAATTGCTGGAGTAATTCAATTTTCAAGTCTGACGAATGGTCTCGACCCAAAAAGTCACCTATTCAGTCTCTCCAATTGTCTGGGAACTCACTTGTAACTAAAGAGGACATAATGATCTGAGTCTAGACTGCCTCTCTCCTGGGAGGATGTCCTAACAGACAATTAAACATCAATTTGCATTGATACAACACCTTTTTTAAAAAAAAGGTAGAACCTTCAAGGGCAATCTCGGTATTTATTTCCATGCAGAAGCAACTGAAAGGCACCGATTGTGCCTTCAAAAACAACAGCCAAAATACGAGAGAGAGGTTTATTCCAGACATAGATGCTAATTTAAAAAGTTTCTGAAACTTTTCTTTTCAAGAGTATTTCATTTGGACATCAGCATGAGCCGCTTGCAATGTCCTGTGGCGGTTGCCTCTGAAGGAATTGTCGGCATCATGTGCTTTACTCAGCTCTACAGGTTTAGCTTTTCAACGCTGAGGAGCAACTGTGTGAGTTCAAGTAAATGAAAGGCAGCGGTCATTTCTGAAATGTGCAGCAGCTCGGTGTATTTGTACAGCCCTGTGGCTTACCAGCTTCATAGTTACCTTGTTTGTGCTTTATTATTACAATCCATTGCATCTCCCCCCATCACCGTATTTCTGGAAAAGCAACTGCAGATGGGATTAATATACCATGATATAGGTTCTCCCTTAGGCTGCATATTCTTTGCAGTGACTCTCATGGTACTGCTCTGTCATGTTAATACTGTAAAAAGCACTTAATAAGAGGACATTAGCATATTTTTCTGTATGTAAAAATTGATATGTTGTTTAGCAATATGTTTCCGTGCTCACTAAGAACAAACAAGATGCAGAATCTGCCTCTTCCTGCAACAGTTGCTCCTCCTCATGTTCCCGCACCTTGCAATACATAGATGGGACTATGAGCCCTGATCACAAATCTTCATCAGAGAGTGCCTTTGTAAAGCACTGAAGCTGCCAGATGCAATACTGCAAAATAATTTCCAGCAATCCTTCATATTTACATCTTGTGGAGGACTATTGGTTAAAGAAATGCTCCTGAAAGAGAATTATCTCAAAGAAGCATTATCACATTTTACCATTTTCAAATTTGCACCTCTATAAATCTGCTTTCACTTTGCTTTTGGTTTTAGTTTAGTTTAGAGATACAGCGTGGAGACAGGCCCTTCTGGTCCACTGAGTTCGTGCCGACCAGCGATCACCCGTACACTGGTTCTATTCTATACACTAGGGACAATTTACAGATGCCAATTAACCTGCAAACTTGCACTTCTTTGCAATGTGGGGGAAACAGGAGAAAACCCACGTGGTCACAGGGAGAACGTACAAACTCTGTACCGACAGCATCCGTGGTCAGGATCGAACCTGGGTCTCTGGTGCTGTAAGGCAGCAACTCCACCGCTGCCATTGTGCCGTCTTGTGCTTATGTCCAACCGTCTGATGGATCAGGGATGTCAGCTTATCTGCTTATAACAAAGGTGCTTTGATGTAGTAGACAACACAAATTGATAGGGCAAATGTATACAGTCAGGAAAGGGAAGTTGTGCGTAGGTTCTTCACTTTTGGGGAGATGTAGACATTTTTCGCAAGGTCAGCATTAATGGTCTATCCCTAACTGCTCTTGAGAAGGTGGTTGTTAAAACACCTCCTTGACCATTGGTGTCTTTTGATGAGGGGTCTTGACAGTGTGCCTGGGCACGAATTTCCAAGATTTTGATTTGACATAGATATAGGAAAAATGATATATTTCTGTGACTTGGAGGGCAGATCCCTCTTGCCCTTGGCCTTCTTGATGGTAAAAGGGTGTTGCTTTTGTTTGGAGTAGTCTTTCCTCAGGGCGACTCTTATTATTAAAATCTTCAGGGAATCACTATAACATTGTCATAAATTTTCCACCAAATCATAATATCCAGCAGGAAGAAAATCATTTCATTGTTCATTGATTGAAACCATCAACTATCTCTCCGTCATGTGTTCACTTCTAAATTTGGACTTCTGAGGAACTGGCCTGGATTTGAATTCTCTATAATTTAATATAAGGTGCTCTTTAACTGTTATATGAATGTTGAACAAGTGGTGAAATTACTTGAGAACAAACCATACTCTGATTGGAATTGGCTGTGGACTTATGGTCTTCCTCACAGTCAAAACAAAGCCCAGGAGCAGATGCACAAAACCTGCAAATGCAGGCAAATCCCTAAAGTGAAGACAAAAAGCATTCACTGTTTCCATTCACTTTATAGATGCCAAGTGATGCCACATTGTTTATAGGCATTTAAATCTAAAAGTCACATTATTTTTCCAGAATTTGAACTAACTTTGTCTTTAGCTCTGTGTTTTAACATGACCTGTCTCCTTAAATTGTTCTTTGGTTTATCTTGCTTATATGTTAATGCGTGGTGTTTACAATTTTTTGTGTTGAGTGTGTAATGTTAAGATTGTAGTTAACTTTTGCAGAGGTTGGTGTATGTTGACACTTGTGTTTCTTTCCCTCCTTTCAATCCCTTGCTTAATAAATTTGTTTCCATCATCCCCACCCATGTCACTTTATATATATTTTTTGGTCTGGTTTTGTTTGTCTCCGACCTCTCGTCATCCTACACTCCCTGCTGCTGAAGCCTCACAGGCTGGGGAAGCTGAGCGAGCAGGTAGGGGGGTCACCATGTTCCCTATTCACCCAGCAATCACCTTCCAGCAGTAGGTCAGACTAGGGCTGAGTGTTGAGATCTCGGATGCGGGGATTGCTGTTTAAAGTCTTCCTACCCCTCCAATTCATTACCTACCAACAACCGCCGGGGTTTGTCAGTGAGTTTTAAGGACACCACTTGATGATGAATGTCCATTTGGCATAGAAATATTGAAATTTTAAAACGACAGGTTAAACCATGGTAAGTTTCCTTGTAACTTATTTTTGGGCATGTCCAACTTTTCTTTTGCAAATGTGTTAATTTTCATATTCTGTCGATGACAATGAAGGAAAACGAGATGGATAATCTATCTCCCTGCTCAGCACTAGTCTGTTTGCTGCTGAATATTTCACCAAATGTTAAATGGGAAAAATATCCGACTAACTCCATCCAGAATAGTGTGGTGAACTCTCTACCTGAACCTTTGTGAGACTGGGACTAACCCACGTGTCCTGGTCATGTTGCTGTCTTATGTGTTGGAGCAATCAAATATTGGACTATTTGTAACAAAAGATGTTTGCAACGTGTCAATAGGGAAGTTCAACACTGGTTGCAATTTGATCACCATTATTAGTGGGCTGCATCTTATCTCCTTCGTTCCGCCAAAAAAAATCAAACAACGACAACAAATGTTATGAAGAATCTATCAGGCAGAAATGTTAAGCGAATCTTAACGTGACGCTTTTTTAAATGGGTTTAAATGTTTTCCCGGCAATATTGTCTCTCCTTTCTCCACGTTGTTGGATTAAGGTGGTCCCTTGTGTAGTTGGAGTACATTCAGTATCCTATGAGGAAAATGGAATTGAGGAGTATTCGATGAGAAACCTCCCGCAGTGAATTTCAGTCAAGGACAGGATTTGAACCAACATTTCAGATCCAGTGCAGTACATGGTTTGTACTTCTGGTCTGGTACTTTTTACAAGCACGGCATCACTGCAGGGATTGGAACTCTCAGCCCTGTACGTAGCTGGTTCGGCTCCTGTGCCACTATTCACCGGCCACAATCGCACATCACCTGAACTTGCTTGACCCAAATAGGTGAATCTATCTTGCTGGCCCCAAACAGGACAGACGAGGGCGGTGAACATTGCAGTGGAGAAATCCAACCTCTGAAACTCCCTGAAGAGCTTCAGCATCAGGGGAAGACTCACCTGGCATTGTGCCAACTCGTAGGCGAGAGGTATGAGGTGCAGGAAGTCATACAGTGTTGTTCTGAGGAAACAGATAAACTGCAACGTTATCAATGAAACATAGCTGCGTTGAGTCAGTGGACTGGTCTATATTCAAGAAGTCAGCAGTACAACACTTTACTTTCACTTTAGAGATACCACGCGGAAACAGGCCCTTCGACCCACTGAGCCCGTGCGACCAGCAATCACCCCCTACTCTAGTACCATCCTACATACTAGGCAAATTTACAATTTTACCGAAGCCAATTAACGTACAAGCCTGTACATCTTTGGAGCGTGGGAAGAAACCGGAGCACCTGGTGGAAACCCACGCGGTCATAGGGAGAGCGTGCAAACGCAGCACGGGCAGCACCCGCAGTTAGGATCAAACCTAGCTCTCTGGATCTGTAAGGCAGCAACTTTGTTTGTAGATGTGTAGAGGACTGTGTGTCAAAGACTGTTCCCCAACTGGAAAACATGAATGAACCATGAGATACACTCCCAAGTGAAGACCAATTCTGTGGTGTTCAAGTCGTGTGGTCACCTGTACAGGAAATCTAGGTGTGACCTTTGCAAAGCCTTTGATTCTCCCAATGTAGGGATGATGCTCCAGGCGAATCTTTGCCAAAGGTCATTGCAAAATGCAATCTGTCTCTCCCTCCAGAAACCAGAAATGAATCCGATTTTTGTTTAGTGGGTAAACTGGCACAAGGAGCTGACAGTTGAATCTTGTATTCAGCATTGTTGCCAATAATGTGTCCTCCTGACCTATTCGACACTTTCAGCAGAGTTTTCTGTAAATTCACTTTGTACGAGGCAGGCACCTGGTGCGGCAAGGCTTGCATGCGATAATGGGTTACCATGGGAAGTCGGGCAGAATTGCTGGCTACAATGCATCCCTCCCTGATGAGCTCAATGCATTCTATGCTTGCTTTGAATAGATGGCCAGTGTAATGACGTACCTGCCCCAACAGCCTTGGGTGCACCTGTACCCACAGCCACTGTCACGGACATCATATCGGCTTTCCAGGGAGTGAACCCACAGAAAGCTGGCGGGTCCCCAGCCGTGTCCTCACAACCTGCTTGGACCTTTGCCCCATGACCCCAGGGGCTTTAAAAACTTTTATTACAGACCCCCACTAAATGATACATCATCTCTGTCTCAAAGTCCACTTGAAGACAGAGTTGAAGTGAATGTTCGTAAAACCCTTTGTGACCAAGGAACTTTTAATTTCCCTCCTTGTTACCAATTCTTGAACATTTGGGGGCAGCTTTCACTATTGGTTCTCCAAAAACTACTGGTGGCTTGAACATTTTCAGTAAGGGGTGGTGCAGCGGTAGAATTGCTGCCACACAGCGCCAGAGACCCGGGTTCTATACTGACTATAGGTGCTGTTTGCACATTCTCCCTGGGACCGTGCGTTGCTTTCTGCAGGTGCCCCGCTTTCCTCCCACATTTCAAAGACAGGCAAATTTGTAGTTTAATTGGCTTCTGTAAATTGTGTGTGATGTGAAACTGGACTGACATAGTGAAGTGAATGGGAGATCATCGTTGGTTGGCGTGGAATTAGTGGGCTGTTTGCCCGCTGTATCTTTAAAACATACCCTTTCAATAACAAATTAAACACATACTTTTGAAATATTAAAGCAATTGAACTAACCACAATTTATTTTTCTGTAAGTGAACAATTTACTTGTTCTTCCCTCAACCTAACAAACCCCCCATGAAGTGAATTGCTCAAAGTCCTTGCACCTCTTCTTTACCGAGGCAGGAATCTAAGAGCATCATGCCCTGAATAAAGTGTAGGAAGAAACTGCAGGTGCTAATTTAAACCACAGATAGACAAAAAAAACTGGAGTAACTCAGCGGGTCAGACAGCATCTCTGGAGAAAAGGAATAGGTGAAGTTTTGGATCGAGACCTTTCTTCAGAGTAAATCCTGGACATGATTAAATTGTGCCGCTGAACTCAGTGGGAGTGCAGCAATTGAGCAGAATGAAAAGTACAGTAGCAATGTTACAAAATTATGAGATTTAAAAAATCAAGTCTTTAATTTAACCCATCAGATAAAGCATAAAAATAAGTTTAGTTTGACACATAATTCACTTTCATATTAAAAAAAGTTATGGCCATTTTCATACTCGGAAATTGGCATATTGTTCCCTATTGCTTTTCCATTGACTCAACACAAAAGCTGTGATCGAGAACAGTCAAAAGCCCATAACTTTCTTAAAAATTAAGAGAACGGAAAGAAATTTTCAGTTATTATAGATTGAAGCATTCTGAAACAAATATGAAACAATCTTACTTAGATTACTTGAAATTAAAGCATATAGTTAGTTAGTTACCTAATTGTAGCTAATTACAAAATTCAATTACTAGATCTAAACATCTATCCATTTCTTAAGAATAGATTAACATTTTTAAATAGCCTAAGTGTCCAAATAACATTCACACAAGAATTCAGAATATAACATAATTTTTAAATCTCATTGTCATGGATTTATAGGCCAAATGGAAGGAATTTAATGTTTAATACCTGTAAATAAATGGCCATTTAAATCAGCTTGCGAGTGGGATTTTCTGTAACGAGACCATTTGGTACGTTGAGGTTGTGGTGAATTTAGTCCCCCATATCGGCAGCAAATACACTGCCGGTTCTTCGGGGAAAAAGATCACCGTTTCGCAACTTAAAATGGGAATTAAATACATCTTAAGAAACACATAAAGAAATACATAAAAATAAACTACTTTCTTTTACCTGTCCCCTACATAAAATCCGGCCCCGTTATCGGCGTTGACGGCTTCAGAAGCTGATTTTAAAATCACTCCAGCGATTAACTTGTCGGGCGAATTTTTTAAAAACACACAGAACGGCCGTCGAAACGATTCTTTAGCAACATTTTGCACTCCAACAAATATAATCCAGGACCAGGTCTGAAAAAAACCCCGTTTTAACCCCACCCCCCACCCCCCCCCCTCAAACGCGTCAAAATCGCGCACACGGCCAGTGGCAGAATTGCAGCGCCGCTGAAGGTAAGTATTGTAACATACCTAGGTACAGTGCCATCTATGTGAGTGAATTCAGGACGCATATTTAATCACAGTTGGCATGTTGGCATTTAAACGCTTACGTTGGCATTCACCAGCAAAGTTTGAGTTGAAGAGTCGCTGCACAGTTTGTTGAAAGTATCTCTGAACTAAAACCTCCTGAACAAACCACCTCAGCCCTAAACTCTGAAGGCTCCTCTTTCTACTTGTGAATGTTCCCATTTTCGACAGTTTTTCGCCATCATAATTTTGAATAGAATTGTCAATTGGTGCTGAAATCGGAGCACATTTTACTGCCTATTGCAAGGGAACTTAAACCATTTGAAAATTATTCACAAATATGCAGAAAGCAGCGAGTTTGTAATTTTGCCAACCTGGGTCAGAAATGAGACGTATAAATGAAGAACTGCGCATGTTGGATACATGAGCAAGACAAAATACGTCAGTGGGTCAGGCAGCACGTAGAGACGATGTTTCAGATCGGGACCCTTTAGAAATGTTTTGTGAGGTCCAGGTTTACTAACCAGACACAGTAGTGGAGTGATACAGCACATAAACAGGCCATTCGGCCCAACTCATTCATGCCCACCAAGGTGCCCCAGCAATACTAGTCCCATTTGTCCATGCCTGGACCATATCCCCCTCGACCTTTAGTATCCATGTACCTGTCTAAATATCTTTTAAATGTCATTATTGGACCTGCCTCAATTACTTCCTCTGGGGGAAAAAAAGACACAATGTGCTGCAGATCTGTCTGAAGAAGAGTCCCGACCCGAAACATTATCTTTAGATGTTCTCTAGATATGCTGTCTGAGTCACTCCAGCACTCTGTGTCTTTATTTGAAAAGTAACATCGGTACTTCCTGGGGTCTACTTTCTCTGGCAACTCGTTCCAAATACACACCACAGTGTATAAAAAAAAGTTGCCTCTCAGGTTCCTATTAAATCTTTGTCTTCTCACTTGAATCATATGCCCTCTCGTTCTTGGTTCCCAGCGGACAAGACCCTGTGCATACACTTCAATGAGATCACCCCTCAGCCTCCTGCTTGCCCAACCTCTCCCTCTAGCTCAGGCCCTTCAGTCCTGGCATCGTCCTCGTAAATCTTCTCTGCACTTTTTCAAGCTGAATGGCATATTTCCCTCAAAAGAATCACACTGGCAACCTTGATATGCACTATGACAAGTTGCTTCCTTGAACAAGTCCATTTAAAAAAAAAAACACATATAAATCATGGAGTGACTGAATTGTTCATCTTGTAGATATGTGATGTAGAAGCAGATTAAAACTTTATTATATATGCAGGTCATAGAGTCATACAGCATGGAAACAGGCCCTTCAGCCCAACCTGCCCACGCCAACCAACATGTCCCATCTACGCTACTCCCACCAGCACATAATCCGCTAAACCTATGCTATCCATGAACCTGTCCAAATGTCTCTTAAATGTTATGATACTGCCTTAACTACCTCCTCCGGCAGTTTGTTCCATATACCCACCATCTTTTGTGTAAAAAAAGTGACCTCTTGAAAAAAGTGTTCCTCTTGTTCTCGATACCCTTACTCTGGACAAGAGACTCTGTGTGTCCACCTGATCTATTCCTCTCATGATTTTGTACACTTCCATAAGATTACCCCTCACCCAACTGCGCTCCAAGGAATAAAGTCCTACCCTGCTCAACCAATCCCCATAGCTCAGGCACTCGAGTCCTGGCAACATCCTCGTAAATCATCTCTGCACCCTTTCCAGTTTTCTATAACACGGTGCCCAGAACTGAACACAATACAATGTGGCCTCACCAATGTCTTATACAACCGTAACAGTTGTGAATCTGTGGAATTCTCTGCCACAGAAGGCAGTGGAGGCCAATTCACTGGATGTTTTCAAGAGAGTTAGATTTAGCTCTTAGGGCTAAGGAAATCAAGGGATATGGGGGAAAAGCCAGAACAGGTACTGATTTTGGATGATAAGCCATGATCATAGTGAATGGCGGTGCTGACTCGAAGGGCCGAATGGCCTACTCCTGCCCCTATTTTCTATGTTTCTAACATGACCTCCAACTTCTATACTCAATACTCTGACTGATGAAGGCAAATGTGCCAGAAGCCTATTTAACCACCCTTTCTACCTATGATGCCACTTTCATGGAATGATGTACCTACACTCCTAGATTCCTCTGGTCTACAACACTCCCCCAGAGGCCTACCATTCACCGTGTATGTCCCTCCCTTGTTAGACTTCCCAAAATGCAATACCTCACATTTCTCTGTATTAAATTCCATCAACCATTCCTCAGCCCACCTGACCAACCGATCAAGATCCTGCTGGAAATGTTGACATCCATCTTCACTATCTACAATGCCAGCCACTTTTGTGACATCTGCAGACTTGCTAATCATGCCTTGTACGTTCTCATCCAAATCATTGATATAGATGACAAACAGCAATGGGCCCAGCAGTGAATCCTGAGGCACACCAGTAGTTACATGCCTCCAGACCAAAAAAAACAACCTTCCACCATCACCCTCTGCTTCCTTCCATGAAGCCAATTTTCTATCCATTCAGCTATCTTTTTTTCAATTTTGTTTAAAGAATCAGTGCAGAAATAAGCCCTTAGGCCCACCGAATCTGCGCTGACCAGCGATCCCCGCACGCTAACATTATCCTACACACACTAGGGGCAATTTACAATTATACCAAGCTATTTAGCCTATAAAACCTGGACCTTTTTAGAGTGAGGGAGGAAACCGGATATCCTGGAGAAAACCAATGCAGGTCATGGGGAGAATGTACAAGCTACATACAGATAAGCAACCGTCGTCAGAATCGAACATAGGTCTCTGGCACTGTAAGGCAGCAACTCTACCACTGAATCACTGTGCTGCCCTATCTCTATGTAGCTCTCCTTGGATCCCATGCCATCTAACCTTCCAGAGCAGCCTACCATGCAGAGCCTTGTCAAAGGCCTTGCTGAAATCCACATGTATACGTTTATAGCTCTGCCGTCATCAACCTTTTTGGTCGCATCTTCAAAAAGCTGATTAGTATATATTTTAAACCTGGGATATGAATGTAACTTTTAGTTTTTAATTTAAGAGCAAATAAGATGTTGGGAAGGTGATAACAGCATGTTTGTGACTTTAATGCTATTTAAATATTGAACACTTGTAAGTTGTCCACTTTAGTTTTGTTGTCTGGACCTGAGGATTATAGCAAGCCTATCATGTCTCTGAAACTATGAGTGGTTCTAGAGTCCCATAAAGTAGGAATGCAGGTGCAGCAGGCAGTGAAGAAAGCAAATGGTATGTTAGCATTCATAGCAAAAGGATTTGAGTATAGGAGCAGGGAGGTTCTACTGCAGTTGTACAGGGTCTTGGTGAGACCACACCTGGAGTATTGCGTACAGTTTTGGTCTCCTAATCCGAGGAAAGACATTCTTGCCATAGAGGGAGTACAGAGAAGGTTCACCAGACTGATTCCTGGGATGGCAGGACTTTCATATGAAGAAAGACTGGATAGACTCGGCTTGTACACGCTAGAATTTAGAAGATTGAGGGGGGATCTTATAGAAATTTACAAAATTCTTAAGGGGTTGGACAGGCTAGATGCAGGAAGATTATTCCCGATGTTGGGGAAGTCCAGAACTAGGGGTCACAGTTTAAGGATAAGAGGGAAGTCTTTTAGGACCGAGAAGAGAAAATCATTTTTTACACAGAGAGTGGTGAATCTGTGGAATTCTCTGCCACAGAAGGTAGTTGAGGCCAGTTCATTGGCTATATTTAAGAGGGAGTTAGATGTGGCTCTTGTGGCTAAAGGGATCAGAGGATATGGAGAGAAGGCAGGGATGGGATACTGAGTTGGATGATCAGCCATGATCATATCGAATGGCGGTGCAGGCTCGAAGGGCCGAATGGCCTACTCCTGCACCTAATTTCTATGTTTCTATGTAGGGCAGACTTCCCAAAACTGGCTGATTTCCTTTCATGAGAATATCAGTAACTAGATGGGGTTTCAAGATGATCTGGTAGGTTTGTGGTTCCCATTATTGAAGCTAGTTTTCTAATAACTGCAGATTTAATGTCTTGCTCTCCAGACTCTTTCACGAGTGGTTTAACCACAACCCTGTCCATTATTACATGTTCTCATCATTTTGAGTCTCACTGCACAGCCGGGTATAATAGGAAATGTGTAGGAAGGAACTGCAGATGCTGGTTTATATCGCAGACTGGACGCAAAATGTTGGAGTAACTCAGTGGGACAGGCAGCATCTCTGGAGAGAAGGAATAGATGATGTTTCAGACTCATTTTGTGTCTATCTTAGGTAAAATAGGAACATCCTCACTCTATCTGATCAAGCTGATGCTGTGAAGATGAAACAAAATTATTTGGATGCCCAAGTTAAGGGCCTGTCCCACTTTCACAACCTAATTCACGACCTTTTCTACTCGTGGACATTTTCCATCAGTCTAGAAAAATGCTGCGACCTATTTGATGCCACGAGTACCTACGACTAGCATCACGACCTACCTACGACCTCGTGACGACCATGCTGCGAGTATGAGTCAAGGGCAAACTCGGCAGAGGTCGTGAATTAGGTCGTGAAAGTGGGACAGGCCCTTTACTCAAGGTGCTGTCGCCTCGTGTCAGAAGGGTCATTGGAGATAGGAAAGGCTGAGGAGCTGAATCATAGTCCCACGGATGCCATGGAGAAGTGAATAAGAAATCAAGCAAAGCTCCTGGCAATTAAAACAGCTACCGCAACACAACTGGGCATTAAATTCCATCCAATCCATCTGTGAATGTTAGTTTCAGATTTCATTGTGGCCTTTATTAAGTTTAACGGTGCTCAGCCTGTACTCGCTGGAGTTTAGAAGGATGAAGGGGTACCTTATTAAAACTTACCGAATAGTGAAAGGCCTGGATAGAGTGGATGTGGAGAGAATATTTCTACTGGTGGGAGAGTGTAGTACCAGAGGGCATAACCTCAGAATAAAAGGATGTACCATTAGAAAGGAGATGAGGAGAAGTTTCTTTAGTTAGAGGGCGGTGAATCTGTGCAATTCATTGCCGCCGATGGCTGTGGAGGCTATCTTTGAGTATTTTTAAGGTGGAGAATAACAGATACATAATTGGTAAGGGTTATGGGGAGAAGGCAGGAGAATTGGGTTGAGAGGGAAAGATAGATCAGCCATGTTTCAATGGTGGAGTAGTCTCAATTGCTGAATGGCCTGTATCTGCTCCTAGACCTATGAACATGAAGTTGTTCCCAATAAAGTAATGAGCAAATGCTACTATATTAAAATTTGCTTCCATTTATTGGATTTTTTGTTTCCTAAACAAAAGCAGAGAATGTTATTAACAGTCATAAAATTACTTGTGGATGGAGTTCCCCCAGACAAGTGTTTTTGAATTTGGTTCAAGCTCTCACATGTGGACAGTTGTATGTTCTCATATGTTCCCTCATTCTCACAGGTAAAGTGACATTAGTCAAGTCTTGTATCTGTATCCATCATGTAATCAATCATGTATCTGCCAATGTTGTCAAGCTGGAGAGGGTACAGAGATTTACAAGGATGTTGCCACGTCTAGAGGGTCTGAGCTATAGGGAGAGGTTGAGCAGGCATGGACGTTATTCGTTGGAGGATGAGGGATGATCTTATTAAGGTGTATAAAATCATGAGAGGAATAGATCGGGTAGATGCACAGAGTCTCTTGCCCAGAGTAGGTGAATCGAGGACCAGAGGACATAGGTTTAAGGTGAAAGGGGAAAAGATTTAATAGGAATCTGAGGGTTAACCTTTTCCACAAAAAAAGGAGAGGTGGGCATATGGAACAAGCTGCCAGAGGAGGTAGTTGAGACTGGGACTATCCCAACATTTAACAAACAGTTAGACAGGTACATGGATAGGACAGGTTTGGAGGGATATGGACCAATTCTGGGCAGGTGGGACAAGTGTAGCTGGGACATGTTGGCCGAAAGGGCCTGTTTCCACATTGTATCACTCTATGACTATTCTGCTCAGTTAATATTTGACCATTTTGGCTACTTTGTTTTTTCATTTCATGAATGAACCAGATGTCCATGACATCTGGCTTGGACCAAATGTTTTATAAGATGCCGTGCGTTGTTACATTGTACAATAAACAGTTTATTATCTTGCATTTGATTACGAGTGGCTTTAGAACAGTTTTGAAATGGCAAACAAAATGCATTTACTTTTAGCAAATGGATTTCCAAAGATCCTGTTGTGATGTAACTTATTCTTGCTCTAATAAAGACATTAAGTTGGCTTAAGGAGTATGGGAAGTTTATCCTTTACCCCATCCTTACACTGTTTTGATGCAATTAATAATTGAGCTTGCACAGAGTGCTTTTCATTGCTGCCGTTGCACATTAAGCATGTTCTCTGAATTGGCCGTCGTGCAGGTTACCGCTTGCGCCAAGTGCCATACATTTGTCTTGATATTTATTACGTCATTTTCCTGCATGAATTTAGTTAATTGCTTTTGTCAGAGTGTAATCTTGGCATTGTTTGCATAGTTTGTGTTTGCAGGTTTTGTGGGCAATTGAGAAATTAAAACCGTTGCATTCACATTAACTATGCATGAATTGACAATTAGTATGTTAATTGAGGATAGTTTAAAAACATCAAACCTATATTTCAACCTGTAAAACAAAATTATGCAAATTGTGCCTTTTCTACACTTGCATTAATGAATAAGTAAAAACAATATTTATTGATAAAACTGTTGCATTGAAGGTTTAATCTAAGTTGGCTTCATTGTGAAGAAATACTCTGCTCTTTTACAGTCATCTTTTTCTAACTGTTTCATGCTGTTGATTACAGGGTACTTCGGGACCTGATCCTACAACTGTTTATGTGGATATGAGAGCACTGAGGCACGACAGGTAACTGAAGCAATCGTAACCACATATTTTCATGGGGCATTAACTTTTTCCCACAGGTACGCAATAGCATTGGACAGGCCTGCAGTATGTATGCTCATATCCAGCTGCCAGGAGAAAGTTGTACAGACATGTTAAGGCAGCTGAGTGTTACGTCAATTCCAAAATGACATAACCAGCACAGTGTAACACTGCAAAGTAAATTAATTTAAGGTGGACATTTTATCATCTATGTCCGCCTACATACTTGCATGGGAATTTAAAGATATGACATTTTTTTCTGTAAAACATTGGCGAATGGGTAGTCGCTTGCTTCTCCGGCTGGGTAACGGATGCTATGATATTGTCGGCTCTGTTGCAATGCTCTGTGTATTTGTGCTTTTCTTTATTGAAGTGTGCAAGAGGTGAAATGGAATTGTGATGAAGGGAACTTTAGTGGGGTAGAGATTCCAAAGCCGATTTTCCTGAAGCTGGTGGTCTGGCACCTCCATCAAAATTACCAGGGCGCACTCGATCATTTAGTTGAACAATGCAGGCAGGAAAAATGCAACCATTATTATAAGGTAGCATGGCACTTGAAAATTGCAATAGGATTTGGCAAGAATCAATATGAATTTATGAAAGGGAGATTACAATGTTAGCTTTTTTCAGATTTAGATAGAGTAAACCAGTAGATGTACTGTATTTAGACTAAGAATGCCTTTGTTAAGGAGTGCAGGAAGGAAATGCAGATGCTGGTTTACATGGAAGATAGACACAAAATGCTGGAGTAACTCAGTGGGACAGGCAGCATCTCTGGATTGAAGGAATAGATGACATTTCGGGTCGAGACCCTTCTTCAGACTGAGAGTCAGGCCATGTCTGAGATAATGAGGGAGAAAAAAACCATGTAAAAATGGGGAATAATTTGGAGTATGGATTGTTTAAAGAACAGAAAATGGAATAGGGGGGTTGCACGTAAGGTCACTGCGTCATAGGGCTTAACGCACGGAGCCACTCAATCCTTCTGGAGGACATCCGTATATGTTATTAATGCAAGAAACGCGTACTTTCCTACCTGTTAAAAACCGCCAAAATGTTGAATTTTTGCGCTGAAAAAAATTGTGGAAGTCGGGGTTGGTGTGAGAGACATGTACCCAACTTTAAAATTCCAAAAGTGAAGCGAAATTAAGGTAAAGAGAAGCGAGAGCTGAAGGGAGAACAGCAGCTAAAGTGCTTGGCGAACATATCGGAATTGAAAATATTGGGAATTATCGCGTTTGCTCTGCATTTCACCAACAGTAAGGCATTATTTGTGTTTTTTCTTGATTCCTTTGGTATCTAAAAAGTCTCAGAAGTGATAAATCTGGCTGTAAATTTTTCTTCAGATGCGTTTTCATTTTGTATGTAAAAACCCACTTGAGAACCATGGGCGATTAAAAAAAGTTACAGCCAGATTTATCACTTCTGAAACTTTTTAGATGCCAAAGGAATCAAGAAAAAACACAAATAATGCCTTAGTTGATGAAATGCAGTGAGCAAACGGCCAGTGTTCACCAAGCACTCTGGCTGTTGTTGTCCCTTCAGCTCTCACTTCTATCTACCATCATTTCTCCTCACTTTTGGAATTCTGAAGTAGGCTAAATGTCTCTCACGCTTATCCCGATTTCCATAATTATTTACAGCGCATAAATTGACAATTTTGGCGGGTTTTAACGGGCCCGCTATGCTGGAAACAATGGTAAGTGCCTACCTGCAGTTCATCGCGTGTACTCCACTTGGCGTGGCGTAACAACAGTACGGGTCATGGGTCGTGACCCGACTGCCGTGAAACCTCCCTATAGAAATAAATATGATTTGTTTTTGTGTTCGGGTACTGTAACAATTGGTCATGATTGATCTTTGATCATGATCGTGTTCATGATCTTTATCAATGATTTGAATAAGGGAACCATGCGTAATATCTTCAAGTTTGCTGACGATACAAAGCTGGGTGCACATGACGGCTGTGAAGAGGATGCAGAGAAGCTTCACAGGGATCTAGTGAGATCCCTGTGGACAGGCAAAAACATGGCAGATGGAATATAATGAGCATTCACGTTGGTAGAAACTGCAGAAAAATTAATTTTAATATTCAAAGGATCTGAGTGCCCTTGATAAACGATCATTAAAAGTTTTCAAGAAAGAACTGCAGATGCTGGTTAAAAGTTAACTTGCAGGTTCAGCAAGCAGTTGGGAAACTAAACAGAAGCTTGCCCTTCATTGTTGTGACGTGGGAAACTGAGTGGTCATCTTACCCCAATTACGAGAGATACCTGTAATATGGTATCTGGGTCGTCTCCCTACCTAAGGAAAGATATATTTGTGATAGAATGAGTGCAGCAAAAGTTCACAAAATTGATCCTTGGGAAAGGTTGATGTCCTATTAAATGATAGAACTGCACTCTTGAGTCTGAATGTATTATAAAGGTTTGTTTTTACTTCAAACAGATAACAACACAAAAGTTAGTAACACAGCAGTAAAATCTTTATTTCGCCCAGGTGGGTGTGGCAGTCAACTCTCACAGTATGTAAAATACAGACTATAGAGTCACTCTATCCCCACACACAGAGGTAATGTTCAATCAGATATATTTATACCCCAATAATCAGCAATTCAACAATTCTTTATCTTACAGAGCATTGTACAGCCTCTTGCCTGTTAGGATTGACAGGTTCTTCTGATAGAGGAAAGGTTAGCCCACATATGGTTATGCTGAAGGAGCTACTTTTTACAGATTCAAGCACTCTTGTTTTTTGACCTTGTTGATCTATTGTTTGTACATTGCAATCTGTAGAGTAGAGGGAAAGAAAAGTTGTTTGAACATTTTTCTGATTGTTTATATCATAGAACAAGAATATTGTGTTATTGTGCTGAAATCTCGCTTGGGTTATAGAAGAAAGGCAAAACATTTATGTTATTGTGCAGAACTCTCACTACTGTAGTAGGAGAAAGGTTAAGCATCCATTTTATTGCTTCTAAATCTACAGCTGAATCCATTTTGTAACTTTTAAATCTTTAAACTTTCTCAGTATGAGAGGGGAACTCATTGAAACCTAATGAGATTTGCCAGAGTAAATGTGGAGTTGATGTTTCCACAAGCCCGGGTTCTAAATAATGGGGTTACAATCTCAAAAAAAAGTGTTGGTTCCTCAGGACTGAAATGAGAAATAAAATGCTTCAGTCGGTGGAGTTCTGCAAACAGAAGAACTGTGGACACCCAGTCAGTTTATTCAATACAGAGAGGATATATGCAGTCTTTTACCCAAATAAGGGGAATCTAGAACCAGAACATATTCATTTAAGGTGAGTGGGGAAAGATTAAATAGAAAATAGAAACCCGAGGGGAATTTTTTTTTGGAACAAGCTGCCAGAGGAGGTACTGAGGCAGGTACTATCACCATGTTTAAAATATATTTGGACAGGTGCATGGATGGGATAGGTTTAGAAGGATATGGGCCAAATGCACACAGGTGGAACTAGTTTAGATAGGGCAGGTTGGTCGGCTTGGGCATATTGGGCCGAAAGGCCTGTTTCCGCACTATACAACTCTAAGACTCAAAGTGTCAATAGAAGCAATCGCCTGTCAAATCCAACTGAGGTGAAGTTAAAGAGACAAAGTTGTCTGAAAGGTTACATGGAAACAGTTTATTTTTCCACTATAAAACTGTTGTTTTTGTCTTTTTATAATCCAGCTTTTTTTCTGCTAGTCCATTTCTAAAGTAATCTTAAGTAGTTTTCTCATTCCCGATGAAAATCAGGATTTTGGTTGCAACCACTTAGACCCATGTAATGTAAATTGTGTTCCATAATTCATCGATCACATTATATCCAATTTAAATTATAGGAGGACACATTATAGCAGC
The DNA here is from genome assembly GCF_010909765.2 of Amblyraja radiata. Taxonomy (NCBI): domain Eukaryota; kingdom Metazoa; phylum Chordata; class Chondrichthyes; order Rajiformes; family Rajidae; genus Amblyraja; species Amblyraja radiata. The sequence goes on along the minus strand of NC_045957.1, from coordinate 33,876,250 downwards.
GATAATTGCTCGTTTCTAAGCTTCCCACCCCAGTTTAGTTTCAGTAAAACACTGAATCAAGCACGAATCAATTAAACTTTATTTTACCAAAAGCGAGTCACAGATCACACACTGTACCTATCCCCACTGCAGGTTCGATCCTGTGTCTATCTGTTAAAGCCCCCTAGGCCTCGCACGGACAGAGGCACTCCAGAAGGGTTCACAGTCTCGAGCGTTCCTCTAGAAGATCGACCCTGAGCCTCGTGACCACGGACTTTTATATGCCCTGCGTACTCGAGGGCTGAACCACACAGGTGTGGTCTCTTAATCACCCAATTACAAATATCGATTAACCCCATACATAACAGGCATTCCCCAAACCCAATAATACAACAGTTCAATACATTGTATTCACAACGGACTTCGAGATGAAGTCAACTTGGAAACATTTACCCTGATTAACAGAACTCTCAGACAAGGCTTAGCACCCCATCCATAAACATTAGGCAGAGTCAGACTCTGCAAAATTATTTACAAGCTATTTACAAAGCCCTGGTCTGGTTTGCAGCCACCCAATCCATTCCATGCATTTAGTACCTGATTGACAGGGCTTGCAAGGCTTCCCATTCTTTGCTTGTGAATTGTAACTAAGTTCCAGACTCCCTGGCACCTCTCTCAGCCTGTCCCAGCTCTGTAGAGAGCAATCCCAATTTGACCAAATCTCCCAGCAAACTCTGAAACTTAACCCCATTTTAGAATAGAATATAGAATAGTTTCTTTATTGTCATTGTAACATGAACCATGTACAACGAAATTGTAAAATGTCAGCCAGTCAGTGCACCATTCAAACATTTCTAAAAAGCTAACGATACATACAAGGTAAAATATAAAAAAAAAGATAAACAACTAAAATAAATATCATAAAAATAGCACGCATAAACACCCAGCCCTACATCCTTCTGTCGATTTCACAGTCTTTTGAAGTCCTGACTGGTCCAATTTAGCCAGGATTAACAGCAGAATTACCTGTATTACAAATCTGATTAGTCACAAGTTATGGATTACATACTGTTCATAAAATGCTTTTAGAGTGTTACTTATAAAACTTTATCAGGTTACCACTCTTCGATACATTAAGGAGGGTTTCATCACACACATAGCCTCAGAATCAGATGTTCCTTTAGGAAGGAGAGGAGGAGGAATTTCTTTAGTCAGAGGGTGGTGAATCTGTGGAATTTGTGGCCACAGAAGGTTGTGGAGGCCAAGTCAGAGGATATATTGAAGGCAGAGATAGATGGATTATTGATTAGTACGGGGGTCAAGGATTCAGGGGAGAAGGCAGGAGAATGGGGTTAGCAGAGAAAGATAGATTAGCCATGGTTGAATGGTGGAAAAGACTTGATGGGCCGAATGGCCTCATTCTGCTCCTATCACATGAGTGTATGACTGCTTGGCTGCCACTGGTTCATGGACGGTTTTGCAGTTCATTACACAAACAGTATGAGTAATCATTTGAACCCACAAATCACAAATCAGAAAAATATCCTTTAGAACACTATTTTTGGCCGGATAGCCAATTGTGCCAGAATTGACAACACTGTTTATTTGCAAAGGGTCACCTTAAGAAGCTGTCACTAGTGATGCCTATTTGTAATAAGCATTTTTGACAGGAAAGGTCTGCCAGAAAATATTATTCATTATGGGACGGTTGGATGCTCCTGTCATTAGAAACCACAACCAATGCCCTCGCTTGGAATGCAACATCTTTGTTCTTGTATTTCATTATTGATTTGGGAGATTAATAAAAACAGCACAGTTTGGTTGAAATAGCTTACAGTACAGAATATGGTCCACCGATTAGATTAGCATTGATTCAATGACAAGTAGACTATTAGGAGAGGACAGGTGAAATGAGCTAAAGCAATCATTTGAAATTTGGTTAAAATTGAGGTCTTCAATATGTACAGCAGAGGAATCAGTGCGAAATTCAATAATGTATTAACTTCGAAAACAATTTATTTACTCCCTTAGTCTGGATAAAGGATGAAAATGCTGGAAACACTCATTAGTTTAGTTTACAGTTACAGCATGGAAACAGGCCCTTTGGCCCACCGAGTCCATGCTGACCATTGATCACCCGTTCACACTAGTTCTGTGTTATCCCCTCCCTCCACATTAGGGGTAATTTACAGAGACCAATTTACCTACAAACCCACCTGTCTTTGGGACACGGGAAGAAACTGGAGCGCCGGGGGAACTGCAGGCGGTCACAGGGAGAATGTGCAAACTCCACACCGACAGCATCAAACCCGAGTCTCTGGCGCTGTGAGGCAGCAACTACAGCTGACCACTGTGCTGCCCTGAATTAGATGGGGTGGGGCATTGGCAGAAAGATAAACAATGTTAATATTCAGCTCCATGACCCTTTGTCGGAACTGAACTTTCCGTTTTAATTTCAAATTCCCAGCATTTGAAGTTTTTCTTGCATTTTGGCTTATTAATAAATTGTTTCCGGAGGTGAGGTATTTTGACACTAAAAGTAGGTGGTGTCATAGATAGTGAACATGGTTATCAAGAATGACAAGGGGATATTGACAAGGGGATATAAGCTGGGCAAGTGAGTTAGTGGAATGGTGAATGGAGTTTCATTCAAATAAATGTGAGGTGTTGCATTTTGAGAACACTATTTATATCATGTGGACTGAGTTAGTTATAATGTGATTTTGATCAGGAACTGGAGAACCACTGAAAAATTACTTTGGAAATTGACAAGCTGAGAAAAAGCTGTCTTGGGATAAGAAAGTCTTGAGAAAAAACCTGTTTATGAGTAATTTCCCTGCAGTAATGAGACACTATTAGAGTGGCACGGTGACAGAGCGGTAGAGATACTGCCTTAAGGGCCTGTCCCACTTTCACGACCTAATTCACGACCTCTGCCGAGTTTGCCCTTGACTCGTACTCGCAGTATGGTCGTCACAAGGTCGTAGGAGGTCGTAGCAGGTCATGATGCTAGTCGTAGGTACTCGTGGCATCAAGTAGGTTGGGCCGTTTTTCTAGCCTGATGAAAAATGTCCACGAGTAAAAAAGGTCGTGAATTAGATCGTGAAAGTGGGACAGGCCCTTAACTGCGCCAGAGACCCGTGTTTAGAAGTTACCTAAAATTGGATAAATCAATGTTCATACCATTGGATTGTAAGCTTATATAAATCATTGACATATTCTAGACATGAAATAGGTAATGTCAAATGAATGCTGGCCCTTATATATCGAGGATTACAAAGGGGTTGAGCAGGCAAATCAAAGACCTCATCCAGACGATTCCAAGCAGGTTTGGGCTCCACATTTTGGGAAAGATTACACTCACTTTGGAGAGCATATACCATATATTTACCTGGTGACCATTGTGCAAATACCAACATCATCCTCTCTTCTTGCATGTATATTCTCATTACTAGTTGGTAGCAATGACTTGGTAAGATTTGAGGTATTAATGTTTCATATTCAGTCTTCAGCTACAGGCACCTACAATGCTGTTGTGATGGCTGTTTCAATACCTTGTGCTATTTCTCTTGGCACTGCAGCGAATTGTTTTCCACCATTTCCCTTTTATCCCCCCTCTCCCTCCCCTACCCCCTGTCCCCTTCCACCTCTATCCCTCCCTCGTACTTTACCTTTCACTCCTCTTCTCTCCACTGCTACCCTTTTGTCTCCTTTGTTTCTTGCTCCACCCATCTTCCAATCGAACCCAGCTTATCTGTATTCACATCACTTGCCAGGCTTTGTCCCTCACCCACCTCACTTTTTTAGCTTTCTCCCCCCACCAACTAGCATCAGTCTAGAGGGTCCCAACCCGGTACGTCACCTGTCCATTCTCTCCACGGATGCTGCCTGACCCACTGAATTCCTCCAGCACTTTGTGTTTTTTAATTGCTAGTTCTCTCAGCGGTAGTCCACATTTGCTATAACACAAATGAGGATTCCAGGAAATGTAAATGTAAAGTATTTGAAACTGTTCAAGCCAAAAATAAAACAAATCTCTTTGTGAACCGCAGTTCCTGTCAACTTGCCAGTGGTTGACAGAAATTATCCTTCATGTGTATCAATTTTTATCTGCAAACCTTATGACCGACTGACATTTAATAGCCTGCAGTAACCAAGCAGCCAAACGTTTTATATTACCTTTCCAAGTCGGCACTTTTTATAATGTGCTTGATATCACTAGAATCAGCATCAGACATGACATTTTTTAATCTCAATAAACATCATTGGTCTAAAGGGGGGAGTGTTCAGATTAAGCATAACTCCGTTCCCAGAGATGCATTTAGACATTTAGTACACCTACTGGTTGATGTATATTGCCATCTACCTAACGCCCTGCTAATTCATTCATTTGCCATCGACAATGGCTGCACTCATTTATAATAAAGCATGTCACAGTAGAGGGAAGGAGAAAACACAAAGCAAAGGTATTCAGAGTTAGTACAGAACAAGCCTGCTGTTCAACCTTAGACCAGCCATTGAAACCGCAGTTTGCAAGGAGTGATTAGGGTAAAGGTCGGAAAGAAAAGTTGTTCATTCCCAGGTTTATATTTATATAATTTCTCCTTGTCCTTTCACACTAGCCCATCTTTCATAAACAATTTTTTTTCCACATTATTGGTCAATCAGTTTCAGTTTAGTTTAGAGAAACTGCGTAGTAACACGCTCTTCATCGCACCGAGTCCGTGCCGACCATCGATCACCCTGTACTCTCCCACTTTTGCATCCTGCAAACCTGCAAGTCTTTGGAATGTGGGAGGACACCAGAGCAACTGGGAAAAACGTACACGTTCCCAGGGAGAACGTACAAACTCCTTACAGACAGCACCCGGATTCAGGAATGATCTGGGTCTCTGGCGCTGTGAGCAGTGGCGGACTGGGTCTCAAAATATTGGTTGCCAGGAGACAAAGGGGGCCCACTTCATCAGGGGCCCACTTGCCATCGGGCAAGCTGACACCCTGGCCAGTCCGCCACTGGCTGTGAGGCAGCAACTCTACTGCTGCAATACTGTGCCACCCTGGTGTGCCATTTTGCATGACATATTCAACTGGCTTTCCAGTAAACTTTCCCAACAATGTATTTATTTTTTGGTTTACTCGCATCTTTTACTGCTTAATTTATAAAAGCATTTCTGCAGTCTCTGTGCATGGGTGCAGTGAGCTATGAACGACCTGGTCTGTGAATCAGAGAGAGTTGGTAGTGGGTGCAGTGAATGAAGATGGATCCGGGCAGAGGGTGAAGTGACTTAACAAGGGACTCGAGCAATGTGTATAGTGAATCAACCCACTCGTGGACCATAGTGAAAATGCGAGGCATAATGAGCGTGTGCTTCATATGGTTGGAATTTTTCAAAGTAGTGATGTGTCTGAAACATTAGCTTGTTATAATGTTGGAAAAGCAGCTACCAATTGGAATAGGCAAACTCCCATAACTGTGAGAATAATGATCGGATAATATCTTTCAATGATGCATTTGAGGAAGAACATTAGCCCTTTAAACACGGACAGCTCCGGTGCTGCTTTTCAAAATGGTGCCACGAGTTGACTGTATAAACGAGGAACTGCAGCTGCTGGTTTACACAAAAAGAACACAAAGTGCTGGAGGTTTCCTTCTCCAGGGTCCCTATCCATGTTCTCCAGAGAGGCTGCCTGATCCGTTGAGTTACTCCAGCACTTTGTGTCCTTTCATGGAACCAGCATCTGCAGTTCCTCGTATCTACATTTTAACTGCAGATGCTGATTTACACAATGAAGACACAAAGTGTTGGAGTAACTCAGCCGGTCAGGCAGCATCTCTGGAGAACATGGTGGGTGATGTTTCAGGACTCTTCTTCAGACTATTTGAGGGTGGGGGGGGGGGGGGGGGGGGGGTGAGTTGATAGGCACCACTAGTTGGTTTTGGATTCTCTAGATAAAGCACATTGGATATGCCTTTTTAATGTGACCTTCCTGTTTAAGAGAGGGGGGTTAGCCTTTCATCGATAGATAGATAGATAGATCCTCTATTGTCATTCAGACCTTTTGGTCTGAACGAAATAGCAGGAAATAGGTTCAAAATTATTATTAAGGAACAGTAACAGGGCATTTGGAAAATAATAAGAGGATTGTGTAGGGTCAGCTCATATCTATGAAAGAGGCGTAATGTTTGACAAATCTCTGGGTTTTTTTAAGTAACCAGAAGAGTAGATAAGGGGAAATTCAATAAAAACTGTAGGTGCTAGAAATGTGAAATAAATACACAAAATAGTAGGAACTCTCATTGGGTCAGGCAGTTTGTGTTTCAGTTTTCAAGACCCTTGTCAGAACTTGATAAGTGGATTTTACTTGGACTTTTAGAAAATGTTCGAGAATGGTTTATGTGCATGTTATGCAGTGAACCGGCACCTAAAGATGGACAGATTTGGAGAGAAACAGCCTGTTTTAATATTGTTCTGTAGGTGGGGTGAGTGTCGTAGGACTCACCTTTCGAAAGGCGAAAGGGAATTAATTATAGTACTGTTTTTGATAAACTTTAACCAAACTATAGTTTGTTACTTTAGAGATCAATATCATCAAAAAAGCCCAGACAGACAAGTTGTTGGCAAAGTCAGTCCTCGAGGAACAAATCAATTAACTATAGTCTGGGAGGCAAGGTTTTAAATGATTTCTGCTGTTACATTGCATAGATCACTGAAAGACAAAGCACCGTCATTGATGTATATTCCTGTACAGAGTATCTGTGGAAATGGTATGTCTATTGATTAGCCTAATGCTTATTTGAGGGCCTACAATTGTATAGTACATTTAACAAGCAACAAAAAAAACATGCTTTGAAAATTATAACTTCAGATCCAAAGGGAATCGCATTTAAATTTTAGGCATGTATAGCACAAATGTGAATTGTAATTGAGTGCAAACATCTGCATTAAAAATAATGGGAAATCAAATGGTAACTGGTGAGGACTTACAAATTACTCCTCATAGTTGATAAATGAAGCTTCCATTATTATCAGAATATGGGATCTGGAAATTGTCAGGTTATAGATTATTATTGGCAGGTTGTGTAAAGAGTTATTGATTCTAAAATTGTTGGAAATTGTCAGTTAATCTTATAATAAAAAATATTATAAGAATAAACCGAAGGTCTTAAAGGGAGACTCCAGGGTTGAGCACAGCTTGGTTTATGTTTGGTTTAAAGATATAGCATGGAACCGGGACATTCAGCCCACCGAATCCACGACAACCATCGATCACCCATTCACATTAGTTCTATGTTATCCAACGTTGACACACAAAGGGCAATTTACAATTAGCCTAAAAACCCGCACGGCTTTGGGATGTGGGATGAATGTGGTGTACGAGGAGGAAACACACGTGGTCACAGGGAGAACTCCACATGCAAACTCCACACAGACAGCACCAGATGTCAGGATCGAACCAGGTCTCTGGCACTGTAAGGCAGCAGTTCTACCAGCTGCGCCACCCTGCTGCACAAAGTGACTGATGATATGTTTCTAAGCTGCCATTACTGCATTTTCCTTCCGTTAGTTGCTTTCGTTGCTCTTAATATTAAACAGCAGATTATATAAGCATATATTGAGAAAAACTTTTCAAAACTACTTTAGGATAATTTGTGGGAATTTAGTCTCTTGTACAACCTAGACAAGCTATTAGCAATGCCCACAAGACATGCCCTTTGTTGTTTACAGGGTCCGTTTAGTGGAAAGAGGATCTCCTCACAGTCTGCCTCTCATGGAGTCCGGAAAAGTGAGTAACTGATTCTGCTTTTGCAAAGGATTTAAAAAGAAGAAAATATTAAATTGAGTGTATGCTGTAATTTCCAGATTCTAAATGTTATGCTCATGCAAGTTGGAGTGTGTGTGTGCTGAAAGGGTTAAATTGAAAAGAAAGGAAACCTAAAACGATGGCGACTAATTCTGCATTAACTTCAGATAAACATGCACTACTGCATTACTATCTCATTTGGAGCACCGGCCAATTCCGTTCTAGAGATTTAATAACTGAGTTTAGTTCGTGAAGTTCGTTCTTGTCCGTGAGGACCTCAATGAAAAGCAGCAAAAACTGACGTCATGGGAGACTCGTGAAGTTGGCATTGCCTGTTCTGGGTCAGCTAAAGAGGAAAGTAGTGTATTTTGGCAGCTTCTTCCCTCGATGTTTCATGAAAACATGCTGGTTATTTATTCACGTCAATGATGAGCTTCCTTCATTGGAATTTCTCCACTGAGAGCAGTGCTGTCCTCTATTGAAGTGCTCACCATCCACAATCAAATGGACATAGGTGGGGTTGTGATGGTGTGTTCATCACAAAGGGGCAGAGAAGGCAATGATAGCCATTTCTGGAGCCCGATATCATGACTCCCGGCTGGTGACTCAGGCAAATGATCTGGACAGCTTTTTAAAATGTACTATTTTAGTGGGATGTGGCCATCCTTTGCTGAGGTCACATTTATCACCATCCATAACAGGTGGTAGTGGTTTTAGTTTAGTTTTTGAGATACAGTGCAGAAACTGGTCCTTCAGCCCACCAAGTGTGCAGCAACCAGAGATCACCCCGTACACTAGCACTATCCTACACACGAGGTACAATTTTACAATTACTGAAGGCAATTAACCTACAAGCCAGCACGTCTTTGGAGTGCGGGAGGAAACCGGAGCACCCGGAGAAAACCCACGTGGCCACAGGGCGATCGTGCAAACAGCACCCGTAGTCAGGATCGAACCTGGGCCACGGGTGTTGCAAGATAGCTACTCCTCTGCTGTGTCACTGTGCCACACACAACTGGTGGGCAACTTTCTTAAATCACTGCATCCCAAGTCTTGATGCATTTAAGTAAGGACTTTCAAGGTCAGCGAGGGACTGATGATATATTTCCAAGTCAGCAAGGGGTGCGACTCGGAGAGGAACCTGCAAGTGGTGGCGTTCCTCTGCGTCTCAAACTTTTGTCCTTCTTGGTGGCAGAGGTGTGACCATTGGAGTTACCTTGGTAAGTTTTGTGGAGGATGCAGCAGTGCAGCCATTGTACGCAGTGGCAGAGACAACATATTGGTTGATGCCCACTGGGAGACAGGATCCAAAAGATAGGAATTACACTCTCTTCCCTTGCCTATAAAATCCGTGCTTTATGTACAGCCTTTTAGTAATTATACAATGTCCCCAACTGCTCTCGATTGTTGAACAGATGAGAGTGATGAACAGGCTGGAGGTGATTACCTGTCTGATAGTTGGCACTGACTAATGTTATCTTTACTCTGCTTAATAAAGCACTATATTTTGACCTGGATGGTGCTGAGCTTCTTAAGGATTGTTGGAGTTACACTTGTCCAGAGAGACGGAGAGCATACTATCGATCTCCTGACTTGGGCCTTGTAGTTGCGATGGTTCTATGGTGCTTTATTGTCATGTGTGCACTGCACAGAGACATTCTTTTTGCATAGATCACACATGCACGAGTCACCATATTCTGGCACCATTTCCAAAAAGTCCAAAGTCTGGTTCATGCGCTCGATGTACTGTAGTGGCTCCCGATCCAGGTGAGCTCCAGGCTGCTGCAGGATCTTCCTCCGTTGCCCTTGAACTGGCATCCCTCTCCTCACCCGACCACCTCCATATCCCAGGGTCACTATAAAATCACGCCTCAGCTTCCTGCACTCCAAGGACTGAAGTCCTACCCTACCCAGCCTCTCCCTATATTCAGGCCCTCAAGTCCTGACAACATCCTCGTAAATCTTCCCTATATTTTTTTCTGATTCAGAATTGACTGCGTTTGACTCAAATGTTGCTTCTGGTTCAAAGAAGAAAAAGGCAACAAAGCCTTTGACTTTAAAGTAGGAGTTAGAGAAGTTATCCAAGGGTGGGCCAAAGCACTCCTGGCTCTGAGTAAAGGAGAAAAGGCCCTGCTACATTTTGGTTCCAATTTGAGTACAGGTGCACAACCTTTTATCCGAAAACCTTGAGATCAGACACTTTTCGTAATTCGGAATTTTTCGGCTTTCGGAATGGAAGATTTTTAGCGTAGATTTTAACGGCTGGCTCAGTGGTAGAGTGCTCGGCTCATATCCGCAAGGTCGCGAGTTTGCGCCTCGATCCCGGCAGTTACTCGATCGCGAGTTTGAGTCTACAATGTAGTTTTTCTTGCAGAATAGGAGAGAATAGGGAGGGTTAGGCTGGGATCATTCTCTGCGAGATGATCTTAGTGCGGGAGACAAGTGTAGGAGAGGTGTACTGACTGTGTGGGCAGAACTTTGGAAGTGATTGCCCACCATTCTCAAAAGCCGTTGTGTCTCCCTGTCCCTGGGATAGCAGGGGGCGATCAAACAGCACAATACCCCCCTCCCCCTCCAACTCCAGAGGAATCCGCTCCCCGATGGGCCGCTACGGCGACAAGTGGCAGTTTGCCCACAGCCCGAGCTGCGCCACCCCAAGAACAAGACGTACCTTGCAGGTGAGCAGGAGAGTGGGGTTGTTTGCAGTTGCAGAGGGAGGGGGCAAGGGTGGTACAGTTCCCAGTCTCAGCTCCTGTCCTGGGGGGTGGCCGGAGACGTCAGGACCAACAGGAACCCGCTCCCCGTTGTGCCGCTACAGCGACAAGTGGCAGTTCGCCCACAGCCCAAGCTGCGCCCCCTCATCCGTAACCCGGGTTCCTCTGGAGTTGGAACGGGGCTGGACTAGAGTTGCTGCTGGCTGTGAGTCTCTGGGATCTCCGTGCTTGCAGTCGGTGTCCCGTTGGTCCTGACGTCTCCGGCCACCCCCCTGGACAGGAGCTGAGACTGGGAACTGTACCGCCCTTGCCCCCTCCCTCTGCAACTGCAAACAACCCCACTCTCCTGCTCACCTGCAAGGGCGGTACAGTTCCCAGTCTCAGCTCCTGTACAGGGGGGTGGCCGGAGACATCACAGCCCGAGCTGCGCCCCCTCATCCGCAACCCCAAGAGCAAGACGTACCTTGCACACCATCAGCTTCTGTCCCTATGGAGAGCGTGTTCCTCTGGAGTTGGAACGGGGCTGGGCTGCTGCTGGCTGTGGGTCTCTGGGATCTCCGTGCTTGCAGTGGGCCTGGGGGTCGGTGTCCCGTTGGTCCTGACGTCTCCGGTGACTGGCACTGACCTGCTGGCATCGCCGACGTGAAGACAGTGTAAGCCCCCGCGCCGGTGCAATGAGCGGGGAGCTGGAGAGGGGAGGGAAGGGGTCACACACATGGCCGGGAAGCAGAGGGGTGTAGGTGGGGTGAAACTGAAGGGAGCGACAATCTGCTGCTGCCTGCCCGCTGAGTTAAAAAGTTCCCACGCAAGACTCACGATACACTGTATATCGTGAGTCTACCGTGGGAACTTTTTAACTCAGCGGGCAGGCAGCAGCAGATTGTCAATTATTAACCCTCCCGCGCAATATACCCTCACCTTCTCTTTTATGAATGGGGATTTAGTTCCCCTTTCTTCGAGGACCGACCGGAGGTTCCGCTGTCACATCTGCGGGCCGCCCTCGGTGAACGTCTTCATGGACCTTTCTTCAAGGACCGAAAAAATGTCCGCTATTCAGAGCTTTTCGTTATTTGGAATTTCGGATAAAAGGTTGTGCACCTGTATATGGTAAGGAAGGACACTCGGAGCCAAGATTCCAACAAATGCTAACTCATTTTGAAACTTGAGCTGCTAGACATTGAACTACAATATCTCAACTACAATACCTTCCAAGTTCATGTTTCAGAACTGCCCGATGTTGCTCAAAAAGATCTTCAATAAACAAAATAATTGAACAGCAAAATATGCATCTTGTGGACAAAATTGTGTACAGTGTTGTGTATGATTATATACCACACTATTGGTGAAGGGAAACTGGTCATCTATTTGGTTATTTTCAAATTATTCTACTGCAGACCATAGTGATGCTTATAACCAAATAAAAATGGCCAAAACAAAAGAAAAAGGCCGATGCCATGAAGTGGAAGGATAAAGCAGGTCAGGGAAGGTTCAGCCCTGGTGGCAATGTGTGTGCCTGAGGAAGAAAGGCCCTTGGATGAAGTGCAGTAGAAAATCAATTCTATTGCGAGAGGATTTGAGTTTAGGAGCAAGGAGCTCCTACTGCAGTTGAACAGGGCCCTGGTGAGACTGCACCCGGAGTATTGTGTGCAGTTTTGGTCTCCTAATTTGAGGAAGGACATTATTACCATTGAGGGAGTGCAGCGGGTTACCATTGAGGGAATTCACCAGGTTAATTCCCGGGATGGCAGGACTGACATATGATGAAAGAATGGTTCGACTGGGCTTGTATTCACTGGAATTTAGAAGGATGAGAGGGAATCTTATGGAAACATATAAAATTCAAAAGGATTGGACAGGCTAGATGCAAGAAAAATGTTCCCGATGTTGGGGGAGTCCAGTACCAGGGGTCACAGTCGAAAAATGGTAGGCCATTTAGGACTGAGATGAGATAAAACCTTTTCACCCAGAGTTGTGAATCTGTGGCATTCCCTGCCACAGAAGGCGGTGGAGGCCAATTCACTGGATGTTTTCAAGAGAGAGTTAGATTTAGCTCTTAGGACTAACGGAATCAAAGGGTATGGGGAAAAAGCAGGAAGTGGGTACTGATTTTGTGTGATCACCCATGATCATATTGAATGGCGGTGCTGGCTCAAAGGGCCGAATGACCTACTCCTGCACCTATTTTCTATGTTTCTACAAACAAAGGACAATGAACAAAACACAAAAGGTGAGATGTAGAGGAACTGAGAGATGTTGGAGTTCTCAAGGAGAACTCAATACACCCGAGAATAAATAAAAAGGTCAGAATATGCTATTTCCCTTGAAGCTAAAACATTGGTGTGAGTACAACCAATGACATCTTGTCTCAGGCTATATCAGTACTTAATCTTCAATACCTATTACTATTCTTCCCCATTGTAAAATAAATTATTTGTGCCGGTGAGGAGATTTTCTGTACAATCAAGCTGTGCATTTTTCCCCTGAACTAAACGATCAGCCAATTCCTCTGTTTATAGAGTATCATCTGTCACCAGGAGAAGGATATAAAGTAATGAAAAAAGTCCACAGTAGATTGTCAGGAATTGGGGGAGGCAAGGCATGGGTTGTGATTGCAGTAATGAATAGATTCTCGAGAATTCATATTTTTATTATTTTCATTTGAGATCACGAGGTTGAGAGACCTGCACTGGACCTTTATGGTTGCAATCATTAATTATCACTGGCTGTCAGGTTTTGAAAAGTGTGTTTTAGGAATTTACTGTGGTGGTAATGGTTAGTTGTGCAAGTTTGGTTCAGGAAGCTGTGCTCAGAATCAAGCATGTGACGTACAATGTTGCCCACTGTGAATATGTGCTTTCAGACAGAAAAATCGTGTGTTGTGCTGACTGGTCTTGTGTTTGTAAACTGTCTTACAGATACTACCTGGAGTGAGAATAATCATTGCCAACCCTGAAACAAAAGGACCGCTGGGGGATTCTCACCTTGGCGAGGTGAACTGTCCATCATTTTATTTCAATTGAACAGTTTTTTCATTGTGAATTCTAAGTCTGAAGAAAGGTTTCGAACCTGAAACGTCACCAATTCCTGTTCCCCAGAGATGCTGTCTGACCTGCTAAGTCTCTCCAGCATTTTGTGTCTATATTCAGTGTAAACCAGCATCTGCAGTTCCTTTAGTTTAGTTTAGAGATATAGCGCGGAAATGGGCCCTTCGGCCCATCGAGTGTGCCCCGCCCAGGGATCCCCGCACACTAACACTACCCTACACACACTAGGGATAATTTACAATTTGACCAAGCTAATTAACCTACAAACCTGTATGGCTTTGGATTGTGGGAGGAACGAAACTCCCGGGGAGAACCTACAAACTCCGAACAGACAGCACCCTGACCCACGTAGTCAGGATCAAACCCTGGGTCTTTGGCACTGTCCTTCCTACAGTTTTTTCTTTGTGATACGATAAATGTATATTATGATTTAATTATTGGGCTGTTTGCCATCACCTCATGCACCCGCTCTGAATGAGTTAACATTCAGCAAACTTCTGAGAAAGCAGGTTCAGCAGCTGTGAGGGATTAGCTGTGTTTTGGTGGATTTCATGTGTGTGACATCATGTTTTTCTCTGCTCTTGGCAATCAGTGTTTCAGGTCAGGCTAATATCAGCAGCAAGAATAGCTCACTTGTTCATTAGAGTTTGTTCATCTCGGCAGCACATTTTATTTAACGTTGTAATGCTATCTGGAGTCTTTTTTTGTATCGAGCTCAATTAATTTCACTTTTCGGTTCCATTGGTTCCCTCACTTACTGGCCTTTTGAATTCTCAAGATTGAGTTCGATTTTCTAATTTCACTTCTGCTTGCGGTCCTCAAAAGTATTCCGCTTATTTTAATTACTTTGGAATAACGAAAGGAAAGCTTCACTTCCAAAGCACCTGTCAATAGACAATAGACAACAGGTGCAGGAGTAGGCCTATCGAACCAGCACCGCCATTCAATGTGGTCATGGCTGATCATCCCCAATCAGTACCCCGTTCCTGCCTTCTCCCCATTCTCCCCATTTCGTGAACCACCATGGAGTTTACACCGATAGATCCCTGTTGTAAAGTGGCAATAGATTTGTGCCCAGCAAGTGAGCACTCATTATAATGTAAGCAAAATGTTCTGTTTTTGCTGTTTTGGCTTAGGTTTATTATTGTAAAATGTACTGAGGTACAGTGAAAAGCTTTATTTTGCATGCTATCCAAACAGATCGGATAATCACATAAATACAATCCAGTCAAACTCAAGTCCAATATACAGAATGCAGAATATAGCTCTCAGCATTGTAGTGCATGTAGACAAAGTCCAATGTCCACAATGGCGTACGGAAATGAATCGGACAGTACCCTAGATTATGGCAGGACTCTTCAGATGCCTGATAAGAGGGGAAGAAACTGTGTCCTGAGTCTGGTGGTGCACGCTTTCAAGTTTCTGTATTGTCCAGGAGATTGTCCTGCGATCATGCTGTGCTTGTGGAGAGGGCTGTGGATGTTTTTTAACCCAAAAGTGTGTGCAGTGAGGGCCTGCCTACCATCTCGTTCAAATTAGTGCATCTTCCCACCTTGTCCCGTTGTAGTGTCAGCTTCAGATGAAGTCTCTGGAGAAGGATTTGAACTAGAATGCCCCTTCCTCCCCCCCCCCCCCCCCACACACACCTGAACCCAAGGCAGTGTTAATAAAATTAATTCAGTCTCTAAATGAAGTACTCCCTTTATACTTGCACTAATTTCTGGTCTTCCTTCAGTTGGATTAACTGATATTTCTTGGATCTTTTTTGGTTCTTAGCATTTCTGTAAATAGGGATTTCTGTTTCAGTTTGGGGGTTAATGTCAGTGGACAAATGGACATTGTGTGATTGTGTCAAGGCATTGACCTCAAACATATAATAACAAAGTACATAGAACAGTGTATAGTACTTCATACAGGCCCTTCAGCCCACAATGCCTGTGGAGCACATGATGCCAAGTTAAACTAATCTCCTCTGATCAATATCCCTCCATATTCTGGTGCCTATCTAAAAGATTCTTAAATGTCACAATTGTACCTGCTTCACCCACCACCTGGTAACATGGAGCAGGCACCCACCATTCATCATGTAAAATACATGCCCCGGACATCTCCTTTAAACTCTCCCTCTCTGGCCTTTAGACTATGCTCTCTCGTATTTGACCCTTGGAAAAAGATTCCGACTGTTTACCCTATCTAAACCTTTCATAATTGTGTATACTTGTCAGGTTGCCCCCTCAGCCTTCGATACTCCAGAGAAAACAATCCAAGTCTTTACAGCTAATACCCTCTAATCCAAGCAGCATCCTAGTTAACCTCTCCTGGTCCTTCTCCAAGGTCTCCACATCCTCCCTGTGATGGGGAGACCAGAACGGCACAAAATATTATTTTCCTTGTGGTGGAATTTGTTGCACAATTTTATTTGAAGACCGAGGAAGTTTCCTTTTTAACAATCTCTATTTTTCTCCAATGTGCTTTCTTATTTTTCATCCTTTTATTTGTTTTAATTTCTCCCCGATGGTTCTTTCCACATTCTGTATTTTTTTAAGTATTAGTATGCGTGTTATTTATGATATTGAATGCATTATGGGGAGATTTTGCGACAGATTGCTAACGCAATATGTTGCTGGACTGAGACAAAGACAATGATTCACATCTGTTTCTCCCCATTGAACAGATTTGGGTTCACAGTGCTCATAATGCGAGTGGATATTTCACCGTTTATGGAGATGAATCACTTCAATCAGATCATTTTAACTCCCGCCTAAGCTTTGGAGATACACAAACAGTATGGGCTCGAACTGGTTACTTAGGATTTCTTAGACGGACGGATCTTACTGACGCCAGTGGAGGTAAGGGCTAGGAAGAACAACCTGATTTTAAGAGAAATTCTGCATTTTTTGTTTGTTATCTTATAGTCATATAGCACAGCAAGGGCCCTTTGGCCCATCTTGTCTATGCTAACCATTATGCCCATCTACCTGCACTACACCTGTCTTAAGTATTCAAGCAATTGTCATAAATGTATCTTAAATAGTCATTGCAGCTGACTTCACCAGAGATCCAGATAATGACCACTTTGTGTGTATAAAGAAACCATCCCCCTCAAATTTGCTATAAAACTCCATACTTTTTCCTCTTATATCCTATCTGTGCCTCATTTAATTTTCTGCACCTCTGCCAGGTCCAATCATCAGATTCATTCACCCTGGGGAATAGCCCAGCCTATCCAATCTCTCATCAGTAACACCTTCCAATCTCTCCCCCTAACTAGAGTCCTTCAACCCAGGCAACATCCTGGTGAATCTCCTCTGCACTCCCTCTAGCCTAACCACACCCTTCCTCTTGTGTAACAATCAGGACTGCATTCAATCATGAAGCCACATTTGTTTGTGGCTGGTTCAGTTACATTTATGACTAGTGATTCAAGGGGAGATTCTGGAAACAGGCTCTTCAGTCCGACTCAACCCATGCCGACCAAGTGTCTATCCATGCGAGTCCCATTTGCCTGCATTTGACCCTCATCCTTCCAAACCTTTCCTATCCATGTATCCGTTCAGATAACATTTAAACATTGTTATAGTACCTGCCTCAACCGCTTCCTCTGGCAGTTTATTGGTTGCCAGATTATCTATTTTTCCAGACCAACAGAGGTCACAGCCTCTGAGAGGGGTCCAACGGTACTGGGACAGTCTGCCTAGGCCACCGAGGGGCAGAGATACCAGCCTGCAATGTTGGCCACGGCTATAACAGATCTGCCAGCTTTGGCCGGGCCAGAGTTCCACAGCCCCGGCCGCCGGGGGCAAATTCGACCCGCCGATCGGCGTGGAAGTCCCGATGAGGTGGAGATTGGCCGCCTCACCCAGCTTAGCTGCCACATTTTCGGGGGGACTTCCAGGGGGTAATTCAAGTGTGCTCCCCTAATTTTGTCCGGATTAAAGTACGGCGTGGCCACCAGTTGCTGGAAAATAGGTGGTGGAACTGTAACACCTTCTGTGTGAAGGAAATGCATTTAAAACGTATTTCACTGTTCTTTATTCTTGCTATAGCTTTATTTTGGGCAACTGTAGAGATTTAATTCTCTGTGTACAAAACAAAGCTGCCATAATTATGTTTCAACATGGGTTTAATGTAGTCCATGATTTGTGTTTTGTTAGAACGCCACGATGCGTTGTATGTTGTGGGTGCTTTGGATGAAGCAATGGAATTGCGAGGAATGAGGTATCATCCCATTGACATTGAAACATCTGTGATTCGTTCTCACAAGAGTATCACTGAATGGTAGGTCTTTCTCAGTCTGGCAATTAGTTTCCGTGCCATGAAAATGTTAATTTTTCCTTTTTTCCCCCACACTAACTTATATAGTGCGGATTTCCTGAATTTGCACATGCACATAAATCCAAGTCTTCCTGATATCCAGAGGGTTATTAGGCAACGCAATTAGCCACTAGAGACTTGGTTGAGTCACTTAATAAAGAATTTGGTCAAATGGGGAAAGAGCAGATTAAATGAAATTTTGCAACAGAAATTAAAGCCCTGTCCCACGGTGCGAGTTCATTCAAGAGCTCTCCCGAGTTTAAAAAAAATCGGACTCATGGTAAGCACGGAGAATGAACGTAGCGGGTACGTCGGAGCTTGGGGACGTCACTTAGCAACTCGTAACGCTAACGGCAGGTACTCGGGAAGACTCGTGAAGATTTTTCAACATGTTGAAAAATGTCCACGAGAGCCCCGAGTACCGACTAGTGGCCATTACTGTAAATCTCCGAATTCGAATCAGGGCAAACTCGGGAGAACTCTTGGAATGAACTCGCACCGTGGGACAGGGCTATAAATTGGCAAATGTATAGAAATGTGATTGGGTGGGATGATTTCAGCAAACCAGGTTATGATCAGAATCAGAAGTGGGTGAAATGTAGGGAATTATTATAGTGCAGGTCACAGTGCAATTAAAGAAGAAATGCAGGTTCAGGTAATGTTAATCCCTGAAGAGAACTGCAGATGCTGCTTTACAAAAAGAGACAAAGTGCTTGAGTAACGCAGTGGGTCAGGAAGCATCACTGGAGATCATGGATATGTGTTGTGGAGGGGGGTCAGGATAAAGCCTGGCAAGTGATAGGTGGATACAGGTGAAGGGGGTTATTGATAGGCAGATGGCTGGACAAAGGCCAGAGACGATGACAAAAGGTGTGAGATAAAGATTGAAGAGTTGCAAGTTGTGAAATCCAGGAAAGAATGTAGATGGAAGGGGAGGAATAGATGCAATAGAATCCGGGAGTCATGGAGAGCGCGGTCCCTTCAGATGGCTGAAAAGGGTGGGGTTGGTGAAGATGTGACTGGTGGTGGGATCACGTTGGTGGTGGTGGAAATGTCGGAGAATGATGTGTTGGATGTGGAGACTGGTGAGGTGAAAGGACCAGGGGATCTCTATTCTATCTTGGGGGTGGGGAAGCGAGAACAATAAAATACTCAGAGGAGGTACAGCGCTCTCCATATGACAGCAGAGGGAACCAGATTTATTCACGAGGGCTTCTTGGATATCCTAGAACAGAAAGCCTCATCTTGGGAGCAGATGCAGCAGAGATAGAAACATTGAAGCATCTATGCAACAGGCAGGTTGGGAGGAGGTGTAGTCCAGATAACCCTGGGAGTTGGTGGCCTTGTAGTAGACACCAGTTGATAGTCTGTCCCCTATGATGGCGACAGAGAGTCAAAAAGAGAAGATAGATGTCAGGGCAGGATGGAAGTTTGTGGTAAAGTTAATTAAATCAATGAGTTCAGCACGGGTGCAGGAGGCAGCCCTGATGCAGCCATCAATGTAGCAGCGAAAGTTGGGGGATGGTGGCGGTGTACGTTTGAAACAAGGACTGTTCAACGTAACCAACAGAACAGCAGGAATAGCTGGGGCCCATGTGAGTGCCCTTTCCTCCCTGTGCCCAACCTGGACCTGCACCCATTTCTCCCCTCCTCCTTCCACCGACATTCCCTCTACGAGCTTCATTATTTGCAAATCTCTAATCCTTATCTCACATCTTTTGTCTTTTCATCTCTGGCCTCTATCCAACCATCCACCTAGCCAAAAAAATCTCACCTGTATCCACTTATCACTGGCCAGGTTTCATTTCTTTCAGTTTTCTCTCTCCCCCCTCCCCCACCTCAATCAGCCTCAAGAAGAGTTCCGACCCAAAACTTAATTTATTCCTTTTCTCCAGAGATGCAGCCTGACCCGCTGAGTTACTCCAGCATTTTGTACCTGTCTTCGGTATAAACTAGCATCTGCACATACATCACCTATCTGTGTTCTCGGGACATGGTGCCTGACCCGCTGAGTTACTCCAACACTTTGTGTCTTCGACAGTTCCTGGTGTAGTTCGATAATTAATACAAATCAAATAACTACTGAAAATATTCACTGAATCAAAGTGTTAACTTTTAAATAAAGCCTAGCATTACCATTTACTTATTTCTCTCTTTATCTTTTTCTTCAGTGCGGTGTTTACCTGGACTAATCTTTTGGTGGTGGTTGTGGAACTGGATGGATCAGAACAGGAGGCTTTGGACCTTGTTCCCCTGGTTACTAATGTGGTTCTGGAGGAACATTACCTGATTGTAGGAGTTGTAGTTGTGGTAGATGTCGGAGTGATCCCAATAAACTCTCGTGGAGAAAAGCAACGCATGCATCTAAGGGATGGATTTTTGGGAGACCAACTCGATCCGATCTATGTGGCCTACAACATGTAGCCTCTTGTTCAAGGCTTCCATTGACTATGTGTATGTACATATGTAAAAATTACTCTTTGGTGTTCACCACAAATGTGCAGAAACCGAAAGACAAATGGTTGCTCCAGAGGGGGACTTTCTGCACTTGCAAGCACTAGTGACTCGTCACAAAGATGTGAAACTATTCCTTTGTACCACAAAGACAATGATTAGTACACAGCCCTTTGAAGGTCAAAATCCCATCATGGAATCGATTTCTTGCTTGTTGGTTGATTAACTGCTTTTAAAGTAAGTGTACTATCTGCGCTCTGTATTTTTAAGTTATGTCAGCTGAAGTTGCTAAACGTTTTTTAATCTGCCCTCTAAGGGGGTGCTGTTTATGTATTCACATACTGTGGCAAAAAAAGCAAGTATTTTAGGTTGTCGATTCTTGAGATTTGGTCAAAATTCGTTCAAAAGTTGTAAACAAGAAACCTTCTACCTAGAAATGACTGACCGAAGATATTTTGTTCCTCCTTTTATTTTCTTGTAGGTCTGGTATTTGATATTAAGAGGTACAAGAGTAACATCTACCATGTCTGCACCTTTAGAGTTGCAACTAAGTTATGGGTTCCCTCTCAAAGCAGGGCTTGGGGAAAAACACGCAAGGACAATTAGGAGCTGTCTGCCACCTAACAATGGGGGTGTAGATTGCAGGTCCATCCAGTAATAGGGTTCAGATAAGTTTTCATGTGTGATGATTACCATTGTACTACAAAAAAAGGAGAAAAAACACTGAGTAACTTCATATTGTGTAATTATGTACAAAACAGTTTTAATTTATTTTGTTCTTTAGAAGTATATTAAGAGAGAGACATTTGAGAATGTTTTACTCTTTTAAATGTTTGCTATTAAAAGGCAAAGTGTTACATTTTATGTGGATAGCTTCACATCTGCACACTATATTCGAGGTAATTCATCAGATCTTTGGTTTTACCAATGGAAGAAATATTGAAAATGCAGTAATTCTTACTTGCATGGTGTCCCAGTTTTTTAAGATGAACGTAAGGTTGTGTTATTCACTCGGTCCACCTCAGAGGTGCAGTATCCTAGCACATGATGTGATGTACGCAAGCACCTTCCATCAGAAGATAAAAGTTTGTGAAAAGATCTGTGGACATCTTTATGCTTGTGAATTAACTGAAGTTTAAAGTGCACTAAAAATATTTTAAAAAATCAATAAAAAAATTGTATTGTGCCAGATTGGCTGGTGTTCATTAATAACTTTGTGTTCGCATGTGCACACATACACTGACTGTTGTTAGACTCTCCACATGTGGCAGGTTAAACAGAGCAGGTTGTGTGGTTTTCAGGATGTGCACATACTTTAACATCCCCATGTGCTTTAAACTCCAAACTGACAGCTATACTTTCAAACTTTTTACTTACTGCTGCTAATTGTATTTATGGTAAGACTTTTTCTTAACCTGTTTTGGGTTCTAAGAAAATTACAAAAATAACTAACTGCAAAAGAGCCATTTTTCCAGTAAACCTTTTTAATTATAGGTTAAGAAACTAATGTACAAGAAACAGTGTTAATTTTTTATAATCTTTTACAACAATATTTTGCAATGTGAGTTTTAATTTTTGCTCTAAAAGATGCAATATGCACACAAAATGGTGGCTGGTAACTTTTCCCTTACTCCATTTTGTGACAAGCCCATGTTCCATTGTTAGTCATTTGCCGTTTGTCAAGCTAAACATTCTCCCATGTGCTTCGAGACAGACCGGGTCTGGTCTACAGTAAATTTCTTAGAGCTCTTCAAATATTGCTGGTTTATGATTAATTGGTAAGAGATGCTAGATAAACAGAGAGAGAGATTGACAACAGTTAAAAAAATAATTCCAATTGTGTTTTGACAGCAGTACTGCAGAAACTTGACAGAAGATACACCTGTTTAGTAGCTGGCTCCCCGAGTTGCCTGATTGGATATGAAACACAGAATACTGCCTTAATTAGTGACCAAGCCCAAGGATATTGAATATCCTCTGGTGCATCAAAATGGTGTTTGCCATTTTTGAGGAAATAAAGAAGAATAAATAGTAGGGATGGTAATACTGCTCCCAGGTCCTGAGAACCAAATCCAACACATTGGGTAATATTGCCTTAGCAAGGTTTATCATATTTTTTATGCCAGGTCTGTTGCGTCCTGTGCTACCTGCCATTTGTAAAGAGAGTCTAACATTTACTATTTGTAGTAAAGTAGATTTCTTGTTTTGTTGTGAGAATGGAAGAAGCAACCATCCAGAGTCCTCACAGACTCAGCAATAAAGAAGGCTTGTCCCGTATTAGGAAAACTTACTATAGTTAAACCATGCATTAGAATGTATAAAAACTGTTTGTCTTGTGATCTAGTGCTTTGAAGTAAAAGAAAACCATGTAATCAAATGATGCACATGCACAAAATGGAAGGTACATGAAGAGCATATAATATCAAAAACAGGATCAGATTCCTCACGGTGCTTGTTATTATTATCCTGCTTGACACTTTACCCAAGGGAAGACTGTCCCTTTTATCAGTTGAATGTTAGCAGCGTTCAGTCATATAGTCCAGTGACTGGTAGAGAATGTTGTGTACTCAACCAATCACAATGGATTTTACTGTGCAAAGGACAGCAATCTTTCTTGTATGTTAAACCACCAGTACGCTTTGTACATCTGTGATAACGCCTGTTTTATATTCAAATGAATAAATAAAAGCTTTTATTTTTGTTGCTCTGAAAACAATTCATCTGTCTTCATTCAACAGACAACATTTCCTCATAATGGGCTTAATTAGCGCATACTCTTGTACCCTTCAATTTGCTTTCTCAAGATTAGAAACGATCCTTTGCCAGCAGAGTTCTTACTTATTTTTGGCTGAATGTAAGAGGAGAATTATTATATTTAGAAAATATGTACCACAAAATAAGAATTGGCACAATGTACTAATAGCCTGGTACAAGGGAAAATCTCAAATTGGTTCTAAAAACGAAATTATCCAATCTTCCAAACATTTATCCAAGCCACTATTATTTTTCTTCAGATTTTGTCTTTTGGCAGTTGATTTATATATAATGCAGTTAAAATTTCCTCTTGCAAGCCTATTTCTGTTCTGATTCAGGACTTTATGGCATTTGACCATTTATCAAAGTAATGTGTATATTATCATCAAATTTTGTTTTATGGGGACACTATCAAAAGGTCATATTAATGGAAATGGTTGTTGCACCATCTATCTATTCCTTTAAGAAGCTTAAATCTTGCTCCTAATATCTCCTTAGAGTTATCACCTTAAGAGAGCATAAGTTAATATATTTTTTCCTGGCTTGCACATTTTAAGACATTTATGAATCTCCTTGCCATTTACAGAACATATGATAATGGCTAAATATTCTTGCTGGAGGACAGTGAGAAAGATTGCTCATTATTCCAAAGTACAATCAAACCTACATCCTCTTCCAGACTTGCACAGACATCTGGTGTTTGCATCCTAGCCCTTCCATTGTGGATGCCAATGAATGAACCAGGGGAAGGGTCTGAGGAAGGAGTTCTCAGATCCGTTCTATGTTGCTCATTTGGTTTTATTCCTTTCCTCTGATCTTGTATCATTTCTGTTCGGTGCACATGTCACCCATTGTCCCATCTCTCTGGAATCCCTTTAATTCGTTTGAGCCAGGTTAAATATTAATAACATGTCCTTCTATAAATACGACTTTGTCCAGGGTGTAGGCAAACTTGTTTCCACTGCAAATGGCAGCTACCGTACAGACAGGTTCATTCAGATAAACTATCCTTCAATTCAGTTCATTTTGAATCTAAATCAGAGTCCTATGGTTTCCCGCATTGCCCCTGCAGCCATTAAATTTTAAAGTTTGTTATTAGGCTGGCTATCCCTGACACCATTTTGTAATGGTTCATTACTAATCATTAAAGGATCTTGCTACTAAACCTCTTACGTCCCTTTCTGAATTTAATCTGGTAAAGTGTTTTATTTGCTGCTTCATTTCCTATCATTGGCCATCAAATCTGATTCATATTTCAATACTTCATCCCTTCAACACACTGCAGAGAGAGATGATCCCATGAACACAGTTGTACTTCAGCATATTTGTTATTCTTTCAATAATTTACCTTTTATGATCTACACGTACACCAAAATGTGACTTTTTGCCTGAGTAGGTTACACTGAGTAATGGCAGAAGGGCCCCTTCACTCAAGAGGAATGATCCAGTTTGACTTTGACTATAAAGAGCAGCTTGCAATTCATATTATTTGAGCAAACACACGAATAGTTGAATTCTATTTCACAACCTGTCATTCATTTAATCAGCCAAGCTCCGGATGCTGGTCCACTAACGTAAACTCCATAGTGTTGTTTAAGTGTAAGCAACACTGAAGTGAAGTCAGTTTATTCTGCATTTGTAATGTAGATTTTAAAAACTGGAATTGTACAATTTTTGAAAAACAATGTTTTTTTCAATAAATAAAAGCGTTGTTGCAACATATTTGGGTTTTGTGCGTCTTTATCTTATAAAACGTTGCCCAACTTTCCTAGCACTGGTATTAACTCTTCATTAGCATGGATTAGTTTCCTCAAGCACCAATTCAGAACTAGCATTGCTCTGCTCATCAAAACCCATTCTTAGCCCATCCACTTGATCATTCATTCACTCACTGACTTCACTTCTGGATCACAAATCCATTCTTTACCTTAAACATGTCAGTGCCTTCCATGCTCAGGTGTTGCAAAACTACAAGACACATTAAGAATACATACTGTATAATTGGAAGCTTAGTGTGCTGGCTTTCATTGTCATTCATACCTAGAGTCATATAGGACTGAAACAGACCCTTCGACACAACTTGTCCATGCCAACTAAGATGCCCCATCTAAGCTAGTCCCATTTATCTGCGTTTGGCCCATATCCCTTTAAACCTTTCCAATCATGTACCTGTGTAAATGTGTTATAAATGTTGTCATTGTACATGGTTCAAATATTTCCTCTGGCAACTTGTTCCACATACCCACCACCCTCTGCGTGAAAAAGTTGCCCTGCAGCTTCCGATTATCTCTTGATTCTCCAAACCTGGGTAAAAGACTCTGTGCATTCACCCCATCTATTTCTCT
Organism: Amblyraja radiata; assembly: GCF_010909765.2. Classification (NCBI taxonomy): domain Eukaryota; kingdom Metazoa; phylum Chordata; class Chondrichthyes; order Rajiformes; family Rajidae; genus Amblyraja; species Amblyraja radiata. Next base: position 33,850,843 of record NC_045957.1, on the reverse strand, counting down.
CAAGCTGCACTTGATGTACTTAATGTGCCATTTCCACGCTTCCTGCTCATTTGCAAACATCATCTGCTCCAGCATCATTGCCTCTCATCAATCACCGCCAACTCCAGAAGTACCCATGGTCTGGTTGTCTATCTTTGTCCTGCTCCTTTGTGATATAAGTCACAGGCTCCTGCCTCCAATAAAAGTCTTCTCTTGTGTCTCCTCAAATCTTCATGCATATTTTTATAAACTTGATTGAATTTACTGGTCTTTTATCCCACACAATCCCAACTATCTTGCCCCATCCTACTGAGCACAGCAGAGAAGCAGCCCTTTGGCACAATACAATCCATGCTGACCAAGGCATTTCCGAAGCTAATCACACATGTTGGATTTGCCCACACAAAGAATAAGACCTTCATTTTTATGCACTCCCTATTTTGTTGTGGTGGTATTATCCTCCTTTTGTCGTGTTAAATTTGCCAGCTCACATCCCTGCTAACCCCTCAGCCCAAATGTCCTTCAGACATTGCAATTGCACCTGCCTACACCCCTTTCTCCAGTATCTTCCTCCATACACACACACTACCCTCTGTATGATAAAACCCATCCCTGCGGCCCCACTCAGATGTGCGGCACGGTGGTGCAGCGGTAGAGTTGCTGCCTTACAGCGCCAATGACCCGAGCTCGATCCTGACTATGGGTGCTGTCTGTACGGAGTTTGTATGTTCTCCCCATGACACCTGCGTGGGTTTTCTCCGGGTGCTCCGGTTTCCCACCACATTCCAAAGCCACACAGGTGTGTAGGTTAATTGGCTTCAGTAAAATTGTAAATTGTCCCTAGTGTGTAGGATAGTATCAGTGTGAGGGCATCACTGGTGGGCGCGGACACAGTTAGCCAAAGGGCCTGTTTCCGCACTGTATCTCTAAACTAAACTAAATCGCTCTGCTCCCACACCAAACCCATACCCTCTAGCTCTAGACTCTCCTCACCCTGGGAAAAAGACCACGATAATCCTCATGATTCCACACAGACCCACAAGGTTACCCCTCAGCCTCTTCAATCCAGGGAAAACCGCCTGAGCCCATGCAGCCTCTCCCCACAACCCATGCTTTCCAATACCACCAACACCCCATGAATCTCACCTGTGCCACCTCTAGCCCATTGCAACCTATCCACTGCATGGCGACTAGAACAGCACCCAACACTTCAGCTGTGGTCCTACTAACACATGCACAGCTACAATATGATGTTCCAACTCCAGCACACAATGGATGCACCATCCCCACCAGCATCTCAATGAACACTCAAACGGCAGTTCCTAACTCTGCAACCTCCACCACCTAGAACAAAGGAGGCAGATGCAAAGGAATATGATCACCTGCAAGTTCCTCCCGTGCCAGTTCCCCCTCTCCTTGGTCCTCCCCCCAACCATCGTGATGCAGTCCTAACTTGGACACACCATTGTCCCTTGCCCCTTGTTGGTGTCTCTAAATCCTGTTATCTTACTCAACAGCACTGAGGAAATGGCATTAGAATGAGCAAAACATTGATTTTTATGCACTCGCTGCCTAATTCTTTAGGAATTATCCGCCTTTTGCGTTAAATTTTCCATCTCCATTTCTTAAACAACAAGTTGGTATTGTTGTTGTACATTAGATTGCTTACTGTTAGCCCAATTTCAACTCGTTGCCTGGTGCTCTCATTTCAATGTATGTAATTCAGCACTAGACAAAACTGTGAACAAATACAGTTTCTACGTCGATCATCAAATGAAACATTAACTATTATTTGTTAGAAGAAAATTTATTACAATCACTGTAGAAACAAGGAACTGCGAATGCTGGTTTACACAAAAGGACACAAAGTGCTGGAGTAGCTCACCGGGTCAGGCAGTACCCCTGGAGAACATGGATAGGTGACGTTTCCGGCAGTCTGAAGGAAGGCCATGCCTTAAAACCTCACGTATCCATATACTCTAGAGATGTCGCCTGACCAGCTGAGTTGCTCCTGTATCTTTTTTTAGTTATAATCCCTATTTTGCAAATTGCCTGCATCTGTATTCTCTTTTTTTTTTACGGATGTAAATGTGAAGTGCGATGTTTTGGCTTGTAGCTGTGCCACAGTACAAAGGCAATTGTACACATAGCTGCTGTTGGTTGTTGCTGCACCTGATATATTAAGAATGCATGAAACAAACAGCTGGAGGAACTTCATTCCCCCAGCAGTTTGCTTTTTTTGCTCCAGATTAGTGGCTGCAGTCTCTTGTGTCTCTTTTCGGAATGGATGTTGTTCAATCAAGCTGAATATTTGGCAGGAACTCGAGATTGCAGGAACTGTTCTCGGCTTTCTGCTGTCAATGCCGGTAAATGCTGATGGAATCGAGGTTTATTATCATCAACTGTGAAACCTTTAACTTAATTTTGTATTTTTAAAATAAATTAGCATGATTGATTTTTTTCAAGTGATTGACAATGGTTGCAATTAACCTGTGGCTTTGGAATTTCGAAGCAGTTAAACAGAATGTCCTTCACTTGTGCATGTCTTTTTGTGTCAGCATTCTCAACATGTTCAGAATAAAGGCGATATACAGGGCAAGTATTTTTTTTTGTACAGAGGGCAGTGGGTGCCTGGAACATGCTGCCATGGGTGGTGGTTGAGGCAGATACGATAGAGGCATATGGATATGCTAGGAGTGGAGGGATATGGATTCAGTACAGACTGATGAGATTAGTTTATATTGGCATCATGTTAGGCACAGTTTTGGGGGCCAATGGCCTGTTTCTGTGCTGTACTCTTCTATGTTCTAATAATGAAAAAATAATCCCATTGCATCATATTATTAGGTTAAAGAATGACTAGTAAAATGAAGTTGGACACTAAATGCTTAAGTAACTCAGTAGGACAGGCAGCATCTCTGGAGAGAAGGAATGGGTGATGTAGGGGTGACCTGTACAAAAGGGACGGGTTACACCTTAACTGGAGGGGGACCGACGTTCTGGCAGGCAGGTTTGCTAGGGCAACACGTGTGGGTTTAAACTAAATAGTGGGGGGAGGGATTGACAAATTTGGAGTAAAAAGATGGAGTTGAAGGGGAAGTGAGTACAGGAAAAGTTACAAAAGACTCTCGAATTAGTGGGAAGGAAAGTTCGAGAAGGGATAAGAGAGTAAGGTCAGGGCCAATTGTGAGCGGTGCGAGAGGGGAGGTGAATATCGAGGTCAAAGTGTTGTATATGAATGCGCGAAGTATAAGAAATAAAGTGGATGAGCTTGTGGCTCAGTTAGAAATTGGCAAGTAAGATGTTGTGGGAATTAGAGACATGGCTGCAAGAGGGCCAGGGCTGGGAACTGAATATTCAAGGGTATACCTCCTATCGAAAATACAGACAGGTGGGCAGAGGAGGTGGGGTAGCTCTGTTGGTGAGGAATGAAATTCAGTACCTTGCAAGGGGTGACATTGAAACAGGAGATGTGGAGTTAGTATGGATAGAACTAAGGAATTGTAAGGGTAAAAAAACCCTAATGGGACTTATCTTCAGGCCCCCAAACAGTAGCTTGGATATAGGGTGCAAGTTGAATCAAGAGTTAAAATTGGCATGCAGTAAAGGTAATGCTACAGTTGTTATGGGAGATTTCAACATGCAGGTAGACTGGGAAAATCAGGTTGGTACTGGACCCCAAGAAAGGGAATTTGTGGAGTGCCTCTGTGATGGAATCTTAGAGCAGCTTGTATTGGAGCCTACCAGGGAGAAGGCAATTAAGGATTTAGTGTTATGTAATGAACCGGATTTGATAAAGGAACTTGAGGTTAAGGAGCCATTAGGAGGTAGTGACCATAATATGATCAAGTTTAATCTACAATTGGAGAGGGGGAAGTGTAAATCAGAGATGTCAGTGTTACAGTTGAATAAAGGGGACTATGGAGCCATGATGGAGGAACTGACTAAAGTTGACTGGAAAGATACACTAGCAGGGATGACAGTGAAACAACAATGGCAGGTATTTCTGGAAATAATACAGAAGGTGCAGGATCAGTTCATTCCAAAGAGGAAGAAAGATTCCAAGGGGAGTAAGTGGTGACTGTGGCTGACAAGGGACGTCAGGGACAGTATAAAAATAAAAGAGAAGTACAACGTAGCAAAGATGAGTGGGAAGCAAGAGAATTGGGTAACGTTTAAAGAACAACAGAAAGGCAATACGGGGAGAAAAGATGAGGCACGAAGACAATATGGGAAGAAAAGATGAGGTACGAAGGTAAGCTAGCCAAGAATATAAAGCAGGATGGTAAAAGCTTCTTTAGGTATGTGAAGAGGAAAACAATTAGTTAAGACCAAAGTTGGACCCTTGACGACTGAAAAAGGTGAATTTATTATGGGAAATAAGGAAATGGCAGATGAGTTGAACAGGTTCTTGGTTCTTGGTTTCTTGGTTCTCCAAAATATTCCAATTGGAATTTAAACTGGAGGCGGTGGAGGGAGTTTGGAGACAGGTACTTTGGATCTGTCTTCACTAAGGACGACACAAACAATCTTCCTGACATAGTAGTGGCCAGAGGATCTGAGGTGACAGAGGAACTGAAGGAAATCCACATTAGGCAGTAAATGGTGTTGGATAGACTGATGGGACTGAAGGCTGATAAATCCCCAGGGCCTGATGGTCTGCATCCCAGGGTACTTAAGGAAGTGGCTCTAGAAACCATGGATGCATTGGTGCTAATTTTCCAATGTTCTATAGACTCAGGATCAGTTCCTGTGGATTGGAGGATAGCTAATGTTATCCCACTTTTTAAGAAAGGCGGGAGAGAGAAAACAGGGAATTGTAGACCAGTTAGCCTGACATCGGTGGTTGGCAAAATGCTGGAGTCAATTATAAAAGATGAGATAGCCGAACATTTGGATAGCAGTAACAGGAACGGTCCGAGTCAGCATGGATTTACGAAGGGGAAATCATGCTTGACTAATCTTCTGGAATGTTTTGAAGATGTAACTATCTATAGATGTAACTAGGAAAATAGCAAGGGAGAGCCAGTGGATGTAGTGTACCTGGTCTTTCAGAAAGCATTTGATAAGGTCCCACATAGGCGATTAGTGGGCATAATTAGTGCACATGGTATTGGGGGTAGAGTGCTGACATGGATAGAGAAGTGGTTGGCAGACAGGAAACGAAGAGTAGGGATTAACGGGTCCCTTTCAGAATGGCAGGCAGTGACTAGTGGGGTACCGCAAAGCTCGGTGCTGGGACCGCAGCTATTTACAATATACATCAATGATTTAGATGAAGGGATTCAAAGTAACATTAGCAAATTTGCAGATAACACAAAGCTGGGTATCAGTGTGAACTGTGAGGAGGATGCTATGAGAATGCAGGGTGACTTGGACAGGTTGGATGAGTGGGCAGATGCATGGGGCAGATGCAGTTTAATGTGGATAAATGTGAGGTTATCCACTTTGGTAGCAAAAACAGGAAGGCAGATTATTATCTAAACGGTGTCAAGTTGGCAAAAGGGGAAGTACAACGGGATCTGGGGGTCCTTGTTCATCAGTGAATGAAAGTAAGCATGCAGGTACAGCAGGCAGTGAAGAAAGCAAATGGCATGTTGGCCTTTATAACAAGAGGAGTTGAGTATAGGAGCAAAGAGGTCCTTCTGCAGTTGTATAGGGCCCTAGTGAGACCACACCTGGAGAATTGTGTGCAGTTGAGGGAGTGCAGCGTAGGTTTATAAGGTTAGTTCCCGGGATGGCGGGACTCTCATGTGGTAAGAGAATGGAGTGGCTGGGCTTGTATACTCAGGAGATGAGAGGGGATCCTATTGAAAAATAAGATTATTAAGGGTTTGGACAGACTAGAGGCAATGAAACATGTTCTCGATGTTGGGGGAGTCCAGAACCTGGGGCCACAGTTTAAGAATAAGGGGTAAGCCATTTAGAACGGAGACGAGGAAACACTTTTTCTCACAGAGAGTTGTGAGTCTGTGGAATTGTCTGCCTCAGAGGGCGGTGGAGGCCGGTTCTCTGGATGCTTTCAAGAGAGAGCTAGATAGGGCTCTTAAAGATAGCGGAGTCAGTGGATATGGGTAGAAGGCAGGAACGGGGTACTGATTGCGGATGATCAGCCATGATCACATTGAATGGCGGTGCTGGCTCGAAGGGCCGGATGGCCTACTCCTGCACCTATTGTCTATTGTTTCGGGTCGAGACCCTTCTTCAGATTGACCATCACAAGGACACCATGAGGACTAGTAAAATGATCTGCCTATGATATTTGACTGATAGGTTGTACATTGTTAAAAAATATAAGTCTATTTAGTACTAGTTGAGGACATTCCAAAATACTAAGTATCTCTTTTCCACCTCTCACTTTCCCCAGGACAGGAAACAATAACCAATACTCAACTTATACAAGGATTCACCGCTTCCCCCCCACCCCATACCACCCACTTTGCCTCATCTACAATGTAGGTATGTTATATCAGTATCTCATACAAATCAGTAATATATATTGAGAATAGCTAGGTTTCAAGTGCTGATCCTTGCTGCATTCCACTGACACTCACATTTACTCTTACTCTGTGTTTACTGACGGTCAACCAATTCTTAATCCATGCCAGTTTATCAACACCATTCCAGAGGCTTTAATTTAAGCTGCAAGCCCTCCTCTCTTCCCCCAGTTCTGAGGGAGGAAGGATCCATGAATCAAAATGTTGACTGGCCTTTTCCCCCCCACAAATGCTGCTTGACTGGCTGAGTTCTTCCAGCATTTCCATTTTTACATCCCTAGCACAATTACTTTACTAATGCTGACTTTTGTGGCATTATTGTTAAATTGGTCTGGCCAACCTAGATGGAGATTAACAACACCCGTTACAGGTGCACCTTCCTTGCATGCACCTCTAACTTCCTGACTAATTCCAGTCCCTTTCGGTTCCACATCATGATTTTTCCAAGGCTTCCTCATCACATTGATCGCTTCTGTACTGACAATCCAAGCCCACTTCCTTCCTCTTTTTTACCCATCCTTCCATAAGATTGAACATCCTAAATGGCCAGTTCCTGTCTTTGGTTGCTGCTAGGGAGAAAACAATTCTAATCGACATTTGAAGGCAGCAACCGCTGATACAACCTAGAAATGGTCAGCTAGACATAGATCACAAGACCTACACCAACCCCAAACCAATTAGGAGCAGACGAGGGCATTCGATCCAATTTGTGATCCCAGCTACAAAGACAGATGTGTACAGCAATTCGTTCTTCCCACGCACAATTAAAGCATGGAATAATCTCCACCAAACTATAGTTACCCAATCAGATGCAACTAAATTTAAAGTAGCACTTTCTTCCCAATAACCCTTTCTGGCTTAATCCCTCCCTTCACCACCTCCAGTTTAGATTCCAGTTGGAATGTTTTGGAGGACCAAGTAACCAAGAACCAAGAATCCAACCTCCAAACTAACCTTCACAATGGTTGGTTTTGAAATCACCAGGATAGCTGCATAAACAAACAACACTGAAGAGAGCAGGCCACTTGTGGCTCACAGTGAGGGGCCACTAAAGAGATATGGTTTGGAAACCGACATGACCATAACACTTTCTCGCATACATCTACCAAACACGAGGGCAATAGAGCGATGTATATGACTTACAGCAAACCAGGTATCAAACAGTTTCAACAAAGATATTTTGCAACATTGGGACTGAGATCAAGGCAATAAGACTGACATCAACTTATAGCAAAAACTAGATGGAGGGTCAGCCTTCACAATGCTAATTTTGAGTGTCTGCGGTTCTTATAGACCATCCAAATTAAGGACTTTATCCTCACATAGGTGTTTCATGATCTTGCTAAGGTGTGCTCGCACTGTAAAGGTGCAACTCAGCAACACTGAGGGAATGGCACCACAGGGATCACTGTGGCTCTTCACCAGCTTTTCAAGGGCATTTAAGGTTGGGTAATTAATGTTGGATTTGTCCACAAACAAAATAAGACGTTAAATTGCATGCACTTACCACTTTGTTCTAGAGGAGTTACCCTCGCTTTGTTGTGTTAAATTTGCCGTTTTTGTTCCTTAAACAGACAGGAAATGGATTTTGCTGTATGTTAGATTACTTTCTATTAGCCCAATTACAACCCATTACATGATACTCTAATTCCATTGTCTTTAACGCAGTATTAGATAAAAATGTGTTCAAATACAGTTTCCTCATCAATAAGGACTTTATCCCAACAAAGATGTTTCATGGTCTTGTTCGTTAAGGCATGCTCCCACTGTAAATAAGCAGCCCTGTGGAACTATTTGACTGCACTTAAAATACTGAAGTAAAATTTGCAATTCTAACTATAGAAATTGTATTCAACCACCTGCTGTTTTCTTTGTTTAGATGATAAAAACTCAATTTGACAGATTCTATCGAAAGATTCTCACAGGAGGTTTTACCAAGAGTCTGAATGTCTACTTGTGTTGAATAATGGCCCATTACAGTCATACTATGTCTACGTGACAACAATATCGCAGCTACAGTACCCTCCATAATGTTTGGGACAAAGACCCATCATTTATTTATTTGCCTCTGTTCTCCACAATTTGACATTTGTAAAAGAAAAAATCACATATGTTTAAAGTGCACATTGTCAGATTTTAACAAAGGCCATTTTTATACATTTTGGTTTCACCATGTAGAAATTACAGCAGCGTTTATACATAGTCCCCAGATTTCAGGGCACCATAATGTTTGGACACAGCAATGTAATGTAAATGAAAGAAGTCATGCTTAGTATTTTGTTGCATATTCTGTGCATGCTTGAAGTCTGAGATTCATAGACATTACCAGTTGCTGGGATGTCTTCTCTGGTGACGTTCTGCCAGGCCTGTATTGCAGCCATCTTTAGCTTATGCTTGTTTTGGGGGCTAGTCCCCTTCAATTTTCTCTTTAACATTATAAAAGGCATGCTCAATTTGGTTCAGATTAGGCGATTGGACATTCAAGAATTGACCATTTTTTATCTTTGAAAAACTCTTTTGTTGCTTTAGCAGTATGTTTGGGATCATTGTCTTGCTGTAGAATGAACCGCCGGCCAATGAGTTTTGAGACATTTGTTTGAACTTGAGCAGATAGGATGTGTCTATACACTTCAGAATTCATTAAGCTACTACCATCAGTAGTTGTGTCATAAATGAAGATAAGTGAGCCAGTACCCTCAGCAGCCATACTGTAAATCTGAGGAAAGACATTCTTGCCATAGAGGGAGTACAGAGAAGGTTCACCAGACTGATTCCTGGGATGTCAGGACTTTCATATGAAGAAAGACTGGATAGACTCGGTTTGTACTCGCTAGAATTTAGGAGATTGAGGGGGGATCTTATAGAAACTTACAAAATTCTTAAGGGATTGGACAGGCTAGATGCAGGAAGATTGTTCCCGATGTTGGGGAAGTCCAGAACAAGGGGTCACAGTTTAAGGATAAGGGAGAAATCTTTTAGGACTGAGATGAGGAAAATAAAATCTGACAATGTGCACTTTAACCACATGTGATTTATTTTTAATCACAAATCTCAAATTGTGGAGTACAGAGGCAAATAAATAAATGATGGGTCTTTGTCCCAAACATTATGGAGGGCACTGTATATATATCTATTTGGATCATACAATTGTTTATTCTGTTGCATTATATATGGAACATAAAGCAGTACAGCACAACAGACCCTTCGGCCTACAATGTCCGTGCTGAACAGGATGCCAAGGCCAACTTCTAACCGAGTCTGAAGAAGAGTCCCAACCCGAAACAACCATTTTCCCCAGAGATGCTGCTTGACCCGCTGAGTTACTCAGGCATTGAATGCGGATCTTCGGTATAAATTAACATCAGCAGTTACTTTTTATTACTAACTATTACCTGCCTGCATATAATCCATATCCCATCCATTCCCTGATATCCATATGCTTATCCAAAATTCTCTCTAAATATGTGTAAGTCTGCTTGAACACCTCACTTCCAGAGTCAGAAGACCTTAGATTTGATCACCCTGCCTACCATTTAGGATCCGATCCAAATTTATTTTGCTTTCCTGGTTCAGTGTCTTGTAATGGAAGTGAAACTCCTTGGGCAATAAGATTCTCAAATTGCAAAAATATAAACGCTATAAGGCGACATTTTCCCTGTATTTTTATTACTTTTCATCTCATATTTCAAAATTGTTGTGCCCCTTGGAAATAATGCTTGGAATAGAGTTTCTTCAAGGGTGATTCTATTCCACTGTCTGGGGTCTGCTGGAGACAGAGATTTACCTCCAGTAAACTGTAGCACTGATGTGACTCTGACAGTTGTTGTCTAGATCACTACTGCCCTCAACTGTCAAGTCGTGGGTCTTTCCCAGACAGCAATGAAAGATTCAATTTTGAATGACAAGACATTTTGCCTCGTCTTGGTTTCAGTTGTGTCTAATATTGATTGCAATGATAAGTTTCACCTTATTCTATTATCACTGCACACTACCTGATTTTTCTCAGCTTTCAGTTCACTTGGTTTCTTTCACCTCTCTGGTTTTTGTTTTGTCACGGCAATAGCTTCCTTCAGTTCGTTGACCAGAAACCTGTAAAAGGATACATATTATTCAGCCAACCGTAAACAATTAAAATAACATAAAACTGGAGTACTGTATTTTTTAAATGGCGACAAACTGGGAAATATTCAAATGTTCACGTGTCCTTGTAATCCATGTAATGAGCAAGGAGTTAGGAAAGCATATCGTATGTTGGTCTTGAATACAAGGCGGCTTTGAGGTGATCTACTGCAATTAAATAGACGGAAGGAAGAAAAAACCTCGGCACTGAGAGATCTTGAGACTTCAGAATCCTCCAACCCAGTGATCAGAGTTCATTCAGAGATTTATATATTCCTGAATATTACAATAATTCCTGATTACAGTAGTAATTAAGGGATACACGGACAGCACAGGTGGTACAGAATAGTTTCAAATGCAAGTATCATAAAGTCGTGTGCTTTTATTTATTCAATAAAACTACATATAGAATCATAGACCTACACAGCAGGGAAAAAACCCTCTGGGCCAACTCATCCATGCCGACCAAGTTGCTTAACTGAGCATGTCCCACTTCCCTTGCCTGGCCCATATCCCTTCAAAACCTTCTCATCCACATCCGGTCTAGTAAATTGAAAGTTGTAATTGTACACATCTCTACCAACTTCTCTGGCAGCGTGTTTAACGCGGCCACCATGGTCTGTGATTAAAAAGTTCCCCCTCGGGTCTCTTAAATCTTCCCCCTCTCACCTTAAATTGGTCTTGCTATATTATTGTTGTGTGCACTAAGGTACAGTAAAAAGCTTTTGTTTGTGTGGTATCCAATTAAATCAGACTATACTATATGAGTGCAATCATACCATACACAAGTATAACAGGCAGTGCAAATGGAAAAATAGAGTGCAGAATAGTTTCATTGTGCAGAATAGTTTTACAGCATTGTAGCTTTACAGTTCTAGAGAAAAACATTATAGAAACATAGAAAATAGGTGCAGGAGTAGGCCATTTGGCCCTTCGAGCCTGCACCGCCATTCAATATGATCATGGCTGATCATCCAACTCAGTATCCCATCCCTGCCTTGTCTTCAATGCCTCTCATTTTAGACTCCCCTACCCAAAAGATAAGACTGTGGCTATTTGCCCAATTAATGCCCCCTCATGAGTTTATAAACAATAAGAAATTCTATCTACAATAAATTCGTAAACTTGCTGCTCTTGACAAGCTGATGGTCAGGATTATGTCAAACCAGGATTACTGCTAAGTTGATTCTTATTGTCACTTAAATGCCAAACAACTGCCTTAAAGAAGCTCCTAGTTTTTCCAGGGGGAGAAGGGATGAACAATAGATAAAAGTGGCCTATAGCTAGGGTACGGATTTCTTAAAAACATTTTAGGTTAATGATAACTACCAGACGTCAGGGATAGAACATTCCATCTCAGCAGGGTGCCAAAGTAAGTGTGAAAATGTTATCAATAATTTAGGCACTTTACATTGGTAAATGCGGTTTAGGTGCTGTCCAGCCATTGCTCTATACTAGGGAGTGTGGAACTCCCAAACCCAGAGTTTATTGCCATTCTCTTTAGGCTTTTCAATCGTAAATAAAAATAGAACAATGGGTATTTTACTCGGGTTTCATTATTGGTAACTAAAATACTGCAACTGCTGTGGAGCTGCTCGCTAATTTACATGTGAATGTTCAGTGACGACATCCCAGGGAAATAAAATGTTTAAGAAAGAACTGCTTGTCTACCTCCCAGGGAAATAAAATAACAAGCAAAGTTTAAAATAAAAGAGGTATATGTCTGGCAGAAAGTATCTTCAGTCTATAAGTGTTGCAGTTAACAAATCTAATGAGACTGTAAAACAGAACTTTGGACTTTAGAGGTACAGTGTGGAAACAGGCCCTTCAGGCCACCAAGTCCGTGCCGACCAATGATAACCCCGTAAACTAACACTATCCTACACACTACGGACAATTTACAATTTTACCAAACCAATTAACCTACAAACCTGTATGTCTTTGGAGTGTGGGAGGAAACTGGAGCACCCGGAGAAAACCCACACGGTAAGAGGGAGAACGTACAAACACTGTACAGACAGCACCTGTAGTCAAGATCAAACCCAGGTCTGTAAGGCAGCAGCTCTACCGCTGCACTACTGTGCTGCCCGAATGCTATGGGGACGGATACAGAAAATAAAATTGGAGAGTCTCAAAAGAAAAAGATAAAGCAGCTATGGTTGAATGTGAAGACAAAAATACTACATTGCATCTGACTTTGGAATGATGAATTCAGGATGGATCACTGAAGAATAAGTTACCAGCAACAGGTCTTACAATTAACATTCATGTACAATTCTATATCTGTAAGAGAATGTGTTGCAAAAATTGAAAAACTGCAAAACTTCAAATAGGTGTGTTAAAATATCCTAAAAATTTACAAATTTAAATTCAACAAATTTAGGTAGAATCTTTGATTGACAACCATTCTCGATGCTTAAGAACTTTAAAAAATAAACGTCAATGGAAACCTTTACTGCTAGACTGTCATAGGTTTCTAGAGCCATTGAGTGATACAGTGTGGAAAGAGGCCCTTCGGCCCAACCTGCCCAAGCTACATTAGTCCACCTGCCTGCATTTGGCCCATATCCCTCTAAACCTGGCCTATCCGTGTACTTGTCTGTTTCTTAAACGTTGCGATAGACCCTGCCTCAACAACCTCCTCTGGCAGCTCGTTCCATACACCCACCATCCTTTGTGTGAAAAAGTTACCACTTGGATTCCTATTAATTTTTTTCCCCTTCACCTTAAACCTATGTCCCCTAGTCCTTGATTCCCCAGCTCTGGGCAACTCTGTGCATCTACATGATCTATTCCCCTCATGATTTTATATACCTCCATAAGATCACCCCTCATCCTCCTGCGCTCCAAGGAATAGTCCTAGCCTCCACAAGCAATCCCTATAGCTCAGACCTTCAGGTCCTGACAACATCCTCGTAAATCTTCTCTGTACCCTTTCCAGTTTCACAAGATCTTTCCTATAACATGTTGCCAAGAACTGAACACAATACTCTAAGTGCGGCCTCACCAACGTCTCATATAACTGCAACATGACCTTTCAACTTCTATACTCAATACTCTGAATGATGGTCAATGTGCCAAAAGCCTACTGGCTTCCTGACTACTGGCAACTCCGTCTTCAAGGAACTATGTTCCTGCACTCCTAGATCCCTCTGCTCGACAACACTCCCCAGAGCCCTACCAATCACTGTGTAGGTCTTGCCCATGTTAGACTTTCCAAAATGCAACACCTCACATTTATTTATTTTGGTGGCTCTGACTTGCCAAATATTCAAAGCAATGAAAACATAAAAAAACGCTGGAAATACTGAGGAAATTGGGATATGTAGTGACAGAAAAAAGTTAATATTTCAAATCAAAAACCTGGTTCAGTTCTGAATAATTCTGATTCACTCTAACCAAATCTTTATTTAAAGTGGAAGCTACACAAAAAAGCTGGAGAAACTCAGCGGGTGCAGCAGCATCTATGGAGCGAAGGAAATAGTCAAAGTTTCGGGCCGAAACGTTGCCCATTTCCTTCGCTCCATAGATGCTGCTGCACCCGCTGAGTTTCTCCAGCTTTCTTGTGTACCTTCGATTTTCCAGCATCTGCAGTTCCTTCTTAAACACTTTATTTAAAGTGCATCAACTATATTCAATAGTTTGAAAAGCATTAGAAGGGTCACGAGTGTCCAGAGCCATAAATATCTATGTCTCTATGAAATTACAGGTTGTGGTCCAGAAGAAAATGCAACTTGCCTAAAAGTATTACAAATAGAATTCACGGTGTAGTATAAATGGACGAGTGAGGACGGGGGAACATTACAAAAAAAATGTAAAGAAGATTTTTTTTGCATTGGGTTGGCACAAATAAAACTAATTAACTCTGTTAATGTGCTGCTTTGAAATGCCACAGCAACTAAAATCTGCTTTGCAGAAATTCATGAAACAAATTAAAAATTTAGATGGTTAGATCTTCGCACCCGGCATTGAAAGATTTACAGGACAATATTTCTACTTGTATGGATTTAAATCATATATTTATAATGCACCTAAATAATTATTAACTGAAGTAGACCCACCTCTCCAGATGGGAAGACGACATTGCATCAGTCCTTGCCAATTATTTTTATTTTATATATTTATATATAAATAAACACCAAAAGTTAAACATTCAAAGTACATCTCTGAAATACATTTATTGCCCAATGTAAACACAGATGATTTAATATATTGCCAGTAAGAAAAACTTACAAAAAAGCCCAAAATTTGCCATGTCCTAATTGAACTGCCATGTGATGCCACACTAAAATGAATAAATGTGCAGAGTGGCTAAACCGTACATGATGGAGTTACAAATGACAACTATATTTAGCCATGAATTGATTTTAACGCATCTAAAACAATCCAGAGCAGGTAAATTTAGTGATAATTTAAAACAAAATCAGGCCACAGTCATGTTTAACAGAGTGTTTATACTACATAACTTGAAGGTGCAATGGTGTCACCAAGACATGAAAACAGAACAGTCAAAGTTACACGTGTCGTACTTTCATGCAGCTACTAGTAAAAGGTTTAAACAGCCTTTGGAATGATTCTATATTTAAATTATTTTCCATTTTCTGCAATACCACAAAACATTTACTTGTATATGTTTTGTACCAGACACTCAGCAAGGTACAGACCCACCACAATCACAATGCCTTTTATAAATGGACTGACATGCAGTTACGTAATTGTCTAAGGTGACAAGGACTGTAAGCAAACAGGCAGCAATAGCTAAATACGATCCAAAAATCTAATAGCTGCTGAGAAAACTAAGTGCTTCATTTTATTTTATACAATTTAACTGCAAGACAGACGGCCGCACAGATATTCAGTGAACACTGGTGCAGAAAGCAAAATTTACTGTAATCTTTCTGTTCATACCTACTGGTACATAAAGGTAGTATTTGGCAATTTTACATGCGTGTGGACTCTTTTGGGTTAGGAAATAAAAGAAATGTGCAAATTACAAAACCAGAACTAAATGTTCATTCCATCTCTAAGGTCCAGCTCATTAGAAATCCCATTTCCCTGCTTTAATACATGATCAACATTCATTTTTTTATTAATAAAAGTAGCATACGTAAGAAAAATATAAAAAAGCAGAGTTGGGAAATATTAACAGTTATTTTTTTTAAAGCAGGTTTATTACCTGCTATGTCAACCCTGTCCCGAAGTACTGATCACATGACCACTGATGTAAAAGAATTTAAAAACACACACAAAAAGGTATCTGGTTACAATTGAAACAGGCCATCTTGGTTCGGCTCTCTGATTATAGTGGGTGGGGTGGGGGAAACTAAGCTTGTAGATTAAAATGCTGGTGCAAATGGAAAGCAAGATTCACAGAAACATGGTTCTGAAATAAAACCAGCACTGTCTGTGAAAAGGGAACTGTTTCTTAGTATGGCTCTTGAGGAAGGAAAACTTTCATCTTTTCCGACGACAGGTTCGTTTGTGCTCGGCATGCCAATGCTCCTGCTGACATTTGATTGAGCAGTAAGAGGTGTTCCAGCAGCAGTGGTACATGGCTTCTTCCTCACAGTTGTAGCACTAGAGGGAAGCAAAATAAAATATCACTTACAATGTATTCCCAACACCAGATTTTCAGATGAAAAATAGTTACAAGAAATGGCCCAAATCTCTTCTAACATATTTCACCTTGCTTTACAAAGTGCAAAGTATAATTTTACGCTGTGATGTCAAGTAGTTTGATCAATTTTAAAGAACAGGAATTTATATCCCATTCTGACAGGCCATGCATTATGATGGTGTAGTGATGAGAATGGACATTTAAAAATGAAACCAATGCAAACAATGTGATGGTATCGTACATGAGACCCCTGCCCCCCTGGTATGGATGGGTTGCATGCCCGGCAAACCACAGGCATCACGTTTTTCACACAAAAACCTTTTCCCACTGAATCCCATGTCATATGTGAAAATGCACTCCAAAGGGATGTTTGTTTTCCCCTCAACAGTCCTATAACTTCTGGGGGAAAGTTACAAATTTTGCTTTGGAAACTGACAAGACAATCTCTTATAAGGTGCTGGAGTAGCTCAGCAGATCAAGCAGCATCTCTGGATAACATGGATAAGCGATGCTTTGGGTCGAGACCCTTCTTCAGACTCTTAGGTGGCCAGCAGTTGTGATTGAAGCACAAACCCCACAGCTGTTGCTCTTGCCCAAATTCTTTCTCCAGCATCAAACCTTTGCAAAATACCACTACTTGTATCCGGTGAAATTTATTTTTGTGGTCGTTTAGGTTTACAACTTTCACTCACACTTGTTGGCCTCTTTCAGATATCTTGAAGATAAATAATATGGACAACACATGTAGTAAACCCTGCTAGACAGCAAAATGAAGCTACCATGCTAAAAAAAAAATTCTGCACAGGTGTCAAGAAATTTTGCTTAAGTTTAAAAAGGAAACTAAATTTATTGTTTCTTTTGCATTGTATTTCTTATTCATCGTTGGTATTTATGCCCCCAGTAAATTCTATGAGAACATTTTAATTAGTATCTTGTATTTTTGGCGAGTAATTAATGAATTCTGCAAGGGCATATTTCAGTAACTCGAATAGCTATAAGACTGGGGTTGCCTGCCCTTATGTGATTAAATATAAATACTTCAATGGAGCTGTCAAAAAATGCCAGGATGCAAGCCACAATATTGCCTCTAGAGGGCGCTGGTGGCCAAGTTATAAATCCACAGAAGGCAAGTGCACTGCAGTTTACAACCCAATGGCACGAACGTTGAATTATCTAATTTGAAGTAACTTCTACCTACACTCCACCACCCCTTCCCCCCCCCCCCCCATATCCTCCTTGCCCTCTTCCTCCACCCGCGTTGTTTTACCAGTTCACTCTTGAGATCACACATTCCTCAGCCAACAATGGGCCACCCAGGGCACCACCCTGCCTGAGGTCATTTGCGGCCAGTCCTGATTTGTCCTGGTCTTTTCTCATCTCAGCACCCCCACCCCCCATCCTCCACGTTCAGTCTGAAGTAGGGCCCCAACCCGAAATAGCACCTATCCTTTTTCTCCAGAGATGATGCCTGACCTGCTGAGTTACTCCAGCACGTTTTGTCTACGAAAGTACACTGATGGCCAAGTTATAAATCCAGTGTTCAAGAAGGAACTGCAGATGCTGGAAGATCGAAGGTACACAAAATTGCTGGAGAAACTCAGCGGGTGCAGCAGCATCTATGGAGCGAAGGAAATAGGCAACGTTTCGGGCCAAAACCCTTCTTCAGACTGATGGGGGGTGGGGGGGAGAAGGAAAGAAAAAGGGGAGGAGGAGGAGCCCGAGGGGGGGCGGATGGGATGGTGGGAGGAGACAGCTAGAGGGTTAAGGAAGGGGAGGAGACAGCAAGGGCTAGCAAAATTGGGAGAATTCAATGTTAATGCCATCCGGACGCAAGGTCCCCAGGCGGAATATGAGGTGCTGTTCCTCCAATTTCCGCTGTTGCTCACTCTGGCAATGGAGGAGACCCAGGACAGAGAGGTCGGATTGGGAATGGGAGGGGGAGTTGAAGTGCTGAGCGGTTGGGCGATCGTTTCGCCGAACACCTCCGCTCAGTCCGCAATAACCAACCTGACCTCCCGGTGGCTCAGCACTTCAACTCCCCCTCCCATTCCCAATCCCAATCCGACCTCTCTGTCCTGGGTCTCCTCCATTGCCAGAGTGAGCAACAGCGGAAATTGGAGGAACAGCACCTCATATTCCGCCTGGGGACCTTGCGTCCGAATGGCATTAACATTGAATTCTCCCAATTTTGCTAGCCCTTGCTGTCTCCTCCCCTTCCTTAACCCTCTAGCTGTCTCCTCCCACCCTCCCATCCGCCCGCCCTCGGGCTCCTCCTCCTCCCCTTTTTCCTTCCTTCTCCCCCCCACCCCCCATCAGTCTGAAGAAGGGTTTCGGCCCGAAACGTCGCCTATTTCCTTCGCTCCATAGATGCTGCTGCACCCGCTGAGTTTCTCCAGCAATTTTGTGTACCTATAAATCCAGTGTTGCAGGTCACCAGTGTTGCAGGTGAGCGAAGTTAACATCATGCACTTTCTTTTAAAGTAACTGTCCTCCATTTACTGCCTTTTTCTGTAGTCATCTGGTTTCTTACAGATGATTGTGGTATTTTACCACACTCTTTAAATACATGTGAGTAAACTGACTTTTGTACATTGCTCAATAGTCCATCTGGTCTCCTGACTCAGCATAGAGTTGTCCACAAAATGTACTTAGTTGAACGAGCAAAACACTCTATCTTCAGCTCATTCACTAATACAGTATTATTAATATTCAAATTCCAATATAGCTATTCTTCAAGCAGCTGTTAATCCATACATTTTAAATAACCTTTTGGATCAGCCTACCAAGGGAGATTTTATCAACTGCCTTACGCAAATCCATGTGGACATCCACCGCCCTACCATTTCTGCCCAACAGGAGGAGGGGAGAAGAGGGAATGACCGAGGTGGCCTGATTATGTTTGCTGCTTCTTCAACATGATCCATTCTAACCCAGCATATGAAGGGAGGCATCCCACAAATGTTGCACTCACTAAAATCAAAACAACAACATTTAACCTAGATGACAGTTTGATTGCCAAAATGGGCCCTGAATCTAAAGTAGGCTGGTTTATGTGGTTGGGGAGCTCTCACAGAGCCTGGTGCATACTACATCAATGTATTCCTTGCACTTATGGTGCAAAGGGGATCTTGTTTTCTGAGAAATGTAATACCATCTTAATTCTTACTCAAATAAATATTTGAGCATAGGATACTTCAAGACAAGTTTACCTGCACACCCATGAATCATAGAATAACAGCACAAAAATATTTCACACTTGCCCTGTGCTGGTCCTTTTAAACTAACCACTTTGCCCTTTATCTCAATTCTCTAAATGTCTCCCATTCAAGCACTTAATCAATTTTCAATGTTATTATTTAATTTGTAGCGACCATCCTTTCAGATAATGCATCTTGATTGAATCTTGCTATGTTATCTTAAGTCTTCTTACCTATAATTTCAACTCCATATCTGCTGTTTATTGTCACTTTGGAAACTGGAATCTGTTTCATCAAATCCTTTATAATATTGAATAATTCCTATTATCCTTAGCTATCTATCTACTAAGAAATAACACTTCTCTATTTTCTCCCTGTAATTGAAGATCTATGAAGCATTCAGTTGGCTACAATACTCCAACTGAGACCAAAACAATGAATTATAAAATGTAACTGCTTAACTTCCTTGATTTCACACCATATATTTTTGGCATGCTTTAATAGGCATCTTACATTAACAAAATATATGGATGTAGTTCTGTGATTAAATTTGCCACATGTTTTATGCCAAATACTTGTGTTCAGAGCAGCCATAGTTCTACAGATATATAGCTATAATTATGCTGTCAGACAGGAATAATTTTGGATCTCATACTTCCTGTCTACCCCCTCTGTTTCCCCCAAAAAAGTGATCTGCTGACAGGCAGTTTAATGTATTATTAAACGCATTTAATGTATTATTTGTATAATCAAAAGTTTGCTAAAGATGCATTTTCTTTCAGGACAGTTTTTAATCTAACTTTAGCAGTTTTCAGTAAATACAAAATGAGGGACAGAATATATTACATTTTACTGTGACCATAATCGACAAAAACTTGACATTCCATGAAATGATTAACAGGATAACCAAGGACATGCATCTACCCTTCATATTTAAGTATTGAAATTTGCAGATCTCTGCATTGCAGGCATTTTGTTGTGAACTGGGAACGCGGCCAGAGGCCTTTATCGATGCCTAGAAGCCCGGGTCAGGGCCCGGCCAGGGGCCTCGTGGGTCGGAAGAAGGAGCCCGCCTCGTGGGTCGGAGTCCGGGTCGGCGGAGCGGCCGGCGGAGCCCACGGTTGGGGCCCGGGTCGGTACCACGGAGATGTGAAGTGGGGCGTCGACAGCAGTGAAGCCTCGTGATGATGGGGCCTTGCCAGTGGTGAAGCCTTGCGGTTCGACCCATGGTTGATGAGAGCATGGAGGACCGCCGTGAGGGGGGGGAGGGGAAGAACAATGGAGGACCCGTCGTGGGGGGACCACCGTGAGGGAGGTGGGGGGGAGAACAATGGACAATGGGGCGGGGGGGTTGGGGACAAAAGACAATGGGGGCCTGGCGTAGGGGAACCGCTGTGGGGGGCTGAGAACAAAAGGGGGAGCCAGCATGCTTTGTAACTTTGTCAGCGCCGTAGGTGGCTGCTATTTGTATACATGGGGAAACAAGCAAAGAATTTCATTGTGCCTAAAAGTAAAGTATTCCATTATGTGCCCTTTGAGAAGTGGTAAATGTGGTGATGATTTTGTTTAAAATAAGCTTAGAATACCTCATCTAATGACCATAATGGGGTGGTGTATGTCCAAGTCTAAATGGTCTACATGACATGGTTGGGAACTTGCAAGAGGCAATTGGGTTGAGAAGTGCAGATACCATCTCCAGCCTTTTGTCTTCCACTTATCACCTCCAGGCTCTGTGACCATCTCCTTCCTTCTCTCCCACTTTTCATAGCTGCCAATAAACCCTCCTTACCTGGATCCACCCATCACATGCCATCTCCTTCTCCACCCTTTTCCCTCACATCTTTCAACCCCTCTACTCAAGTCTTGAAGTTGTCTCGATCTGAAACATCATCTGTCCACTTCCCTCCACTGATGCTGTCTGAACCACCCAGTGACCTTCAGCAGGTTATATTTCAGCATCCAGCTTCTGCAATGTCTCAATTATGGGACCTAGTTTATAAATACCATCTATAACTATCCCTTGTGCAAAACATAGACCAAGTAACATCAAAGATCGTTCTGCCAATGAAAACAAAAGAATGCTTGTGCGACAATCTGCACATCAATATAGGTGCCTGAATTATCCATTCTTTAATCACATCTTTAGAATTTTGGTAGCATCTTTATCCTGAATCTTCCCTCTCCCCCTCAGAATGGAAATGTTAAAGACTACAATGCATACCTTTAAGGTCAGAGGGGGAAAGTTGTACGGTAAGTTTGCTTTTTATTTTATTTGGAGACAGGTAGTGGAAGAAACAGGGTCATGAATCACATGCAGGCAGAGATTAGTTTAACTTGGCATCATGTCCAGACATTGAGGGCCGTATAAACTTTTTTCTGTGCGGTACTGTTCTATATTCATCTGGATCAAAGATTTGTGTATTCATGTATCACTCCAGATTTTAGGAGGGGGAAAAAAAGAATCAAAATTAACACTTATGTACCGCTGCACTATCAGAGATTTAACCTCTGTGCAGTTTAAGACAAGTTTGCATTTCTCTCTCAGGTGGACATACAATACTCTATGGCAATATTTCAAAAAGGAGCAGAACCATTATCCCATTGACAGGGTCACTATTTACTATCCAACAAATAATAAAAAAACGAGTTAACCATTATCAGAATGCTCCTTGTAAGAACTTGCTATATTCAAATTTGGCTGCTGCATTTCTGATCATTTCATTCAAGAGTAGTCACAGTTACAGTTCTTTGCCTGTAAAGCACCCAGGTCATGAAAGATGCAAATATATCAGTTTACTTACCCACTGCTTCTTTTTGGTCTGGGAGATGAACTGCTTATGCTGTGTAGCCAATTTTTTGATCTCTTCCATGAATTCCTCTTTACACTTTTCCTTCACTTGCTTACATTTTCTGTCCATTTCGGCCTGCATGTTGACAACAGCTTTGTTCACTGCCTGACGCTTCTCCTCCTCCATTTCACCACGCAGCTGCAGACATTTTAAGAAGCATTATTTTACACGTGTTAATCTTTTAAAAGTACTGTTCCACCATGAAGCACCTTACTAGACACCAGAGACTGGCCAGTTCACACCTTAATCTCAAACTTTGATCTTCAATTCCTAAATTGACTGGGAGGCCAGCCTTTGGAATTGGCTTTCAGCAAACTAAAGATCAGAGTTAAAAGACAAGAAATGTTTCGTCAAAAGTAGACTTCTAGGAACATTGAAAAACAACCAAGTCAAAAAAACAAAATAACAACTTAAACAAAAATCAGAATAGGAATGATAAGAATGAGATTTTTTTTAATGCTAAAGGCTCTTTGGTGTACATCAGGATTTAAATATTTATTTTGTAGTGAGCTAATCATGTTTGAAATATTATCTTCAACATTTTTTAGTAGGAAGATGTGCAAAATAAAACAATTATAGCTACTTCAGAATTCTTTGGAGGTAGTAACAGTATTTTAGAAAGTTAAATTAACATAAAAACTTAAAATTACTGAATTATTGTTGCTGAAAGTCAGTGTTGAACAATCATGGTTAATTTGAAGCTCCACTGTTTCAATGACATCTCTGATATAAAAACAGTTCTCACCACTTAATGCAATATTTTGCATACATTTACAATTATCTCCATAAGAAAATGCAAAGAAGGGAAAACACACATACAAATTGGACCCATTCAGTTATTTATCTAAGCATCACATTCTATTTTAAACTCATCCAATAATTATTTTCAACTAGGACCACTTTTGCTCAATTCTCCAAACAGTTCTATTGTCAATCGTCTAAACTGAATAAACAAGATCCGAACATAGAACGGTACAACAAAGGAACAGATCATTTGACCCACGATGTCTGTGCCGAATGCGATGCCTACTTAAACTAACTCCTTCTGCCCCCACATGCTCCATATCCCCCCCATTCCCTGCATATACATGTGCCTTTCATAAAACCTCTTAAATATCACTATCATATCTGCCTCCACCGCCACCCCTGGCAGTGCATTCCAAGCACCCACCATTCTCAGTGTGAAAAACATGCCCCACACATCTCCTTTAAACTTTGCGCCTCTGATCTTAGTTATGCCCTCTAGTATTAGACATTTCCACCCTGGGAGAAAGGTTCAGCCTTCAACACTCCAGAGAAAACAATCCAAGTTTCCAAAAAATCCAACAATCTGAACTTTCACTAATTCTTATTTATTTTTATTTACAGTTAAAGTAACATTCAGTCTGAAGAAGGGTTTCGGCCCGAAACGTTGCCTATTTCCTTCGCTCCATAGATGCTGCTGCACCCGCTGAGTTTCTCCAGCATTTTGTGTACCTAAAGTAACAAGCCCCTTGCTCGTTTGTATTCAAACAAACCCATTGAAAGAATAAATAAACCTGTCAAAGTTGTAAATCAAATAAAAGCAACTGAAAAAAAGAGTCGATCTCGTGATATCCATTCAAGGAGAAAGCAGAATTTTCTTTTGGGGGGGGGAGGGCAAGTAAGGCCAAAAAAAAACAGAAGCAGATGGTCAAGGATTCAGCTAACCTAACATTCAGTTTTATCTATGCTGCCCTTTTTGTTCATTCATTTGATAAAAGGACTCTTCCAATTAACCTGAATGCTGAGGACAGAATCGTGGGGCCAACGAAGATTTGCTTCCACTCCACTTCTGCGAGCTCAGAGGTGCTTAAAGTGGCCATTGTGGGAACCACAGACTTCCACAGCTGGAACACGATGCAGAGGGCAGTAGGTGATTTGTGATGTTGTGGTTCCACCATTTACACAGGGGGACTGTGCTTTCAATGCTTGAACTACAGATTCTCAATATCACCCTCTCCATTCCTCCTTCACTTCAATCAATTGTAGGTCACATATTCCCAGGACACAGGCGGGACGATGCATTTCTTTACAGAGTTTGAACAAATAGTCAAATTTTTTTCTGTCTGCTTAGAAATTTCTTCCTGTGCTGGAGCTGGAATCAGTGTATCAGGAATTGATGTTAGTTCACTTATGCTTCCAGTTCATTTGCAGGAGTTTGCTGGACAGTAATATCTTGCCAGGGTCTCATTTAGTTTAGATTAGAGATACAGCGCAGAAACTTTGGCTCACCAAGTCCACGCTGACTAGCAATCCCCATACACAGGCACTTCCCTACACACTAGGCACAATTCAGTTTTACCAAGCCAATTAGCCTACAAGCCTGTACATCTTTGGAGTGTGGGAGGAAACCGGAGAAAACCCACACAGATCACGGGGAGAAAATACAAACTCCATACAGACAGCACCCGTGGTCAGGATCGAACCCAGGTTTCTGGCACTAAGGCAGCAACTATACCGCCACCGTGGCACACATAAGTGCTTCTAAAGTACCGACATATGTAATCGAGGTGTCAGACAAATGTACAAGAGGGCAGGAATCACTGTTGCCCAGTAGACCAGGAGTTTCTGTTAATTCTGACTCCTCAACTGACCAAAGACCATAATGGTATATTGAAGGTGGTGGGGAAAAAAAGATATCAAAGTCTGTCTTTGGCCATAGATGGCTCCAAAAATGACATATTTGACAGAGGTGACATATTTCCCGGGTTCCTCTTTATTGTCAGAGGACAATGTGGCACAGTAGACAAGCCAAAATTGCAACGACCTCTGAGCACAAGTGCCGCCTGCATACGGCAGGGTGAAGTCCAATAACGACCAATTAAAGATAGTCCAAGGGTCTCCAATGAGGTAGATAGTAGATCAGGACCGCTCTCTTGTTGGTGATAGGATGGCTCAGTTGTCTGGTAACAGCTGGGAAGAAACTGTTTCTGAATCTGGAGGTATGCATTTTCACACTTCTTGGCTGATGGGAGAAGGGAGAAGAGGGCAGCTAAATATGAGCGTGTTCCACAGTCCTTCATAAATGGATTTATGGACTTTAGTGACGTCAAAATCATGGCTAATACCACTCCCTTTCTGACACTCACTTGCCTGCTGAAGATCATGTCTACCATGTCTCTGTATGCATACTGAGTTGGGGAGCACCTTAGCAGCCACTGAGAGACAGTTGTTGAGAAGGACCCAGTCAATGACATTCCCTACAACAACAGTAGGCAGACCACTCTATAGTTACTACATAGTTTCAGTTTTAGTTTATTGTCAAGTTAGCGAGGTACAGTGAAAAGCTGTTGTTGCATACGAACCAGTCAGCGGAAAGACAATACATGATTACTATCGAGCCACTCACAGATAGAAATTTAAAAGTGTGGAGCAATTGTAATATGTGATTGCAGATCTGCTTCTGTGGCTAGCATACAAATGGTCGACGGGTTTTTGGCACCATCTTGGCAGGTATAGTTGAGGTTGAGGAGGTCGGCAAAATGTTCCTTCCAGCCAACGTAATCATAGTCATATGGCAGGGAAAGAGGCCCCTCTGCCCAACTTGCCCATATCCACCAAACTGCCCCATCTACACCTGTCACACCCGCATATGTATTTGGTCCATATCCCTTTAAACCTTAGGTGTGGGAAAGAACTGCAGATGCTGGTTTAAATCGAAGGTCGACACAAAATGCTGGAGATACTCATTCATTCGTCACCCATTCCTTCTCTCCAGAGATGCTGCCTGACCCGCTGAGTTACTCCAGCATTTTGTGTCTACTTTCCCGTTAAACCTTTACTGGCCATGTTCCTGTGCAAATGTCTTTTAAATTTTATTATTGTACCTGCCTCAACTACTTCCTCTGGCAGCTCATTCCATATACCCACTGTCCTCTTTGTGGATAAAGTTGCCCCTCAGATTCCTATTAAATCTTACCCCTCTAATCTGAAACCTACACCCGCTGGTTTTTAATTCCCTTACCCTGGGTAACAGACCCAGATGTTTGCCCCCATTCTTGGTTCTCAGTGGGCAGCGCCCTGGACAGCATGTACAGCACTGAACAATCTGCGCATGTGACTGACATCAGTCCCATGTGCTCTTTTCATCCACCATCTATTCTGTAGGCCACAGGTCTTCCGGTAGACTTCTACCTTCAGGTGCCCGTACAGCAGTTTATTTTCCCTTGTGGAAGATTGGAGTTTCCATTCAGTAACAGCAGAGGTTTGCGTTAAATGGCTGCTCAGTTTACTGATCACTCTCATCAAATCAATGCTGGTCCTTCTCGGTAGGGAAACCCGACTCTTTGTGAAGATGCCACGTTTTACAGAAACCACATGGCAAAATTCAAGGCAGCCAATCAGTTGTGAACACATGCTCTGTTGGCTGAGAGTTGACAGATTGTCTTTGAAGCTGTCTGAAGTGAGTGACTTCTGTGTGGTCAACAGATTATGCATCATTTTAAATTCTCGGAAACAGAGGGCTACTGTCTATTTCCAGCATTCCCTGTTTTTAACCACAAGCTTTTCTATTGCTTCAAATTAAGACCATTACAAGAACAGAAAATGAGGCTTCAAAGACCCACTATTTCTTGAGCTTATTTCTGTAAATGGTACATTCATTTGAAATATCCAGCTGTAAGACTCCAATGTGACTTGCTATTCCACGTAGGAACATTTCTTAAATACTGAAACTCAGTATTTTGGAATGGGACGCCTATATTTGGACCAAAGAGCTTATTGCGTTCCTGACAAGCGAAATGGTTGCATTTTATAATAGTTTAAATTGTACAAAGGTAAAAGATATCTTCTCCCCCTCTCCAAATAAAGACAAAAATATTCAAGCTTTTGATGCCTCACTAAATAGAAAAATGTGTGGTGCGCTGTGCGTAAAAACATTTATCTCCCACCCCCCTCCCTCTCCCGAGCAATTCTCCTATGATGTTCAAACGTCAAACACTACGGATATAATTAATCAAACTAATGGCACATAGAAACATAGAAATTAGGTGCAGGAGTAGGCCATTCGGCCCTTCGAGCCCGCACCGCCATTCAATATGATCATGGCTGATCATCCAACTCAGTATCCCGCACCTGCCTTCTCTCCATACCCTCTGATCCCCTTAGCCACAAGGGCCACATCTAACTCCCTCTTAAATATAGCCAATGAACTGGCCTCGACTACCCTCTGTGGCAGGGAGTTCCAGAGATTCACCACTCTCTGTGTGAAAAAAGTTCTTCTCATCTCGGTTTTAAAGGATTTCCCCCTTATCCTAAGCTGTGACCCCTTGTCCTGGACTTCCCCAACATCGGGAGCAATCTTCCTGCATCTAGCCTGTCCAACCCCTTAAGAATTTTGTAAGTTTCTATAAGATCCCCTCTCAATCTCCTAAATTCTAGAGAGTATAAACCAAGTCTATCCAGTCTTTCTTCATAAGACAGTCCTGACATCCCAGGAATCAGTCTGGTGAACCTTCTCTGCACTCCCTCTATGGCAATAATGTCCTTCCTCAGATTTGGAGACCAAAACTGTACGCAATACTCCAGGTGTGGTCTCACCAAGACCCTGTACAACTGCAGTAGAACCTCCCTGCTCCTATACTCAAATCCTTTTGCTTTGATGCTGAATGTCTCAAATGTCTGAGGGTTAGTTCATCCTATACAAAACATTAGGAATATTTCTAAATGTTTCTTCAATTTTCAAATTAAATAGATTTGAGACAAAAATTGCCAGTACCTTTTCTAGTGCTTCTCTCACAACTCGCTCGGTCTCCCTTTTGTGCTCCGCTTTCATACGATCTTTAAAATCATTAAATATTTTGGTGTACTTTTCGTGGCACATGTTTTGACAGGGGATGTCATTATTAGTCTGGGTGCTCCGATGCAACATTCTTGGTGAGGAGGCACTTGTCTTCTTTGTTTGCGTTGCGATTGAAACTTTCTCTGGTTGGGGTGGCACTGTAGGTATTTCCTGGCTGGAACTAACAGCCTCAATTTCAGGTTCTGGCTCCTAAAACAGGAAGAAACCATATTAAAAATATTTCAATTATGCTTTCCCATATCCAGTTCTATTTTTGCAGATAAAATTCTTAGTGCGCACATATACCATGAGAGGAGAGAGAAAACAAAAAAACAAAACAGGTTTTGTTCGGGATGTTTGTAGTTTAATGGTTAAATGACTGGATCTGTAATCCAGAGATCTGGATCGATAATCAACAGAGTTAAGTTCAAATCCCAACCTCAATGCCAATTTCCTGCACGAACCTCATGAATAATTAATTCTATTCATCCATCTTGAAATAATTCAATAATTCAAACTCTTAGATAGGTTTAGATTTATATCATCTTATCAAATGGTGATGCGAGCTTGAGGGACAAGTGGCCTCCTACCTATTTAAACGCTTTAGACTTGAGATACAGTGCGGAAACAGGACTTTGGCCACCAAGTCCGTGCCGACAAGCGATCCCAGTACACTAGCACTCTCCTACACACTTGGGACAATTACAATTTTACCAAAGCCAATTCATCTATAAACCTGCATGTCTTCGGAGTGTGGGAAGAAACCAGAGCACCTGTAGAAAACCCACGCGGTCTCAGGAAGAATGTACAAACTCCATACAGACATTACCCATAATCAGGATCGAACCCAGGTCTCTGGCGCAGTAAGGCAGCGACTCTACCACTGCGCCACTGTTTGCTTCTGTATTCATTCCTCTCAAGACAGAGAATGGGCCAGTCTGCTCATCTCTTATTGGAGAGATCTGCATCCTAGGAATAAGCTTGATGGTGCTTTTTTTGTGCTTATTCTATCACAAGTAAATCCTTCCTGAAATAGGAGAGACCTGGCACAATCTTCCAGGTGCAGTTTCACCTGCATAATTACAGTTGATGCCTTCACCCTTGTATTCAAACCCTCTTGCAATAAATATTAACATGCCATTTGATTCCTTAAATAGTTGCTGAAACTACATATCAATTTTGATTCTTGTACATGGATACCAGGGACTCATTCAACCATGTAATCAATCACCATTTATAAACACACTGCTTCTCCATTTTCTAGCATCATGGATAACCTAACATTTTTTTCCTCTATTTCATCAGCAAAGTTCTCGCCCATTCACTTAGCTCCCTTGGGCCAAGAATACTACAAATTTACCAGCACTTTGTGGGTTAGTGCTAAGTAGCTTACCAGTATGAACATCCAGAGATGTGGGGATATCCATACATTTTAGTTAACACAAGCTCAGAGTTGCACTTTAAGAAGCTTGCACATGGAACAATAGAGTTTTAATCAGAAGTATACAAAATATGGTCATAATATATAGAGTGCACAAGATCTTCATTTATAAGCCCACAACTGGAATACTCCATCCAGTCATGTACTCAGGGTCAAATATTGAAGAAAATAAACAGATACAGTGCAATTTGCCATCAAAAAAAGATTTTAAATTGTGACTGTTGTTTTAGTAACGAAAAGATTAAGAGCATTTTGCTAAGCAGATTAGGAATGAGTGAAGATAGAAACAGACCATTTCCAGTGAAAGAATCTAAACAAGGCTACAACTCCTACATAATTAAATGTGAGAGATTTAGGACAGGAAGCAAAGGAAATTACTATTCAGAAGCTTGTGGAATGCTATCTAAAGTTACTGAATGAAGCAAAGATCACATTGCTATTAAATTAGAAAGATGGAAGGAGCTGTTGGGAAGTAAACGACTGCAGGGGCTGGCAGAGTGCACTGTATGAAGGCGTGGGGTGGGAAATGGGTAGATAAAGCTAAAATCATTGTTTGCCTTAAAGACAACCACCAACACAGGAGAGTTTAACTAAATAGTCTGGCTGTAATTTTCATGCAATTCTAAGCAATTGATTTTCTCAATTTATTGTAAGTTTTGGTATTATGTCTGCAACTGCGAACATAAATGCAAACAACCGCATTTACCAACAAACAGTTCCAAGATATTTCTGACGAAGAAAAGATGCAATTACAGCATCCCAGACCAACATAGTTTTGGTTAAGCTTACTTCATCTTTGGCGTCTGAATGCTGACTCCGTCTGGACTTCTTGCTCTTGGGTTCTTGTGTGCTCTTCTGCTGTAAGTACAACAAATATTATTTGATGCTTATAGATGTTGACCTCAGATCAGCTGCAATGTCCCCTTGGACTAGATGTGAAAAAGCTGTCAAGGTAATGAAAACATTCTGCAATACCTTTTTATTAACCTACCCTGATCACAGTGAAGCAACATTTAAAATAAACATTTAGTCTTATAATTAGTCAGTCAATTTCTTGTTGCAAAAGCATATCACACATTCTTTGAAGTAAAATTCTACATGCTTATGATCATACAAATAAACGCATATTAAAAAGACTACAAACATAGCATTATTAATAATGCCATATTACCATTTCAAAATTACTCTGACAAGCCAGAGATTGCAAGTTATGATTTTGGGTTCAGCATCCTGTCATTGGGGTCAGTCATTTCAATACAAATATACTATATTTCTCTGATGCTGGTTATACACAAATGTTTTCCATCTTTATCATTTATTTGTATGTTTGTGCTGGAAGCTTACATTTTATGCCTGCACCACAGATTTTCCCATTTCCATGCAAGTGGTACAGTGGCGCAGCTGGTAGAGCTGCTGCATCACAGCGCCAGAGACCCAGGTTTGATCCTGACCACAGGTGCTGTCTGTATGGAGTTTGCACATTCTCTTTGTGACCGCGTGGGTTTCCTCTGAGTGCTCCGGTTTCCCCAAACATCCCAAAGATGTGTGGGTTGTAGATTAACTGGCCTCTGTAAATTGCTTCTAGTTTCTAGGAAGTGGATGGAAAATGGGGATAATATAGAACTACTGTGAATGGTAAACAGTTAGTGTGGAATCAGTGGGCCAAAGGGCCTGTTTCCATGCTGTATCTTTGAACAAAATTAAAAGTAGAACCAACAACACATGACGTGAGTGGTATTAGCATACATAAGATTGACAGCATTGTTATTAAAGATTTTATTATACATTTACAGCATTATGGCTGTTATGGATTTGAGGTAACATTGGTCTTTTCCAAGCTGAGAGAGAATGTGAGAGAAGTGGGAGCAGGAAGTGAAGTACCTGATGTCTGTACTCTGGTCATGATGGCAATAATGAACCCTAATGCAAACCCACAGTACTAAGCAATGCAGGAGAAAATAGATATGGCAATACTAATCTCCAACAGGAAAAAACATTCTAGTGCTAGACTTTCTTATTTCTTTGAGAATGTAAAGATCAGTAAGATGTTTGGTGCAATTGTGCACCAGTCTCCCCACGTTAAACAACGTCACGCACAGGTGTCCTCCATATAGGGAATAGCACCCTATGGTCAACCATGACCGAAGGGGGCCTAAGAAGACTATAGAACAATGCAGAGTAATATTTAAAATTATTTCAACTTATTGTTAAAACTCCACATATAAATGAAACAGTACAAAGGAAGTGACTATGCTCTTATTTTAAGATGAACTGGTATAGGATTAAGTAGCTAGCAAATGCCTGTAGGGCATTAGTGAGCCAGTTATTTTGATATGTCTGGCAAGTCTTTTGGCTGTTTCTCTACTTCCAATTTAACATTAATTTAAAACTTGCACTGGCAACATTTGAATCTAAAATCTCAAGATCCTGTAAAATGCTATAATCCCACCATGGCTATAAACCTTTATTTGTCCTCTTCTGACAAAATTGGAGTGCAGTACAACAGCCACTAACAGTACAACGTTTTGTTAGTTTTGCCACGTGTACTGAGGTACAGCGAAAAGCTTCTGTTACTTGCCATCCAGTCAACGAAAAGACTACATATGATTACAGCAAGCCATCCAAAGTGTGCAGATAGAGGGTACAATATTTAGTGTGTGTAACCAATTCTAGCAAGTTATTCATTATAACCATTCCCAGTATCACCTGACACTGATGCCTACTTACCTTGGTACAAAAAAACCTACTCTAAATTTCCCTTTCTTTATCCAGAAAAAAACAGGCCAGTAATGATGCTCTAAACTATTAGATGAAAACATCCTCATGAATCAAACCTAGTTTTTCAGTTTGTCTCCAAACTTCTATTTGCTCAGGCAACAAGAAACAATGTATATTTAAAGACAAACTTATACCCTTCAGATTGCTCGTAAATAAAACCAACCATATTAAAAGGACAAATGTGCCCTTACACGCTAAACGTACCTGTTCATTACTCGTGGAAGAGATGCTAGACTCTGCTTCTTCATCCATTTTGTCTTCCGCTTTACTCTTCCAGAACCTCCCTTCGCGGACAAAGCGCTGGTGCAATTCAAGCTCATCGCAGGCTTTCTTCCAACCAAGACTTCGTTTTACTGCCAGCTGATGAACATTAACACAAATATCCTGGATATTCTCTGATGGAATCCATGCCCTGTAGCCAAAAAGTCCATCTCTCAATTAATCTACAAGGCTAGCAATTTAACAAGTACAGCATTAAACTAAGTTTTTAGCTGCCACAAAGCGTACATTTATTTAAGTGAAGGAACCTTTCTGCTACTGCTCATATGCCAAAGCAATATTTATTCCAGAGGCCAGCATCTGATCACAAAGTAGTTCTTTTAGGTCATAGTTAATTAATTCACAGGGAAATGAATCAAAATTCACCCAGCTTCATCATGGGCCTTTGAGGAGACAATTAAAAAGGTGATAGACACATTCATTCAGTAGATGGATAATAAATAATATGTAGGCTAAGGCACCATTAAATTACAATTGCCAGTGGAATTTTAGAATGAACAGTTGAATGAATGAACTTGGGAAAATTGTAAATAGCCCAAATGTTGATTTGAATTTTAAAATAAATAATATTTTCTTTATTTACTCATCTCATGTTACTTGGAAGTATTGTGACAAATTTACAACCCCAAATAGCCAAACTCAAGTTGTGATTCTAACTCTACAGCTTTTGCACTTAGCAGAGGGCAACAACCCTAGAAATGCTTGAAGACAACAGAAATTTGGATTACAGACTAGATATATATTTTTTCTGTAGGAATGTTTAAATTTGGAAAGATGAAGATGAATGAATTCAGCTTTACCTAGATTGTCGTTTAGTTAAGTTTAGAGCTACGACATGGAAACAGGCCCATCGGCCCACCGAAGTCCGCACTAACCAATGATCACCCGTATGCTGGTTCTATCCATCTTATCAATGCCCTGCACACTACGCACAATTTACAGAAACCAAATAACCTACAAACCAGCATGTCTTTGTAATGTGGAAGGAAACCAGAGCACCCACAGAAAACCCACGCAGTCAATAGACAATAGGTGCAGGAGTAGGCCATTCGGCCCTTCAAGCCAGCACCGCCATTCAATGTTTATCATGGCTGATCATCCCCAATCAGTACCCTGTTCTTGCCTTCTCCCCATATCCCCTGATCCCACTATCTTTAAGAGCCCTATCTAGCTCTCTCTTGAAAGTATCCAGAGAACTGGCCTCCACTGCCCTCTGAGGCAGAGAATTCCACAGACTCACAACTCTCTGGGAGAAAAGGTGTTTCCTCGTCTCCGTTCTAAATGGCTTACCCCTTATTCTTAAACTGTGGCCCCTGGTTCTGGACTCCCCCAACATCGGGAACATGTTTCCTGCCTCTAGCGTGTCCAAACCCGTAACAATCTTATATGCTTCAATAAGATCTCCTCTCGTCCTTCTAAACTCCAGAGTATACAATCCCAGCCGCTCCATTCTCTCAGCATATGACAGTCCCGCCATCCCGGGAATTAACCTTGTAAACCTACGCTGCACTCCGTCAATAGCAAGAATGTCCTTCCTGAAATTAGGGGACCAAAACTGCACACAATACTCCAGGTGTGGTCTCACTAGGGCTCTGTACAACTGCAGAAGGACCTCTTTGCTCCTAAACTTGACTCCTCGTTATAAAGGCCAACATGCTAATCGCTTTCTTCACTGCCTGCTGTACCTGCATGCTTACTTTCATAGACTGATGAACAAGGACCCCCGGATCCCGTTGTACTTCCCCTGTACATTCACCCAGTCACAGGGTGAACGTACAAACTCCATACAGACAGTACCCCTGACCTAGATCAACTCCAGGTATTTGGCAGCTGTAAAGCAACAACTCTACCGCTGCACCATTGTGCTGCCCCTGATTGTAAATTGCCCATTTATTAATTGAAGAAACTAAAAATTGGTAGAATTTTGTTTCAAAATGACTGCTTAAATAAAGAATTGACATATTAGACTTCAAAACTATCAGAATTTCATTTCAATCAAAAGCCAAAACAAATTTAAATGTTGGAACACTCAGGTCAGCATCTGCAGAGAATGGAAACAGCGTTAAATAATCTTTCATCAGAATGAGGCAATGTTAGAAATCAAACATATTTTCATATTTGCAGTGGAGGAGGGATACAGAAAACAAAATTGTGAAAATTAAAAACTGCAAAGGCTGCAAATCAAAAAAGAAACAAAATTCTGATCCAGTCCTTAATGATTTGTAAAGTCACGAGGGGCATAGATATGGTGAATAAGTTCTTTTTCCCCAGATCTATGAAGTTTAAACTTGAGATTATAAGTTTATGGCGAGAAGGGAAAGATTTAATAGGCGTCTGAGGAGCAAACTTTTCCATAAATAGGGTTGCAGGTTGGCAGTGGAAATTGTAGACGCAGGTACAATTATAACGTTTAATAGACATTTGAACAAGTACATGGATGCAAAAGGTTATCAAAGATATGTGCCAAATGCAGGCCGATTGGGCTAGCTTAGGAAGGCATCTTGCTTGGCATGGGCAGGTTGGGCAGAAAGGTCTGTTGCTGTGTTATACAACTCTGACTCCAAGAGTAAAACTTCAAGTGAAAGAATAAAATCTGCAATCCAACTATTCAGAAATCCCCATTGTGAGGTATTTGGCTCACCAATTCACACGAGGCCCAATTTCTGTGCTCCCTTTCAGTCACCAAGGTCCCTGTTTTGTTTAAACTGACCAGGACACTGTTTCCTATGCTTTGTTTAAAATGACCAGGTTCAGTGGAAATGTTATTATAACACCGTTTAACTTGTAACAAAATGAATTTAAAGTTTGTATGGCATTAATTTCAAATAACGCCCAATAGCTTGGAAAATCTGCAAGTGCGGTAAAAAAATCTTCAAGTGTGCCAGATTATCTGAGTCTCACTGTAATTCTCAGGTCAGACAGCATCTATGGAGAGAAAAATAGTTAACATTTCAGAGCTCATGAAGGGTAATTGACTTGAAATGTTAACTTCTACAAATGCTGCTAAATGTTTCGAACAATTTCTGTTTTACTGCTAATGTCTGTGAGAGTAAAGAGAGCAAGAGAGATCAAAATTTCACACATGGTTGCCCTGTGGTAATGCCATCTGAAAGAGGACGATGAAGGTTTGCTGATTGCAAATGTCTGGAGATGGAAGCAGATGGCAGTAAATGAGAATGGAGGAGAAATAATCTATACCAGATCTATACCAAGAATCTAAAACTAAAAATTCAGCACTAGTTTGCATGACACGGGAATTTGTAGGTTCAAGCCACACTCCAAATGCAAAAATCTAGGCAATCGTTCCACTGCAAGAGTACTGCACTGTCGGGGTGCATTAAACTATGATCTCCTGAAAGGACCCAAAAGATTGCAAGTTATTATTCTGAAGAGTTATTATTCTGAATGATGTCCATTGTCCTAGGCAGCATTTATCTCTCCATAAACAACACTAGGGTTATTGATACTATATATCTTTATTTGTGGGAGCTCCCCATGTGTATGTTCACAAAATAAGTGTCTACATTGTACAAGTATCCATTTGACAGTAAAGTGTTTTAGATATGCAGCAGATGCAAAAGGTAAAATGCAAATGAAAATATTTATTTTACCATGAGGCCGGGTCAAAATGTTCAAGTTACCTCAATGAATTTCCCAACAAATGTGATTGAGAAAGGATAATAAAAGACAGCAGAATAAAGTTAAGAGGTGGGCTAGCATAGCTTCATCAGTCAGAGCAGCAAAAACGTCTCCAAGCATTAACAGACCTCACTGATAAGTAACATTAAAACTTTGTACATTAAGATAGTCAAGTCAAGTCAAGTCAAGTTTATTCGTCAGTGAAATGAAATGAAGTGCAGTGAAATGAAAAGTGGCAATGCTCGCAGACTTTTGTGCAAGATAAATAACTCAATGATAATTTCATGATGAAAGTCCAACACTGTCGAACACAGGATTTAACACATATCTATTAAATAAGGATCATGAACAAACAGCACAAAGCCAATGTGGAATTTATAAAACAATAATGATAATAGTTGCAACATGCAAGACTGAGCATTTTAAAAAACAGAATTGACTCTCCTCTCTATTTTCCATTTATCGTTGCCACCTGCCTGTTTGTGTACTTTAAATATAATTAACAATCCATAATTAACATACTAAGTGGAAGGAACTTAGTACACCCAGAAGGCAAGTAATGGTATCACCACAGTCAACATTGTTCTACAGTCTTCATAATATTAAATATATCAGTTCATGCACTTGAATTCATATTTTCAAAGTAATCAAATTCTATCAGGCTTTCACCACTTTGAAATGACCTTGTGCTACAAATTACATTTGGGAAATGCTCTGTTTTGTGCAGGTAATGTAATGTCTACATGAGTATCTAATGCTTTGAATGCTGAAATTGAACTGGAGAACCTAGTCAAATCATTAAACATTAGTTAAATTCAATATATAGTCAAAGAGTGGCATAATTGCTCTGGTGAATATTGCCTGGTCTATCTGGGGTACTGACCACCTCACTATCCTAGTCACAATTGTACCTCAGCACCAAACCATTTGGACTTTGCATTATCATAATCTACCTTGCTTTCTGCACTCTCGTGGTCTGGTTTATTTGGAATAACTGATAATTTATGGTATATTTATTTCATTGTTTTGGTTCATATTCAGTGCATTTGACAAATAAACACTCTTGACCTTGAAGTAAAACACTGGAACAATGAGCTGAATCTGCACAACTACAGATAAATGATAGCCAACTGAGTGCCAAGGAATTCAGGATTCCTATAAAACAAAAGTTTTGATGTTACTGGCTAATCTTCACTGGTGATTCTCCAATTTTATTCAGATGTTGGATTCATCATGGAGTCTGTTGGCAGTGTGTGAATTTACCACAATTCTCGAGCACAAACACTGGGCAATCCGCCTGCTGAATCTGCAGCAAGTTAGACTTGGCACAGAAACTGTTAGACAAACTATCTCAAATGGAGAACAGATGCCAGAAGAGACCGAGATAAGCATTACACAATCTAAATTTTGATCATTTTCATATTTTTGAACAGTTTGAAATGCCATTCAATCTTCAAAATGTCAAGTGAGAAAATAAATTGATTAATTGATTAGTTGTTTCAGTATGTTTTTGCAATTCGGGCTTGACATAAAACAAGATCCTGGGGTTGCCGAGGTCCTAGTCATATAGATTTGGGATGGTGTTCATCAATACACTGACTATGGGAAACTGTAAGATGCACACTGGCGCTTACAGGAATATTAAGATAATTTATTTTCCATTGTAGGGAAATGTCAGTAGTTTGGCACGGGGACACGAGGCCCGTTTCCGTTAACACGTCAGAGCACTTAATCCCCCCCATGGCCAGGTTCATATGCCAGGTTCCCTAGAATATTTATTATAGTACTGCAATGTGTGCCACACCTAAAAAAGATAATTCAAAGTGTCAAAAGTATTAAAACAAGCTAACAGTCCGGAAAATCTACCAGCTCCATACCAAAGTCTTAACTCGGAATCAATAGAATTGCATCGCATTGTCACAAACACAAAGATAGACACAAAATGCTGGAGTAACTCAGAGGGACAGGCAGCATCTATGGAGAGAAGGAATGGGTGACGTTTCGGGTCGAGATCCATGAACACAGGTCACTTGCCACAGATACCACCTCCTGGCCATTGATGGGCGCTCAAACCGATCGCTCGAGATTAATAATGAGGGGAGCTGGGAAATACTTTGCCTTGATGTCATTCTTAGTCATTAGAAATGCCATCGGGACAATGCCACAAAATATTCACACACACGCGGCTGTGTAAATGTGAATTTTACTTTATAAGATTCCAGATGCAGGCCAAACTACACAGTAAAAGTTTTTTGCAAAAGAAGGGAGGGAATGAGTCAAAGTAGGAGACAGTGCCAATTGGGGAAGTTAGCCAGCTAGTTAGCTAGCCAGCAGTGTAATCAATGAATTTGGAGCTTCAGATCATTTGTGAAAGCAGGTTTTATTAAATTATTTAAGTAGCTGATTTGAGTCAATATTCATAACATTTCTATCAGTCAGTGCTGCAAAGTGGAAACAGGCATAACAGGCATTTTTGGGAAAATAAATATATATTTAGCCTGCATCATAGGTGTGTATGTGCATTGCTCCCAAACCTGAAGATAGGGCACAGTACCTAATTCTAAACACAATGACTGATGGCAAGTATTTAATTCTAAAAACAACGATAGAGGTGAACCAAAGTTATTAGATAAAATCAGAGCTGCCAAGTTTTGTCAGAGCACTTCAGTATTCTAGTACCTGAAAATCAGTATTTTGCTGAGGAAATCAGTATTTTTACGCGGTGCCATTTTGCTGCAAAAATGTTGTTTTTCATGTGCGGTCATACCCATGGGAGAGCCCTGTCCCACTGTACAAGTTCATTCAAGAGCTCTCCCGAGTTTAAAAAAAAACACTCATGGAAGCACGTAGAATGAACATAGTGGGTACGTCGGAGCTCGGGGACGTCTCTTAGCGGCTCGTAACGCTAACGGCTGGTAAGCTCGGGAAGACTAGTGAAGATTTTTCAACATGTTGAAAAATGTCCACGAGAGCCCCGAGTACCGACGAGCAGCCATTACCGTAAATCTCTGAGTTCAAATCGGGGCAAACTCGGGAGAACTCTTGAATGAACTCGTACAATTGGACAGGGCTATAAGGATGGATAACTTTGCTACCAATTGACATGTCTTCTACGCACCTTACTTGACAGTGCATTCATTGCCATCTCTTTGTATACTTTTGTTTGCACAAATGCTTCCTGCTTTTAGCACCAATGATGATGTAGAAGCCATTTTGGAAGCCTCCCCCTCCCTCCCTCCTTCCTCTCTTTCCCTCCCTCTCCCTCCCTCCCTACCTCTCTCCCTCCCTCCCTCTCCCTCCCCCTTTCCCCTTTCCCTTCCTCTCTTCCGTTACAAGTTTGTTTTAATGTTCTTCGGTTTGTTTTATGTGGGGGGAAGGGGGAGGGGATCGGGGGATACTTTTTTTCAAGCTCTTACCTTCCCGGAGATGTGATCAATGTTCGGATCACATTCTTCGGGCTCTGCGGCCTTCCATCGATGGAGCTGAAAGCCTCCTCGGACTGTCGTGAGCCCCACAGCAGGGTGTGGACTTAACATTGGAGCTGATCCCTTGCCTGGGATCGCTCACACCGCGGAATGAACATCAAGGGCTCGCAGTCTGTGGTGTTGAGAGCAAGGTTGTTGTTCTGACATCATTCAGACAATTGACCTCCCTCCTACACTCCGACTCATCTCCACTTGTAATACGTCCCACAATGGTGATATCATTGGTGAGTTTAAAGATGGAGTTGCAACTGTGTGGCGCTACACAGTAATGTGTATAGACTGGGTAGAGCAGGGGACTGAACACACAGCCTTGAGCTGTCCCTTTGCTGATGGTTATCACAGAGGAAGAGTTGTTGCCAATTCATACCAACTGTGTTCTGTTGACTAGGAAATCAAGGCTCCGGTTGCAGAGTGATCCATAGAGATCCAATTTCCAAGGCTTGATAACCCAGTTTGGAGGGGATGATGGTGTTGAACGCCGAGCTGTAGTCGATCAACAACAGCCTGGTGTATGAGTTCTTATTGCCCAAGTGGTCCAGTGCAGAGCCAGCGAGATGGCATCCCCATTGATCCATTGTGATGGTACACAAATTGTAGTGGGTTCAAGTTCTTTCTAAGGAAGGAGTTGATATGCGCCATAACCAATCTCTCAAACCACATATTCATCACAGATGTTAGTGCCACCTGTCAGTAGCTATTAAGGCACGGTATCTTACTCTTCCAGGTACGGGCCTTTTAGGAACATTAAAACAAGTAGGAAGTACTCAAACAGGGAATGAAAAGAGCTTGAAGGAGTCATAAAATGTTTGGCAAGTTGAATTAAAGAGAATCCCAAGGCATTTTATACAATGAGCTAGTGAGAGGGTATTTTTGCTTCGGCATCGACCAAGAAGACATGGAGGATAGTGAGATCAGCATAGGTTATACTAATAGACAAGGACATTCTGAGATCTCAGGGATCTGTATCCCGGGGAGCCGCAGCCCATAAACCCGAGACCCGTCGGAAGGTCCAGGTTGCCCCCTGGAGACTGAGGACTCGTCCGCAAGGTGGGCCCGACTCACCCGCCGAAGACCCGCGTCGCGAACCGGAACCCGCCCAGTGGGCTCGACCCGCCCACCCTGGATGGTGGAGCCACGACCGGCGTCGGAGACCGGAACCCGCCCGGTTGCCCCGACTCACCCGCCAAGGATCAAGGGCCCATGGCAACCCGCCTGGAAGGCCAGTAAGCAGTCCGGCTGCGGGAGGCAGTGCGTGGCCTCGATGGCTGGGGGCTCTACAGCATCCTGGGGCACGGCTGGACCGGTCGCAGCTCCCAGAGTCCAAGCACGTGGACCAGACGCAGTCTACAGCGGTGGAGCAGCAACGGAGGGCGCCAACGGCTATGATTGGCCAGGCCGACCCTGCAACACGGCCAAGACAACAGGCCTTCATGGTCAGATTCAGATTCAGATTCAACTTTAATTGTCATTGTCAGTGTACTGTACAGAGACAACAAAATGCAGTTAGCATCTCCCTGGAAGAGCGACATAGAATATGATTTCAATAAATAAATCTATTTACATGTATACAGACATAGTGTTTCTCCTGTGGGAGGAGTGTCTGGGGGGGGGGGGGGGTAATTGGCAGTCACCGAGGTACATTGTTGAGTAGTGTGACAGCCGCAGGGAAGAAGCTGTTCCTGGACCTGCTGGTCCGGCAACGGAGAGACCTGTAGCACCTCCCGGATGGTAGGAGGGTAAACAGTCCATAGTTGGGGTGAGAGCAGTCCTTGGCGATGCTGAGTGCCCTACGCAGACAACGCTTGCTTTGGACAGACTCAATGGAGGGGAGCGAGGAACTGGTGATGCGTTGGGCAATTTTCACCACCCTCTGCAGTGCTTTCCGGTCGGAGACAGAGCAGTTGCCATACCATACTGTGATACAATTGGTAAGGATGCTCTCGATGGTGCGGCAGTAGAAGTTCACCAGGATCTGAGGATACAGATGGACCTTCTTCAGTCTCCTCAGGAAGAAGAGACGCTGGTGAGCCTTCTTGACCAGAGTTGAGGTATTGTGGGTCCAAGAGAGGTCATCGGAGATGTTGACC
The DNA here is from genome assembly GCF_010909765.2 of Amblyraja radiata. Lineage (NCBI taxonomy): Eukaryota > Metazoa > Chordata > Chondrichthyes > Rajiformes > Rajidae > Amblyraja > Amblyraja radiata. The sequence goes on along the minus strand of NC_045957.1, from coordinate 33,809,076 downwards.
CCCAGGAACCTGAAGCTCGAAATACGTTCCTCCTCCGTCCCATTAATGTGGATGGGGGTGTGCGTGCCGCCCCTAGACTTCCTGAAGTCTACAATGAGCTCCTTGGTCTTGTTGGAGTTAAGGGCCAGGTTGTTGTCAGCGCACCATGCTGCTAGGAGCTGGACCTCCTCCCTATAGGCCGACTCATCGCTGTTGCTGATGAGGCCAATCACCGTTGTATCATCTGCATACTTGATGATGGTGTTAGTACCATGTACAGGTGTGCAGTCGTAGGTGAAGAGGGAGTAGAGGAGGGGGCTCAGCACACAGCCCTGTGGAACGCCGGTGTTCAGGGTGAGGGTTCAAGAGGTGTGCGTGTCTAACCTAACAGACTGGGGTCTGTTGGTTAGAAAGTCCAGTATCCAGTTGCAGAGGGAGGGGTAGATGCCCAGGTTACCGAGTTTGGTGATCAGTTTAGAGGATATAATGGTGTTGAATGCTGAGCTGTAATCGATGAACAGCATTCTTACGGAAGTGTCTCTGTTGTCGAGGTGGGAGAGGGCGGAGTGAAGTGCCGTTGAGATGGCATCCTTCGTACTCCTATTCTTACGGTAGGCAAACTGATAGGGATCCAATGTGGGGGGTAGGCAGCCTTTGAGGTGTGCCAGGACCAGCCTCTCAAAGCACTTGGTGAAGATGGGGGTAAGTGCAACTGGGCGGAAGTCGTTGAGACTTGCCGCAGTGGAGTGTTTTGGCACCGGCACGATGGAGGTGGTTTTAAGGCACGTGGGGACAACTGCTTGGGCAAGTGACAGGTTGAAGATGTCAGTCCAGATGTCTGTCAGCTGCGCAGCACAGGCCCTGAGGATGCGCCCAGGGATGCCGTCAGGCCAAGATCCCCGCACTTACAACAAATGGGACTTGAAAACGGTGCCAAATTGGTGACGCTGTATACTGTATTACTGCTATATATTTGAACTGTTTCTGGGATGCTTATCTAATATTTATCTAAGTGCTTATGTCTAGTGATACTTGTACTGAACTGTATACAAAATTGAATTTCACTGTACCTCGATACATGTAACAAATGAAGTACCATACCATCATACCACAAGGGTGGTGGTTTTAAGTCTCTTGAAGAGCATTAAGATGGATGTCCCCAGGGCATTATGGAATCTATCCCAGGTTATTGTGAGAGGCAAGAGAGGAGATTGCTTGGGCCTTTGTACCCTCAGCTCCAAGAAAGATCCCGGAGGATTGAAATGTGGTCAATGTTGTATTATAAATTTAAATATATGAACTGTAATTTTCTGTATCTGGTAACTAAGCAAGAACCCTTAAGTATATTGCTTATTCTTGCTGTAACTCAATAAAATTGAGTAGGATCTGACAGTGTTCTTAATATGTTTTAGAGCCAAGAAAACTTATCAGGGAACAAATTTATACATACATGAACATGCAAAATGTGATCACTCAAAATGACAAATCAGCATCTAGAAAACTGGAGCTCTCTGAGAATATCCAGGGACCATATGTAATAAGAAAGGAGTATATAACATGCTTAACCACCCATCCACTGAGTCTACAAAGGATCCATCAGCCACCTCAGAACTGGAGCAGAAGCAAGTCATCCCTGAATCCAGGGGACTACACAAGATTACTACATGCTGAAAATGGTAGTGAAAATTCTGGAATACTCAGCCAGGCAGGCAGCAGCTGTGGGAAGAGAATGAGAACTACATTTCAGGTTAAGGACCCTTCTGGCCTGCTAAGTAATTGTGCTATTTTCTGGTTTTATATCAGTTCCGGCAACTGCAGTTTATTTAAATGTTCATGTTAATCCAGCATCTGCAGTTTTCTTTTCCGATTTTCACGTTGATATAGACGTATTGGTTAACATTTAGTCTCACTACGAGCTACTGGTTGAGTTCTAACGTAGGGACTTGCATCAGCTGCAAGAATAGACTCAGGTGTGGAAACCTGAAAATGTTCAATACAAAGATCATTACAAAATAAATATTTTTAAAAAATACTTTAGAAATAAATTGCCTTGTCCTTGGGTGAAACAACCAGAACAAAATTAATTTACTTAGCTTTGATTATATTTTTCCAGAACAAACGCAAACTATAATAAAGGAAATAAAATGGTACCTTTGATGATGATGTCCAAAGAAGCGCACGTCTACCTGATTGTCTTGACGTTGCATAACTTTGGCAGGCCAAAAACCAAACCCCTTCATCCGTGCCCACACCAACTCATGATTGGGAACCTATATTAAAACAAGAAAAAAGATTTCTGCCTTATACAAAGATCAGACCAGCCAAGTCTTTGCAATACCCATTTTCACATGAGTAGGGAATCAGCTTTTAATTAGCTTTCAACAACTAAAAAAAGTGTAATATTACCCCAATGAGAGAATTAAAGAATGGGAATGGGCATTTGAGGGGAAATACGTTACAAGGAAATAAGTGGGAAAATGGGATTGCTTTGCTTTGAGCCTGTTTCGACTCAATGTGCCGAATGGCCTCCTGCGTTATAAGGAAATGTGAAACTGTTTAACAAAATAAAACTGTAGAGAACAAGTAATTCCTGTGTTGTGTGCAACAGCCCAACACCGTTTCACATTTCATTAAATTTAGCAGAATGTGAATGTCACACATTGTTCAGGTAGTGAATGATCAGAATGAAAAAAATAAAAGCAAAGATCTGAGAATCTGTTACGCAATTATAAGAATTTACATTTATCATTTCTAAAATCAGAAAAATTACCAGACCTAGATGAAATATATCCGAGGCTGTTAAAGGAGGGTAGTTGGGAGGAAATTAATGAATTATTGGGACCTACATTAAAAAAAAATCTGTTTCACTACCGTAGTGCCAAATGACTGGAGGTTGTCTGGGTAGAATAATGGCAATTGGAATTTAAATCAGGGAACTGCAAGATATGCGTTTAGTCATGGAGAGTCATTTTGACCATGAAACAGACCTCACGGACTACCGAATCCATGCCAATCATCAAACACCCATTTGCACTCATCATACATTAATCCTCATTTTTATTCTCCCATTTTCTCATCAACATTCCCTTGATTCTACCACACATGTTCAGAAGTGCAACAAAGGAATATACAATAAATGGCAGGATATCAAGTAAGGTGAAAGCATAGAGGAAAATTGGAGTGTGATCTTTAAGGTAGCAAGATATGTTGCGGGGTGACGCCTGAATGGTTGTGAGTAGTCGCCCAAATGTCGCACTTTTTTTGGTCGCCGCTGGATTTTCAATATTTTGAAAATTTTCGGCAACCTGCTGCGACTATGACGGGTGCTGGCAAGTCGCCAAAAAAATTGCGTAAGTGGGACAGGCCCTTTTCAAAGATGCTGCCATGATTGGAAATTATAGCCATGAAGGAAGATTGTATGAGCCTGGGTTAATTTCTTCGGAAGAGGTGGCTGAGGGGTGAGAATTGAGATATAAAACATTGGATAAACTAATTGGCAAAGAACTGAGGGTTTAATGTGGAGAGGGGATGGTGATGAGAGAAAGAAATGAGGAAAGACCTTTTCACACATAAAGTGGTAGCATTCTGGAACTAACTGAGAAGGAGATCGAGCCAGAAAACCGGAGCTAAGTTAAAAGATGCTTGTACGCAAACTTGTGACTCACTGTGATTAGGGGCACAGACTTTATTGGCCAGGACAGACATGGGTTCAATTGATGTCCTTCCATGCTGTAAATTCTCTGTGATAGTATGACATAACTCATTGGGTAAAAATTTACTTCAAGATATCGGCAAGAGTATTAGGCATTTTCCTGTAATTTATTCTGTCACAATTCAATTAATACAAGGTTGATTACTCTCTGACAATTGTAAGAATTGAAGATCCCATATTACTGAAGCAGCTTTTAGTATCTTTGGATTGGAATCAGATTTTACAGCAGGGCAGGATAAACCACACAAAATTGTGATCAATGTACCTACATGGTTAAAAATTACAAAATTAGAAATATTACTCATTCTCCAATATTCATAGCTCATGGTGTAAGGAACATAATATAAAATCAAAAATGTATTAATCAACTCACACAAGGATAACAGAACCAGTTCTCTGGTCGTGCATTTGATAAGTAGAAACAGTTCTTGCAGAGTTGCAGTTCTGCTAACTGGAAAAATAAATTAATATTTTAGCACCAGGTAACTTGGACTTGCAATTCATATAACATTTCCTCATCATATTTGTAAATTAATAAATTGAACGGACTATTTATTTAAATGTTATCAGTTATAATGAAAAACATTATTGGAATGCAGAAATATCATATTTTGAACATTTAAAATAAAACAAAAGCTTCAAATACTCAGCAGGTTAGGTAGCATCTCTGGCAAGTGAAAAAGAGGGCTGATGAAGGCATAGGCCTAATAAGTAAAGACATGGATGAAGGGGAACCAGAGGAAATTACTAGTGACCTCCCCAGGAAAGACCATATAACAGAAGCATGGAGGCCTAAAACAAAATAAATGGCAGATAAATTCTGATCAAGTGAGGCCAAGACATTGTGGGAAGCTTGAGAAGAAATTGTAGGCCCTTGGCAGAGATATTTGTGTCATTGATAGTTACTGGAAGAATCGAAGGTTTGCTAATGTTTAAGAAAAAACTGCAGATGCTGGAAAAATCGAAGGTAGACAAAAATGCTGGAGAAACTCAGTGGGTGATGCGGCATCTATGGAGCGAAGGAATAGATGATGTTTCGGGTCGAGAGCCTTCTTCAGACAGAAGGTCTGGAACGTTGGATCAAATGGGATCGAGGACAAGCTAGTCAGAGGAATACAAAATGGTTTTAAGGTAGGGAGACTGAAAATGTATAGTACTGAGGTAAGAATTTATTACTTTTCACATGAACTTTGAAAATTCTGTCAAAACATATGAAAACTTGATAACTTTTATTAAAGTTGTGCATTTCATTATTCCATCTACTACTCAGATTAACCAAAGTGTAATTATGCCCACCTTGGGAAGCAAGAGAGGAACTGTAAGATGATTGAAAAATATAATCAAATATAAAATTAAGCTCTGGGAAAATCATGGAAAGGCTGGTTATAAAGTCTAACAGCAGACTGTGCAAACCACAATATCTGCAATTGCAATTACAAGGTAAACAAACAGAAAATCGACGTTGAATGCAATTTAATAGTCATTCGGAAAAGTATTCATGCAAGATAATTCAATATTATTAAACAAAGAGCAAAACGCATCAATATGTTAAATCAACAAGGTAAACTACCCAGTTATGATAATTCTTAAGTGACATTTTTTCTACATAAATAGAAATTGTTTCAAATTTTATTTTCCATAAGCTTCGGTCTGATCAATATACAAACCATGTCAGGTATAAATACATTATGAACCAGTCAGTGCATCAGAATATTGTGCTATAAACTAATGCCCAAAGACTGTCGGGGTCCTTAGACGGAGTCGAGGGGAGAGGTAAAGGTTTTGCATCTCCTGCGGTCGTAGGGGAAAGGGGATGCAAAACCTTTTAAGGATCTTGAGTTTGTATAAACTGATTACTTGACATAATTTCTGGGAATAAAGGTACAATATGAAAAATGGGTGAGTGATTGTAAGTGGTTTGCTAAGAATATAATTATCGGAACTCGCGGGATCCAAATTGTCATCTTTGCTGTGAATATCTGAGCTTTTATGCACTCACGTTGTTTGGTTTTATTTTTGGGAATGGTCCATATTCAAATTTGGAGTTCGGAGTCCATATTTGAAATGTACTACTTTGAATATAAAGCAATTTGAAGTAACCTGAAAGATACTTCATCTATTGTATCCGCTGTTCTAGGTGTTGACTCCTGTAGAGCGGCGAGACCAAGCGCAGGCTCGGCGATCGTTTCGCTGAACACCTCCGCTCAGTCCGCCTAAACCTACCTGATCTCCTGGTTACTCAGCACTTTAACTCCCCCTCCTGCCATTCCTAATCTGACCTTTCTGTCCTGGGCCTCCTCCATTGTCAAGTGAGGCCCAGCACAAATTGGAGGAACAGCACCTCATATTTCGCTTGGTTATCTTACACCTCGGCGGTATGAACATTGACTTCTCTAACTTCAAGTAGCCCCTGCTTTCCCTATCTCTCCACCCCTCCCCCTTCCCACTTCTCCCACCAGCCTTACTGTCTCCGACTACATTTTATATCTGTACCGCCCACTCCCCTGATATCAGTCTGAAGAAGGGTCTTGATCCAAAACGTCACCCATTCCTTCTTTCTAGAGATGCTGCCGGTCCCACTGAGTTACTCCAGCATTTTGTGTCTACCCCCAAACTATCTTTGTAACGTTTATCCTAATTACTCAGCCTTGAACTCCAGAATAAGATGGCATATATCATCCAACCTTTACTATTATGCTCACTTCACAAGCTCCCAATTATTCAATGGGATAAAACTTAGAATATGAAACAACATCTTGGACTACAGGTGCATGTGATCCCAGTCCACAATGATACCACTTGATGATAACATTAAGTCGCACCATTCCAATTTCCAGCTTCAGCTCTGTAGGGAGAATCTCGGCGGGACATGCAGCATCTCTGGAGAGAAGTAATGGGCGACGTTTTGGGTCGAGACCCTTCTTCAGACTGGCTGTGTAGGGCTCAGTTGGAATCCAAGTGACTCCAAGTGATCTTGTAATGATTTTAAAATCATACAAGTTAATGTACAGAGATGGGCATTAGAGAAGCTGCAAATAGACACTCATCCAAATTCAATGTGTGCTGCATACAAGTTAAAATGTTTGTTGTAGAATCAAAACCCTGCCCCCACAGCATGCAGATGGAAATGAAGTGCAGAATGGGAGCTTTGGCAAAAATCAGTTCCGAACTGTTTTTACATTGCACCAATGAATCCTAGGTTTTGTGGCTGTGTATCATAAACATTGCAGAAATTGGACCAATTGAGCTACTGAGTTTGGCCAAGAATTTTAATGTATTGGTTTCATATTTTACAGCTTACCTCATGGCAAGTGTCTTTGAACAGAGCCCTGGCTACTTCTGCCTGGTCACTATCAGCTGCCAAGCAAAAAAAAGGATGTAATTGAAAAATTATACTGCTTACAGTAACATGCTACAACACTTATTGCAACGGAGATGTAAGTCAAATGATTGAAAGAAATCAGTCAGAAAAAAAGAGAACAGCATTCTTGCCTCAAGAGACAGAGATTCGAGCACAAAGTGTAAACTGACATTAATTGTTGCCCTGAAGTGGTATGCAGTTGTCACCCATGTCTGCTCTCAGAGTAGGCGAAATATTCCATTTGTTAGAATGGACACATCGTGGTGGCCTGACTATCATTTCTCCTTAAGGAGCAATACCAAGAATTATAAGCAAATTAATAGAAACATAGAAAATAGGTGCAGGAGTAGGCCATTCGGCCCTTCGAGCCAGCACCACCATTCAATATGATCATGGCTGATCATCCACAATCAGTACCCCGTTCCTACTTTCTCCCCATATCCCTTGACTCCGTTAGCCCTAAGAGCTAAATCCAATTCTCGTTTGAAAACATCATGAATTAACTATCATGATTCCTCACATTATTGCAGTGACTAAACATTAAAGCGCTAATCACCTGTGAAGCACATTAGAGTATTTTTCCTTCCTTTAATGGGCATTTGGAAAAACAGAGAATCTAAATTAAGATGCATGGATACTAAAGGAGATAGAAGGACAGAAATTTGGAACAAAAATTTCAAGGAACTGAAAATACTTTCCAAACTAGAAAATGAATGGACATCAAAGCAACAAAGAAATGATTGTATATAGACTGTTTAGCATTAGAACACAGCGATATTAAACAGATTATGGAGAAAATGGGGTATTAATTAAAGATTTTTACAGGAAAGTCATAGCCCAAATAGAATTTTGTTTGATGTAGTACAGAAATAGCAAGCGATCACTTGCATTAATTTGAGTACAATTTGAGCACTAAGAAAAATGAAAAGGAAGCAGATTGATTGACAGAGTTGTGAACATTTACAACTGAAGCCGAAAGACCGAGAACTTTTCGTACACAATATTAATTTTACCAGACAAGCGAACAGCACCAATTAATAAAACATTAAATAAAGCCAAATGAATAGAGGTGATAATAATGCAATATATTCCTCTAATCAGAAGACATTTAAGCTCTGGTCCTTTTGAATTGCCAAATAATAAAAGTAGAAAATAACAATAACCACCTTATTTAAGGATTAAATTGATAATGGAAAATACAGGATTCTTTTTAAAAACTATAAAACAATTTTGAGATAGAATTTATGGAGGCACGGTGAAAATGGTGTATACCAGGAAATAAATTTAAAATATACTAAAGGAGGTTACGATTCAAAACAGTAAAACAATTAATGAAGAATATTGCAAAATGCTTGTTATCACAAAGAATGATCAATATGGAATACATTTCCAGATAGACCACAGAAAACTGAAAATAGAAACTTCCAACATTTAAAAATGACTGGAAGAGTTAATAAGTAACAATTAAATGATATGCTTCTGCTAACAAAGATTGAAACTTTTATTCTTCCCTCCAAGGTCTGAATACTGTCTTGTCCTGGAAGCTTACCGAGTTACATTTCTGTCTAACCTTCCTCTTACTGGATTGCTAAATATAAATTAATTCAGATTTGGTTCTCCCTGCAATTATGGAAAAAACTTATTGGATGATGAAATTACTTGATTTTATCAAATACAGGATTTCAGGGTTTAAGAAAATTAATTAATCTAATTCAAGACAGAGAAACATTTCAGGGATACAGATCAAGAGATATATTTTTAATCCCCAACAATCCCACATTTTAACTATATAAACAAAATATCACAACACAAAGGAGACACAAGAGACTTCAGATGCTGGAATCTGGAGCAAGAAACAAACTGCTGGAGGTACTCAGTGCATCAAATAACATCTGTGGGGGCAAAGGGATTGTCGACATCTGGGCCATGTGCCGATGTGAGTTCTCAACCCAAAACACCGACCATGCCTTTGACTCAACAAATGCTGCTCGTCCTGCAATGTTTCTCTCGGAGGTTGTTTCTTTGCTCAACAGTAGTTTCCTGGAGCTATTTGTTTCAATTCTGCTTTCAATACCAAAAGCTCTATATTGTATTGACTCATTTATTCTTTACTAAAATGTAACAATCATAACAAAGGAAAAGAATGATCCCAAAACTGGACAAATACAACATTTTCCAGTATAGCATAGCTAAAATCAAAATAAAATGTTCAACTAATTCAGATTCCTCCACATGGGGTAGCAGCCAAATGACAGCCCAAATGTTCCTTTCTCACAATCGAAACAGCTGCTGGAGGGAACATAATTAGCTCAAGTTGATTTCCCCCTTCCCTCACTAGCATCTATCCTTTCCTGATAAGAGAGCAAACATGGAAAACTCTCTCCACTTATGTCATAGCTCAGAAGAACTGAAATTCTCAGTTCATCTAACTTAACTTGGTTTTCAGTATTGATCAATTCTAGTGGTATTAACTGTCCAGTGGTATGGCACATCAGCACAGTCAATGAACAACTGGTAGTATTATAGAAATTTAAAAAAATCTTACCTCCATAGAAAAGTATGGTATTGTGAAGAAGCAACTGGGCATCAGCTTTAAACTCATCAAAACTTTTGTATTTGTTTTCATTTAATTTCTGGAAAAGAAAAAAAACGAACAATTTTAAAGACATCATTGAACACTGCTAGCTAGTAAGCTGCTAATTTCGCATTACTAAGTCATTCATATCCTGTATTATTACAAAGAAAATTTATTACAATATTTTTGTATTTTAATTGATGTTTTGGGAACACACATTCCAGTCTAAATTGTAAACTTTATAGTAATAGGCATTGAGCTTTGCCTGCTATTACAGTTTGAAAAATTCAGTTTAGTTTCCTGTATTGGTAGACTATACAGATGAGGAATTCTGGTGACAGCTGCTCACGATCAAATGACTTAATACAAGTGTGTGTAATCTGGCACATTATTCCTATGGTGGCCCTTCGAGAATTATTCATTTACTTTCACTTCTGTATAACCTTAAATATTTTCCCCATCAGAAAGTGAAAACAGAAAACGCTGGAAATATTCAATATGTCAGGTCACATCAGTGAGAAGAGAAATGGCCAATATATCAAATTGAAGGTACACAAAATTGCTGGGGAAACTCAGCGGGTGCAGCAGCATCTATGGAGCGAAGGAAATAGGCGACGTTTCGGGCCGAAACCCTTCTTCAGACTGATCAAATTGAAGAACTTGTTTTACTGTTTTCTTCCCACAGATGTGACGTACCCTGCTGAGTCATCCAGTTTGTTTTTAATTTTAGATTTCCAGCATCTGCAAATTTGTTTTGAGTTATTTTGAAAGTTTTCAGTGCATATGTCTCCTTCATCTATTAAACAATACACTGTGATAACCTGTTCAAAAAGGAACTGCAGATGCTGGAATATCGAAGGTACACAAAATTGCTGGAGAAACTCAGCGGGTGCAGCAGCATCCATGGAGCGAAGGAAATAGGCGACGTTTCGGGCCGAAACCCTTCTTCAGACTGATCAAATTGAAGAACTTGTTTTACTGTTTTCTTCCCACAGATGTGACGTACCCTGCTGAGTCATCCAGTTTGTTTTTAATTTTAGATTTCCAGCATCTGCAAATTTGTTTTGAGTTATTTTGAAAGTTTTCAGTGCATATGTCTCCTTCATCTATTAAACAATACACTGTGATAACCTGTTCAAAAAGGAACTGCAGATGCTGGAATATCGAAGGTACACAAAATTGCTGGAGAAACTCAGCGGGTGCAGCAGCATCCATGGAGCGAAGGAAATAGGCGACGTTTCGGGCCGAAACCCTTCTTCAGACTGATCAAATTGAAGAACTTGTTTTACTGTTTTCTTCCCACAGATGTGACGTACCCTGCTGAGTCATCCAGTTTGTTTTTAATTTTAGATTTCCAGCATCTGCAAATTTGTTTTGAGTTATTTTGAAAGTTTTCAGTGCATATGTCTCCTTCATCTATTAAACAATACACTGTGATAACCTGTTCAAAAAGGAACTGCAGATGCTGAAATATCGAAGGTACACAAAATTGCTGGAGAAACTCAGCGGGTGCAGCAGCATCTATGGAGCGAAGGAAATAGGCGACGTTTCGGGCCGAAACCCTTCATCAGACTGATCAAATTGAAGAACTTGTTTTACTGTTTTCTTCCCACAGATGTGACGTACCCTGCTGAGTCATCCAGTTTGTTTTTAATTTTAGATTTCCAGCATCTGCAAATTTGTTTTGAGTTATTTTGAAAGTTTTCAGTGCATATGTCTCCTTCATCTATTAAACAATACACTGTGATAACCTGTTCAAAAAGGAACTGCAGATGCTGGAATATCGAAGGTACACAAAATTGCAGGAGAAACTCAGTGGGTGCAGCAGCATCTATGGAGCGAAGGAAATAGGCGACGTTTCGGGCCGAAACCCTTCTTCAGACTCTGAAGAAGGGTTTCGGCCCGAAACGTCGCCTATTTCCTTCGCTCCATAGATGCTGCTGCACCCGCTGAGTTTCTCCAGCAATTTTGTGTACCACTGTGATAACCTATTGTTTTTTTAAATCTCATATTACCGCCAACTTTTTTTGTGACAATTACTATAGATCTTTTCCCACTTTGATGACCTCTGCCACTGGAATCAGCACTTCCTTATTTATCACACCGTCACAAATGTTATCGCATACCAAACTGCCCTTCAATCTGAAGAAGGGTCTCGACCCGAAACGTCACCCATTCCTTCTCTCCAGAGATGCTGCCTGACCCACTGAGTTATTTTGCCAGCATTTTGCGTCTACCTTCCCTTCAATCTTCTTCACTTAAAGGAACATGAACATAGTTTCTCCAATCTCTCCAAGCTAATAATGCCTTTGAACCACATTTCTATTGGACAGATATTTCCAAAGATACAATGCTTCCAACTATAGTCTTTCTTTACTCACCTCCTGTATGGTGGCAACATCTATAGGTGTATGCACCAATCTTCTGAACATTGGATGCTTACTTTCTTTTCCCTTTTTACCAAGTTCTGAGGCCTGCAAAAATAATCAGTAACAAAATAAAAACTCAAAACACAATCCTGCCAGTTTGATAGTGCAGAAAACTCACTATTCAACTACTGGAGGTATAGAATATAAAAGCCAAGTAACAGTGAACACATTATCAAAACCAGTTTTAGTCTTCACAATGAGAAGCATGTTGAAATAATAAAGTTAGGATGCCAACAGTTTATTACAGTATGCAACATCCCACCACAAAAAATAAATAAATACATTAGCTGCCCCAAATGACTTTAATACTGGGTGCAAACTTTCACTTAAAGACAACACGAGAGCTAAGGATTCTGTAACTCCCTAAAACAGGCACTAACATCACATAGTTCATTATGAATTCAAAAGCCCCACACCACAGGGACCATAGGAGTGATAAGGAAGAGACTGGCTAAAATTAAAGACCGACGATTAGATCCCCCCCCCCCCCCCCAAAAAAAAATCTTGATGATGCTGGAATTGTGAAATAAAAACAGAAAATGCAGAAAACACTAAGCAGGTTGTACAACATCTTTGACTTGCGATGTTAACTGTTCCTTTTCCGACAGATGCTACCTGATCTGGTGAGAGATTCCAGTATTTCTTTTTACTTGTGTTTTTTTTAAAAACCCTTATTACAATGTAATATGTAATATTGACTGCAAAACTTTACAGTGATTCTCCTCTATTGTAACTTCTCCTGAACTTGTCAACCCACTTAGTCGACACTGGATGCTTGGGAATGAGAACCCTGGAACAGATTGCATCTCAGAGGGAAAAGGCATAACAAAGTTATAGTACTGATGAATATAGGTCTTTTGCTGGCACTGAACACAGTTTATGACAGGATCTTTAATTATATTAATGTCTAAATCCTTAGCTCCCTAATAGTAGCGACACTTGTAGACTGCGTGATAATGGCAGCAAATGGTATGCTTGCTTTCATCGTTCAGGGTATTGAGTATAAGAGTCAGGAAGTCATGCTGCAGCTTTAAAGGACTTTGGTTGGGCTGCATTTGGAAAATTGTGTGCAGTTCTGGTGGCCTCAATACAGGAAGAATGTGAAGACTTCAGAGAGGGTGCAGAAGATAATTCAGAAAATGCTGCCCGGATGAGAGGCTGTTAGCTATAAGGAGAGGCTGAACAAACATGGTGTGGTGGCACTATGTGATGGGCCATGCACTGTACATAACCTTCGGCTCTTTGGGGGGGTCACCTGTCCCGGTGACGAAAGATAGGGGTCACGGGTGCCCCTGGGGAGTATTTAAGGGTTAATCGCGAGCGCACAGGGTTGGTGAGTGAGGAGAATTAGTGTAGTAATAAAGAACCAGTATTTCGGACAAACTTCGTGTCTGCCTCATTCTTTAACGGACAACTCTGCATCCGCTACATTTGGTCGACGTCCAGAATATATATTCTGGAAGAAAAATGCGCCCCGCAAAAACCTAACCCTTCACCACCGACGACGACCAGGCCCAACTCAGCGCCATCGCCCTGAAGCTGCCGACCTTCTGGACCACCCAGCCGCAGGTATGGTTCCAACAGGCCGAATCTCAATTCTTCATCCGCGGGATAACAAACGTTGAGACCCGCTACCATTATGTGGTCGACCAAAAAACGGCCGGGCGAATCATCTCCTCCCTACAGGATCCACCAGCGGCCGATAAGTATGGTGGTCTGAAGGCGCTGCTGCTCCATACCTTCGGCCTCAGTCGGATGGAGCGAGGTGCCCACATTTACAACATGGCCGGGCTCGACAACCATAAAACATCGGTCCTAATGAGCGAGATGCTCTCGCTCATGGATGGCCAACACCACTGCATGCTTTTTGAATATGCCTACCTGCAGCAGCTTCCAGACGACACCCGCTCGCTCCTCACAGGGGTAAGTTTTGAAAACCCCCGGGCTCTAGCGGAATGTGCTGACGAGCTGTGGCTGTCCAGACGGTAGGAAGTGGGCCAGCTGGATCGAGTGTCCACAGTGCCCTGGAAGATGCAGCAACCTAGAGCCACGCCCACCAGGGGCTCCACGACCATCTGCAGCCTGCACTTCAAGGGGAAGTCCTTAAAGGGGAAGTCCTTAAAGGGGAGTGGTACTTTTACCACCAGCGTTGGGGCACGGCAGCCCGCAAATGCCGTCCACCCTGTGCGTTTCTGGGAAACTGCGAGGCCGGCCGCCGGTAATCACCGCAGCGGTCGGCAAAGTTCACCGCCTTTGCGTTCGGGTGAAGATTTTTGGTTGATATGGGGGCAGAGGTAAGCGTGGTGCCCCCGTCCGGGATGGACACGTGTGCTGGTAAGCGGGAGCCCTTGTTGACTGCTGCGAATGGCAGCCCCATAAGGACGTATGGGGTCCGCACCATACCTGTAATATTTGGCACCTGCCATTTTTCTTGGCAGACGTGACCCAGCCATTGTTGGGTGCAGATTTTCTCCGGGCGCAATCTCTGCTGGTGGACGTGAGGGGACAGTGCCTTGTCCACGCTTCTACGCTGGAGGCAATCTCCTTGCGCCCTGCTGCATCTGCTGTGCCAATTCGCAACCCGGTGGCAGCGGTGGAATTTTGGCAGAGTACCCGGCTATCCTGACCCCCGATTTCGACTTGATCAACTCGAAGTATGGGGTCCAACATCACATTCTGACTTCGGGCCCACCGCTTCACGCCCGTGCCCGCAGACTGGCCCTCGACAAACTCCGCTTGTGAAGGCAGAGTTCCAAAAGATGGAAGCAATGAGAATTGACCGGCGATCAAACAGCCCATGGGCCTCCCCTTTGCACATGGTGCCCAAGGTCGCCAACGTTCGCCATCTCGGGTCCCACCTAGTTCGTCCTTACCAGAAAATAAACCTTTGCATGGGAACGTACGTATGAGGTCCGGCCCATCATTTTTTGTGACTCCGGTTCAGGGGGGGGGGGGGGGATAATGTGGCGGCAATGGGTGATGGTCCACGCACTGTACATAACCTTCGGTTGTTTGGGGAGTCATGTGTCCCGTTGACGAGAGGTAGGGGTCTCCATTTGGTCACGGGTGCCCCTGGGGAGTATTTAAGGGTTAATCGCGCGCGCACAAGGTTGGTGAGCGAGGAGAATTAGTGTTGTAATAAAGAACCAGTATTTCAGACAAACTTTGTGTCCGCCTCGTTCTTTCTACTTATTTATTTATTTATTTAATTGATATTTTTTATTAGAAGCAGTGTACAGTAGTATAAACCGCGGCATATGACAAAATACATTTATTGTACATCTTCCATTTTAATTTTGACAAAGAAGAAATAGAAAAAGAGAGAAAGAGCAAGAAAGAAAGTGAAAGAAATAGTGAATGTGTAAATGCCTAAACTACCAAATAGTGTAGTCAAAGAGTGAATAAGTAAAAACCTAAAGAAGAATAAGAAGACAAAAACGAAAAATGATTTTTTTTAAAAGGACCAAAACGTGTTGATATACCTGCTTCATTTCTCACCACACCCATCACCCTGTCCGTAAATCGGTTTAATTCCAAAATTGTGTTGCACCATATTGTAATAAATCAATGAAAGGAGACCATATCTTTGAAAATTGCTCTGATTTTCCTGCTAAGACGAGTCTCATATCTTCAAGATGTAGCGTCTCAGACATGCTTGTAATCCACATTTTAAGAGTTGGGGTAGAAGCATTTTTCCAAAATGTAAGTATACGTTTTTTTGCCATTATCAGGCCGTAATTGAAATATTGATAGCTCAGAGCAAGCTCCTGCTATTTTGAAAATAATCAATTCTGTATGGGGGTCCAGTTTTGTTTTTAATAATTTTGAGAAAATTTCAAAAATTAAAAAATGTCGGATACAAAAGCTTGAACGCACATACCACTAGATTCAAAAACAACTTCTTCTGCACGTAAGACTTTTGAACAGACCACATGTGCCAGAGACAAATTTCTGGAACTTCCAATCTACCTTGTGGTGGCCCTTGCACTTTTCCATCTGCATTTTCTAGGTTGCTCTTTTTCGCACTACCTGATGTACTCATGTATATGATTTGCCTGGATAACATGCAAAATGAAGTTTCTCAATGCATGTTTCTCTACATGACAATAATAAACCAATATCAATATTCAAATGCCTAAAAGCCTCTTGTGATGCCATCATTGTACCTGCTTCCACAACTACCGCTGGCAATATTCTAGGCATCTACTACTATGTAAAAAAAAAAACTTGCCCCACATACCTCCTTTAAACTTTCTCCCTCTGACCTGAATGCTATACCGTCTCGTATATGACATTAACACCCTGGGGAAATGGTTCTGACAGTCTACTTTATCTGTCACTCAATTTTGTAAACTTGTATTAGGTCTCCCATCAGCTGTCACCACTCCAGATAAAACAATCCCAGCTGGTCCAACATCTAACATATTCCTAATATCCTTACACCAGGCAGGACCATGATAAAGCTCTTCTGCACCACCTTTAAAGCCTCTGCATCCTTTCTGTATTGGCTAACCTGAACTGAACACAATACTGCAAATGTTGCCGGACCAAAGCTTTATTAAACTGCAGCATGACTTCCTGATTATATTCAAAACCACAAATGACCATTTTTACTACCTTATCCACCTTCAGGGAGCTATACACTTGCACCCCTAGTTCATTCTGCACATCAGGAGTTGTTGCCATTCACTCATTATTCCCACTAAATATTTAACCTCCCAAAGTGCATTACCTCAGACTTGTCTAGATTAAATAGCACCTGCAGGAAGATTATCTTGATTTTTCCCTGATTTTTAAACTGTTAGCTATTCAAACAGATTCATTGTAATTCCCAAAACAAATCAAGGACAGTGGATTCAAAGAACGATTCAACAATCTCTAGAATTGAGAAAAACTGTTTTACAAAGTTTCGTTGAGCCACATATTAATCTTAATATCAATGACATAATATTCATTACAATAGCATGTCACCGAAAAGGCAACCTAATTTTTTCCCTGATAAACAAAGTTCTCACCATATTACATCCAGCATCTCTCTTAACTATGAGCGCCAAGCAATTCGATCATTGCCACTTAGACACAATAAAGCATATCGTTGAGATTTCCCTTCAATACAACATTCAAATAATCAAAGATTAAAAATACTAAAATAGACACAAAATGTTGGAGTAACTCAGCAGGACAGGCAGCATCTCAGGAGAGAAGGAGCGGGTGGCATTCCTTCCCTCCAGAGATGCTGCCTGTCCTGCTGAGTTACTCCAGTATTTTGTGTCTATCTTCGATTTCAACCAGCATCTGCCGTTCTTTCCCACACATTAAAAATACGAATCTCCAGAGCACGATTTCATATCGCTACTTCAATCTAGTGCTCTACATAGAACAGTGCAGAACAGGAACAGGCCCTGCGGTTTACAATGTCCATTCCCAACACGATGACAAGTTACACTAATCTCCTATGACCGCATGTCTTCCATATCACTCCATTCCCTGCCTATCATAAAGACTCTAAATGCCACTATCGTATTTGCTTCCATCACCAACTCCAGCAACAGGTTCTAGGAACGCGTCACTCTCTGTGTAAAAAAAAAATGCCTACGCACCTCCTTTAAACATTTCTCCTCTCAACTTAAAGCCATACTATCTAGTCAATGATATTTCCACCCTATCTATGCCTCTCATAATTGTATACACTTCTATCCTCTCAGCCTCCGACGCTCCAGAGCAAACAATCCAAGTTTGTCCGCCCTCTTCTTATAGCCAATACCCTCAAATGTAGGCAGCATTCTGCTAAATCTCTTCTGCGCCCTCTACAGAGCTTCCATACCCTTCCTGTAATAGAGCTGACCAGAACTGTTGACAATAATCCAAATGCATCCTAAGCAAAGTTTTGTAAAGCTGCAATGAGACTTAACTCTTGTAGTCAAAGATTTGACTGATGAAGGCAAGCATAACATATGTCGTTTTTTAACCACTCCACTCATGTTGCCACTTTCAGTAAACTATGGACTTGGACCCCATGATCCTTCTGTGCATCAATGATATTAAGGGTCTTGACATTAACAACTTTCAACATCCCAAAGTGCAATAGTCAACACTAGCTAATACCCTCTATCGCAGGCAGCATTCTGATAAACCTCTTCTGCATCCTCTCCAAAGCCTCCACATCCTTCCTGTGATGGGGTGACATGATGAAACATCTGCTGATCTAATTTTTCCCATGCTCCAGCTACTTTATGCCAATAAAATGATAAGAATTTCTAACAATCCTTCTCAAAGCAAGACAGATTGTTCCAGAAACTGAATTAGTTAGTGAAGCAGTCACATTATGTTTAGTCTAATTTAAAGATATTTTTTTCCCCGTATGTAACTTCAGAATACAGTGGATGTACATTCAGAATGCAGTGGAAGACACTTATTAATTAGCTTCCAATGAGTGCCATCATGACCAAGATTTGAAAAGAGATCTGCAAAGTGATGAGAAAGTGAATATTCCTAAGTTCTAAACATTCAATTACATTGGCCTCGCAGGTTATGGATGATCTGACTTACGGAAATCAAACTTTATGTAACTGCTCGCAAACATTCTTAAAGCGTTTTTCAAGATAATAATAAATCACATCACTGAGGATGCATCTCCTGGAGACAGTTGACGGCACGGAAAGACGGTACCCGGGAGAGGCTAGGTTAGCACCCCAGTCTGTCTTTCGTGAGAAAGTCACCCAATAAAGCTACGGAAAGGCCTAATGAACCACCGTGGCCGAAAAATCCATCAGGCGAGAATGAAATGCTCAGAGAAGGAGAAAGAGGTGCAGCGCACAGCCCTTGAACCTGGTGAGACGCAGGAGGAGCCTGACCACGACTCACCCCACAGAGCCCAGTCCCTCCACGCACTAGAATCTCCCAACCCCTGCAGAGTCATTATTAAGATGGCTGATCCGTGGGCAGTTGCTGCTGGGACGCAAGTCGGGGCCTGATCAACCCCGGCTGGGTCATCTGGGCGAGGGTGTCTGATGTTGTGAAACCCGATGACCCCGATTACCCCAGAACACATCACTGAGGATGTGTGTCCCAGCACATCTAGAAGATGTATGTTTTTCACATAATAATAATAATAATGTTTTTTATACCTATTAATGGCTAGATACCGTATATTCCATTAAATTAAATTATGGGTACTGTTAGGGTGGATATTCAATTAGAGAATTTTAGCAAATATATGTAGAATATGATATGGATTTTTACTAGAAACAGACTTGCAAAGTAATTAGTTTGACTTGCAAAGAAATTAGTTTATGGAGTTCTTGGGAATGGAACTCTTAGGTAACTCAGATTGCTTGTACTTCATTTAGAGATTCACTATTACACAAACAGTGCCCTGATATTTTCAGTAATATAATCAGTCAACACTTGCCGTCATCACGAGGGAAAGCTGAGTGTAATCCCCTGCAATCCACACTTTTATCACAAATACACACGATACCACTGGTTCAAACAAATATTATTTTCCTAAACATTTTGATCAGTTTATCCCAAATCATCAATAAAGTGTTTTCTCACAGAGCATAAAAAAGTCATGTAAGTTAGGAGTTAGGCAAAAGAAAATCAGTCCTTGGGTCTTGGGAAAAAAATAAACTATTGATACAATTATATTTTTGTAACATTTGTCTTCAGAATGTCAAAGTAACAAGATCAATCAATTGATTGATTGATTGATTGATATTTGCCAATTAAGTATTCAATATATATCCCAAAGACCTTTCCATAACTAACTGATTATACTGTTGCACGATTTATAAAAATAAACATTTAAAAAAAATTAAAACATGAAAAAATAATTTTAAAATAACCAAATAGAGGTCGTTGGAATTAAAGGCATTAGCAGCATCCAAAATACTTTTAGTGCTTGGCAAAATGACAAACAAACTTCCTTTAGTTAAATGGCCTTTCATCTGGCCACTATTTTATGTGCTATTAACACAAGATCATAATTATGAACAGAAACAAACCACCTGGCAGACTAAGTCCTTTAAGCCTGCTCTTTGATTTAGCAGACCGTTGCTGAACTTTTTTCACCTGTTCTATTTTCCTGCCCTATCCCCATATCTCTTGATTCCCATGATAACCAGACATCTGTTAATCTTGGTTTGGAATGAATTCGATAATAGTCACCCACAACCCTCCATGGTAGAGAATCCCAGGGATTCACCATTTACTTGATGACATTTCTTTTATTTCAGCTATAAATAGCTACTCTTTATTCTGAGTCTGTAACCCCTGAAGACTCAGCCAGGTGAAATGACTTTGCTGCATCCACAGTTGACTCTTCTAAGAATTTTAAAAGTTTCAATGAGATCATCTCCCACTCTTCTAAACCCCAGAAAATCTACTCACTCTCTCCCCACATGGTAAATCCATTAATCCAGGAACTACTCCCAATAACCCTTCATTGCATTCCCTTAAAACAAGCATATCCATTCCAGACAAGATCAAAACTGTTCACATCACTCCCAAGAAAAAAGGAGGTGGCAGAAGGTAGTATCATCCCATCATCGAAGGCATCTACATGAAATGCTGCTTCCAGAAAATAGCTAATTTCAATTACCCTTTTCATCCTGGTCATGCTGGGCCACTCAAGGTATTTCACAGACTTGTCACCAAGCCACTCCTGCGTTGTCTTGGCTGTGTGCTTGGGGTCGTTGTCCTGTTGGAAGATGAACCTCTGCCCCAGTCTGAGGTCCTGAACGCTGTTCAGCAGGTTTTCATCAAGGATCTCTCTGTACTTTGCTCCGTTCATCTTTCCCTCGATCTTGACTGGTCTCCCAGTTCCTGCTGCTGAAAAACATCCCCACAGCATGATGCTGCCACCACGCTTCACCGTAGATATGGTATTGGCCAGGTGATGAGCCTGATTTCCTCCAGACGTGACACTTGGCATTCAGGCCAGAGTTCAATCTTGGTTTCATCAGACCAGAGAATTCTGTTTAGGTGCCTTTTGGCAAATTCCAAGCGGGCTGTCATGTGCCTTTTACTGAGGAGTGGCTTCCGTCTGACCACTCTACTGGACCACTGCTACAGTAATATCAGAAATGCTTTTATAGCTGAACCAATACCCCACTTCGGCAAGTCTGACCACCTGGCAATTCGGCTTAAGCCCACCTACACCAAGAGGCTTAAGGCACAGCCAGTCACAGTCAGAACTTTTAACACCTGGACGGACAGTGCACAGGCTAGCCTGCAGGGATGTTTAGAGGCTACAGACTGGAACATCTTTAAGGTGGCCACAGATGACATTCATGAATACACAGAGGCTGTGAGTGACTACATTAGCTGGTGCACATCTATATGTGCCCCTCCCAGAACTGTGCGTGTGTTTCCAAACCAGAAACCTTGGTTCAATGGAAACATAAAACAGAAGATCAGGAAAAGGCAGGAAGCTTTTAAGTCAGGAGATCAAAGGGAGTACAAGAAAGCCCGGTACGAGCTACAGAAGTCCATCAGACCTGCAAAGAGGGCTTATTCCCAAAAACTTGAAAGCTTTTACCTAAGTAACAACACACGCAGTATGTGGCAGGGAATCCAAGCAGTCACAAACTACCAGAAAACAGTACCAACCACAGACCCCCAGGATGTCACTCTCCCAGACAGCCTTAATACCTTCTACACCAGGTTTGACAGACTGAACACAGACACCCCCTCAAAAGCCCCCTGCAACCCCACGGACACTGTCTTTCAGGTGACACCCACACAGGTCCTGAAAGCTCTGAGGCAGGTGAACCCCCACAAGGCTGTGGGACCAGATGGCGTCCCTCCTAAAGTTCTGAAGGCCTGTGCAGAACAACTCACTGGAGTGTATGTAGACATCTTCAATCTGTCTTTAAACCAAGCAGTGGTCCCCCGTATTTTTAAATTTTCCACCATTGTACCAGTTCCAAAAAAAACAAACCCATCCACCCTGAATGACTTCAGGCCAGTGGCACTCACGCCAGTTGCCATGAAGTGTCTAGAAAAACTGGTTCTCACACATATCAATCACATGGTCCCGGGACGATCGACCTCCAGTTCGCCTACCGCCCCAACCGCTCAGTGGACGACGCAGTGGCCATTGCTCTACACCACATCCTGCAACACCTGGACAGCAGAGGAACATACGTCAGAACGCTGTTCCTGGATTACAGTTCGGCTTTTAACACGATTCGCCCGGGCAGGCTGACTGAGAAGCTGAAAGACCTCGGCGTCCCGACTCCCACCTGCAACTGGATCTTGGATTTCCTGACTGAAAGACCACAGGTGGTGAGGATGGGAAGGAGGGTGTCTGCAGAGCTCACCGTCAGCACAGGATCACCACAAGGCTGCTGTCTCAGTCCCAAACTTTTCACCCTGTACACACACGACTGTGTCTCCACCCAGGAAAATACCATCATTATTAAGTATGCGGATGATACCACCATCCTGGGCCTCATCAAGGGGGGGGGACGAGTCGGGCTACAGGAGTCTGGTGAACGACATTCTTGCCTATGGCGAGGTGAACGACCTAAGCCTCAACACAGACAAGACAAGAGAAATAATAATGGACTTCAGAAAAAATCCACCCCCCTGCAGCCCCTCATCATCAAGGGGACTGTGGTGGAGAGGGCTGACAGTTACAGATACCTGGGATTACAAGTAACATCAGATCTGAGCTGGACTTTGAACACTGCTGCCACAGTGAAAAAAGCCCAGCAGAGACTGTACTTCATCAGGCTGCTCAGAAAAGCTGGTCTGCACTGTCGCCCTCTCACCCAGGTCTACAAAGGACTGATAGAGAGCATCCTCACCACAGGCATCACGGTGTGGTATGGAAACACCACACAGACAGAGAGGAAGGCTCTGCAAAGAGTCATAAAGACTGCAGAGAGGATTATCAGAACGGAATTCCCCTCCATGGACACAATCTATACACAGCGCTGTCAAAAAAGAGTAGAGAGAATCATCAGAGACACACTACATCCAGCTCACTCCCTGCTCAAACACAAAAACTGCACATACAACCTCAGGCACAGACGAGCGGACAGCATCGCCACAAACAGAACACGCTTTTTTAAGAGCTTCTTCCCTGCCACAGTGAGACTCTTGGCCAAAACAAAATGAACTGATGTCCTGACCTACCTCATAGCATATCATATCATATCATATCATATTATATTGTCTCCTGGGCCTGTGCAATTTACAATGCAATCGACACTTTTATATAGGGTTTGTGTAATTTACAATGCTCTCACTTTCCCCTTTATATAGGGTTTTAGGCACTTTCTTTCTTTCTTTTTAGTTCTAGAGAAGTATATGTTTTTATAGATTATGTGTCTTTCTGTGTGTCTTTTTAACGACTTGACTTGACTCTCTGAACAACCACACAAGAGTTCATATGTGTAAGCACAAATGGCAAATCAAGTTTTTGACCTTTGACCTTGACCTCAAACATAAAGGCCTGATTAGTGAAGTGTTGCAGATATAGTTGACCTTCTGGAAGTTTCTCCCAACTCCACAGAGGAACACTGGAGCTCTGTCAGAATGACCATCAGAATGACCATTCAGAATTACAGAATGGTCACCTCCCTGACCAAGGCCCTTCTTCCCCGATTGCTCAGTTTAGCCGGGCGGCCAGCTCTATGAAAAGTCCTGGTGGTTTCAAAGTTCTTCCATTTAAGAATGACGGAGGCCACTGTGCTCTTCGGGGCCTGCAATGCTGCAAATTGTTTTATACCCTTCCCCAGATCTATGTCTCGACAAAATCCTGTATCTGAGGTCTACAGACAATTCCTTCATCTTCATGGCTTGGTTTTTGCTCTGACATGCACTGTCAACTGTGGGACCTTATATGGACAGGTGTGTGCCTTTAATTTACCACTGGTGGACTCCAATCAAGTTGTAGAAACATCTCAAGGATAATCAATGGAAACAGGATGTACCGAAGCTCAATTTTGAGTGTCATAGCAAAGGGTCTGAATACTTATGTAAATGTGATATTTCAGTTATTTCTTTTTAATTACTTTGCAAAAATTTCTAAACACCTGTTTTCACTTTTTTATTATGAGGTGTTGTGTGTAGATTGATGATAAACAAAAATTAATTTAATCCATTTTAGAATAAGGCTGTAACATAACAAAATATGGAAAAAGTGAAGGGGTCTGAATACTTTCTGAATGCACTATATTTGCCTTCCTAACCACTTACTGCATCTACAAGTTGGCTAATTAGCTTTAATTATCTTGGTCACATAGAGTGTAACATTCAAATAACTTGCCATGTTGTAAACGCTATTTTAAGGTGATTACCTAAAAACCAAGTACTGAAAAGCCCATGGTTCAATTTTTGGACCCAATCAAATCAGGAACTCCATTTTTTTAACCAGGTTTTAACCCATGTTAATATCCCATGCTGACATAACTTTGTACCTTCTGCATGTATGGCTTGGAAAAGAAAGTTACAATTACAATCACTGCTAACCCCATATAGGCAACTTTCGATAAGTAGAGCCAGCAGTTTTGAACTTCATTCAAAATTCACTATCACTAATGAAACATCGGCCTGGTACTTGCAGTAGCAAAGAAACTGCTAGCACTTGCCATCACCTTGAAGGAAAGCTGACTGCGACCACTGCCATCCACTTTGTCCACAAATACATACAATACCATTGGTTCATCAGGAACCAACTTTTGTTTGCAAAATCTATCTCTGCTGTTTATAAAAGGTAAAAATTGTCAGCATTGTTGAATGAGATTCATTTAGTCATTTGGTTCTAAAGTATAATTTCCGAAAGCAATTATTTTACAAATATGTGCAAAGTCATTCCCTCAATTTAAAACTAAGATAATTTTTAAATAATTATTTAAAAAATTGTATTTATCAAATATTATAGTTTAATATAATTAATATCCTTTTCTAATTTAATGTTCGATAAGAATCCACAATCTGAATGTCTTTCATCCTGTTTGATACTAAATCTCGAAACATGCGGTCAGCTTTCTCATAATCACCAAGTAACATAGTTTCCTTGTCATGAACTAGAAAACACTGGCTGGTATCAAATATTGATGAAACATAATCAATACTCATCTTTCACCTCAATAAATAAGATGGCGGGTCTTGATGAAAAACATTGATACAATTCCTATTCTGCAATCTTCGCAACATGAATCCCAAAGAAACGGGGTATTTGCCAATTAACAACTTAAAGTATAAGGCCTGAAAAAATGTCCACATCAAATTGATAGTCACATTTTTTTTTTTAAATCAAGATTAATAAGAAAGGTAAAATGAAAACAATTGGGGGAAAAAACGAATCATTTTAACATTTTTATTAAGAGGAATTAATAAAATTAAGGGAATTAGCAGCTTTCAAAGTACTGTTGCTTGCTTGGCAATAAGGCAAACATGTTTCTTTTAGTTAAATGGCCTTTAATCTGGTCACTTTTTGTGCTCTTAACACAACATAATTATTAACAGAAGTAAACCACCTAATATCTATGCCGAAGATAGACACAAAATGCTGGAGTAACAGCGGGAAAGGTAGCATCGCTGGAGAGAAGGAACGGGTGACGTTTAGGGTCGAGTCCCTACTTACTCCAGCATTTTGTGTCCATAGAGTCATAGAGTGATACAGTGTGGAAAAAGGCCCTTCGGCCCAACTTGCCCACACCGGCCAACATGTCCCAGCTACACCAGTTCCACCTGCCTGCGCTTAGTCCATATCCCTCCAAACATGTCCTATCCATGTACCAGTCTAACCGTTTCTTAAGTGTTGGGATAGTCCCAGCCTCAACCACCTCCTCTGGCAGCTTGTTCCTTACACCCAACACCCTTTGTGTGAAAATGTTATCCCTCAGATACCTATTAAATCTTTTCCCCTTCGCATTGAACCTATGGCCTCGATTCCCCTATTCTGGGCAAGAGATTCTGTGCATTCACCTGATCTATTCCTCTCATGATTTTATACACCTCTATAAGATCACCCTTCATCCTCCTGTGCTCCAAGGGATAATGACCCAGCCGACTCAACCTCTCCCTATAACTCTTCCCGGCCGGCCGCGCAGCCAGAAGGCTTCCCGACGGGCTGCGGCTGGGGACACGGCCAGAGGTCTTTATCGAGGTCTCCATGCCTTCTGGATCGCCGCGTAGAAGCCCGGCCTGGGGCCTGGCTGGGGCCTCGCGGGTCGGACGGAAGAGCAGGGCCTTGCGGGTCGGAGTCGCGGGTCAAAGCCTGCGGCTGGGGCCCGGGTCAGCACCAAGGAGGCGTGAAGTGAGGCTTAAGATAGCAGTGAGACCTCGGCGGCAGTGAAGCGGCAGCAGCAGTGAAGCCTTGCGACATGGGGCCTCGGCGTGGTGAAGCCTCGCGGCGGCGGCGATGCCTCGCGAGTCAACCTATGGTGGAGGTCGATGAGAGCGTGAGAACAACCGTGAGGGGGGAGGGGAAGAACAATGGAGGACCCGGCGTGGGAGGACAATGGACAATTGGGGATGGGGGGGAGAACAAAGGACAATGGGGACCCGACATGGGGGAACCTCTGTGCGTGAGGGGGGGGGAAGTGGGAAAGAAAACAAAAGGAGGAACCGGCATGCTTTGTAACTTTGTCAGCACCGTAGGTGGCTGCTATTTGTATACATTAGGTATGCAGCAAAGAATTTCCCTGTGTCTAGACAATAAAGTATTCCAACTCAGACCCTCTAGTCCTGGCAACATCCTCGTAAATCCTCTCTGAACCCTTTCAAGCTTGACAATATCTTTCCTACAACATGGTGCCCAGAACTGAACACAATACTCTAAATGCGGTTGAGAGTAGTGTTAAACTTGTTCATGATATATGTATTTTTATTTCTATTTATTTTTTACTGCACACTGAATGGACACTGGTTTGAGTAACGTTTTTTTGTTTCCTCTGGGTATGTGAGTACTCAGGAAAATAACAATAAAGATATACAATACAATACCAGCGACTTATACAACTGCAACATGACCTCCCAACTTCTATCCTCAATACTCTGACTGATGAAGGCCAATGTGCCTAAAGCCGTTTTGACCACCATATCTACTTGCAACTCGATCTTCAAGGAACCATGCACCTGCACTCCTAGATCCCTCTGCTCTACAACACTCCCCAGAGGCCAACCATTCACTGTGTAGGTCCTGCCCTTGTTAGACGTCCCAAAATGCAACACCTCACACTTCTCCGTATTAATTCCATCAACCATTCCTCAGCCCACCTGGCCAATCGATCCAGATCCTGCTGCAATCTTTCACAACCATCTTCACTATCTTCAGTTTAAACCAGCATCTGCAGTTCCTTCCTACACAATATCCAATCCTGCTCTGCTAATTATGCAGTCATGGCTGAACTTCAGTTCCACTTTTCTGTACTATCCCCATATCTCTAGATTCCCTTGATATCCGGACATCTGTCAATTTAGACTTTGATTGAATTCAATAATAGTCACCATAATCAGAGTACAGAACCCCAGGAATTCACCTTCCTCCCAGTAAATATATTATTTCAGTTCTAAGTGGCCTATCCCATATTTCTGAGACTTTGACCCCTGGATATAGACTGAGCCAGGGGAAATATCCTCCCTGCATCCATTGTAGGCCCCAGGAAGAATTTTATCTGCTTCAAAATAATCATCATTTATTCTTCTAAATCCTGTAAATTGGAGGCCAATTCTACTAACTCTCTCCTCACCTAGAAAATACATTAACCCAGGGACCACACTAATGAATCCTCACTGTACTCCGTCCAAGTCATGGGTATATTCTTTTTTAAATTAGGGGCCTAAACCTGTAAACAACACTCATGGTTTTGTTTTCATTAAAGACCTATATAGTTTGTAACAAAGTCAACATGCCATTTGCCATGTATTCTAGGACAACCTGGAACTTTTATACATTTCCAAATTTGTCACCATATAGAGATAATCTGCATTTCTACACCAATGCCTTAAGGGACTGTCCCACTTGCATGTGTTTGGCGCGACCAAACGTGGTCGCTTGAGGCGTATGGGCACCATATGGCCGCGCGGGGCCGGTCCCACTTAGAAGCACGGAGTTGTGCGGGGCTGGTCCCACTTAGAAGCGCGGAATTGTGCGGGGCTGGTCCCGGCATCGCGCGGGGCTCCGAAAATCTGAAAGTGTCCGAAATCTTTGCGCGCCAACAGACTGTCGGCACGCAGGCGCATTGCGGTCGTACGCATCGTCTTGACGGCGTACGCCAAATCGCACGATGACATCACCGCCCGCCGTGGAGTTGCGTGATGACGTCACCGCCCGACGCCGTGCGACGCCCAAATTCAGTCGGCCCGCCTCCTGCCCAGCTGATTGGTAAGTATGACGCAAATGACGTCACGCGCGTACTTAGCGCGAACTTCGTGTGAACTCTGCTTCTGTTTGGTCGCGCCAAACGCATGCAATCGCATGCAAGTGGGACAGGCCCTTTACGGTTTGCCTCGCCAACAATCTGTCTGTCCCTTTCTTCTTAGTTGTTTTTTTTAAGTATGTGTTAAATGTATGTTTTTAGTGTTCTTTAGCTTGTTTTATGTGGGGGGTGGGGGAAACTTTTTCCAATCTCTTACCTCGACAGAGATGTGATTTTTTTCCGTATTGTATCTTCGTCCACACTACGGCCTAACACCGAGGAGTTGGTGGCCTTTGCTGGAGACCGACTACGAGAGCTCCACCGCGGAGAGCCTACGGAACTTTAACATCGCGGAGCCCGCAATCCCTTTGCCAGGGATCGACCTCGGAGCTCCAACCGTGGGTGCCTGCGGACTTTAACATCGTGGAGCTTGTGATCTCTGGTCAGAGATCAACTTCGGGAACTCCAAGCTGCAGGAGCTTCGAAAGCCCCGACGCGAGGGCTTTGATTGCCCCGACGCGGAGGCTTCGACCGCCTCGACGTGAGACCACGAGAGAAAAATGAGGGAAGAAGATTAGACTTCCATCACAGGGAGGAATGTGGGGAATCTGCTGTGGTGGATGTTTATGTTGATTCTTATGTAGTTGTGTGTCTTGTTGCTATTTTTAAGTATGGCTGCATGGTAATTCGCATATCACTGTACCTTAATTGTTACACGTTACAATGAAAGACATTTGAAACTGATATTTTATCTGCTATGTCCTCGCCCACTTAGCTTGTCAATATCCCCAAAGCTTCTCATAATTTCATATCATCAGCAAACTTGAAATTATGACATTTTGTCCCTTCAGTCAAATTAATGATATAGATTGTAAACAGCTGGATCTCAAGCACCAATCCTTAGGCATGGCTTGAGAAAGATGTGTTTATTATTACCCTATTGTTTGTTAGTTCTCACTCCATGCACACATAATATCCCATATTCCAAGTGATTCAACCTTTGTGATGGTGCTCCTGAATGGAACCTTACTGAAAGCCTTCTGAAAATCTAAGTGTGTATAGGGAGGTTTCACGGCAGTCGGGTCACAACCCATGACCCGTACTGTTGCTACGTTACGCCAAGTGGAGTACACGCGATGAACTGCAGGTAGGCACTTACCATTGTTTCCAGCATAGCGGGCCCGTTAAAACCCGCCGAATTGTCAATTTTTGCGCTGTAAATAATTATGGAAATCGGGATAAGCGTGAGAGACATTTAGCCTACTTCAGAATTCCAAAAGTGAGGAGAAATGACGGTAGATAGAAGCGAGAGCTGATGGGACAACAACAGCCAGAGTGCTTGGCGAACATTGGCCGTTTGCTCACTGCATTTCATCAACTACGGCATTATTTGTGTTTTTTCTTGATTCCATTGGCATCTAAAAAGTTTCAGAAGTGATAAATCTGGCTGTAAAATTTTAAAATCGCCCATGGTTCTCAAGTGGGTTTTTACATACAAAATGAAAACGCATCTGAAGAAAAACTTACAGCCAGATTTATCACTTCTGAGACTTTTTAGATACCAAAGGAATCAAGAAAAAACACAAATAATGCCTTACTGTTGATGAAATGCAGTGAGCAAACGCGATAATTCCCAATATTTTCAATTCCGATATCTGCACGGCCAATGTTCGCCAAACACTTTAGCTGTTGTTGTCCCTTCAGCTCTCACTTCTCTTTACCTTCATTTCGCTTCACTTTTGGAATTCTAAAGTTGGGTACATGTCTCTCAAACTTACCCCGACTTCCACAATATTTTACAGCGCAAAAATTCAACAATTTGGCGGTTTTTAACAGGTAGGAAAGTACGCGTTTCTTGCATTAATAACATATACCGGAAGTTACGGATGTCCTCCAGATGGATTGAGCGGCTCCATGCGTCAAGCCCTATGACCCAGTGACCTTACGTGCAACCCCCCTATACACATATTTTTCCTCATCTATTCTACTATTCATTTCCTTCAAAAAAGTCTTTAGTTAAACATCATTTCCTTTTCATATATCCATTCTGATTCTTCCAGTTGTGTTATTCATTTTCAGATATTCAAGTTTAACTGAGATCTAATTTTCCCTGTTATTCATGTGGGGCTTACCACCCAGTGGATCACCATTTTTTCCCACAGCTCTCTTAAATAATGGAATCACATTTTATACCTTCCAATTCACAGGAACATTTGTTTAATCTATCAAACTTTGGCAGATGATAACCAGTGCATCTGGTAACTCTACAGCAGCCTCATTCAAACCACTGGGATATAGATCAGCAGGTCCTTGAGATATACTGCCTTTTGTTCTTACTGGCTTTGCTACCAGTTAGTCTAACATCGGCAGTGGGGAAACTGCTAGAGTCAGTTATTAAAGATGGGATAGCAACACATTTGGAAAGTGGTGAAATCATTGGACAAAGTCAGCATGGATTTACGAAAGGTAAATCATGTCTGACGAATCTTATAGAATTTTTCGAGGATGTAACTAGTAGCGTGGATAGGGGAGAACCAGTGGATGTGGTGTATCTGGACTTCCAGAAGGCTTTCGACAAGGTCCCACATAAGAGATTAGTATACAAACTTAAAGCACACGGCATTGGGGGTTCAGTATTGATGTGGATAGAGAACTGGCTGGCAAACAGGAAGCAAAGAGTAGGAGTAAACGGGTCCTTTTCACAATGGCGGGCAGTGACTAGTGGGGTACCGCAAGGCTCAGTGCTGGGACCCCAGCTATTTACAATATATATGAATGATCTGGATGAGGGAATTGAAGGCAATATCTCCAAGTTTGCGGATGACACTAAGCTGGGGGGCAGTGTTAGCTGTGAGGAGAATGCTAGGAGACTGCAAGGTGACTTGGATAGGCTGGGTGAGTGGGGAAATATTTGGCAGATGCAGTATAATGTGGATAAATGTGAGGTTATCCATTTTGGTGGCAAAAAACAGGAAAGCAGACTATTATCTAAATGGTGGCCGATTAGGAAAAGGGGAGATGCAGCGAGACCTAGGGTGTCATGGTACACCCGTCATTGAAAGTAGGCATGCAGGTGCAGCAGGCAGTGAAGAAAGCGAATGGTATGTTAGCTTTCATAGCAAAAGGATTTGAGTATAGGAGCAGGGAGGTTCTACTGCAGTTGTACAGGGTCTTGGTGAGACCACACCTGGAGTATTGCGTACAGTTTTGGTCTCCAAATCTGAGGAAGGACATTATTGCCATAGAGGGAGTGCAGAGAAGGTTCACCAGACTGATTCCTGGGATGTCAGGACTGTCTTATGAAGAAAGACTGGATAGACTTGGTTTATACTCTCTAGAATTTAGGACATTGAGAGGGGATCTTATAGAAACTTACAAAATTCTTAAGGGGTTGGACAGGCTAGATGCAGGAAGATTGTTCCCGATGTTGGGGAAGTCCAGGACAAGGGGTCACAGCTTAAGGATAAGGGGGAAATCCTTTAAAACCGAGATGAGAAAAACTTTTTTCACACAGAGAGTGGTGAATCTCTGGAACTCTCTGCCACAGAGGGTAGTTGAGGCCAGTTCATTGGCTATATTTAAGAGGGAGTTAGATGTGGCCCTTGTGGCTAAGGGGATCAGAGGGTATGGAGAGAAGGCAGGTACGGGATACTGAGTTGGATGATCAGCCATGATCATATTGAATGGCGGTGCAGGCTCGAAGGGCCGAATGGCCTACTCCTGCACCTAATTTCTATGTTTCTATAAATTACTAACTAATCTTGTGTGATTTTTGATGCAACTTATAATGTAGCCAAGATCAATGGAAGACACAAATTCAGAACAAAATCATATTGAACTTATTAAACATGGTTTATACATCACAGGACCTTGTTCACTTGAAACGGATACTCACCCTCTCCTTCATGCGAGAAACAATGTAACCCAAATATCGGCCCATAGCCTGCTTGGTCGTGTTCTTCTTTTTCATGCTCTATATGAAAAAAAATTTGAAGAATTACTCACTAACCTATTAATAGCAGTAAGTGGAATAACTTCCCATTTCTGGAAACTGATTGTTTTTGTCTCTCAAACGTTGCTTGCAGCAAACATCACAAAACATTTCATTCAAGGCTCAGGAAACAAATTAGTGCAAAAAATCTATTCTAATGAATCTGAAACCAAATTGTGCCAAAGCTGTATGATTGAAATTAAAATAAAATCCTTCTGGTTTATTCAATGGAGAAAGGCATTACTAACAAAAGCAATGATTTTATTATTTTGAAGGCCCCCCCTCTGGCTTTGACATGAACCACAAATATCTTGAATCAATGAGCTTGGCTGGCGACACAAAATTATCCAAGATTCCAATGCTCTCTGTACCAAATTGTCCACTGTTCTAGAATGGATTCCATAATCTATGTCCAACAATTCAATCCTCAATTCAACCCTCCTTGAACATTGTTTTGTCATCAACCATCTGCACTCTACAAGGTGGCACAGCACGTAGGGTTGCTGCCTCACAGCGCCAGAAACCCAGCTTCGATCCTGACCGCAGGTGCTCTCTGTGTGGAGTTTGCACATTCTCCCTGTAACCACATGGATTTCCTCAAGGTGCACCGGTTTCTGCCCACATCCCAAAGAAATGCAGGGTTGAAGGTTAATTGGCCACTTTAAAATTGCCCCTAATGTTTAGGGATTGGATGAGAAAGTGGGTTAATATAGAACTAGTGTAGATGAGAAAGTGGGATAACAAAGAACTAGTATGAATGGGTGATCAATGGTCAGTGTGGAATCGGTGCAAAAACTCGCATGAACGGGCAGACTCGGTGGGCCAAAAGACCAGTTTCCATGCTTTATCTCTGAACTGAACCTCTGGATCATCCTTCCCAAAGTCTCTGATGCGCCATCTCTCATTTCCCAAATTCTAATATTTTATTCTCATATATTTTCTTGTAATAGAAAACCACTGGATCTGTGGAGTTTGTGCTGCATCTCAAAGCAATCCCATCAACTCCAACGTCTCATATATTTCCTTGCAAACCTTTTTCTTTCACATGACCATCAGCTCCTCTTA
Source organism: Amblyraja radiata (assembly GCF_010909765.2). Lineage (NCBI taxonomy): Eukaryota > Metazoa > Chordata > Chondrichthyes > Rajiformes > Rajidae > Amblyraja > Amblyraja radiata. The sequence continues at coordinate 33,775,585 of NC_045957.1, read as the reverse complement.
CTACCAAACTACATTAGGAGTCATTTACAGCAACCCCATTAGAATGTGGGCAGAAACTACAACACGAGGGACAAACATGGTGACAGAAAGGAGGTGCAAAATACATATAAGCAAAAATCAAGGTCAGCACTGATCCCGGGTCAGTGGATCTCCGATGCACCAGTACTGCTGCATCAGTTCCACTCATGTTTAACACAATCCTGTAAAACACTCTGCCTAAAGTTAATCATATGTCTCGGATATCGTCCTTCGGCTCAGTTTTGATATATTTATATCACAAAGTGGATTTTGATTTTGTATCTTGCACATTCAATATACAAATACAATGTATCGGTATAGAATTGTACTTTAAGATTGAAATAAATAAAAGTGGCAGGGGTGCAGATCTCGGTTTTCTTATTTTGCTAATAGTTCTGACATTCCAACGGTGAATGTTCAGCACAAACAGTGTAGGCCGAAGGCCAAGGAGGACACAAGCAGGAGATCTTGCCAGCTCTGATCTTGGACTCGGCAATGAGTCCAAGAGCTTAGCATAAGCACCATGAGCTGCAACTCCAAATGCATCTCGTCTTTCAGTGTATGCTGACCATGGTCACCAACATTGTCACCAACATGTCAACCAATGGTCACCAACAGGTGAACATGAAGAAAGCTGTAGGCCAAGATGGCATCTCGGGGCGAGTACTTAAGTCTTGTGCTACGCCACTAGCTCCGGTGCTCACTACAATATTCAACCTCTCCCTGGCCAAGTCCGTGGTCCCTGCCTCCTTCAAAAGATCTGTCATTGTACCTGTACCTAAAAATGCCTCCCCAGCTTGTCTGAATGACTACCATCCTGTGGCCCTCACCTCGGTAGTCATGAAATGCTTTGAGAGGCTGGTCAAGAAACACATCTGCACCTTCCTCCCTCGCAACATGGACCCGCTACAATTCGCATACCGTCCGAACAGATCCACGGACGATGCGGTCACCCAGGTTCTGCACACCGCTCTCTCTCATCTTGACAGCCAGAAGGGGAGCTACGTGAGGATGCTGTTCATAGACTTCAGTTCAGCCTTCAACACGATAGGCCCCACCAGACTTGCCGAGAAGCTGCAGGAATTGGGGCTCAACACTTTACTGTGTGCCTGGGTCCTGGAGTTTCTCACCGCCAGGCCTCAGGTAGTCAAGATGGGAGGAAATACATCGAAGTCCCTCACCCTGAGCACAGGATCGCCCCAGGGTTGCGTCCTCAGCCCCCTATTGTACTCCCTGTACACACATGACAGTGTGGCTAGGTTCAGCTCCAACTCAATAATCAAGTTTGCTGATGACACTGTGGTAGTGGGCCTGATCTCAGACAACGATGAGAAGGCCTACCGGGAGGAGGTGGCTGATCTGGCACTCTGGTGTCAGGACAACAGCCTCCTCTTGAATATCAAAAAAAACCAAGGAGCTGATCGTGGACTTTAGGAGGGCATATCATCCGAGGACGTACACACCATTGAAGATAGATGGGGATACTGTGGATAGGGTGAGCTGCTTTAAATACCTGGGAGTCCACATCTCAGAGGATCTGACATGGACATCACACGCTGCAGCACTGGTGAGTAAGGCAAGGTAGCGCCTTTACCACCTCAGGCAATTGAGGAAATTCAGAGTGTCTCTGAGGATCCTCCAGTGCTTCTACTCAGCGGCTATGGAAAGCATCTTGTCCGGAAACATCACGATTTGGTTTGGGAATTGCTCTGCCCAGGACAAGAAGGCTCTGCAGAGAGTAGTGCGTTCGGCCGAACGCACTATGGGAACTACACTCGCCCCCCCTGCAGGAACTATACATCAGAAGGTGCAACTCCAGAGCCAACAAGATCATGGGAGACCCCTTCCACCCCAGCAACGGACTGTTCCAGCTGCTACGGTCAGGCAAACGCCTCCGTTGCCATGCTTTGAAAACGGAGAGGATGAGAAGGAGTTTCTTCCCAGAGGCCATTAGGACTGTAAACTCCTATGTCACCAGGGACTAACTTTACTGTACCATTTTACTGTTGTGTGGTGTCTTTTTAAAATTGCTGTTTTTTTCGTTTTTTCCTCCCACAAATATGTAATATGTGAATATGTGTTTCTGCTCCATTCTGTTTTGTAAGGTTTTTTTTTGCACAATCCGCGAGCATTGCCACTTTTCATTTCACTGCACATCTCGTATGTGTATGCGACGAATAAACTTGACTTGACTTGAACAATGAATGAAAAGTTCAGGGAAAACAATTGGCTGTTTGGCTCCATTTTACCTTTTAATTAATTTTGTATATTAAAACCGTACAGAAATTTCTACTAAGCAAATGCTCTATTTTTATGCCTTATAAAATCATTGGAACATTTTCGGAAATATCTCTAATTAGATAGTTCAAAACCTTTCAACAGCAACAGTCCAGAGTGCAGCCAAACAGTCCAGAGTGCAGCCTCAGGCTCCTTGCACCTGAGGCATACGCTTTGCCTTGTAGGTTGGTTGAGCTAATGAGACCTTGAGGAGGATTGGAGGAGCACGGCCACAAATAAAAACAATGCAGCCAAAAGAATAGCACATGGAATTCACATTGATAGCAAGTCAATCGCAGAATAACAGTACGATTTTCTCAACCTTAGAATTTATATTTTTGCAATGATTCATTAAAATATTTACACTACTTTGCTTTCTCACATTGCTTTGTTTAACTTAAAGATATCCATAGTCAGAACTAATCAAATCCATTCACAGATTGAGATCAACATTTACACTAATCAAAAATAAGGATGATGGGTGACTTGGACAGGTTGGGTGAGTGGGCAAATGCATGGCGATGTTATCCACTTTGGTGGCAACAACGGGAAGGCAGATTATTATCTGTATGGTGTCAGGTTAGGAAAAGGGGAAGTACAATGAGACCTGGGTGTTCTTGTACATCAGTCACTGAAAGTAAGCATACAGGTACAGCAGGCAGTGAAGAAAGTTAATGGCATGTTGGCCTTCATAACGAGGGTAGTTGAGTATAGGATCAAAGATGTCCTTCTGTAGTTGTACAGGCCCTGGTGAGACCACACCTGGAGTATTGTGTAAAGTTTTGGTCTCCTAATTTGAGGAAGGACATTCTTGCTATTGAGGGAGTGCAGCGTAGGTTCACGAGTTTAATTCCTGGGATGGCGGGACTGTCATATGATGAAAGAATGAAGCCACTGGGCTTGTATTCACTGGAATTTAGAAGGATGAGAGGGCATCTTACAGAAACATGTAAAATTATTATGGGACTGGACACGCTAGATGTAGGAGATGTTACTGATGTTGGAGGAGTCCAGAACCAGGGGCCACAATTTAAGAATAAGGGGTAGGCCATTTAGAACTACGATGAGGAAAAACTTTTTCACACAGAGAGTTGAAAATTTGTGGAATTTTCTGCCTCAGTGGAGGCCGATTCACTAGATGCATTCAAAAGAGAGTTAGATAGAGCTCAGGGCTAGCAGAAGCAAGGGATATGGGGAGAAGGCAGGAATAGGGTACTGATTGTGGATGATCAGCCGTGATCACATTGAATGGTGATGCTGGCTCTAAGGGCCGAATGGCCTACTCCTGCACGTATTGTCTATGTATCTATCTATGTATCTAAAAAGCAAGAATTTTGTTCACAGCTTTTTCACAGAAAATCCAATGCTAGATTTATATTCATCCCGATGTTAACCCATCACTTGTGAAACAGGAAGCAGAGCTTTGAACATGTTAAACAGCGTGGTTGGGGAGACAAACAGAGTTTAAATGTAATGTCAAGGATCTTTATCAGAACTGTAAAGACAAGAAAATGAGCGAACATCCATGATGATCTACAGATCAAAGTTGTGAAGGAATCCTTATTTAACAGGAAGAATGGAATAGCCACATTAGTGGGGAGAGAGGTACGAGTGAGAAGGTTGACACGTGATCAGTTTGGTTTCTCCAATGTAGGGATCACATTATGAGCATTGAATGGCGAAAGAAATGCACTAGAATAGAAAAAAGTGGAAGTAAATTTGCTGCTTCAACAGAAATAATTATTTCAGGTCCCTGGATGGCAGGAAGGGAAGAGGTAGAAGTCCAGGAACTAAATTGCCCACAGTTAATAGAAGGTTAATGGTTTGGAGGAGATACAAGAACACACCAAAGAACTAAAAGAGACAAATAGATTTATAATCCCAACTTTCAACTTGGTCTCAGGGATACTATCAAGCCTTTGACATTCTGGACTCAGACAACAGAATTTTCCCTGTAGAAACAAGGAACTACAGATGCTGGTTTACCAGAGAAATACACAAATGTTGGAGTAACTCAGCGGCTCAGGCAGCATCCTTGGAGAACATGAATAGGTGACATTTTGGGTTGGGACCCTTCTTCAGACTGATCAAATTCAGATTCATTTCATTATGTTGGATGTCCAGCACCATCTTGACCGTAATATGGACTGTTCTCAAAACATCTCCATTAATTGTCTCAAATTCCCCACTCTTCAAGTTTTCTCATCGGTAAAATCAGACCGAAATCTTTGAAATCTTCACAAAATTATTTAAAATAAAACTGATACCAAAAGCAGAATGGATTATCTTTGGAATAATGGAAGGTAGCCCGGAACTAAACGTGTTCCAAAAGAATTTATTTAATTACAGGCTAATAACGGGAAAAAAGCTTATACTTAAATTCTGGAAAAACGTTCCTATACCAACAATAAAAATGTGGATTTCAAATATGTTCCAAACATTACACCTGGAAGATATGAGACTCCTCCTTGCAGGCAAAGCAGACCACTTCCAAAAGATGTGGTCTGCATTTATGGACTTACTACAAGTATAAGGTGCAATAGTAATTTAAAAAATAAATGGTGCCAGGATCTGGTAACGGGGGATGAAAAATATGGTTGGTAGATCCCTTTTTGCAGAGTTTTTTTATAATAGAGCAATTGTTTCTCTTACTTTCTCCCTTTTCTAGGGTCTATTTCTTAACTTTCTTCTCTAACTCTCTCTCTAATGGGCTTTTTTCCCCAACACTTTCTTGCACTATCACGACTCTTTCTCACTTTCCTTACTTCCTTTATTTCTATCTTTCTTAAAGCTCAAAAAATGAAGGGGTACAACAAATGTAATAAGATATATGTGGTGTGTATTACTGTAACTTATTGTACTTCTAATAAATAAATAAATAAATAAATAGAAATGAAAGATGAAAATCAGAGAAATATTCAATGACGACCGTGCCAATCACATGCAGCTCCTAACAGAGACAAAAACTTTGGTTTGAGGGGCCCTATTTTCTCCCTATTTATCCTTTTTCCCCTCAATGTACATAAATTCTCTAGATTTTTATGCTAGAGCCATATCCTGCCTTTTATCCTATTGATTTGTTTCTTAAGTATGCTCCTCAGTTTCCGAAATTCCTCCAGGGATACACTTGCCCAACCCTGTCCTATGCTACTTTTTTCCTGACCAGAGCCTCAATTTCTCTCATTATCCAAGCTTCACCTTCTACCTGCTCCTTTACTCTTACTTGCCTTGACCTTCGCTCTACAGGGACAGCATGCCCTGAACTCTTATCATCACACTTTTAAAAGCATCCCACTTTCTGGATGTTATTTTGCCCGCTAACACCTACTCCAATTAACTTCAGTAGTTTCCCACCTAACACCACCAAAGTTGGCCCTGTCCCTATTCAGAATTTTAATTGGTGGGCCCACCCTGTCTTTATCTATAACTATTTTAAAGCTAATAGAACAGAGGTCACTGGTCCCAAAAGGCTCGTCCATTGACACTTTCACCCTTCCTGATTTCCTAAGAGTAGATCAAGGTTTGCCCTCTCCCTGGTAGTGGGCTCTACGTATTGCCTGAGGAAGCTTTCCTGAACACATTTGATAAATTCCATCTCGTTTCAACCTTTTGACACTATGGCAGTCCGGGCTATATTGGGAAAGTTAAAATCCCCAACTATGACAACCATATTAATCTTGCGGTCTCCTAGCATATTTGACCTAATTCCCATCTAATATCTGGGGGCCCTATAGTACACTCCGAACAAGTTGATCATCTCATTTTTATTCCACAGCTCCACTCATATAGGCTCACTGGACAAACCATCAGTAATGTAATCTCAGACCTCTGCTGTGACCTTCTCCTTAATCAATAAAGCAGACCGCTGCCTCTTTTACCCCCACCTCCATCTCTCCTGTAGCATCTGTACCCTGCAACATTAAGCTCCCAGTCCTGTCCATTCCAGAGTGAGGTTTCAGTAATGGCTACAATGTCCCACTTGCACAAACCTATCCGTGCCCCGACTTTATCTGCTTTACTCGTCAGGCCTCTTGCAATAAAATAAATGCAATTCAATCCAAAAAGTCCTTCCTCGCTCTCTGCTGTGCTCCTGCCTATCTTATCCATTGAACTTTCTTTCATCATCTTCCATACAGACTTCTCACCTGCCTCACTCCTGCATTGTGCCACTTCCCCCTGCCAATCTAGTTTAAACCCATCAGAGTAGCTCTAGCAAACCTTCTTGCCAGGATTCCCTTCCACTTCAGGTGTAGCCATCTCTCTTGTATATTCACCTCTGCCCCAAAAGAGATCTCAAATTATCCAAAAATTTGAATCCCTGCCCTCCGCACCAACTCCTCAACCATCGCATTTATCGGTCTCATATTCTTATTCCTACCCCCATTAGCTAGTGGACCAGGGAGTAATCTGGAGCCTGCTTTTTAACCTTTTGCCTACCTCCCTATATTTATTTTGCAGGACCTCGGCCTTTTTCCTACCGATTTGTGCCAATGTGCACAATGATCAGGAAGCTCACCCGCCTCCACGAGAATGTCATACATCTGCTCCAAGATAACTTGGACCTGGCACCAGGAAGGCAACACACCATCCTGGAGTCTCAATTGCTGCCACAGAACCTCCTGTCTGTCCCCCTAACTAACAAGTCTCCTACCACAGTCTGAAGAAGGCTCGACCCGAAACGTTGCCCATTCCTTCTCTCCAGAGATGCTGCCTCACCCGTTGAGTTACTCCAGCATTTTGTGTCTACCTTCGATTTAAACCAACATCTGTACTTCTTTCTTACACAAGTCTCCTACCACTATGGCTCTGCCTAACATTACCCTTCCCCACTGTGCCTTAAAGCCAGGCTCAGTGCCATAGACCTTTCTGTGACTGCTGCTCACCCCAAACAGGTTGTCCCACTCAACAGTATCCAAAAGGATATAACTGTTTTGTCGGGCAATGGCCACTGGGTTCAAGTGCACTCCCAGCCTACTCCCTTTCCTCATGGTCACTCATCTACTCTCTTCCTGTACCTCTGGCATGACCATCTTGCTGTAACTCCTATCTATGAAGCTCGCATTCTCATGGATACAGAGGTCATCCAGCGACAGCTCTAATTCTCCAGCATAGTCTTTAAGGAGCTGGACCTGGACACAATTCACACAGGTATAAACATCGGGGACACCAGTAATTTCCCCGACTTCCCACATCCTGCAGGAGGAACATCATGCTATATTACCTGCCATCCCTATTGCACTAAAACCATGAGGGGAAAAAAAGCACAATACACTGTGACTCTCTGTTCAGCCTTTTTCTCAGCCACCTCGCCAAAGCCTCTTGAGCCAAGGCCTCTCAATTACCCTCCACACAACACTTCACCTCTACATAGCTTCTCTCCCAACACGGCCGCTGCCAATAGACCGCTTCCCGACACATTTCCCTCCTTTTATTGGCTGCTCAATTAGGAAATGCATTGGCCCCTCACTAAACCAATCAAACGGCTGCCTTTCGATATCTCCCACTGCTGCGTCCACACTGAAGTAGGCTCACTTAGTAGTGTAACTGATGAGTGTGTCGAAGCAAATATAGTCAAAGCATAAGGCTCAGTGGACAGAAGAAAGGCAAAGTGGGGCAGTAACTCAGCAGGTCAGACAGCATCTCTGGTGAACATGGATAGCAGGACAACCAGAACTGTACACAGTACTCCAAATGTGGCTTTAATCAGCATTCTATATAGATGTTACATGATGTCCCAACTCTTGTATCAATACTCTGACCAATAAAAGCAAGCGTATCAAGCGCCTTCTTCACTATCCTGTCTCCCTCTACATTGTATAAAAATTAGCATATCATGTTGCAGCGATATAAAACTTTGATTAGGCCACATCTGAAATATTGTGTGCAGTTAGTTCGAGTCACCACATTATAAGGACATGGAGGCTTTGGAGATGGTGCAGAAAAGGCTTACCAAGATGCTGCCTGGATTGGAGTGCATTAGGTATAAGCAGAGGTTGGACAAACTTGGATTGTTTTCATCGGTGCATCAGAGGCTGAGGGGCGACCGGGTAGAAGTTTATGAAATATAAGATTGCATAGATAAGGGATAAAGTCAGTCCTATTGCCCAAAGTGGATATGTAAAATTCTAGAGAGCATAGGTTTAACGTGAGAAGAGGAATGTTAAGAGGAGATGTGCGAGGCGTTTTGGTTTAAACACAGTGCGGTAGGTCCCTTGAAGGCTCTGCCAGAGAAAATTGCAGAAGCAGATATGATAGCGATGTTTCAGGGGCATTCATACGTATCATGAAAACTGGGATAGAGACAATAGTAAAATGGGATTACTTTATACTTTACAGTATCCCAGATGTGCCACATCAACACCCAGTACAACTGTCTCAAAAATCTCCCTCCTCTTAAACCTCTTTGCTAGTACAGGTGCACAACCTTTTATCCGAAAGCCTTGGGACCAGACACTTTTCGTAATTCAGAATTTGTCGGTCTTCGGAATGGAAATTTTTTTGCGTAGATTTTAACGGCTGGCTCAGTGGTAGAGTGCTCGGCTCATATCCGCAAGGTCGCGAGTTTGCGCCTTGATCCCGGCAGTTACTCGGTCGCGAGTTTGAGTCTTCAATGTAGTTTTTTCTTGCAGAATAAATGTCTGTATGAAATGCAGTGTGTTGAATGAATTCCTGAATTTGTAAATGTGCCCGCAGCATTGAATCACCTCTCGCACTCATGTCACCCTAGCGGAGCTACATGCCCTTAGGCGGCCTAGCTCGGGGATTCTTGAATCCCCGAGCTAGGTCGCGAGTTTGCGCCTCGATCCTGGCAGTTACACGGTCGCGAGTTTGTGTCTTCAATGTAGTTTTTTCTTGCAGAATAAATGTTTGTATGAAATGCAGTGTAGGAGAGGTGTACTGACTGTGTGGGCAGAACTTTGGAAGTGATTGCCCACCAGTCTAAAAAGCCGCTGTGTCTCCCTGTCCCTGGGATAGCAGGGGGCGATCAAACAGCACAATACCCCCCTCCCCCTCCAACTCCAGAGGAATCCGCTCCCCGATGGGCCGCTATGGCGACAAGTGGCAGTTTGCCCACAGCCCGAGCTGCGCCCCCTCATCCGCCACTCCAAGAACAAGACGTACCTTGCACACCATCAGCTTCTTCCCCTACGTGTTCCTCTGGAGTTGGAGCGGGGCTGGGCTGGAGTTGCTGCTGGCTGTGGGTCTCTGGGATCTCCGTGCTTGCAGTGGGCCTGGGGGTCGGTGTCCCGTTGGTCCTGACGTCTCCGGCCACCCCCCTGGACTGGATCTGAGACTGGGAACTGTACCGCCCTTGCCCCCTCCCTCTGCAACTGCAAACAACCCCACTCTCCTGCAAGGGCGGTACAGTTCCCGGAGGATGGCAGGTGGCCGGAGACGTCAGGACCAACAGGAACCCGCTCCCCGATGGGCCCCTACGACGCCCCGAGCTGCGCCCCGTCATCCGCAACCCAGGTTCCTCTGTAGTTGGAACCAAAGATCTTTGGTTGGAACGGGGCTGGGCTGCTGCTGGCTGTGGGTCTCTGGGATCTCCGTGCTTGCAGTGGGCCTGGGGGTCGGTGTCCTGATGAGGGGGCGCAGCTCGGCGAACGGCTTCTGGTGGTCCTGACGTCTCCGGCCAGTTTGCAGTTTTCCTCTGTAGTTGGAGCGGGGCTGGGCTGGGCTGCTGTTGGCTGTGGGTCTCTGGGATCTCCGTGCTTGCGCTTGAAAACGTTCACCGAGGGCGGCCCGCAGAGGTGACAGCGGAACCTCCGGTCGGCCCTCGAAGAAAGGGGAACTAAATCCCCATTCATAAAAGAGAAGGTGAGGGTATATTGTGCGGGAAGGTTAATAATTGACAATCTGCTGCTGCCTGCCCGCTGAGTTAAAAAGTTCCCACGCAAGACTCACGATACACTGTGTATCGTGCTACCGTGGGAACTTTTTAACTCAGCGGGCAGGCAGCAGCATATTGTCAATTATTAACCTTCCCGCACAATATATCCTCACCTTCTCTTTTATGAATGGGGATTTAGTTCCCCTTTCTTCGAGGACCGACCGGAGGTTCCGCTGTCACCTCTGCGGGCCGCCCTCGGTGAACGTTTTCAAGGACCTTTCTTCAAGGACCAAAAAAATGGCCGCTATTCGGAGGTTTTCGTTATTTGGATCTTCGGATAAAAGGTTGTGCACCTGTATATCATTTGCCTTCTGAACTACTTTTTGGACTTGTCTGCTAACTTTGCAATTGGACCATTTAGATAATGATCGGATTTTTGATTTATTTTACTCCTGTGCACGACCCCATACTTCCCCTTAGTATCTATTGGCCAGATTGCCACCCAATCACAAAATGTATCTGTATCCTGTTCCAGAACCACACTGTCCTCACCACAACATGCCCTGCTACCAATTTTCCTACCATCAGCAACTTGGAAACCTTACATTTCATTCCTTCCTCTGGGTCATTAACATGAATTGAGTGCCAAGAAAAATGCCTATAAGACTCCACTAGTTACATCCCTCTAGGCTGAAAACAACCCGATTATACCAACTCTTTGTTATCTGCATGAGTCACTTTTAAATTCATGCATAAAAAAGACAAAATGTTGGAAGTAGCTCAACAGGTCAGGCAACATGTGTAAGGAAGAACTGCAGATGCTGGTTAAAATTGAAAGTAGACTGGTGACTAAAATTAGAGCACATGGTATGGAGGTAGGGTGTTGACGTGAAAATTGGTTGGCAGAGAGGAAGCAAAGAGTAGGAGTGAACGGGTCCTTTTCAGAATGGCAGGCAGTGGCGAGTGGAGTGCCGCAAGGCTCGGTTTTGGGGCCGCAACTGTTTACCATATATATTAATGAATTGGAAGAGGAAATTAGGAGAAATACTAGCAAGCTGGGTGGCAGTGTGAACTGTGACGAGGATGTTATGAGGTTGCAGGGTGACCTGGACAGGTTGAGTGAGTGGGCAGATGCGTGGCAGATGCAGTATAATATAAATGTGAGGTTATCCACTTTGGTGGCAAAAACAAGGGGGCAGATTATTATCTCAATGGGGTTAGGTTAGGTAAGGGGGAGGTACAGCGAGACTTGGGTGTCCTTGTACACCGGTCACTGAAAGTTGGCTTACAGGTACAGCAGGCAGTGAAGAAAGCTAATGGAATGTTGGCCTTCATAACAAGAGGCTTTCAGTATAGAAGAGGTTCTTCTGCAGTTGTATAGGGCTATGGTAAGACCACATCTGGAGTATTGCGAACAGTTTTGGTCTCCTAATTTGAGGAAGGACATCCTTGTGATTGAGGCAGTGCAGCGTAGGTTCACAAGATTGATCCCTGGGATGGCGGGACTGTCATATGAGGAAAGATTGAAAAGACTGGGCTTGTATTCACTGGAGTTTAGAAGGATGAGGGGGTATCTTATAGAAACATATAAAATTATAAAAGGACTGGACAAGCTAGATGCAGGAAAAATGTTCCCAATGTTGGGCGAGTCCAGAACCAGGGGTCACAGTCTTAGAATAAAGGGGAGGCCATTTAAGACTGAGGTGAGAAAAAAAATTTTCACCCAGAGAGTTGTGAATTTGTGGACTTCCCTACCACAGAGGGCAGTGGAGGCCAAATCATTGGATGGATTTAAGAGAGAGTTAGATACTCTAGGGGCTAGTGGAATCATGGGATATGGGGAGAAGGCAGGTATGGGTTATTGATTGGGGATGATCAGCAATGATTACAATGAATGGTGGTGCTGGCTCGAAGGGCCGAATGGCCTCCTACTGCACCAATCTCAAACCTCCCCTTTCTTTCAAAAACCCTGGAGCGTATCGTTGCGTCACAACTTAATTCCCACCTCCTTGCGTATAACCTATTTGAACCCCTCCAATCTGGCTTTCGCCCCCTCCATAGCACAGAAACTGCTCTCCTCAAAGTCCTCAACGACCTCCTCACCTCTGCTGACACTGGTTCCCTCAACATCCTCATCCTCCTCGACCTGAGCGCAGCCTTCGATACAGTGAACCATAACATCCTGTTCACCAGACTCAAAGACCTTGGCATTGAAGGTTCTGCACTCAGCTGGCTCCGTTCCTACCTTTCCAACAGATCCCACTTCATCTCTCTCCATAACCACACCTCTGCTACAGCCACAGTCACTCAAGGCGTTCCCCAAGGCTCCGTACTCGGCCCCCTCCTCTTCATCATCTACATCCTCCCCCTTGGTCAGATACTCCGCCACTTCAACCTGGACTTCCACTGTTACGCCGATGACACCCAGATCTACCTCGGCACCAAATCCCCCCACAACACCCCCCTCTCCCATATCAACTCCTGTTTGTCAGCTATAAAAACCTGGATGCAACATAACTTCCTCAAACTCAACAGCGATAAAACAGAATTCCTCCTCATAGGCTCCAAATCCACACTCAGCAAAATCAATAACCCCACTCTCACCATCGACAGCACAACAGTCTCCCCATCTCCCCAGGCCCGCAACCTTGGCGTGATCTTTGATTCCACCCTCTCCCTTGAGCCTCACATCCGCCATGTCATTAAAACCTCCTTCTTTCACCTCCGCAACATCGCCAAAATCAGACCCTCCTCACACCTCCCGCTGCTGAAAGACTCATCCATGCCTTCATCTCCTCCCGACTGGACTACTGCAACTCACTTCTCCTTGGCATCAGCTCCACCTACATCAACCGACTCCAACTGGTCCAGAACGCAGCCGCCCGACTCATCACCCACACCAAATCCTGGCATCACATCACTCCAGTCCTCAAACAACTTCACTGGCTTCCCATCTCCCACCGGATCACCTACAAAATCCTGGTCCTCACCTACAAAGCCCTCCACCATCTGGCCCCCCCATATCTCACTGACCTCCTCTCCCCCTACCAACCCTCACGGTCCCTCAGATCAACATCAGCCGGTCTCCTCTCCATCCACAAGTCCAACCTCTGCAGTTTTGGGGACAGGGCCTTCTCCAGGGCAGCTCCCAGGCTCTGGAACTCCCTCCCCCAACTGATCTGCAATTCCGTGTCCACCATCTTCCAGTCCCGCCTCAAGACCCATCTCTTCACCTCTGCCTATCCTTAGCCCCACGTCCCCGTCCCTTTTCATCTGTGCTTGAATTGCCTCATATTGTGTTTTGAATTGAATTCTGTCTTTAATTTGTGTACTAGTCATGTCTCTACTATTTATTTCATTCCGCTTACATGTTTTTCCTCTACTTGCTAAATTTTGTAAGGTGTCCTTGAGACTCTTGAAAGGCGCCTATAAAAATAAATTTATTATTATTATTATTTTCTATGTTTCTATGTAAAATGCTGGAGTAACTCACAAGCTCTCACTTAACTTTTTTTCTCTGTTGCCAGCCGGCAATCTAGGCAACCTAGGCAGCTTTATAGGTTGCCAAGTGACAGTTTAGGTGGTCATTTAAGATGGCTTGCATGATGTGTGCGATAATGTGCTCGGACGAAGTGTGTAGTTACCAGTTGGAATTATGCTCAATGAAGCATTCACATATTATTCTGCTTCGAATAAAGTCACAAACTATACATTTTAAAATCCAGCGGCGACAAGAAAAATGTTGCGACACTTGAGGAAACACCATGAGTCAATACTCTATCACGCCACAACTTTTTCGGTGACCTGATACGTCAGTCAATGATGCTGACAGTCGCTGAAAAAAAATCGGCAAGTGGGACAGGCCCTTTATGCGGGATTTGAAATTGTACACAAAATTTCTCTCAAAATCAATTTTCTCCCTTCTTGTGCTTTTTTGTCTTTTGAATTCTAAAAACTTCCCAATCTTCTGGCCTACCACTTGCTTTTGCCACTCTGTATACCCTGCTTTTTTAATTTAATATTATCCTCAACCTCCTTTGTTAGCCATAGATTGTGGCTTTCTCATGGAATCCCTCTTTCCAATTTAGATAAATTATTTGAGCGTTTTGGACCATCTGTTTGAATACCTGCCACTGTTTATCCTATAATCGGTCGTTACTTATTTCTGCAGTTCAACTTTGACAAATTAACTATCATAGCGTTATGATCTCCCTTACTTAAGCTAAAATGCATGGGAAATGACGCCTCACAAATTTGATACAGTTCTTTTTGAAGAGTTCACTAAGAGCACTGATCTGCAAAACAATGGACGTCATTTATATGGACTTCAGCAAGGCCTTTGACAAATTCTTGCATGGCAATGGAGACGGGTGGCTAGATCACATGGTACCCAGGATGAGCTACCCCACCAACTTCAAAATTAGCTTGGCGAAAAAGGTCAGAGAGTGGTAGCTGATAATTATTTTTCAATTGAAGGCCTCTAACCACCAGTGTGCCACAGGGATCTATGCTGGGTCCATTATTGTTTGTCATCTATATTAACCATTTCAATGACACCAAAATAGGTGGTATAGTCGACAGTGAGGAAGCTTATCTAAATTTATTAAAGGATATGGTTAAAAGAGGGAATTAAGCCAAGGAAAATTGAATTTAACTGTCAAATGTGAGGTGGTGCATATTGGTAAGTCAAACCAAGGTAGGGTTTTCATAGCAAATGGTAGGGCCCTGGAGAATCTTGTTGAGCTGAGAGAGCATGACCTACAGATACGCAGTTCCCTGAAAGTGGTGACACAGGTTGACAGAGTGGTCAGGGCAATAAGTACAGGAGTTGGGACATCAAATTACAGATGTTCAAGACTACAGTGAGGCCAGATTTGGAGTGTTGT
The DNA here is from genome assembly GCF_010909765.2 of Amblyraja radiata. Taxonomy (NCBI): domain Eukaryota; kingdom Metazoa; phylum Chordata; class Chondrichthyes; order Rajiformes; family Rajidae; genus Amblyraja; species Amblyraja radiata. Next base: position 33,760,570 of record NC_045957.1, on the reverse strand, counting down.
GTATGGAGTATCACCCTGCTATAGGAAGGGTGTCATTAAACTGGAAATGATAAAACAATGTTTCACCAACATGATACCAGGTCTCGAGAGCTTGAGTTAGGAGGTTAGATAGGTTGGGACATCTTTCCTTGAGCAGAAGAGGCAGAGGGGTGATCTTACACACAACCGTGAGAGGCACAGATAAGGTGAATGGTCACAGTCTTTCCAAGAGTAGTGGAGTTCAGAACTAGAGGGCATTGGTGAGAGGGGAAAGATTCAAGAGACCCAAGGAGCAATTTCTTCACGCAAAAAGTGGCTTTTATATGGAATAAGCTACCAGAGGAAGCTGTAGAGGTAGGCAAAATGAAGACGGTTAAAATAATTTTAGACAGTTACATGGACAGGAAAAGTTGAGGGATTTGGACCAAACAAGATTGAGTTTGTAAGATTGAGTTAGGCCAAAGAACCCAATCCCCGTATTGTTTGAATTTACGACCTATGACAATAATTTTGGTCTGCATTGTTCACCCTCAATCTGCATTTGGAATTGGTCACTAAGTGTTCTTTAACCACAAAATCTGTTATTAATCTTTTCTTCTAACTCATGACCAAATCTAAAATAGCCTGTTCCTGGTAGTTAGCAGAGTCAGAGTTAAACAAATGGGCCCCTTGGTTTAACTCGTCCATATGACCAAGATATCTATCTAACACTTGCCAGCAATTGTCCCATATCACTTTCATTCTTTTCTGTTAAAGTAGATGTCCAAATGTTTATTGAAGCATGATAATATCATCTGCCTCCATCACGTCCTCATTTAAATATTTCTTCCTCTCAACTTAATCCGGAAGTGGCGGCGCTGTGAAACGGCTGCGGCTCGCCTGCAGTCTGTCTGTTTTTACTTTTTTGTGTTGTTTTTTTTTGTCTTGTTCAGTTAAACTTTTGGTTATTAGGTTGTGTTATGTGTGGGGGGGGCGGGGGGTGCAAAAGGGCTTTCTGTCTCTCCCTTCGGGGGAATGCGACTTTTTTGTCGTATCCCCCTTCTCTTCCCCGTCTGTGCTGAGGCCTAATGGCGGAGCTGGCGGCCTCCAACCTGCGACCGACCTCGAGGATCCGGAGGTAGAGCCAGCCAGGACTCACCAACGCGAGGCTGGCCGTCTTCGAGCTGCGGCGGCGCTCCGGTGAGGGTGGACGGCACGGGGCTGAGACACTCCTGTGAGGGTGGCCCGGCTCCCGGCTGGAAGGCGTTCCCAAGTGGGCGGCCCGGTGCGGGGCTGGAAGGCGCTCCCGTGTGGGCGGCCCGGCTCCCGGCTGGAAGGCGCTCCCGTGAGGGCGGCCCGGTGCGGGGCTGAGACGCTCCCGTGTGGGCGGCCCGGTGCGGGGCGGAGACGGTGCTCTGGTGGCTGAGGCGGCGTCTGGTGGCGGCGACCTGAATCCGGGGCTCGGCCGCGGGCCAGTGGATAACATCGTCGGGAGCTCGCGGGTCACAGGTTGATGCCTGTTTTCCGGAGCTCCCGTGACAACAACTGCGTCCGCTGGACTGGAGGGCGGCAGCTTCGACCACCCCCGGGCTGCGGAGCTTGAACCGCGGGACTGACTTACCATCGCCCGGTGGGGTATCGCCTCAGCGCAGAGGGAGAAGAGGAGGGAAGAGACAGCAACCCTAAGACTTTTGCCTCCATCACAGTGAGGAGGTGCTTGGTGAACTCACTGTGGTGGATGTTAATTTGTGTTTATTGTGTGTTGTTTATTATTACATGTATGGCTGCAGGCAACGACATTTCGTTCAGACCGAAAGGTCTGAATGACAAATAAAGGATTCAATTCAATTCAATTCAATTAATCCTACGCTCTCTACTTTTAGAATACCTTAACCAGGGAAAAAGGCTGTGATAACCTACCCCGTCTATCCCCCACAATGTTATAAACCTCGAAGAGATCACCTGTCAGCCTCTTTCGCTCCAGGGAAAACAGTCCCAGCTTATCCAATCTCCCTGTAAATCAAGCACTCTGGTTCAGACAACATCTTTGTAAATCACTTCTGTACCCTCTCTACAAACATTATTCCAAAAGTGTTGTGATCAGAACTACACACAGCTCTCCAGGTGAAGTCTAAGCAACGTTTTGTTTAACTGTAATACGACATCCCAACTATTCTACTCAATACAATGGAAGATGATGGTATGCATGCTATAATGGTTTCTTCTTCATCATCCTATCTACCTGTCATACCACTTTCTGGGGACTGAATACTTGTACCCCAAGGTCCGTCTGCTCCCCGGGGCCCTGCCATTCACTTAGTCCACTCCTAATGTAACTCCCCAAAACGCATCACTTTGCACTTGTTATGAGTTACGCCCCATCTGCCATTCCTTTGCCCACTTTCCTGGTGATTAATATCCTGTCGTAATGATACGACACCTTTTTTCACTGACCTCTGCACCGTTAATTTTGATGTCATCTGCAAACTTATTCATCATGCCACCTATATGCTCATCCAAAAAATTAATGTAAATGACAAACTAGATGCACCTCAGATTTCTGCAGCTCACCATTGGTCGCAAGCCTCCAATTGGAAAAAAACTCCCCTCTACTGTCTTTGGCTACTGCCATACTACTTTTGTACCCGATTGGCTAGCGCACCCTGGATCCCATCCTATTATGAGGAACTGTATCGAAGGCTTCGTTGACAACATAAAACATCGAACAGTACAGTATAGGAATCAGCCCTCCAGCCAAAGAATGTGCCAAATAAGATGCCCAGATTAACTAATCTCCTCTGGCTATGTGTGATCTATATCCCTCCATTCCCACCAATCCATTTAACCTTTATCTGTTTAAAATTTGTTAAACTACACTATCGTATCTGCATTCACCATCACCACTGGTAGCACCTTTTAGGCAACCACTCTCTGTAAAAACTTGCCCCACACATCTCCTTTAAACTCAAAGCTATGCCATCTAGTCTTTGGCATTTCCACTTTGAGCATAAATTCTGACTCTCATAATTTGATATACTTATCAGGTCTCTCCACCACCAATGATTTTACAGAGAAAGCAATCCACGTTTTTTCAACCTCTCTTGTAGCTCATACCCTCTAGGCATCTAGGCAGCATTCTGATAAAGCTCTTCTGCACCCTCTCCAAACCATCCACATCCTTCCATTAGAGGGGCAACCAGAATTGCACACAATATTCTTTCCCCTCATTCAACATTTTTGCAGGAAAGTGAACAACCATTTTGTTTGAACACTGAGGAAGTTCCCTTCTAACAATCTCCAATTTCCTCCAAACGAGGCTGCATACTCCAAATGCAGCTCACTAAAGTTATATATAACTGCAAACATGACTCCATGACTCTCGTTTACTCAATGCCCCAAATGATGAAGGCAAGCATACCATCATTTTAATCCAAGCAAGTGTAAAGTGTTGAATTTTGGGAGGTCAGAATATAGTGTTACAGCATTGTAGCATTACAGTTACAAAGAAAGTGCAGATTAAAAAAGAGTGCAAGTCTGCAATGAGACAAGTTGTAAGATCGGAACTACACCCCAATTAGTGGCAGGTCCGTTCAGTGGTCTGATAACGTACGGGAAGAAGCTGTTCCTAATTTAGAGGTATGCGTTTTCAAGGTTTTGTATCTTCTGCCCAATAGGGGAGGGGGGGAAAAGGGAATGACTGGAGTGAAAAAGCTCCTTGATTATGTTGGCTGCTTTCCCCAAGGTAGCGTGAATAGTAGATGGAGGTGAAATGGGGGTGGGGGGGAAAGAGGTTATTTTGTGTGATCGACTGGCTGGTGTCCACAACAATCTGCAATGTCATGATGTCAAATTGTGATAGTTGTGATGCATCCCGATCAGGTGCTTTCTACGACGCATCTGTAGACGTAAGAGTAGTTGAAGACATGCTAAACATCTTTGGTCTTCTGAGGAAGTAGAGGCGTTGTAATGCTTTCTTGGCCATAGCTTCAATGTGGTTGGTCCAGGATAAATTGTTAATGATATCTACACCATTTCCACTTCGGCATCATTGATGCTGACTGGGGCTTGTACGCCACCTCGCTTCCTGAAGTCACTAACTAGCTCTTTTCTCTTGCTGAAATTGGGGGAGAAATTGTTCTCATTACTAAGCATATTACTAAGCTCTCCATTTCCCTCCTGCGTTCTGTCTCATCATCCCATATGTTTTGACCTCCCAAAATTCAACATCTCACACTTGCTCGGATTAATCTCCATCTGCCATTTCTCCGCCCATATCTGTAAATGACCTGCTATCCTGCTGTATCCTTTGACACAGTCTTCCTCAATGTCTGTAACTCCACCAATTTTAGTGCCATCCACAAACCTACCAACCAACCCATCTACATTTACATCCAAGTCGTTTATATACATCCCAAACAGAAATTTTCACCATAGATCTCAGTGGAACTCCACTAGTCACAGCCTCCAGCCATAGCAACACCCTTCCAACACTACCACTATCGTCTATGAGTAAGCCATTTCTGAATCATAGTGACCCCGATGCATCTTAATCTTGTGGATCAGCCTACCATGATATCATCAAATACCTTGAAGTCCATATAGACAACATCCCTGGCCCTTTATGGCCCTTCTGATTGTCTGCTTGAGTTCCTTCCTGCTTGCTTTATATTCCTCAAAAGGCCCCGTCTTATTTCATCTTCCTAAACCTTACATAGGCTTATTTTTCCTTTTCCACCAAATTTACAACCTCCCTAGTCATCCAAATATCCCTTATTTTGTCATCCTTACTGGAACGTGCCAGACCTGAACTTTAATCAGCATTTATTACTTTACCCCCCTCCCAAGATCTTATCTTTTTTCATAACTACCTGAAAATGTATACATCTTAAAACATTTATAGTCCCACCTTTGTCAATCTTCCTACTTGCCTACTAAAAACTGAATGAAACTAATGAGACAATTTCCCACGTACAAAACCATGCTGATAACGCCTAATCAACCCTTGTCTTTGGAATGCAAATATGTATTGTCTCTCAGAATCCCTTCCAATAACTTTCACACAACTGATATGAGACTCACAGGCTTGTCATTGTAGCCCTTATTAAATAAAGCCACAAAATTAGCTATCCGCCAAACTTCTGGTACTTTACCCGTCTCTATTGAAGGTACAAAAATGTCTGTCAGGGCCCCAGCAATTTTATCCCTTGTTTCCCTCGATATTCTATGCTGAGGGGGGACAGAATTTTTTTTTTTTTAATTATGAGAGGCATACGGAGGGTACATTCAGTACCTTTTCCCCAGGGTGGAAATATTAAATATTAGAGGACATAGCTTTAATATAAGAGGGGCAATATTTAAAGGAGACTTGTAGGGCAACTTTTGCTTTAATGCAAAGGATAGAGGGAGCCTGCAAGGTGATGTCACGGATGGTGCCGGAAGCACAAACTATAATGGCGTTTAAGAGGCTTTTAGGTAGGCACATGAATATTCAGGGCATGGAGGGATATGGATCATGTTTACGGCCATGAACTCACCAGCTTTCATGTCCTTTTCATGTTTCAGTAAATACATCTGAAAGGCATTCATTTTGGGCCTCGCCCATTTCTCCGAGCTCCACAATAAATGTCCATATTGATCCTCCCTATTATCTCCCTAGTTAACTTTCAGTCTCAATAAACGTAGAATGTTTTAGGTTTCACCTCCGTTTATCTGCCACGTCTCCTGTTTGCCTTTATAATATCCTTCTTAAGTCTTCTCTTATATTCCTTATACTAAAAGAGTTCACTTGATCCCAGCTGTCTCAGCCTTACATGCGCCTCCTGTGTTTTACTGACCAGGGGATCCATGTCAACTCGGATTCCCTAATCTTGCCAGCCTTACTCTTCACTCTAACACAAACATGCTGGCTCCGAACTCATCCAATCTCACTTTTAAAAGCCGCCTACTTCCCAGATGTCCCTTTGCTTGCCAATGTCTTCTCCCACTCAACCTTTGTAAGTCCCTGCCTGATGCCATCAAAATTAGCCAATGTCCTATTGAGGATGTAATCTTGCGGACCAATCCTATCTAATTCCACAACTATTTAAAAACTAATAGAATCATGATCACTTGTCCAAAGTGCTCCCTTACTGTCACATGTTCCTGGAGGCACTTAACAAATTCTTAGGGAAGTTAAAAATCACTAACTACAACCCTAGCTGAAATATACCTACATGGCAATGCAATTCCCCAACATATTTGCTCCTCTAATGCACGTAATCCCAATCTATATTTAGACTGCCAAGGCCTAATGTCATCATTAATCTTGATTCTTAAACAATTCTGCAATTTCATTGAAAAATTGGTGATTTATACTTTTTCCAGAGGTTTAACCACAAATCTATTGTTCCAAAACACTAAACCATGAGATTTTGTCCTTGATCACTTCAATGCATTCCCTCTTCTGCTCTGTAATATTCCTTTCAGTTTATACTGTTACTGCATCTACTTCCTCCCAGTATTGTTATTTCCGGAGCACTTGGTACCCAAAATATTTAACAGCTATTCCCTCCCTTTGTTTTAAGCCAGATCTCTGACATTGCTACAACCTTGAAATGTCATATGATTAATTCTCCCTGCAGTTCACCAACTTTATTTAATCTGCTTTGTGAAGTCATGCATCCACATTGTAAACGTCCTTTGACTGTCTTGTGCTCTTTGCTTCGTTCTATCTAAAACCTCCCTATTACTTGCTCTGACATGAGAAATATTTGCCAGCCCTTTCTCTATCTTATTGAACCCTATTCAATATTACCTTACTGTGCCTCGCTCAGCCAATTTAATATGAACTTCCCCTAAAATACTCAACCAAGCTTTCCTTGGGGATACTCCTTCCAGATTAAATAATCATCCCATATATGATAACAATCTAATTTTGTACCATTGGAGAACAGAATGCCAACTATTTCAAATGTATGAAGTACAGAAATAAAATTTCCTGTCAAGATAAATTACACCATTTACAAAATTACGATAGACACTCACAAAATTCAAACAATTATCACTCTGGCTCTCTAGATAATGAGCATCTCTGATTATATCATTGTACGAAGTAGTCTTAAAATGGGAAACTTAAAAATGGGTTTGCATCCCATCCTATTAACCTCAGCTACTTGTCCTAAACCTAATTTCTGGGCGAGTCATAGTTCTTATTTTATAAGCTGCAAACAGTTAACAATGGCCGTTTCCTTTATCATCGTTACTTATTTGTATATCTTTCATTCATTGTTCTAGATCTCTCTACATCATCGTCTATATCTCTCGTTTCCCTTTCCCCGGACTAGCCTGAAGGGTCTCGACCTGAAACGTCGCCCATTCCTTCTCTCAGGAGATGCTGCCTGTCTTTTTGTGTCTAATGCAGAATTTATAATCTTTTCAGGCTATTAAATGTAATTGAAACAAAATCATACAACTTGTATTTTCATAAATGTCATGAGAATCGGGGAAAAAATATGCAGACTTACAAAAATGCTGCGCTTGCTTTATTTTAAAAAAATAATATTGTAAACAGATGATACTCACCCTGCACACTTGGCACTGCCAATGTGAACTGCTATCCTGTGGCCGGAATTCATCAGGTAGACATTTTGGATGATACACTCGGAAGCAGGAATCACAAGTTAAGACCTCTCCTGCCATGTGACACTCCATACAATACCAGTCATGGTTTTCTGCATTCCAGTCCTGCAATGGAAAGTGCATTTTACTTTAGACCAAGCTAGAATTAATCCAATTCAAAGTAGTTTTAAGTGAACAGACACAGATATGGGGAGAAGGATGGAAATCAGATGTAGCATTAAAATATTATAACATTGGTTGCAAAACAGCATTGATGTCACTTTAAATTTTGTATTAAGCAACAGCCCCTGGACACCAAATATAATTCACGTCACTATGCAAGTATAAATGTCACTAACTGTCACTAAAATTATATTAGCTCTAAAATTAAAATTCTATTCCTTAGTTTACCGCTTGATCAAACATACTTCAGTTTTGCTAGGGCTTTTATTGCAAATAAGCTGGGCAATCTAACATGAAAATTCAACAAGAGCAGTTCTGACTTCTTTCATCACATGCAGCAAAAAAATAGGTTTTCCTAAAACCATTGTGGACACACATTTTAAAACCTTATTAAACATCTGTGCCACTAATATCAAATAATATACTGTCTAACCTGGTGAGGATTTCGAGAATTCTGTTTTTATTTCAGATTTTCAGAATTGGCAGCTTTTTGAACAAGCCGCATATTACCAGTATACATCAGCCATTTTCCTCCGTTAATCATTTTCTACAAATGAATGGTTCTGCTAGTGTGCGATCATCAGCTTCAAGTTTATAATGTTCCCAAAAGGTTCAATGCAGAGAAAGGGAGCTTTAAGAAGCCTGGTTTTGACGAGGGCGTAATTTTAACCTGTGTGGTTTTTAGGAAGTGTTTGACAAAATTCCAAATGAAAAAAAACTTAAGGGATAAAGGAAATGAGGGAAACTGGTGCAAATCATTGAAGATAGTAGGACATGATAGATTGCTGATGGAAGAAGCATTTCAGATGCTTGGTGATGCTGGCAGAGACATTGAACACAGAACCAGGAGGTTACTCTGAAATGGCATACAGCCCAGCTAGAGTAATGCTAGAGCTAGTCACCACACTCAGGAATGTACAGCACCAGAGAATGGGCAAGGGAGAGGCAAGAATGTTTCAGGGAGAATTATAGTTATGAGGTGAGACAGCGATGATGTGGTTGTTTATTTTGAAACAAAAAGGTTGCTAAAGGGGGATTTAACATAGATGTACAAATTATGAGGGATCAGGGCAAAGTGGTATGGGGCCTTGAGCTCGATGCCCGAGTGGTGGTAAAAATCCTCAATGTATGCAGCAGGGAGCTAAATAGTTCAATTTTAACAAGCACAAACTGTCTGTGTTTCGCAGGGCTGCTGGCCTCACCCGAAGCTGACACTTCTGATCACACTAGCTAAATTCCCTTTGCCCTCAAACAATGTCAGCTGAACAACTCTTCTCTTTAACATCAATACCACAAATGTTCCAATGAATCCAAGCGCAAAATCCAAGCAGCATATAACAACTTCCTGAAGGTGGATCATATTCCTTGCTTTCAGATCAACTTTGGAGACACTTGGCAAAAACATAAAAAGATCATGCAAAAGTTGATTAGGAGAGGCTGTTAATCAACCGGGATAAGTGGAAAGCTTTGAAAAAGTGAGATAGGTAAAGTGAGATAAGGCTAATATGTTCTTTTAGAATGAAATACAAAGCTGGCATCAATAAGGAATCCTGGCTGAGGAAGAAAATTGAGTCTCTGGTCAAGAAAACAGAGGCATATGTCAGATATAGGCAGCTGGGATCCTTCGACTATAAGATACGAGAGTACCCTTCAAAAGGAAATTTGGCGGGCAAAGACCCACATGGCAGATTGGTCTGCAAGGGCACATGGGATCCATAATGAGCTGGACAATGGAAAGGCCGAAGGTACACAAAAATGCTGGAGAAACTCAGCGGGTGCAGCAGCATCTATGGAGTGAAGGAAATAAGCAACTTTTCGGGCCGAAACCCTTCTACAGACCGAAAGGCCGAATTGGATTGGTGGAAGGAGTCAGAGGGTGATAATGCAGGGTTGTAATTTAGATTGGAGGACCACAAGTGCTGTTGCGCAAGGATTGGTGCCGAGTTCACCTTTGTTTGTCATCCAAATTATTATTGTAGATGACAATGTTGTTAACATGGTTAACAAGTATGCGGATGACACCTCAACTGGTAGTGTGGTGGACAGTGAAGATGGTTGTTTATGTTTACACCAGGATCAAGATTAATTGGGAAAGTGGGCAGATGAATGGCAGATGGAATTTAACTTGGACAAATGTCAAGTGATGCATTTTGGGAAGTTAAACCAAGGCAGGATGTACACAGTGAATGGTAGGGCCGTGGGAAATATTGTAGAGTTGACAAAGGGTGGTGAAAATGGTATATGGCATGGTTCCATCGTCCATCAGGGCACTGAGAAGAGTTAGGACTTGTTGAGACCACACTTGGGAGTATAGGGTGTAGTACAGGTTGCCATGCTATAGGAAAGATCTGAGGCTAGAGGGAGCAGAAAAGATTCACAAGGATGATGTCGGAACTGGAGGGTTTAAATTATGAGAGACTGGGGCTGTTTTTCCTGGAGCAAAAGGAGCCAAAGGGTGACCCATATGCTGGTATACAAAAGCATGAGGAGCATGAAGTGATTGGTCACGGTCTTTTTCCTAGGTTAGAGAAGTCCAGAAGAGTAGGGCGTAGGTTTAAGTTGGAGGAGAAATATATGAAGGGAACCAAAAGAGCAGGTTTTCCACACAGAGGGTGGCATTCCTGAGCTGCCAAAATGAAGTAGTAAAGATGGGTACAATTACAATGTCTAAAAGACAATTTGGACAGGTACATGGATGGAAAAAGTTATTGAGATGTGGGCCAAATGCAAACAAATGGTACTAGCTCATATAGGCACCTTGGTTCGCATGGACAAGTTGGGCTAAAGTGCCCGTTTCTGAGCGGTGCAACTGTTCAAACTTTAACTGATTTTAAGAGACAAGAAAATATTTTTTTCATTGAAAATGGTGAATAATTGAGTATCCATTCATTCATTTTTATTTTTATATGATGGGAAACACATTTAGATTTACAGGCTGCAAGTAGCAAACATTTTAACGTCAAATCCACCCCCCACACCACAATCATGCTTTGCCTTGATACAATTTGCACTTAAGTTACTTGACTGACTTTTGATGTTTGTGAAACATATTGGTTTCGATCCATTTTTAAAGCCATACTGCTGGAAGAGGGGAAAAATATAAAACTATTTGCTAAGCAAATAACTGTGGCCAATGGTGAAAATTATATTGAGTTAACAGTAGCATGTATAAATTTGGAATGAGTTATGAAGCCATTACTCTATCTATCTCTCTCTCTCACTATAATAAATATATATATATAATATAATTATATAATATATAATATTATATATATAATCCAAAGCATTTTTTAAACAACTTATGCAAAACAATGAATTTGACCCAGTCTTGCCTCCAATAATTAAACAATTATGATTACCAATTTGTCTGAATTGCATCAACTTGGCCTGCAACCTCTTTAAAGTCCTGTTCTCAACTTGCCCAGCAGCAGTTACTCATTAAGGAAAATTGGGTTATCATCAGCAAATAAACAGCTTCCTAAAACTTACTGAAACAAACATTATATCATAGATTCATTGGCCTTTTCTAGATTATTTTATTTTAAAGCTGAAAGCCAACAAAATGGACTTGTAATGTCATTGATATGCAACATGCAATTTGTAGGCCCTATCAGTGTCAAACAACTTCTGATTTGGAGACAACTGTAACTATAGTTACACAATATTGAAAGCTGCAGTATACTACAAGAAATATTTCTGCAAAAAGGTGTTTCTTTTTAAATACACCAAAAATGCATTTATTAAAGATATAAACATTCTATCAAGTTTCATAGAATGATAAATTTCAGTCATGTTTCCTAAATGATCATTTATTGCGTGATCAGTATTATAGAAGTTGTCTTGAACACTGAAAACCGTGAATTTTCAAGGATGTGCCTACAGCACTAGTGACCAATCTTGCAGGCTTACTTGGGTTGTAAAATCACATACGACTGCACAGGATGATGCACTTCAGATGACCTAAAGAGAGTAGGCACAATCTAAGTAAACATTCAGAACCATTTTCTCTGTGTCATTGTACTTGCCCATTTTTACACCAGATCACGGTTTCATAAATCATGCTCCTTCAAAAGAGGATTTTTAAATTCACACAATTATGCCGTAATATAATGCAGCTTTACTGTTCTAAAACTATGATTTTACATCCTTGCAAGTAACTGCGTTCTTTTTCTTGGGAGCAAATTCTTTTCAGGTTCTATAAGCCACTACAAGTGGCCAATGCTGGATAAAAAAATGCTTACAATCTCATCCCCAGGTAGCCAATATCCTTCCTGTTCGATGCCTGCCTTTGAACCCTTACAGCCCACAGTCAACGTTTCAACAATCAGTCCGTCTTTTACCGCAAGTCCCAACTGCCGATTGGCGTCCTTTGGATGCATACTGTGAAGGCGAGACATGAACCTATGGGAGAAACCACAAACACCACTATAATCAATCATCACTGCTAAACTAAAATAGAGTATTGCCTTAAAGCAAAGCCAATTTAAGATGATAAAGTCAGAATTAATTCAACTTTCAGTTGCTTATATTATTTAGATGCAATTTTTCAGTCTTTTGCATTATTATTGTAGAGTCCACCTCGCAAATATATACACCAGCATATTGTATTGCAAAATAAAATTAATTTCCAGAGCTCTAATTGAAATTTAGGTCATTGAAGCATGGAGTTATATCGCATGGCAACAGGCCCTGTGGCCCAACTTGACTATGCCGACAAAGTTTTCATTCAGAACTAGAAGTCTGTGTTTGGCCCATATCCCTCTGACTATTTCCTAAACATATATGATTATGCCTTTTGAAAGTCCTAATTGTATCCACTTCTATAGTTTACTCTGGCAGCTCGTACTAGATACAGACTATCACGAGTGAAAAATTTGCTCGAGGTCCCTCTTAAATCTCTCCCCTCTTACATTAACCCTATGCGGTCTCATTTTAGAATCCTCTACACAAATGCTCACTTTATCCATGCACTTCAAAAAAAATCACCCTTTAGCAGTGTTTCCACTTTGAAGGAAATTACCTGAAATTCGGGAAATTCTGGTTGTCTTCGGGTAATTTTAAGGAAATTGAATAATTTTGAGAAATTTCTGCATTCGGCCCGTGAAGGGGCGGAAAGGTAATACACACAGCACTGCCGGTTTGGCACTCAAAGGTTAAACAGAGCGCTGTCAGTTTAATGTGTGGGAATTTAGACAATGAGCTGACGGCTGCAGCGCTATTGGGTTCTAATTATAGCGCTATCGGCTGCAGTGCTGTGGGCTTTAAACATAGCGCTATGGCCACAGCACTATGGGTCACAGACTGTTCGGGAAAATTCTCTAACAATGAGACTTTGGGATTCTCTTTCTCAGTGGAAGTTGAGCCTTTGATTATTGTTCAGGCCATGGTAGAATTCTGGATAAGCCTAGTGGTGAAAAGTTACCAGTGGGCGGTGGGATTGCAGTTACATTGGGATTGCCTTGATTTTACAGAAAGGTGGGTGGGCGCAAGGGGCCGAGAGGGAGGGAGAGAGGAAGGAGGGAGATGGGGAGCGAGAGAGGGGAGGCAGAGAGGGAGGGAGGGAGGAAAAGAAAAAGGGGGGAGAGAGAGGGAGGGGTGAGAGGGAGACAGACAGACAGAGCCACTTTCGCAGAACCAAATACCTGCACTCCTTGATCTCGGACCTATAACATTCACAAGGGTGCTGCCATTTACGATTAATTAGTACTCCTCAGTTGATTTTCAAATGTGAACATTCTATGTTTTATGTTTTAAACAGAATAAAGTTAATGGTTTGCATTTCCCCAGAGAATCAGTTGCTTGTATTTAGAATACGTTTTGTCTGTCAATATTGAGTTACAGGGCACGATACAAAGTTGAAAAGTTAAAACAGTAAAGCTCAATAATTCAGCAATGTTGGGATATTAGTTGCACCAAATTAGATGCTTTTCCACACGTTTGGAAGTTATTCCTATTAGGTTTCAAACTCACTTCTTTTAAAAAAAAGATGTTGGACTGTAATATTAAATATTCCAGTGAAACACCGAGTATGAAAGGACCCAGGTCCCAGCTGCAAACGTACTCTTGTCCCTGACTCTCAGTCAGAAAACACCAAATCCAGTAGTGGAAGAACACCCACCCCACACATCCTGCTTGCATGCTGCACCCTGCTTGCATTCCAAAACGAGTGAATCAGATGCTAGATTCTTGATGTTTTCTGTATAACCAATACAAACTGGAATGTTCCATTTAAATGTGCAGCACATAGTATAAAAATAATTGAACACTAGTATAATAAAGTAAACCCATTTCAAACTTGTTAGTTCAGGCAGATTACAACAACTTAAATATTTATGATGTCTCATTCCACATACCATAATGAGATTTTGCTAAATTTTACTTTTTCTATCCATCCTGAATCTGAAGGTTTTCTACGGGGACTTAAGCAGAATTGACTCTGGAGTGTTGAGGAGTGCTGCAAGATTGGAAACACTCCCCACTGAGATGTTACATTGAGAGTTTGCCTTCTTATATATCCCGATCGATACCAGCCTTCACCAATGTCAATGACATTAAATTTTATCTTACTGCATTGTAGGAAATTAACTGCTGTGTTTCTTTCTTTATAGGAATGACCACATGAAGTACATAATTGTCTGAAACCTGCTTTAAGGTGCATCAAGGTATTAGGAGATTGTAAGTTGTCAAATGTCACCTGACCCACTGAGTTCCTTTAGCACTTTGTTTTTTGCTCAAGATTCCAGCATCTGCAACTTCTTGTGTCTCCAAATATAAAAACATGTTAGACTAGCATCTGTTTATAGTGAACAAATAAATGAATAGACCACTCAGATCTTTTCAGCTATTTAATAAGAATACAGTCTCCCAATACACATTCCTGCCTATCTGCAGCAACATTTTATGTCTAACTTATCAAGAATCTACCTCTGACATAGGCCTTGGTCCCACCACTATAAAGATTCAAATCTTTGAACAAAAACAATATGTCATCTACCTTAAATGGGCAACCCCTCATTTTCAAACAGTTACTCCAACTTCTACACTTTAAACCAAGAGGAATCATCTCCTCCATTTTCACCCTGTGATGATCTCGACAATCTTGTTTCAACCCAATATCATCTAATTTTTTAAAAACCTCAGTGAAAGCAAACTTTCTTCGTAGACAATGAGCTCATATCAGTAGACCGTTCCATAAACACTTTGAACTGCGAATAAGTTGACCAACACGGCAATGATGTGGGCTCAGTAATGCCACTGAAGCATAAATCTTTCAAAGTTTGGTAGTCAATTCTTCTCACGATTAGCAATAATAATTTCTATTAGCTTTCCGAATTACTTTTAATACACGCGTAGTACCCTATTGCAAATCATGCGTTAGAACAAAGAATCCACATAATCACAGAGCTCAGTATTTTCTAAAATGGCGAGAGAATGCAATTTTTCCCACTGTTTTTTGTATTCGATCAGGGGAAATGGATTTCACAGGTTGAGCCAACATTTAATTGCCTATTCCTAATTGGCCTCAAGAAGGTATAATAATATTTGCAGGTACAATAACAATATTTAAGACATTTAAACAGATACATGGATAGGAAAGGTTTAAGGGAACAAGGGCCAAACAGGAATAGGTTAGATAGGTATCTTCGTCACAGCATGGATGAGTCGGGCCAAGGAGCCTGTTTTCGTGCTGTTTGACCATGACTGGAAAAGGCGATGGTGTGCTGCCTTTATGAATCGCTGTAGTTCTTGAAGTGTGGGCATTCCTGCAATGCTTTTAGGGAAGGTGTGCCGAGATTTCAGCCCAAAGATGGTGAAGAAACAGTGAACATTTCCAAGTCAGGCGATGTATAGCTTAGAGGACAACTTCTATATGGATCTTCCCATGTTTTTGCTACTCTTGTCTTTCTAGCTGGTAGAGATCATCGATTTGGAAGGTGCTCTCTAAGAAATCTGAATAAGTTCCTGCAGTGCAACCTGCAGATGGTGCAAACTGCTGCTATTGTGCATTGGTGGAGTGAGAGAATGGTTGCCAATCGGGTGCCTATCAAGCAGCATGCTATTTCCTGTAGTGTTGAGCTTTCTCACTGTTGTTGAATCTGCACTCATCTAGTCAAGTGCATTCCATCGCACTCCTGACTTCAGCTTTGGAGATGGTTTGGGGAAATTAGGAGACAAGTTACTCCCCGCAGGATTCCTAGCCCCTGACCTACTCTTATAGCCACATTGGGCTCAAGCCTGCTCCACTTTAGTTTCTAATGAACTGTAATCCCCAATATACTGATAGTGGGGGATTCAGGGATGATATAGCCATTGAATGTCAGAGGGCGACAGCTGGATCTTCTCTCGTTGGATATTATCATTGCCTGGCACCTATGTGCTGCAAATGTTACTTGGCACCGATCAGCCCAGGGTTCATGTCTTGCTGCATTTGGACGTGATCTGCTTCATTAATGGAAGAATCATAAATGCTGCTGGACATTGTGCAAGCCCAAAAAGACATTCTTACTTCTGACGTTACAGCTGAAGGATAGTCATTGATGGAGCTGCTGAAGATGACTGGGCCTCAGATACTACCCTGAAGAACTCCTATAGACCTTTGACCAACCATCTTCCTTTGTACTAGGTACGATTCCAACCAGTGTTTATCCCCGATTACCACCGACCCCAATTAGGCAGGGCTCCTTCACAGGGCTGACAACTCTCACGCATTGAGCATGAGAATCACGCATTTCGCCAAATTCTCACTCTCTCACACTGATCACAAATTTCTCACGCTCTGTCGTGAGAAATTCTGTGATCAACGAAAATTTCAAAACTCATATCAAATGCATGGGCCGCGGGTGTTGCAGAGCCGGGGCTGAGGGAGGGATGGAAGCAGAAGCAGCGGCGGGGACAGATGCGGATGGGGAGCCGGGGCTGGCGAGTGTCTGCCGGGCTGGCGAATGTTTGCGGGGCTGGCGAGTCGCTCGCTGCAGCTCCAGCCATGGAGCAGCCTCAGTGCAAGAGTCCCGGGGCGTCGGAGGCGTTGAGCTGCTGCAGTGAGAGACTCTGTGCCGAATTCGCCCAGGTGACCGGCATGGATCAGGCTGCGGCTCGGTGCGTCCTGGAGGACAACCAGAGGCTGCTGGAAGTAAGTACCCAGCATTGGGTAGAAATGGTGGAAGATACTGGCCTTCAAATTGGGGTGGTTGGAGAAAGTATCCTGCTTGCCTCCTAGATTTTCACTTACTGTAAAACTGCAGGAAAAATGTTCCTGATGTTGGGGGAGTTCAGAACCAGGGGTCACAGTTTAAGAATAAAGGGTAGGCCAGTTAGGACTGAGGACAAACTTTCTTCACCCAGAGAGTTGTGAATGGGGAATTCTCTGCCACAGAAGGCAGTAGAAGCCAATTCACCAGATGTTTTCAAGAGAGAGTTACATTTAGCTCTTGGGGCTAGCAAAATCAAGAGATATGGGGAAAAAACAGGAAAGTGGTACTGATTTTAGATGAAAAGCCATGATCATATTGGCTGGCAGTGCTAGCCGAATGGCCTATTCCTGCACCTATTTTCTATGTTTCGATGCTTGAGTATATGGCAATAAAACTCGACCACTTGATTTTGAAGCATTCATGCATGGTGGAGGTATAATGTAGTCATAGAGTGATACAGTGTGAAAACAGGCCCTTCGGCCCAACTTGTCCACACCCACCATCACCCAGCTACTCTACCTGCTTTTGGTCCATATCCCTCCAAACCTGTCTTATCCATATATCAGTCTAACTGTTTCTTAAATGTTGGGATAGTCCCTGCCTCAACTACTTCCTCTGGCAGCTTGTTCCATACACCCACCATCCTTTGTGTGGAAACATTTACCCCTTAAAAAGTTACCTCTTAAAAATACTTCAAACAAAAAACATTGAAATCATACTTCTACAATGCACTAAAACATGATTTGAAGACATCAAATTTCAAAAAGTCCCTACCATGGGAGTGGAGACACCCCCCTCCCACAGCCTCCCCCCACTCAGTTGCTCCACTCCCTCACCGAGTACCCCCAAGGCCAGTGATCACTCTGCCTCCCCACTTTCAAACAAGCTCCGTGACCCCTGGTTCAGAGAGCACTGCCAGATGTGAGCGTGGAACTGAGGCCAGTTGGCTGTGATGTCTGGATCCCAATGCTCAGCACTTCGTGTTTCGGAGTTGGCTAATGTTATTGATTTGTAATTAGCCTGATTTGTAATTAGCTGACAAAACCTTAAATTATTCATCCGGAATATCCAGGGGGATGGGATAAGTGTAATATTAGGCTGTCCCAACATACAGACCCGATAACCCATTATTTCCTTCAGTTAAATATTGGTAAGGTAGCACTATTGTCATTTGCCACTCAACTATTATGTTTGTTTTCCTCAATGACTATTTCTAACCCTCCTTCCCCCCCCCCCCCCCAAATTCCTCGTTGTTTTATTAATTGAACACGTAGATGAACATCCTCAAGGAGCGTAATCAGATGGAAACTGATTCAGATGCGATGTTTAAGAGCTTGTTCAAAGAAGGAGCATATTTTAAAGGAGTGACAGAGATACTTGCAGGGGAATGTGTGAGGAGGTTATTATTTGTCTTTAGTTTTAGCTTGAATCAGGACATCTGAAGATTCAAAGTTTAATATAGTAATTGTGCTGATACCGACTCCAACCAAACACATAATGAATATCATCCATTCCGGAGGTTTTATTTTTCTGATGCCATTTAAACTTCACTTGGATTTCAATAACTACAATGTAAATGTAATTGGGAATGGGGAGCATTGGAACAAAAATTTGCCCTCGGTACATGTTAACTGTAATATAATAATGTATGCATGTTGGTTGGTGCAATCAAAACAAAGATCTTTTTATCATTGTTGTGTTATGAATACTACAGAAAATATTATGTACTCTCAAGATCACATTTAATAGAATAATATTGCGTAAATATATAGTTATTGGACTTTGCATTTCGGGAAAAGTCCCAGCTGAGAGGAAGACAGCAAAATACTAAAAATATTGGGGGTGAAAATGACTTCAGAATAGTTTGTTATGAAAATGAAGGAAATGGTAACAGAATACTTATACAGCTGAGCGAGTATAATTTTATGGATGAAAAATTGTGTTCAACCAATTGATGACTTCTTTGACAAAGTAACTATCATGTTAGATAACAAGGAAGCCTATGGATGTAGCAAATTTTGTTATACAAAATTTGGTCTGTGAAGTGCCCCATAAAAGATTACCGCATTAAATAAGCACCTGTGGACTTGAACGTAATAGTCCAGGGGGTCAGATATGGGGCTTTATGTGTGGGCCAGATGTATTGTCATTGCAGAGGGGTTAGGAGCAAGGCCAAGTGTGCATCCAGAGTCAAGGTCTGGAATAGTACTTGCTATGCAGTCAAAGCTGGGACAATGGGAGTGTTCAGCACTGGGAAACTAAGCAGGTAAGCAGCTATGATCAGGGTAGAATAGGGGGCCACGTGTAAGGCTGGACTCGGGGTCAGGAATGAGAAAAGGTATGCAACTGGGTCAGGAGTAGCACCAGGTGTGCAGTGAGACCCAGGTTGGTCAACATGGGCCAAGTGATTGATTATAATCTGATTCCATACTAAGATTATTCATGTGCTGCACCTGTTGATCAGAGCATGGCTCTACTGTGAAATGTAATTAGGAATGTAATTTAGCCTAACATTATTCATAGCTAATCCAATTTAAAGCATAAATATTGCATTCAAGTGTAAGTTAAATGACTCGCTACAGTATGCACCAGATTGCATAATTTTAAGTTGAAAAATGCAAAAGCTCCATACCAATGTGAGGGGGGACAATTTCTCACTCCCAACTCTCACCCAATGTTGGCAGCCCTGCCTTCATGCCATATTCAATTAAATGCTGCCCTGACGTCAACACTGCCGGGGTGGTAGTGGAGGCAGATACGATTATGGCATTCAAATGGTTTTTAGATAGACACATGAATGTGCAGGAAATGGAGGGATATGGATCATGTGCAGGCAGGGGAAATTAGTTTAATTTGACATTATATTCAGCACGGACATTGTGGGCAAAGGGCCTCTTCCTGTGCTATATTGTTCAATGTTATGCACTTATGGGATAAAATATCAAGAGCAAAATTTAAAAAAAAATAAGATCCATTTGCTCGGATTCCAAACTCACGACTTGCTTCTCTAACATTTAGCAATAGGCTTCGCTGAATAAAACAGGCGAGTCCTTTGGTCTCAAAAGGAACAATCCGATGAATTACAATCACTGCTTACCATCCTTCACCCCACCACTACCCACCGCCTCATCATCCTAAAAATCTTTTTCCTTTCATATTTTACCACTTTGAGTGTCACTGTGTTAATTTACATCCACACCTTCTCAGCCATTACATTCCAGATTGTAGTCGTCACTAGGTTTACAAGGGTATTCCCTGTGTACTTCAAACTCTTTGTCAATTATGCATTTCCTCAGATTACTGACCCTGGCACCAACGGAAACATTATAGACATTCATTTTAAGTCATCAGTGCCAAATTTTTTAGCATTTAGGCTGGCATTGAACTCACCTCAGTACATTTGGTTTCATTAAAGCCACTAGCTTATTAAAGACAATTACAGCCACTTCAAAGAATTGTGTGCCTCATAGTTGCATACCCTCTTTGAAATGGTCCAATTTAGTTTATTGCCTTTATTTTTCGTACCGAGATTCATCACCTCATACTTCTCTCTCCACATAAAATTTTACGAGAATAATGGAAGATGAAGTTGCAGTAGAAGTCCAGCCATGCCCTTAGTAAAAGGCTGAGCAAAGTCAAATGGTTGAATGACCTTTCCTGCTCTTTTTGCTTATGATCTTCATTAAGGAATAGTCCTCAATCAAAAACAGACAAAAGATACATTGGTTGCAAAGTTAAAGTACAACACATTTAAACTTTCTTTTGCTGCATCAGAATAAACTTGATGAATTAGATTTAATCTCTGCAACCTATTTTTATTTTACTTTGTCATAATTTACATCCCATCAACATGTTCGAGAGTTACTTCATTAGCTGCTAAGAACAAGAATTTGGGAATGAAGATAGGCCATCTGGCCCTTCGAGCTTATTCTGCCATTCCTGGCTGATCGATTTCAGCCACATTTATCCGGCACTATCGCCATAACCCTTGATTCTCTTTATGTTTTGATCATATGCAAGTACTCTGAACAATTGCCAGAAATACTGAAGTTAACTAATATAAAAAACAGTTCCCATTGAGGCAAATACAAAGAATACAAAGATGTTTAATTGAAAAATGGAGATTTGGTCTCTGGTTAACATTGCTCTTTGTGTTATCATTATGAAAAATTCTGTCATTCATTCACTTGATATTTAAAATATGTTATATCAAAAACATCGCCATATTTAAATACATAACTCCAAACACATTTCAGTAAAAATTCAGAGGGTGAAGTGCTTTGGGATGTCATCTGACAAAAGAAAAGCACCATACAAATTTTTCACTTTATACTTAATTTCAATAAATTTGGGCGGCACGGTGACACATCGATAGAATTGCTGCCTTACAGCGAATGCAGCGCCAGAGACCCTGCTACGGGTTCTCCCCGTGACCTGCGTGGGTTTTCTCCGATATCTTCGGTTTTCTCCCACACTCCAAATACGTACAGGCTTGTAGGTTAATTGGCTTGATAAATGTAGAATTTGTCCCTAGTGTGTGTAGGATAGTGTTAATGTTGGTCGGCACGGACCCGGTGGGCCGAAGGGCCTGTTTCCACACTGTATCTCTAAACTAAAAAAAGGGATATTGAAGGCAAGCCAGCAAGAATCTGGCAACATTGAAGGGATACATCCAACAATTCAGTTTGAATCGGCTATCTGCAGGTAATGGAATGTGTAAACCTGAATTATAGTCATCAGTTCATAAGATAGAGGAGCTGGACTGATCCAATCGGCCCCTCGGGTCATCTGCATCATTTGATAAGATCGCAACTGATCTAATCAGGGCCTCAATACCATTGTTGCCACTCTTAACCCAGTCCCCTCCAATCCTTTGCCGTTTAAATCTCTGGATTTTAGAATGCACAATATTTTAATGAAAATAAGAATTTCTGCAAGCGTGGCTATTTATAAGAAATGCCCATTAGAAATCTTGAAATAATGCTATATAAACACGGGTGTGCTGTTGCTTAAGATACATTGCTGTCATGCAATATGATAGCAATTCAAAGTTGACTTGCTCTTTTAGTTAAATGTTGTTTTCATGTCTAATCGTTTAGCATTGACACAACCCAGAAACACTGAATGGAGTTGCTTGCATCACTTTCCTTTTGGGAAACAGTAATGATATACTTGTGTAGGTTTCGTTCAGGTGCTTCATTTCCCTCCCACATCCCATGTGGTTTGGTTGGCTGCAAGAGGTGCCCCAGGGGACAGAGGCTAAGCGGTGGCCATGTGCGGCAAGGGATGGTGCGATTGCAGGTTGACGAGTCCAGGTCGCCATGACCGAGGAGTGGGTTGCTGGAGGACCTCCAGCAGCCTGGGGCTCGAATGGATCAGGTGCCACTCCAAGAGGCCAAGCATGCGGACCGGCGACGTCCTTCAGCAGCAAAGAACGGCAGACCAGTGACAGGAGGACTCTGATATCATCACCGGAAAAGGCCGACCACTGAAACTTTGACCAAGTACTGCCACCAGGATGAATGACCTTTATAACCAAGTTAAGATTCTACATTTTTAACAATATTGAACGAAGGATGCAAGATGGCACCAGAAACATGGCAATTATTGCGTACTGCCTCAGTGAAATCTACTATTCTTACATATTGCACTTAAGTATGATTGTGCCATATATATTAAGATATTTACTGAACTGTATGCAAGAAAATAATTTCACTGCACCAAGGTACAGGTGACAATAAAGTGCCATTAAACCATTGAATTTTCCCACCATAAATTGTACCTTTGTGCAAAGCGAGTGGCAGAATCTTAATGAATTGTTGGGAATGCAAGGAAAATAAAATGTGAATAGGATAAATGGATTCTTGATGGCCAGCCTGGGCTTGATGAGCAGAATGGCTTGTTTCCATGTTGTATCACCAAGATATTTAGGTAGTGTTTGATACACCCCACTCAAAAAGGCTGCTTTGTAAAACCGAGGCCGATGGAAATAAATAGTCAGCAGCACCATGAATAATTTGCAGGACTACGGGTAAATAGCAAAAGAGTGCTTTTCTAGGAAAGTCACAGAAATCTGAATCTCATTTCTTTGTTCTGTGCCAAATAAATTTGATTTTCTCTGGAGCTAGTTATCAACTTCAAGAAACAGAGTGGAGTAAATGCCCCAACCAGCGGCAATAGTGCCAAAGTGGAAATGATGGAGAGTTTCAAGATCCTTGACATTAATATTGTCAATGATCTGCTGAGGACCAAGCACGTTGATGTAACAGCCAAGGCACCTCAACACCTCTACTTCCTCAGGAGGAAATTTGGCATGCCCCCGGTGACTCTTACAAACCTGTACAGATGCACCATAGAAAGCATATTAGTGGGTTGTATCACAGCTTGGTTTGGAAACAGCTCTATCCATGACTCATACAGCTGTTTCCAAACCAAGCTGTGATACAACCCACTAGTATGCTTTCTATGGTGCATCTGTACAGGTTTGTAAGAGTCACTGGGGACATGCCAAGTTTCCTCCTGAGGAAGTAGAGGTGTTGAGCAGAGTTATAGATGTAGCCCAGTCCATCGCACAGACTAGACCCCACCATCCCCTTCAACCATACCACACTGCGTCTGAAAAGCAGCCAACGTAGTCAAAGATTTGTCCCACCCCGATCATTCCCAGTTCTCCCTGTTCCCATCTAGCAGATAGTATTGAAGGCCGAATAGGCACACCACCAGACTCAAGGACAGCTCCTGCCCCTCTGTTATCAGACTTCTGAATGGTCCTCTGGTGGTACTGTCACCTCTACCCCATTGTGGACATTGGGCTTTGTCTATGGTATTGGTACGCTTCAATGCCAACAACTATATCTGTACTCTATCTTCCCCTTTGCTCCATCTATTGTACTTGAGTTTGACTTGAATGTATTCACATATAGTATATCTGATCTGTTTGGATAGCAAGTAAAATAAAGCTTTTCACTGTGCTGTGGTAAACGTAACAATAAACCTAAACCACAAGAGGACATAATTGTGCTTAAGCGAAGACAATGCTACATGATTTAATAATTGTAACTATTTTGAGTCAGCATATTTACTGGAAGAGTCACAGAGACACATCCTAAAATATAACTGATAGTTCCAACAGACAAAATTAATTCATCAAATACGGGTTCTATGTATCAAATACAAATGGAAAATGAAGGCTACATTAAAATAATTTCTGGCAGTTGTGGAAATAAAAGGTTATTTCCAAAACGGTGCACATTCAGTTGGTTAGCCATGTCAGAAGATAACATACATCAGAAACAGAACTGGAATATTGAGATTCTGGTTCCTTGATGACGCGATTTTTCCAAATTGAAGATTCAAGCAAAATGGCATCAGATATTTTAATTAGCATATTAATTGATGGACCCACTTTATATTCATTTGGGTTTCTAGTATCTGAAAATACAAAAGAATGCTATGAACCACTGGTACCGACCATTTATTGAGTGTTCCTGATCTGATACGATTCTGCAATTTAACAGTTTGATAACAAAAATCTTGTTTTAATATAGTGTCTTTTCCATCGCTGGCTCCTCGCGTTCGCAAGACATCTAGGTTTACCATCATTAGCCCGAATTCACGACTGCAAGTCACCATCTAGTAAGTCGGAAGCCATCGAATACAGCTCTTCTTTCACATTTGGACCATATTCTTTCTTCAATCCTCATCTTCACTTATTGCTCAGAGTGAACTCACTGTAGAATTTCGGTCTGCAGGTTAATCCCAAAATGAGATTTGAATTTTACATTAGATCTACCTCTGCTATGAAACACACCTCTGAGTAAAGCTACTTTTCTTAAACTGCACAACAGCATTTCAATGTAATGTGCAATCCAGCTCTCTCTAAATCCTTTCTACCTTGTCTGTCGGGATGAACCTTGAGTGCAGAATTTTCATTTCACACTTTGAATTTGCAAAAAGGCAAATGAACCTGTTCAGTAAATAAATTGGGTTGAAATGAGTAAGAAAAAAAACCTGGAGGAATTAGTGCAACTTTTGCATTTTTGCCCACTTCTATTTCTAACTCTCACATGTGGGCTTACCTTTTTCAAACTTCATTTTACAAGAATACTTAATGGTTAAAGATTTTAAAAACTATCTGGTGAAATTGAATGTTGTAAATGTTGGTCACCATTAATTGTAGATGACATTTAATTTTATGGATGATCCTCATCTCCGATTACTCCAATCGAAATAAAGAAACGGAAATTGCAACATGTACCATGATTAGATTAGCACAAAGGCCTGCTCTGCAAGTTGTTTTCAATGGTGATCTTGTCTAGAATCAAATAGCAAATAAAAAGTGACAATATTTGAGGGGAATTCTGAGCTGTACCTACACAGAATTTAAGGTGGAAATATAGATTGTCACAGCTGTTTAAAGCATACAAGAACCGTTATAAATCAAAGTATTGGGCCCCAGCTGCAGTATTGTTACTGAGCATTGCATTTAAAGAAAAATATCAAGATAGTCAAGAGAGTATAGAAGATTTGCTCGTTATACGAGGAATGTAGCAGCTTACGTTTCATGAGAAAACTAGGGAATTTAGTGCTATCCTCTGAGCAGAGACTTTTAAAGGGCAAATTCAGTTTTAACAGTAAATCATGAAAGGTCTTGACAGTCAATAATGTGAAAGTGTTTAAGTAGGGCAGCATACAGAATACGAATTTCAGATAATTAGTTGAAGGAAAGGGAGTGCTTTTTTAAACTGATCTAGAATGAATTGGCCGAAGGATAGAGAGAAAATAATTCAGTTGTAACATTTAAAGTGGAACTAAATAATATACTGACATCGTATTAGCAGAAAATGGTGTCTGTCACATGTACAATGATCCATTTGATGTTTTCAGTTCTTAGTTTAGTGGTGCCTCCACCTCGGGAGTCAGAAGACTATAGATTCCAATTCCAATACAGAATCTTGTACTTAACACACCAGTGGTACATTGACAAACTGCTACACAGCAAGTATTCTCTTTCAAAGAAACCTTTAGCTGAGATCATTACATGGATGTAGAAATTCCATGGTATTATGTTGAAAAAAAGTTCCCAATGCCCTGGCTGATATTTATCCCTTCAAAAGGCTTAAAAATAGTATTTTGTATTGATCACATTACCGTTTCTGAGGACTTGCAGTATGTAAATATTCATTATTTCCTACATAATGAGCTCCATTTAAAATTGGCTGAATTGTGGTTTATGCACGCATCATGAAAGCAACACAAAGCCAACTTAGTGTAGGAGGGAACTGCAGATGCCGATTTAAACCGAAGACAGACAAAATGCTGGAGTAACTCAGCGGGACAGGCAGCATCTCTTGAGAGAAGGAATGGGTGACATTTCGGTTCTTCAGACTAGTCAGGGGAAATGGAAACGAGAGATATAGACGGTGATGTAGAGAGATCTAGAACAAATGAATGAAAGATATGCAAAAAAGTAACGATGATAAAGGAAACAGGCCATTGTTAGCTGTTTGCTAGATAAGTAAGAGAAGCTGGTGCGACTTGGGTGGGGAGGGTTGGGGAGAGAGGGAATGAAGGGGTTTCTTGAAGTTAAAGAAATCAATATTCATACCAGCTGCTCAAGCGAAATATGAGATGCTGTTCCTCCAATTTGCGTTTACCCTCACTCTGACAATGGAGGAGGCCTAGGACAGAAAGGTCAGTGTGGCAAAACTCCAGTGTGAAGAAGGATCTCGACCCTGAAACATCACCCATTCCTTCCCGCTGAGTTATTCCAGCATTTTGTGTCAAAGCCAACTTGAGTTTATTCCCCTCCCCTGAATATCCACCTTCTTCATTGCAGCATGACAATACTTTGTTGTGATTAGTCAATATAAATCTAGCAAAATGGATTCCTTGACATACTTTTGGGATTGCGAAAGATACGTTTTGAATGTTATAAAGTGACGAGGTGCTAAAGCAATTATGCAAATGAGAGTGTTTTGGCTTACAGTCTGTCTTGGAAATGTTTGTGCTTTTAATTAAAACACATTAAAATTATGAAGTTAAAAGTTAGATGTTATTTGAGGTACGTCATCCAGGTATCATGTTATCATGTTATTTAATACAAATTTGAACTCCTGGTCAGAACAGGAAGAATTTAAGCGAGGCCAGGAAGAGTACCACATATTGTAATAATGGAATATTGATGTGCTTCCTCATTCTTAATGTTAATAGCAGCAAGTTGAAATATCCCTTTTTCCATTTTTTCGTGAAATTTCAAGTTCTTTAGCTCTTTTGCTTTGGGTAAAAGAATGAGGTATTAACAATGGAGCTTTTTAAGTGCATAATATATTTTTGGAAACTGACCCATAGGGTCTAACTATTTAAACACAGGGAACTAACCGATACTTGCAATGTTATTTGTCCTGGCAACATTAATTCCCAAGAAGTTTTAACTCTGTTGGATTAAGCATTCTTTTTATTTGCATTCAGACTGGTGTTTTCAAGTTAATATATTTCACGCTTCGGTATGCATTAAATTGCAGGCTAGAAAATTCTAATATCTCCTGCATTTGCGTCGTATGATCCTTAGCTTCAGACATGAATATTACTCTATTCTTTGTGCGCTACTTTGTTATTTTTCTGACCTTTCAAAATCAGCTGCCTAACTTGACGAGAACTACCCAGCTACAAAGCTCAGTTTACAGTTACACTCTATCCTCTCAAAACTCCACCAATTGCACCACATCCCTGATCCCCGTACTTGGTCTGTAAGCTCAGCTACGCTCACATGTACATTCGCCTCGTAAAAGATCTCACGTTAATAAAGGTAAGGAGCATGATTAGGATTGATGGGTTTAGGAAATGAGTCCCAGAGAACAGTGACATGTGGTCTGAAGGGTGGAGAGTTAAAAGGCAAGACTTGTAACATGTTGGTAATGGAGATCAATGTGGTGAGTGCAGCAAGAAATTGGAAACATTCGTGGAAGGGTTTTTAAATGAGTTGAAGCATTTTCAATTCAATATCTAAAAATGGGCAGGCATGGGCATGTGCCATTAGTTCGCCAAATTTAGTAGCTGGAAATGTAGTAATTGGGAGGTAGTAGAAATAGCATTTAAAAGTCAGTCTTAGTCCCTGCATTTTGCAGCTCACACTTTCCAGTAACTATTTAAATAAAAAGGTTTTAATTAAAGACATACTTTGTTATCCTGTCCAAATTTGCAATTTGTTTCTGATTTCTGACGACTTCAATAGCGTTCCAGAGTCGCTGGACAACTTGCGAGTCTGACAGCCTCCGTTTTGTTAGACGAGCCATGGTCTTATCTAGTCAGTGAGCTGCATCAAAAGAATAAAAACAACAGGGTTAGTCAAGAGTAGTGGCATTGAGCTAAAACCCTGCTCATTTATTCAGTTGCAGAAAGCTAAAATTCAGATTATGACCGTGGTCAGCGGATTTCCTTGTATTTTTTAATAAATAATAAATTTGGATGCAAATTTTGTCAACAATTTTTGTTCTAAAAAAGTAACAATTAGGAAACCAAGGGTAGGTAAGCTTTGAAAAGAAAATCATAATGAGTTTTAGACGTGCATGCAGATGTTGCCCCTTAGCATTTAAGGGCTTGTATGCAGCCTTTGCAAAAAGCTGGTAAATCTAAATTCCTGCACAGGCCTCTGCTGTAAGCTAATGATTTATAATTGCAGCTTCCTTGAAGCAAAATAATATATTGTCACAACATGGCTCATAAAGGTGTCTGAATAATTGGTTGCAATTGGAATTTTTCCCCTATCATTCAAGTTTTTTTCCTCATACTATTTAGCCTCTGGCCAACAGGAAAGCCCATCTGAACAAGTGTCTGAAATGTAACAAATATATACCACAGCTTTTAAATGTTGCAATATTCAACATCACATAAAGAAAGGTTAGAGTAGATGCCCGGAAACCTACCTGATCAAGTTTTGAGGTGTACCAGAAAGGAGAATAAAAGCAGTAGAAAGGGAATTAACAAAAGAAATTCTACAGCTTTAACCATGGAAGCCAAGACACTGCCAGCCTTTAGAGACACAGCGTGGATGGAAACAGGCCTTTCGCCCACCAAGTCCATGCCAACCTGCGATTACGCCATACACTAGCACCATCATACACATAGGACAATTTACAGAAGCCAATTGGCTTACAAACTGTACGTCTTTGAAGTGTGGGAGGAAACCAGGGCATCCGGAGGAAACTCACAAGGTCACAGGGAGAACGTACAAACCATACCAACAACACCCGTAGTCAGGATCAAACCTGGGTCTCTGGTGCTATAAGGCAGCAAGTCTACCGCTGCGCCACGCTGCCGCCCAATCCAGTGATGGAGGAATTAAAACTGGGGTTACTAAGAGAACAAAATCAGTACTGCAAAATTGGACGAAATGAAGGGTCAGATACATTTTGAACAAAACTGTACTCAGAATTCCAGGTATAAAGCCCTGCATAATTACAAGACATCCCCAGTATTCAACCTTACATTGCAAAAACCCTTGCCTTCCTAATAAAAGACAATGGAGCAGGGCGGGTACATCTATGGAGGACATGGATAGGTGATGTTTAGAGTCAGGACCCTTCTTCAGACTGATTGCTGAGGGGAGCGGTAAAAAAAAGCAGATTTAGAAAGATGGGGCCAGACAAATCACAGCCGGCAACAGATGAACTCAGGCGAGGGGGTTCCCAGATAGGCAGATTGTTGGCCATAGGCTAGAGATGAGCCCGAGGATACATAGTTGTGAACTGTGTTCTCTCCCCTCCCACTTGACACTCGACACTTGCCTTCCCAATATTACGTTTAAGGTGAGGGGTAGGAGTTTTAAAGGGGATTTGAGGGGCAAATTCTCTTTTCAAACAGAAGTTGATATCAGGCATGCGATGCTAGAGGTGGTAGTGGAATCAGATGCAAGTACTACAATTAATAGACATCACACAGATACATAAAAAGTCAAGGCAGAGATGGATGTGATCTTAACGTGGGTAAATGGGATTAGGTTGGCATGGACCTGGTGGGCTGAAAGGCCATTTCAGTGCGATGGAACACTGATTTTACTCTAACATAGATTTGTCTATATTCTCAAATACAATTCACTTAATATCAAATTTAAAAATTGTTCTGTCATTCCTCCTCCAATATGGATTATTATACATGTCCACATCATTCACCACAGACCGAAACAAAAGAAATGGCAGATGTAGGAATTTTGCTGAGAACACACAGTGCTGGAGTAACTCAACAGGTCAGGCAGCTGAGTTGGAGCACATGGATAAGAGACGTTTCGGATTGGGACCTTTCTTCAAATGTATTGTACTATGGGGGAGAAAGCTGGAAAAATGTTGCCTATCCATGTCCTCCAAAGATGCTTCCTGATCTGCTGAATACAACAGCACTGTGTTCATTCACAACAAAGATACTATTAATAAATGGCCTAAATAATTTCACTCTCTCTTCATAGCACACTTCCCTTCTTGCTTTATCATATCAAACATGTATACAAACTATTTGATACAAGGTCAAAGACCTGAAACATTAACTATATCTCTTCACTGTCCTGATTTGCATCTCCAACATTATTTTTTACTTTGTTTTTTTCACACCTGTAGCAGTTCACTTTTGGGTTATCTTCTGCGTGGTTGCCTTTTTATTATAATTGGGTGTAACCAGTTGAAGCCTTAGTATTGATCTGAACAGCAATCTATTAGTTATTACCTGCCAATCTGAAGGGAAAAAAAATGTATACCCATTGTTTTCTGTCCATTAGTCAACACTCACTAATATATTACTCAACTGCAATGGTCCTAATCTTGGTCAACATACACTTTTGCAGTGCTTTATCAAATGTCTCCTGAAAAATCCAATACAATTAATCTTCCTCGTCATTTACCCTGCTAATTTCTCCTTCAAAAACCTTAATCGGTTTGCCAATGATTTTCTTCTTAAGATAGTGTTGCTTCTGGCTAATGTAATTTTTTTTAAGTGCCCCATTTCCACCACTCCAATAATCAAATCAACAAATTCATAACATTTTCAATACCAGTCTGGCGAGGGAATAGAACTGCCCTTGCCAGGCATTGCATGCGACTACACTGCCAGCCACAAATTTGAGTGCGTTATTTCAAAAATACGAGCATGTAAATTAGGCTTTGGTATTAATTACCCAAGCGCATTATTCCAAAAATGCATAAATCAAACACGCATAAACCAGAGGTGGCTGTACTTATAATAACAATACGTGAGAGGAATGAAACTATATCAAACCAATACGAAAACAGTGCTAGATTGCTTATGGTAATCAGGATATTGCTAATTTTGCCCCTTTTTGGTGATGCTTCCGGAGCATAAAAGTGCTGGTGTAATCATTGTGAACCAATAGTGCATTCTCTGGATGGAATATGCCGAGCCTCATTATAATAGCAGTGCATTTAGAGTACTGCAGAGTTCAACAACAAAATGCTAGAGTTATGCTGCACATTTTCAGAACCGATGCTAGAATGAAATTGCTTTTTAAGGATCTCATTAAAGTTGTGTGCATGGCTATATTTTGAAATGAAGCAAGTTGATGTGTACGCAAAATCCCTTTGAACTAACACAAACAGGATAAGTACAATACGATCATTGAAGGTGGAAATGAGTAATGCTATCACTTTTTGCACAAGATGTTTGCAGGCTCAATGCACAATTCTAAAACTGGTTTGAGATTTTCAAAGGCCGGCAACCATTCAACCCATTGAGTCTGTCATTTATTGTACAACCATCCCATTGGTCCTATTCTACATCTCAAGACAGTCACATTTTTACCTTCAAACCTTTATCCACTTAAGGTTGTAACTAAATTGGTATCACTCTTGGATGATGCATTCTGGATGAAAGCAAATTGCTAAACATAAAATAGCTAAATTTCAGCACCTGCAATCTCGTGTCACCAATAAGGTTTCTCTTCATTGCCTCCCTGGATCCACTTTAATTCCACATCTGTGGGCTCTTTGCTCATTAGCAGTTTTGATATTTATTGTATAAAATATGAATGAATTCAGATATATCTCCAACATATCCACTATAAAAAACTTAATCAAGGAGGAAATGGTTAATCATTTCAGAAAGCCGAATAAAAGTAAATCTATCGAATATGTTTATTAGGAAACCCGCTCAAACTACCAGGGAGAATTGCTGGACAGGAACCTGTGGATTTTGTGTATTTAGATTTCTAAAGGGCACTGAGGGTGCCACATGGGAAGCTGTTGCATAAATTAAAAGCCCATGTCAGAGGAAACATAGAAAATAGGTGCAGGAGTCGGCCATTCGGCCCTTTGATCATCCAAAATCAGTACCCCGTTCCTGTTTTTTCCCCATATCCCTTGATTCCTTTAGCCCAGTGATTCCCAAAGTTTTGATACCCGTGTACCCCTTCGTAGATTTTCGTAAGCATCTTGTACCCCTCGTTAAAAACAAACGCATTTATTGTAAAATTGCAAAATTTGGCTCTGTAGTTGTTAATTTCAACCTCCGTTGCGGTTCGACATCTAATATGCGGTTCCTCTTCTTCGTCTTAATGTCCACAAGGGCCAAAAATCCAACTTCACACAGGTATGAGCTTGGAAATGGAAAAATGAACTTTAGGGCTTTATCTGACAATTCTGGAAATTCATTTTGTGTTTGTAACCAAAATGTAGATAATGTGTTCTCTTTATATTTGTTTTTTTAAGAATCCATCAGAAGCTAGTTCCAAAAGTTGCTCTTCTTCTGTTTGTGACAGACCTTTTGGCACTGAATGATTGATGTTGAATGGGTATTTTATCCACTCAATATCCATGTCCAATTCAGGGAAATACTTCTCTGGATTCATCTGTAAACTCCATAAATGCTGTATTATAATAATCATCACACCGTCTTCAATTTGTTTGCTCGAACTTTTCTGTAATTCATGAAGAGATGGAAAAGTGTCCACTTCTCCATTAACAACTCGCTTTTGCCAAAACTTCAACTTAGCCACTGTGGTGCTCAACTTATCTTGAACATGAAATATAGAAATTTCCTTGCCTTAACTACAAATTAAGATTTAAAACAATAAATGTCTTCTGCCAGATATGTTAATTGATAGAGCCATCTCCAGTCTTGTAATTTCAAAGCTTTCATTATGAAAAATCAGTAGTTCATTCCGGAGTTCAAATAAACAAGTCATCACTTTTCCACGAGAAAGCCAACGAACCTCGGTATGGAAAAGTTGGGTATGATTACTACCCATTTCATCGCACAGTTGTGAGAAAAGTCGGGCATTTAACGGACGTCCTTTAATATAATTTATAATTTTCACTGCTTCGTCTAGAACTCTTTTTAGGTCTGCAGACATCATGTGTCGCCAAAGCCTCTCTGCGTATGCAACAATGTGTCAATTTTGCATCCGTGTGCGCGCGCGTCGGGGGGGGGGGGGGAGTGGTAAAATCTAGAACGGGGGAAGACGAGAATATGGGGAGAAGTATGGTTTAAAATGGACATTTGGTCAATGCAGACTAATTGAACCAACAGTGATACAGCACGTTAATGGGCCTGGATACAGAAAACCCTGCATTAAGATTTAACGATGAAACAAGTCAATGATACATGGGGATTTGTTCAAATTTGGCTTTAATTCTGGTGCAAGTTGTTCCAGTCAAAACACAAAATTAGAAAATCTGCTGTCAAACTACTTTTCAGGGTAATATAGAGTAAGTAGAGTTCCTAATTCCAAGTGTTGGAGAGTGAAATTTATGTCCTATTACTGACATCAGTATCAACCTGCTCCACTACCAATCCGTCGTATGTACAAACTTCAACAAACATTTCCGCAACTTGCCGAGGATTCTTTAGCAGTGACTTCCAATGCATTATTTACCAAGCAAAGGATAAAAGCAACAATGTCATGGACATAACCTTACAGATTTGAGTCAATGCTTGTCCTAGTTACACACCATCCTTAAGGGCCCAGTCCCACTTGGCGATTTTTCCGGCATCATTGACCGACATATCAGGTCACCAAAAAATATGCGGCGTGATGACATATGATGCGGCGGTAACGCGGCGTGATGACGTATGACGCGCGGTGTTTTTTCAAGTGTCGCAACATTATTTTTGTCGCCGCTGGATTTTGAAATGTTCAAAATCTTTGGGCGACCCTGATATGATACCGGCAGTCGCTGAAAAAAAATGGCCAAGTGGGACAGACCGTTTAGTGAAGCATCATTCTTTCAGAATTGTTAATACATTACCCTGGAATTCTCTACAGAAAAAGGCCATTGTGGGAATTCTACCGCTGTAAGCATTGCAGCAGTTTGAGCAGGCCTTTTAGCAAAATCTATAAAAGTCCAGTAGCTGGCAGTAAATGCTCACTTTCAAAGACAAGATGATCCAAATACAATTTTGCATACAGTCCATGTGGTTCAACATGTTTTACATTCATTGTGAAAGCAAAAGCTTTGTTAAAGCCTTAAAGTTAATTTATTTTTTATCAGGCAAAGGATCAGAGGTGTTAACCAATTATTTTTCCACACATGCTGCCCAATACCCTAAGATTTTCCAACAATTTGTTTGTTCCGGATTTCCAGCATGGGCTTTACTTTCATTAATCTGCACATCAATCAAATTACAATAATTGGAAGCCAACTAATTACTAACTCAGTCCTTGCCCTGCAGAGATTCTTGCCCTGCAGTTCAACCCAAATTATTTAACAGCATTATAATCATGCATTCACAATCCGCCTGGCCACACCAGTTACCACATCCAAGGGCATAAATTTAATACATGGCAAATACTCAATTCAGACATGGAGACAATTCAAGAATGGCCAAATATTCATATCCTTTCAAAAGTGTAGTACTGTATCTAACACGTGGTTTTAAAAGCAATCTACAGCGTGCTACAATATCTTCATAATTCAATCATTAAAGAAAGATCATCGGAAGCAGCTTGGTAAGCAGATCAGTATGCATAAGTGAGGCTCAGCTTTGACTAAACAGCAATACAAGGAGGAATGAAAACATTTGTCCACTTGGAAAGCTTTCAGAAATGCAAAAGACACCATGAAGTGTAATAGGAAGTCAGAGGTTTGGAGGAGACTATCGAATGCTGTGGTTAGTTCACACCACTGGATGGAAAAACACTACATTTGTCAGGATTAACTGCAACAACAGGAAGAGATGAACAAGCTGTTTTTACTGCTATTGCTATGATTAGCTGCTATTTTATAAAATGACTTGACAATAGACCCTTCGAGCCAGCACCACCATTCAATGTAATCATGGTTTGAAACTTGCATATATAAACGTCAGAATGGAGTGTACTGGTGCTGGAATGGTCATTTCTTGGTTAAAAAGGTCATACAATGTCCTTGCAGTTCAGAATTCTATTAATGAACAACTGAGTTATATCCAAGCAAAAACTCACCTACAGCATGAAAATAGAATGCAGTGATATGGAACTTGTACATTTTGAAAATGCCAATAAGTAGAAAGGCAAGTTGTCACTGCTTTAACATTCAGAAATTTTCAACAGATGCAGCTTAGCAGCCATTAGACATGGCATCCACTTCTGAAACAAGGAGCATGTTAAATGTAGAAAGCTGGTCAGATTGGCTAATTTGGTAAAGAATCTCACATGTTGCATGTTCCAGTGCTGATCCATTGAGAGTCAATTGATCTCAAGTAATACAGCAGCTGGAACACTACAGAGTATTCAAGTCAATCAGGTGCAGATATGATTAGCAGAACTTGGCTGTAATGCCATACTTACTCAAATTGGCAAAAATATATTACTGGCTAACCAACAATTAATGCTGGCTCACGATATCAGGTGCCCTGATCGCAAAGCTGCTAGATCCCCAGCAAATTTGTCCGTGGCAATATCACTGAGCTCCACTCGAGTGTCGGGCAGTTCCGATGAGTCCTGGACTTGAGGCACTGGTATGCTCCCCCTCCAGGATGTGGGATGGTAGAGAAAATTCCATTATCCAAGGACAATACCTGTGGGAAATGCATCCAGCTGCAGCTCCCAACTGACTGCAGGGGGGAAATGGTGCTGCAGCTAGAAGACCCCAGGAGAGCGAGGGGGCCAGAGATAGGAGAAGTAGTGAAGTGGTCACACGCAAGGTCCAGGCGTGTAGGCAGAAGTCAGATGGGTGACCACCAGCAATTGTAAGGGGAGTATGCAGGTAGACAATAGGTGCAGGAGTAGGCCATTCGGTCCTTCGAGCCAGCACCGCCATTCACTGTGATCATGGCTGATCATCCACAACCAGTACCCCGTTCCTGCCTTCTCCCCATATTCCGTGAATCTGCTATCTTTAAGAGCTCTATCTAACTCTCTCTTGAAAGCATCCAGAGAATTGGCCTCCACTGCCTTCTGAGGCAGAGAATTCCACAGATTCACAACTCTCTGGGTGAAAAAGTTTTTCCTCACCTCAGTTCTAAATGGCCTACCCCTTATTCTTAAACTGTGGCCCCTGGTTCTGGACTCCCCCAACATAGGGAAACATGTTTCCTGCCTCTAGCATGTCCAATTCCTTAATAATCTTATATGTTTCAATAAGATCCCTTCTCATCCTAAATTCCAGTGTATACAAGCCCAGTCGTTCCATTCTTTCAACATATGACAGTCCCGCTATCCTGGGAATTAACCTTGTGAACCTGCGCTGCACTCCCTCAATAGCAAGAATGTCCTTCCTCAAATTTGGAGATCAAAACTTTACACAATACTCCAGGTGTGGTTTCACTAGGGCCTTGTACAATTGCAGAAAGGCCTCTTTGCTCCTATATTCAACTCCTTGTTATGAAGGCCAACATGCCATTAGCTTTCTTCACTGCCTGCTGTACCTGCATGCTTACTTTCAGTGACTGATGAACAAGGACACCCAAATCTCGTTGTACTTCCCCTTTTCCTAACTTGACACCATTCAGATAACATGCCTTCCTGTTCTTGTCACCAAGTAACCTCACATTTATCACATTAAACTTCATCTGCCATGCATCTGCCCACTCACCCAACATGTCCAAGTCACCCTGCATCCTCATAGCATCCTCCTCACAATTCACACTGCCACCCAGCTTTGTGTCATCTGCAAATTTGCTAATGTTACTTTTAATCGCTTCATCTAAATGCGGAATCTCCCACATGCAGGAATCTCCTCATGCAGGAATCTCCTGTGGACATTCCCAATGAAAATACCTTTTTGGAT
Source organism: Amblyraja radiata (assembly GCF_010909765.2). Classification (NCBI taxonomy): domain Eukaryota; kingdom Metazoa; phylum Chordata; class Chondrichthyes; order Rajiformes; family Rajidae; genus Amblyraja; species Amblyraja radiata. The sequence continues at coordinate 33,723,435 of NC_045957.1, read as the reverse complement.
ACTGCTGGGGAGGAGCAAATGACTACGAGAAAACAGCAACAGTCAGGTCTGTAGCACCAGTCAGGTCGCCCAAGGCTAGTCTCTTGCACAACCCAGAAGACTGGGAACCAGTGGAGAGGACTGCGACAGCTGTAGTTCCTGGACGAAGGGCCGCTTTCAAGGTGGCAGCAAACAGAAGAGAAGATCAGTGCTGCCAGGACTCTGGCCTTTAAGGCAATGATAAGACTACACTTTAAAGAACTTTAAAACTGTGTTGGCGCTAGAAACGTGACAATCTGTGGTCTTGGTGAAGTATACTATTGCACTACAATCACTGCACATTCGTACTTACCTACTATTGTGCTCATCTTTAGTATGATTTTACTGTATTGTATGCAAAACAAAGATTTAACTGTGCCAAGTACAATAAAGTATCATCTTCATACATTGGTACCAATGACATAGGAGGAAAAAGGAGCGAGGTGATGCAAAGTGAATGTAGGGATTTAGGAAAGAGGAAAGTAAGCAGGATCTTCAGTGGGTAATCATGATACCAAATGCTGGTGGGGGTTGGAGTAGGACAGGCCAGGTGCATAGAAAGGAGGTAGATGAAAAGTTGTGGCATTTACAGTAGACAAAGAGCAAGATTAGCAGACAGGACAGGCAGGTGCACAGCAAAGAGAGGAAAGAATTGTCCAGTGAGGTTATATGCATTAAATTTAGAAACATAAAGAGAATGATTACTTTGATGGGACTGCATTACAGGCCTGCTAATAGTCAGCATGAGTTAGAGGAGCAAATGTGAAAGGAGATGGCGGCAAGCTGTAAAAATAAGTTCATTTTAGTGGGAGATTTCAACTTCCCCCAATATGGACTGGCGTAAAGGGCTCAGACCAGCTGGAATTTGTTGTGTCCAAGAAAGCTTCCATGATCAATATATTGGTGGCCTTTCTAAGGAAGGTAGAACACTGGACGTCCACTTAGGGAAAGAGATCGGACACATAGAAGTTACTTTATTGTTACATGTGACAAAGTTAGTTTCTTAAAAAGCAGATAGCAACAAAAATTGTTAAAGATAAACTGTAGTAATCTTTAATTGATTTGTCAGACCTGAGTGGCGAGATTACAATGAGCACAAACTTTGCTCAGTGCTTCTCGGGCTCCCACTCACAGAATAAAGAAGAGTTTGCACAAATATACATTTTCCTTATCAGTAAAACACTCCTACCAAGTCTGAATATGGCATGACTGAAAGATTCTGTAGCCTTTCAGAATACAAGTTGGGTCCAAATCAAGCTCATCCAATAACAAGTTGTTACTTATCTCTGGAGCGTCAGTTATTTTTTCCAATCTTGGCTTCTTTATGGTCTTGAATGAAGCACATGTTATTACTGCAGGATTCCATCTTAATTTTTTTATTGTAAAGCCAACATGTCCCTCATATTGTGTTCCATATAATTTACAAAGTCATTCAGACTTGGCACCGAGCCATTCTTTTGTTTTACTAGATCATGCTTTTGTAGAGGAACAACTCCATTTTAGATTTGACTATTAACTTTTTCACATGTACCTAAATACATTGAAATGCTGTGTTTTGCAAGCAATTCAGTAAAATCGTACTAAACACAAGCACAATCACAGATTGGTAAACAAGTGCAATGATCAAGTACATTTCTTCTGAGGCAGTACACAAGGAGTTGCCACATGTCTGGCACCATCCTATAGCTTACAAGTATTACATTTCAAAAATAGTCTTATCTGGCCTTAAAGCCCTGTTGTGCTGGTGGCAGCACTAGATCAGCGATGTAGGTGTCAGCCTGGCCTGGCAATGCTTTTGTGATGAGATGAGAGGTGGCATGTTTTCTGCAATATACTCCTCCTCATCGAGCTTTTTTTCTCCAGGCTATGGGATCTGAAGCACATTATTTTTGGTGTCAGCAAATGCTGTGATTATACACGCAATCCCAATGGCTCAAGATTTAGAAAATACTTCAAGTTAAAGATGTACATGGGCACTCGCATGGTAAAGGTGTACCCATGGGCACTCGCATGGACCCCAGCGATGCCCGACTTTTTTTGGTTATGCCCTTGTTCTAGGTGTACACTGGCATCATCCCTCAACTCTATCTCCTGGTGGGGGGGAGTTGGAAGAAAAGGGGTCTGGAGTCAATCATGTGATCTCCGGTGCACAAGGCCAGCGGAGCACTGAATCTAAGTAAACTGGACTGCTGAACAGAGCTCAGCAAAGATTGTTAAAAAGCAAGGGGTTAAGCCCAACTATCAGATTAAACCTATTAGCTTCCTAAAGCCGTTTAGTTTCACTTTTTTTTTGTTAAGTACACCTGATGAATGTTGCAGGTTTGTTCATGCCCATAAAGGCATATTCAAAAAAAGCAACACTGGAGAAGAGAGTAAAGATTAAGTGAACAATCACTCCCAGGATATGTACGTCTTTATTTCTTTCCTAATTCATTGTTTTTTGAATTGTTAAGTTTATAAATTCAGACATTCCACTTTAAACAATGGAGGATATTTCAAAGACGCTGATTCCTACTTTACTCTTTTAAAGTTGCCAATCCAACATAAACTTCTAAACTTTCTTCTTTGGCGTGTAACTAACCACAAAACAGCCAAAGGAAGAAATACAAATGACAAGTTTTTAAGGCTTAAAGGGCCTGTCCCACGAGCATGCGACTCCATGCGGCAAACGCTACCCAACGCGGTCGCTTGAGCCGTACGACCTCGCGGGGCCGGTCCCACTTCGATCGTCGGAGCCGTATGGAGTTGTGCGGAGCTGGTCCCGACATCATGCGGGGCTCCGAAAAACTGACCGTTCAAAAATTCCGCGCGGCAACAGCCTGCCAGCCCGCAGCCGCCTCGACGGGCGTGTGCAGCGTCTTGACGCCGTACGTCACTCGCGAACTTCGCTCGAACGTCACGTCACTCACTCGACCTCCGCGCTGCCCCCGTTTCCGGGTTGGTCGCGCTCGCCACATGCAGGCGCATGCTGGTGGGACCGGCCCTGTACGGGGTCACTCGACCTCCACGCGGCCCCCGCTTCCGGTTTGGTCGCGCTTGCCGCATGCAGGTCGCATGCTCGTGGGACAGGCCCTTTACTCACCATTTGAGAAATCATGCCAGACAAATGTGAATCAGAGCATGAAATAAATATCATGGAGCAATTAACAATACCTAGTTAATCTAAAATAACCAAACACTCACTGGGCGGAATTTATATTATAGACAGGATAGATGACAGGATAGATCTGCTCGAAATGAGAGCCCCACCACTCCCATATTAAATAACTGAATTGGCATGAAACAGCAACAGCAATGTCTATTTATCTTTTTCTACAAATAGTTATGGCCCCTGTACCACTTAGTCGATTAAAGGCGACTAGGCTGTCGCCACATGGTCGCCGGGGAGTAGCCTGTATGGTCGTGAGTAGTCTCCTCATTCACCCAAAGAATCGTAGCTTTTTCAAGTCGCCGCTGGATTTTGAAATGTTCAAATCATTTCGGCGAGTGGGTTTGACGCCAATGGGCGTAGCTTGACTTCTCCTGACGTAGGTGCTGTCGTAGGTCGTTGCCAGCATGACGTAGGTTGTCGCCGGTGCTGACTTCAGTGAATTCCATTGGCGACTACCTACGTCAACTGGCGACTGAATTGTCTTACCTTGTCGTAGCTTGTCGCGGGTGGACGTAGGTTGTGGTAGGTGGATGTCCTAATGGGTCGGTGGTTGTCGGTAGCTTGCCGTCAACTGGGTGGCAGGTTGTTGTACATATTGTCGTATGGGGGGGTCCAGTCGCCGTTTTTTCGACGACCTGCTATGACTATGACAGTCGCCGAAAAGAATCGCCTAAGTGGGACAGGCCCATAACTCTGCAGCTAGATCAAACAACCATCTGAAGGATCCACATCTTCAGATTAACTGAGCTCTCTGCCAGCATACCTCCACTGGAGATGGCTATCAGTTATGAAGATATGGTCAATGTGTACTCAGAAGAAAGATAACATCAGACAGAGCTGTGTTTTAATAGAGCAAAGTTTTAGTATGGATCATTAAACTACTTTTAAAAGTGTAACGGATATTACAGATGTTTTCTTCAGCTGTTCATGGTTTGTAAAAACCATAGTTACGGTCAAAGAACAATTTGGTTGAATATCTACAGCAATTGATCAGTTCTCTTTGGTTAGACAATGAATCGGCATTAAGCATTAACATCTGTGGAATGTTGCGCGATTGTTGAGTGGTACATAGGCGTGGTTTTGATTGCACAATACGTTAATGGGTTCAGAGTTTCATATATATTTTATATGAATTGTTCCACAAAAAGTCCCACTATAGACTGAGCAAGACAAGGGCAGTTAACAATTCTCCTATATTTCCATTTATACTTCCCTGGACTTTTGATTTTCCCTTCCAATTTAAGCTTTCAAAGTTCCTCAACCTAAGAGACATTGACCAACAGCTAAAAATCAAAGCACCTTGTTTTGCCTTGTTGCTGTTGATTAAGGCAGGCAGAACACAGTAGCTGGGGGGAATCAGTAGATCGAACAGCATCGGGAGGAGAGAGAATTGTCGACATTCTACATCAGTGTTGGCAGAGTCCTGACCCGAGACATTAACAATTCCTTTCTTCAGCTATCACACCACCCCACCAACTGCAAAATGCAAGACAGGCAAGGCAGATGAACTCAGACCATGGGCTTGTACATGGAACTGGGATATTAAAGCTACAACAGAAGCAGAGGACAAAATACTGTAGTAGCTCTGCGGGACAGGCAGGATCTCTGGAGAGAAGGAATGGGTGACTGTTCAGATCAAGACACTTTTTCAGACTTCTTTCAGAAGAAGGGTCTCGACCCAAAACATCATCCATTCTTTCGGTGACCATGAAGATAACAAAATCACATGGCTCGAGCCAGCCTCTTCCAGTGGGTAAAGGGCCTGTCCCACTTGGCCGTCACTAACGCGACAGACCAGTAGTGACTGATACGCGATGGTCGCGGGCGTCATCATGCGTCTGCACAGCCATCTGGAGCGCGTGACATCGTTTGAAGATAGACACAAAATATAGGAGTAACTCAGCGGGACCGGCAGCATCTCTGGAGAGAAGGAATGGATGATGCCAGGGTCTTGGGCCTGTCCCACTTTGGCAGTCAGTTACGCGACAGGCCAGTGACGCACGAAGATTTCGTGCAGGACGAAGTTCACACTCCTCCACGCCACTCCATGCGCCCATCCCGCGCTACCCACATGCTAGCAGGTCACGTAAATGGCGTGCGAATGATGGCCAAGTGGGACAGGCCCCTAAGGGAGTCTAGTATTAGAGACAACAGATTAAAGGCGAGAGACATTTAAAAGGGACTCTGGGGGGGTAATTTTCCACACACAGTGGTTGGTGGATATATGGAATGAGCTGCTTAAAGAATAAAGGGGAGGTCATTTAAGATTGAGGTGAGAAAAAACTTTTTCACCCAGAGAGTTGTGAATTTATGGAATTACCTGCCACAGAGGGCAGTGGAGGCCAAGTCACTGGATGGATTTAAGAGAGTTAGATAGAGCTCTAGGGGCTAGTGGAGTCAAGGGATACGGGGAGAAGGCAAGCACGGGTTATTGATAGGGGACAATCAGCCATGATCACAATGAATGGCGGTGCTGGCTCGAAGGGCCGAATAGCCTCCTCCTGCACATATTTTCTATGTTTCTATGTAAATGATAAAAGTGGTTTCACTTGCAATACTCAAAAACACTTGTATAGGTACGTGGATAGGAAAGGTTGAGGGACATGCACAAGGTGCAGGCAATTCGGACTAGCTCAGACAACTTCGTCAGTGTGGACGAGTTAGGTATAAGAGTCCAAGAGTGACGTGTCTCCAACAATTACAAGGCGTACGGTACAATCAAAAGACCTTTGAGATCAACATGGACATAAAACAATATTTAGTTACTGAAATTGCAGTACAGCAGGTAATCAATTTATCTTAAGTCATAAATCCATTTTCTAGCCTTCTGTGCCTTTTCATATTCTACCTGTACAAATATTTAACTGATTCACTCTTAAGTTAACTGAAACTTCTCAATTAAATACTTTATCTGCTTGTCATTTGATGACTAAAATGAGCTTGAATGGAGATCATCTTTCTAGCTAGTTCCTGTGTTGCCTGAACTGATGGTGTTGTATATTTGGAACAACCACAACCGCTTTAAATAAGGTTTTAGAACTCTTTCGTAAGCTCAATGGTCCAACAATGCTTTATTGTCAACAAAGTGTTTTCTTTAAGTGGAATCAAAGCAATGAGAACATGGGAGCCAATTTCATGCACAGCAAGCTCCACAAATTGCAAAGTGATAACCATCTAGTGACGTGCATTTTGGATAGTGCTCAAGGCATAAGAGAATCCATCACAACTACGCTCTTTCAAATTACTACCATGTTCCTTACCATCATGGGAGGCAGCCTCTACAAACATTTCATCAGAAGATGCATTTTTTATGTATTACAGAGCACTGTACTGAATGACAGCCTTGTTTCTGTACTCCAGAGCCAAGAATGTCATTTGAACCCAGAAATGCACTTCCATCCAACCAGCGGCTGAACTTGTTTGGGACAGAGCCAAGAGATTGCGTGGAGCATACATCTGCTTTCACCAACTAAAAGTTTAAATTAAAATGGAGCACCACTCCTCACTGTTTTTGTTAATCAGTTCAATGTATAGAAATTGTCAGTGGGCTCAGCAGTCCCATAAACAAATCACAGCTTTTATGGCTTCTCAACTCCACACAAACCACATCTATATCACCATTTCCTGAATTTAGCTAATCTCCCTCACTAATGAACAGAGCCACTCCTCAAAGTAATCCTTCGCTTCTCATCTTTCCAAATGTACCCTTCAATATTCAGCTGCCAATGTGGATCATCCTGCAATAAGTCTAATAGATATCATGCTACATGCATTCAGAAAAGGTCAGGTCTTTTTCCCACCCCTTTAATCATCATCACGCCCACCTTTATCTACTGCCTTTCTCTTGGACTTGGGTCCCCCATCAGTTCCTGTCAAGTTTATTTCCCATACTCATGTATTCACAGTCTTTCTCCACAGGTTACTGCATCTTTCCTGTTTCAATCCATTGCCTGTACTTAGTTTAAAATTATCTGCTTCCCTTGAACATAAAATAAAAATACAGAACAGGAACAGGCCCTTCAGCCCACAATATTTGTCCTGAACATAATGTCAAGCTCAACTAATCTCACCTGCTAGCACATGATCCATACCTTTCCATTCCCTGCACATCCACGTGCCCATCTAAAAGCTTCTTAAATGCCACTATCATATCTGCCTGCAACACACCCCCAGCTGTACTGCCCAAGCACCCATCAACCTCAAATCAACTTGCCCCACACATCTCCTTTAACCTTGGCCCCTTTTTACCTTAAAGTTATAACCTCTACTCTTTGATATTATGGAGAAACTGTTCTGACCTATACCCCATCTATGTATCTACCTACATTCCTAGGTCTCCCCTCAGCCTCCGATGCTCCAGAGAAAATAATTCAAATTTGTCCAATCTCTCTTTATAACAATACCCTCTAATCCAGGCCTCATTCTGGTAAATCTCTTCTGCACCCTCCCCAAAGCCTCAACATCCTTCCTTTAATGGGACAACCAGGACAGTACACAATACTCAAAAATGTGACCTAACCAAAGTCCAATAAAGTTGCATCATGACCTCCCAACTCGTACTCAATGCCCTGACCTATGAAGGCAAGTAAGAAGGTCTGAAGAAGGGTTTCGGCCCGAAACGTCGCCTATTTCCTTCGCTCCATAGATGCTGCTGCACCCGCTGAGTTTCCCCAGCAATTTTGTGTACCTTATACCATACACTTAATTTACCACTCTTCCCTTTGTGTTGCCACTTTCAGCGAGATATGGATTTGGACCCCAAGATCACTCTACATTATACAATTAATGGAAAGACACGTTATAGCATTACTTTCCCCTTACATTTAACCTCTCGAAATGCAGCAACTCACTTGTTCACAACTCCATCTGTCATTTCTTTAGCATATCTAAACACTGTCATTTATAGGTCAGTGGTCCCAGCACAGATCCCTGAAGAATGCGTAAGGTCAAAGAAGGGCCTCGACCCGAAACAGCGCCCATTCCTTCTCTCCAGAGATGCTGCCTCACCCGCTGAGTTACTCCAGCATTTTGTGTCTCCCTGAAGAATGTCACCGATCAGACGTCCAGCCTGAATAACACACTTCCAGCAGATCTCATCTGTCTTCAATTAGCAAGCCCTAATCATGCATTTTGCTAGAACACCAACTCCAGTATGGTTTAAGTATAGAGGGCTCTCACTTAACTTTTCTGTCATTTGGCAACCTAGGCAGCTTTTTAGGTTGCCAAATGATAGTTTAGATGGTTATTTAAGACGGCTTGCATGACGCGTCCGATAATGTGCTCGGACGGAGTGCGTAGTTACCAGTCGGAATTATGCTCAATGAAGCATTCACATATTATTTCTGCTTCAAATAAAGTCAAACTAAACATATTCACCAATCAAGACATGATATATACCATAAAGACATGCAGCAAAATTATAATACAGTATATACAGTATCTCAACTCTTTTTACATGTTGCAATTAATGCAATTTCTATTATTTCTTTCCACTTCCAAACAAAAATGTGGTTGGATTATTCAGCGTATGATCAACCTCGGTGAGACCAAGCACAGGCTTGGCGATCACTTCGCACAAAACCTCCACTCAATTCGCAATAACCAACCTGATCTCCCGGTGGCTCAGCACTTCAACTCCCCCTCCCATTCCGAATCCGACCTTTTTGTCCTGGGTCAGAGTGAGGGCCACTGCAAATTGGAGGAGCAGCACCTCATATTTTGCTTGGGCAGTTTACATCCCAGCAGTATGTAGCAATGTTACAAAATTTTGAGATTTAAAAAATCAAGTCTGTAATTTATCCCATCAGATAAAGCATAAAAAGAAGTTTAATTTGACACCTAATTCACTTTCATATCTCATGTATTTAAAAAGTTATGGCCATTTTCATACTCGGAAATTAGCATCTTGTTCCCTATTGATTTTCTATGGACGTAACAAAAAAGCTGTGATCGTGGACAGTCAAAAGCCCATAACTTTCTTAAAAATTAAGAGAACTGAATGAAATTTTCAGTTATCATAGATTGAACCATTCTGAAACAAATATAAAATAATCTTACTTGGATGACCTGAAATTAAAGCATATAATTAGTTAGTTACCCAAGTGTAGCTAATTTCAAACTTCAATTACTAGATCTAAACATCTATCCATTTCTTAATAAATGATTAACATTTTTAAATAGCCTAAGTGTGCAAATAATATTCATAAATAATTCACAATAAAACATGATTTTTAAATCTCATTTACATTAATTTATAGGCCAAATGGAAGGAATTTAGTGTTCAATTGCTGTAAATTAAAGTCCATTTTAAATCAGCTTTCTAGTGGGATCCTGTGAACGCGCTGGTTTAGAACGTTCACATTGCCGTAGATTTGTACCCTCAAATGCCCAGAAAAATACTGCGGGATATAATGGGCCCAAAATGAGCTACTCGCAATATTAAACTTTGTATAAAGGCATCTTAAGAAGCCCTTTTTAATGTAAAAATAAGCTACATACCTTCTGTGGTTTGCTCTATGGGACCCTGACGGCTGTCGGTGGTCGCGGGTTTAGAGATTGATTTTTAAACTACTATAACTATTATCCAAGGCTTTTAAAACTAATAATAGCTTTTGCGACGGGGTCTTCCAGCGATTTTTCGTTAATAATTAACAAGGCTGAACATCTTCGATTTGAACAGCCTAGAGAAAATCGCGTTTTAAACCCGCCCCCCTCTAAACAGCGCCAAAATCGCGCACACCCGCAGCAACAGATTTTCAGCGACGCTTCAGGTAGGCTTTGCAACATACCTACAGTATGAACATTGAATTCTCCAATTTCAGGTAGTCCCTGCTTTCTCCTCCCCTTCCCAGCTCTCCCTGCTTTCTCCTCCCCTTCCCAGCTCTCTCTCAGCCCACTGTCTCCGCCTCTTCCTTTCTGCTTCCCTTCTCACATCAGTCTGAAGAAGGGTCTCGACCTGAAACGTCGCCCATTTCCTTCGCTCCATAGATGCTGCCTCACTCGCTGAGTTTCTCCAACATTTGTCTACCCATTCACACAAGTTCTGTTATCCCACTTTCCTCACCCACTCCCTACACATTAGGGGCAATTTTACAGAGACAAGCTAACCTACAAAGCCAATGCGTCTATGGGATATGGGAGGAAACCCACACGCAGGGAGAATGTTCAAATTCAACACAGACAGTGCCCGAAGACAGCATCGAACACAGATCTCTGGTGTGTGAGGCAGCAAGTCCACCAGCTGTGCCACTATATTTTGTTTTCCAACCCACAAAAAATTATACATTGATAACTTTGGTTATTAAAAAAAAGAAACTGTCCATTTTCAGTCTTAAATCTCTAAGTGATGCAATGTCCCCCTTTACAGCTACTGTACATTTTAATTCAGTTCAAGACTATGGGGCAGTACATTGGCCATAAAGTTGCTGCCTAAAAGTGCAAGAGACCCATAATTGATCCTGAATATGGGTGTTGTCTGTATGGAGTTTGCTCCTATTCCCTTTGATCGCATGTGTTTTCTCCGGGTGTTATTGTTTCCTTCCATAATGCAAAGGTGTGCAGGCACCTTTTTCAGACCCAACTCAAAACGTAATATTTTCCTTTTGTCCAGAGATTCTGTCTGACCTGTTGAGTTACTCCAGCTTTTTGTGTCTATCTTTGGTTTAAACCAGCATCTGCAGTTCCTTCCTACTCACACAATACTATACGATAGAACTTTATTAATCCCAGGCGTGCCTGTGTGTGCGTATTATATACAAACACATATATATACTGTTTTGTTTTCTCGTTTATAACATTGTTTACAGAGTACTATGTTTACATATTCTGTTGTGCTGCTGCAAGTAACGATTTCATTGTTCTAACTGGGACGGGAGAGAACAAAAATCTCTTGACTCGCGTCACTAAGGTGTGGGATAGAACTAGTTTACTGGTGATGGCTGGTCAGCGTGGACTCGGTGGGCCGAAGTGCCTGTTTCCACACTGTATCTTTAAATTAAACTAAAAACACTAAAACAAGAGGAAATCTAAAGAAGGGTCTCTATCCTAAACGTCACCCAATTTCTTCTATCCAGAGATGCTGGATGCTCCATGGAGTTCCCCCGCACAATTAAGGCATGGAATCGTCTTCACCCTACCATAGTTACCCAACCAAATTTAAGATAGTTCTTTTTTCCCCCAAGAACCCTTTTTTGCTTAAGTCCAAGTCAAGAGCAAGAGATATATATATATATACACACACACAATAAATAAACAGATAAAGTGCAATAGGCTGTTATTTTTCAGAGTTTGGAATTTGGTGGTGGAGGGTCCACTCTAGTTTAAATTCCATTTGGAATATTTTTGGAGGACCAGGAAACCAAGAAGCAAGAGTTACTCCAGGGACTTACTCCAGCTCCAGGAAGTGATTCTGCGTTGGTTTTCAGCGATCGTGGCGGGGCGGCGACCGGACAACAATGGCGGCCAGATCTCCCACAATGCAAAGGGAGGGAGAAAGTGCCCGGCGCCGACCAGTTGCCGTGGCAGTGCGCACGTGTAGAGCGGCACATGCGCACAACCCACGGCCGGTGATGCGCTGGCCGTGGTTGTGCGCATGTGCAGGGAGAGGATGCGCAGGTCGTGGCAGTGCGCATGTGCAAGGCGGATGATGAGCGGGCGGAGAGCAGAGAACTGGCGGCCCGGACATGGATGGCGGGCGGAGACGGAGAGTGACAGCTAGAGAAATAGAGAGGGGGGCCCTGCTCAGAGTTGAACGGCAAGTGTCCCGGGTGCTTGCCAAGTTGAGGAAAATGGTACGGCTTTTGGGTTGCCATTCACAAGTCTGAAACACACATTAATCTTATTCAACTTTTTTTTTAAGTCAGTACTTTGGAGATTTGCTTCTTATAATAGTACATTGTCTCATTATGACAATGTAGAACCATATTCCTATTAGTGCATGTACCATGACGATTAGCTCCTCCCCCTCAAAATTCACACTACACTGCAAGACTACACGTCATGGAAATGTATAAGCAGTATGGTCTATAATTTATAATCAAACTCTGAAAATTGTGACATTCATACTTGGCATTAAACACAAATATTGCTAGAATACAGGACATTAATGAATTCAGCATTAGAACCACATCTATGCTAGGTCCATATAGTCAAAGGCTTTATTTCTAAGATTATGGTAATTAATGAATAAAATTCATTTCATCTCAACTGGGTATGTGGCAGAAATTAAGAAGTCATCTGCACTGCCTAGAAAACTTCAATTATATTGATGTTGAAGAACGATGGCTACCACCACTTCATTCCCATTGAATGATACCATAGGGTGCCAGTGAATGGTCAAATGTTCAGTACGATAAAACACCATTTGTACTGCATCACAAAATTCAATGGTTAGTCATTTAACTGAGCAATTCAGTAGAATAGATTTTATATCCACACTTTTAAACTATGAATATTGGCATTTATTTTCCTTTATACCATTTTATTTGCAGTGCAAAAGCCAAATCTGAAACTTACTTGTATCAATCACCACAGCAATATTGTGCTTTTAGATTCAACTCCACTTTCCTTCCATCATTTTCCAGCACATCACACACCTACCTTCCACCCCCTGCTAATTCTCCACTTGCAAAGTCACATCATTTAAAAAAGTCTGAGAAGGGTTGTGACCCAAAATATCATCTGCCCATTCTCTCCACAATTGCTGTCTAACCCATAGTCTCTCCTGCCTTTGGATTTTTTGCCCAACTTTACAACATCTGCAGTGTGCCTCTGTGATGTTTCCAAAAAGCCTAAAGTCGCTCTGAATTGGTGTCTCAATTATGAACACAAACTATGTCACATAAATATTTTGTGACCGATGAGCTTTTAAGAATGTGGAATTTGTTAACAAAGACTGTCAGCAGCACATTTAAAGCTGCAGCAAAATTAAGCAAGAACAGCAAAGGAACAGGTTAAGTGGGAAGGATGCATTGAACATTGCAGAATATTCATACTAGGGTAGGAGCAAGATCCGTTTCAATGCTGAATGTAACCAAAATCCACAAAATATTTTTTTTAAATCTCAAAAAGTTGAAAAATGAAAGCATATTACAATTTTTGCTGCAGGATCAGTTCTGTGCTGTTATCTGCAGTATTGAAAAGAGGCAGTAGTCTCAAAAAATGGAATGCTGCATTTCAGGGTCAACAAAACAAAAATACATTAAATATCCTTAAATTTACAATGAATAAAAGGCTAAAATTGGCAACTACTTTCATTCTCAAATAAGGGCAATGAAACAGCCAGATAAATATCTGCCTCATTGCTGGCTTCACCTAGAATTTATGCAACTAGAAAGCAGGGTGTCAGTATTTTTACTGTGTTGACAGGATTGAAGTTGACTGAAGATCTTTGCCAGCTGGACACAGGAATTCCCTTCACATGTACAACTAGTCCGTCAAATATTGACCCATTCACATTCCATGCAGTTCTACTGTCTTCACAACCCTTCTCCAAACGTGTCTTTTCACTTTCTCTTTCCTTTTCTCTTGAGGTTTAGGGGTATTATCACACGCACAGAGGCACAGTGTAAAACTTTATTTTGCATACTAGCCAATCAAATCAGATACTATACCTGGATACAACCAAGCCAAACTCAAGTACAACAGGTAGCGAAGGGAAAGAGCAAGCAGAATATAGTTCTCAGCATTATTGTGCAACATTTCCAGAGATAAAAGTGAATGTCCACAAAGAGATGCAAATCAGGACTGAGCCCTAGCTTATGGAAGATCAGATCAAATCAGAAGGTAAATGCTGTTTCTGCGTTTGGTGGTGCACGCTTTCAAGCTTTTGCATCTGAAGGAAGTGGGGAGACGAAATGACTGGGTAGGAAAGTTATTTGATTACATTGGATGCATTCCCGAGGGAGCATGAAGTGTAGGTGTGGTTTCTAGTCGGTGTGGTGACTGGGCTACATTCACAACTCTGCGCTTTCATGTGGCACTTTTCTTCTTGCAACATCTGTCCGCCATACAATTTTTTTTAAATCAGCAAAGTACATGTAAAATTGGTTATTCAATATTTTGGGACACCACATAACTGGGTGCATAATAAAGGAACAGAGGTCAAACAAACTATCGTTATAAACTATCATTATAAATTGTATTATAAATACATTTTAACAATACAATACAATACAATTTATTGTCATTTGAGCCTCAGTGAGGCTCAAACGAAATTCTGTTTCCACAGCCATACAAACAAAGACAATTCCTAGACGTACACACAATTTAGTTCACACAAACATCCATCACAGTGAACCTACTGTGATGGAAGGCAAAGTCTTTTCTCTCCCCTGTTCTCCATGTCTCTCCCGATGTCCAAGCCCCAGGCGGGCGATGATAAGTCCCACGGCCATTTTAGGCCGTGCCGGGCGATTTACGGCCCCGCTCCTGGTCCAAATGTCACAAAGTTGGAGCCCCCGGCGGGCGCTGTAATGTCCCACGGCCATGAAGCCGTGCCGGGCGATGCAAGACCCCGCGACACGGGCTAGAGAAGTCGCGTTGCGGGAGCTCCGGGAAGCGGTCTCTCTCTCCCCCCGGACCCGCGAGCTCCCGATGTCCCAGTCCACCGGACCTGCGGCTGCGTTGCTGGAGCCTCCGAGCCCCAGGAGTCGAGTCGCAGCAGCGAGTCACCACCGCTCCCCACGTTCCGAGGCCGGCCAGGCCCACGATGGTAAGTCCGCAGCTCCGCAGTCTCCCGAGCCCCCGGGTCGTTCAGGTTGGAGGCCGCTCCACGGTGCTAGGCCCCAACGACAACGGAGACCCGACAGGGAAAAGGTCGGGTCTCCCGGACAGGGAAGAGATTTGAAACAGTTTCCCCCTCCCCGCCCCCCACATATACACATTTAAAACCAATATTAAAAAACACCAACACTACATTTAACATGATAAAACTAAAATAATAACACTACAAAATGTGAAATAGAGTCACACAAAGACAAGAAAATTAACCAATAGCAGATGCGCAAAAGAAAGGCAGAGTTCACATTTCAGGTTGGACACAAGAACCAAATAAAAACAATACTGTCACCAGGTAGGCTTATGGGTCTCTACTTCCCAAGCTTGCCACCCAGTTCACTATGATCTGTCTCAGGCCCACAATCCTCTGCCAGCCTACCATTATCTTTAATTCCACAATGTTTAAAGCTATATCATCTCAGTACCTTCAACAATCTACCATCCTCAATCAGGGAAGAAATTCCAGGATCTTGACAGTTGATTGTTTCATGACCAGCCATAAAATAATGATCAAAATCTGGGATGGTGGAGAGGCAAGAATTAAAACAGTGCACAAATGTTAATAGACTTGGAATAGCAAACCCATGGAAGGATCTGGAACAGAGGAAGATACATTTAAAATTGAGGCATGACTTAACTCAGCCCCAACAGTAGGCAACAAATACAATAATATTGTGACCAGGCCACCAGCTTGGATTGCACTGTTTTAGATCATCAAGAGTTAACAAAGGGCATTCTTTAATAATCTACTGGTTAAATTTTTTTTTTTAAATAACTGCATTGATACAGATCTTTCAGGTTACTTCAAATTGCTTTAGAATCAAAGTAATACATTTCAAATATAGCCCCCCAAACTGCAAATTTGAATATGGACAATTCCCAAAAATAAAACCAAAGAACGTAAGAGTGCATAAAAGCTCAGATATGCACAGCAAAGATGCCAATTTGGATCCAGCGAGTCCAGAGATTGATATTCTCAGCAAACCACTTACAATCACTCACCCATTTTTCATACAGCACCTTCATTCCCAGAAATTATGCAAACTCAAGAACCTTAAAGTTGCAGTATGGAAAAGGATTTTGCAAGAAAATAGACAGCTCCCATCTTTCCCCCCCCCATTTCAATCACTCCCAGTAATTACCAAGAGTTTCACATCATTCCCAGACACAGGAGTGGTTATACTGTACACACTATTCAGTGTGGACCTGTAAATGCAATGAATTAGGATATCCATATAAAACCAACAATGCTCTTTTAATTGCTGTGAAATGTCAGGTCACAATGGAAAATCCCTTTAATTGAAAATTATTTAATGTCTTTTCCAAATAAATTTCCATAGAAACCATAAGGGCTTAATACTTCTATCAACAATGGTAATACTGAATTGGTGCTATCTATAAAGAAGCAAGAACAGGATCTATAAATAGTCTTTGGTTGCCTCAAGTGTCAAATCAATTTACAATCAATTAATTTAAAGTTAAAGCATAGATACTGTTATTACATGGAAAGCAGCTAAATTGGGAATTGCATGTTCCCACCAACAACAACGCAACTACCAGATAATATGCGCCAAAATACAACAATCCCCCTTCTTGTTGTGTTAGCCTCAAATTCAGTTCTGTTTAGCATATTTTGATCAACGGTTGACTATGCTTTGCAATCTCACCCAGTGTCCAGTTGTGCGACCTGCCATTAAGGTCAGAGAGTTAAAATGTATTAGTGCCAAACTCACTTAAGGCAGTTTCAATAGCAGAGTCAAAACCAAAGTGATGTAAACTTGGTAACATTTGGGCATAATGGTCACCTTGTCAGCAACAGCGAGTTACAGCAGTGACACACTACTTAAAGAGCTGCATCTCACAGGACTTATTGCCACAAGCAGCTTTACAGCTGTCTTCAGCTCAGTGTGCACTGCCTGCCATTTCCGATTTTTTTCTGTGGCATCGGCTCCATTAGCATTTTAAGCACGTTTTTAAATTATTCTTTAGTATTCTACTGTTTAGTTACTCAAGTCTCAAATATGAAAATTCTCATTTGGAGTTTATGTTGAAACAGATATTCCGCCTGTACTAAAACATCATTTCGAGCCAAAAATAAAATAGCAAGAAAGTTTAAATTGTATTTAAATTATTGACTTAAAATAGGTTTAAAACCATGTGGAGTCTTGTGTTACTTCACTGGCAAATCACCATGCTGCCAACACAGTGATCATATCATTAGGTTTAATTATTAACTATAGATTTGTTCACATCTGTTGCCTTGGTTAATTTCCACTACTCAATGACCGTACAGCTTTTACAGACAGTGGAAAATAAAAACAATAAAGCTGTCAATCACAAGGTCATTTGCAATTATAGCTCTTGTCCTGTAGCCTCCTGCTGGTTTACTGACATTGTGAACTCTGGAGAAAATTGTTTTTCCAGATTCTATATTTTTCTTGTCAGTTGGAATAACCAGCTGTGGATGCTAGCAGACATTTTACATAAAGGATATTATTTATCACCCAAGAGCACTTGTTAGATTTTAATGGCCTACACTTAACACGAGGAACCAATGTTTTGTTTGAAAGTGATAGATACTGAAAGACAATGTCTTGCCTTCTTCCACAATCCAGAAGTATTAAAGCCCAAACTTTAACACCATGTTCAAACTTTAACTTAATTATCACAAAATATTAATTTAAAACATGATTTCTACTCAATGGCTCTTCTGAATAATAAACTTCACACGTGTCTTTTGCTGCATACCCATGGTTTTCACTTTCAAGTCTAATTAATTTTAAATACATTTATTAACTGGTTAAGTTTTCAACAAAACAAACTGCATTATTTGCCCCCCAAGCAGGCAAAAAGCTATCCAGCAACACTAAAACAATAGTTTAGAAAAAGCTATCCAGCAAAACTAAACAATAGTTTAGAAAAACACATGGTGGTTGGTATCTAAAATTAATGAAAAGCAAGAAACTGCAGATGACAGAAACTTGAAATAAGAACACGATGCTTTAAAAGCTCAGCAGGCCAGGCCGCAACTATGGATTCAGTTAATATACCAGGTTACTGATTCATCAGAACTAAGAAAACATTCGATTTCTAACTTAAGTTGCTGACATGCATGGTCGGTAGAGTCAAGTCCATTGCCATAAGCACAAGTATGGTCAGGTACAGTGCAGAAGCACAAATGCTGACTTAGACAAAAAGATAAATTACATTGAATTTCTAAAAAAAAGTACAAAAAGACATTAGTGCAAAAACATTAAAAAACAGACCCGCAGTAGTGCAAGACATGGGCTGTGCTGTACCACTGCCAAGGTCGAATTAAAAATTGTGTGGGTTGGTTCAAGACCCTGAGAGTTAAGGAAAGTAGTTGTTGCTGAAAGTAGTTGTGTAGTACGTCAGGCTTCTGCACCTCCAGCGTGATGATGGTACTGAGAAGAGGACATGGCTGGGATGGTGGGGATCGTTAATGGGGAATGCTGCCTTCTTTAGTTCGAGAGCAAGGGGATGTTCTATCCATCCTTTTTCCTTCGCTGCAGCTCAAATGGCGTTTGATTTCCAACTCAATTATGATAAAAGATCATCAACTCAAAACAATGATTCCTTTAAAGAGATGCTGACCTTCATCGAATATTTCTAGCATTTTTTTGCTTTGACTAAAAATGTCATTGTTCTGCTCTGGCCATACTATTATTTATTTTAATTCAAACTAGTGTAAAATCTTTGAAGCATTTACCGTATGGCATGAAAATGGCTATATTAAAATAGAGCAGAATTTATGAAAAATCTCACAATATAACAGCTTGATATTACTATGACCTATAATCATTTGTATTTTATATGTCGGATAAATGAAAACAGATATTTACATTTTTAATCAAACTTAATCCTAACGCTACAATGAGTACAAGGCCCCAAAATTTCCTTCATGTTTGCACCCAGAGGCAAAGAAAATCTGGCACAAGTCAATTATTTAAATATTTTGGTCATAAAATGGATTACGCTAGCAACTACAAAATATACAATCAATAAAGCCACCTTCTGACATAATTCATTGCAATTCTAGTTGATCAGAGCTCTTAAAATTACAACCAGATTTCCAGGCACAGCAGGAAGCAGTCATTTTTCTGATGTTTTATTGCTTTAAAAAAAAAGCTATGCTTGGTGAAATCAGTATTATTTCTTCAAGAATGACTTTGTGGCAAGAGTACAAAGCACATTAACTAGCGATGTTACAATACTTATCTTCAGCGGCGCTGCAGTTCTGCCACTGGCCGCGTGCGCGACTTTGGCGCCTTTGAGTGGGGGGGCAGGATTAAAATGCCGTTTTGTACCGCCTGTTCGAGGCATACTCCCTCGGGCTGCTAGCTGATGAAAGATCGATCGGACATCCGTTCGCGGTATTTTTTTTTTTTAATTCGCTGGACAATTTAATATTTGGTCAATGGAAAAGCAAACGGGAACAAGGTGCTAATTTCCGAGTATGAAAATGGCCATAACTTTTTTAATACTGAAGATATGAAAGTGAATTGTGTCAAATTAAACTTCTTTTTATGCTTTATCCGATGGGATAAATTGCTGACTTGATTTTTAAAATCTCAACATTTTGTAACATTGCTACATTAACATCCAAAAACTTTCTTGATAAGGTTCTTCAGCATGCATGTCTAATATACACAGAAAGGTTGACATTGTAATCTTTATACGTGGTGCAATTCAACACCATCCTCGATTCCCAACTCTACTGAACGACTTATGTCTGTTTTTTTGGACTTCAGTGAGATTGGCAGGAAAATTCCAGCACTGCTTCAGCTGTATGGGCACAATTTCAGATTCAGATTTATCCCGAGTCTTGGCCAATAGAGGAAATTCCTTACTCTGCACACTCAATTTAAACAGAATAAACGTATCCACTCCAGTTCTGCTGCCAATAATCACATACTGGACAAGACTCGTCGTAACTCTGCAGTATCATTTGTGTCTAGGAGGTTCTAGTTCAAAAGTAAAATATTGCAGATGCTGGTAACTGGAAATAAAAACATAATGTGTCTTTGACTCCACAGATGCTGCCCAATCCAAACATTCCCACATTTCTATTTCAGGTTGTCATTCAAGTTCAACAATGACCAGACACACAAATGATGTGATATATGTACAAGATAGTAACACTAGGATGATGAAACCAAGCTAAAACTCACTAATTATTCCTGAGTACTATGAATCATGTCATCATTTGTATGAGTTGTTCATGTTCCTTTCGAGCTGACATGAAATCCACCTATTGTATTTCAAAGAATATGGCTGATCTGCACATTGCCTCAATCACCATTTATCAACTGATATCTAAAGTGTTAATCTGGTCATTATCCCATTGCTGTTAGTATAAATAATGTCACAACAACCAAAATTATAAAATAAATCAGACAGCTGGAGGAACTCAGCGGGCCAGAGAACATCTGTGGAGGTAAACCGACAGAAGATGTTTCTGGTTGGGACCCTTCTTTGGACTGAAGGACTTGCTGCCCGATCCTCCGAATACCTCCAACTGACAGTTTTTGTTCAAGATTCCAGCATCTGCACCTTTATGTCTACATTTTGAACGTATTTTATTGACGAAGAAAAGGCTATAAAACATGTAGAGATCACGAAACGTACAGCAGAATGAAAGTCTTCTTTCTACCAATAAGAGAAAGTGAAAGCCTTTGAATGGAGGCTAGAAAAATAGTCTATCAAACCAAATTTAAGGGAGATAGAAGAGGCCACATAGGGGTACACCTGCATTACCAAGTCTAAAGCCTGGCCTGCCCCGCTGAGGTACTCCAGCAGTTTGTGTCTATCTTCAGCTGGACACCAAGTATTCATTTCTTCATGAGACACATCCAATTAACTTAACTGTACTGAAGAATGGTTCACCATGTTAGTTGTTACTAAATGCATGTCTTTTGGAAACATAGCTACACTTAGCAAAGACAAGCTTGCAAATAACTAAATTGTGGTATGTGTACATCGAACAAAATAAAAAATACAATGTGGTCCCAATGGACAAGGGTAAATGTCAAATTACATTTAAAGTGAAGTAGACATTTATAAACTTTGGGAAGTTTCTTTAGAGATGAGAGAATGCAGATGTTGTAATCTTGTCAGACAGCAAAGTGCTGGAGGAGCTCAGCAGGTCGGGCAGCATCTGTCTTGGGAAATGGACAGACAGATGTTTTGGGTTGGGACTCGTGAAGAGCTATCAGGTTACAAGAGGCCAGATTTGGAAAATGGAGGTTGTGTGGGGAAAGCATTATTGCCTCAAAACATTTACTGGGTAAATCTCTCTCCACAGCACGTTGTAGTACCTCAAAGTAGACATTCAACTCACTGGCATATAGTTTCATGGCCCAACCATAAGACCCCGATTTAAAAAAAGGTTTGTGTTATATTTGTAATTTTCTAATCAGATATAATTTGTAATTTTCTAATCAGACATCACTTTGCTTTCAACATTTCTCAAAGCAACAAAGGTACGATTGATTTTAACTGGGCACTTTAGTTTTGCTGAAGGGGAACTTAGATTGTATTGGCAACATTCTTATCTTAATCTTTATTTTTTAAAGTGCTGGAGTAACTCAGTATCTCTGGATAACATGGGCAATGTTTTGGGTCAGTACCCTTCTTCAGACTGATTGTGGGGGAGGGGATGGGGAAGAAAGCTGCCAAAGCGGGGCAATAAAAGACCTGGCAAATAATAGATGGATACAGGCGAGGGTTGGAGGGGGTTGGTAGTTAGATGGTTGGACAAAGATGAAAAGATAGGTGTGAGACAAAAGGATTGAAGAGTTGCAAATTGTGATGGGAAAGGAAAGAGGAGAAATAGGTGCAAGTCGAAGTGGGGCATGGGGGAGAGAGGGGGACAGAAGGGGTTCAAGTTACCTAAAATTGTAGAATTCAATGGTCATACCATTGGGTTAAGTTACCCAAGCGACATACGAGATGCTGTTCCTCATGTTTGCATGTTGCCTCACTCTGACAATGGAGGTGGCTCAGGACAGAAAGGTCAGTACGGGAAAGGGAAGAGGAGTTAAAATTGTTAGCAACCACGAGACCCAGTAGGCCTGGGCAGACCGAGCACAAGTGTTTGGCTAAACAGTCAACGAGTCTACGCTTAGTCAAAGCGAAGACACGGCAACTTTTGCGCTCGGATTACTATTAAATCTTTCCCCTAAACTCCTCAATTCCCCAACCCTGGGATTCACGCCATCTATGCCGTTCATGATTTTACATACCTCTAAGGTCACCCCTCAATCTCTCATGTTCCAAGGGATAAAATCCTAGCCAGCTAAACCTCTCCCTAATACCTCAGTCTCTTGAGTCCGAGCAACATCTTCAAATCTTTTCTGCACTCTGCCCAGCATCTCTGCCTAATACTGATCATATTACTATTAAATGCAATCTCTGTCTACTACAACTACAGTAACATCCTAACTTTTGTCTTCATTTGTCCCAAATGATGATGGTCAGCATTCCGAGTCTTTTTAACCTTTTCACAATTCTCCCCAGTCCCCTCCCATTCATCTTCTCGGGAAAAGTTAAATGGCTTGTCTTGAAAACATTTAATTCCAAATAAAAATTGGATTAAGATCCTCATTTTTTTTTTTAATTGAAACATTAGGGCTGATGCTCTTAGGGCTAAAGGAATCAAGGGATATGGGGAAAAAGCAGGAACGGGGTACTGATTTTAGGTAATCAGCCATGATCAGCTGGCTCGAAGGGCCAAATGGCCTACGCCTGCACCTATTTTTCTATGATGCTCAATTTTACCTTAATTCACTTTGTTTTGAATACCGTCACAACTTTAGCACTTTGCCAATTGTTTACAGTGGAAACTTTATTCCAGAGTGAACATAGACGGGGTAATAAAACCTCTAGTGTAAACCACTGTTGTCCTTAGGAGCCAGCGTTTTTTTCCACTCCCTGCTGTGCTGTAAATCAGTACCTATTAAGGGCCTCCCATTAATTATGTGCTTGTGATCCAAGTTTCATTGCTGAATAAAATAAATCTTACTTTAGTTCCATGGCCTCTCACAAGTTCATCTTAGCTATACCCATTAGAATCATTTGCATTCCCCCACCTTCACATGCTAACAATGATTTTAACATAATTAGGGGGCCTTTTTTTCCAGCTGACATTTCAAGAGTCTCCTATACACAGTAGCAAAAGCTGCAGCTTATCAGACGCCCTCTCTGGAAATCAGACATGGAAGGGCATGTTTTGCCTTAGATCTGTCAGGCTTAAATGAGTGCAAGGACAGAGAGAACAAAACAGATGACCCGTGAAAGTGCAAAACAGTAAATGATGACAAATACTTGGTAAGCAAATTCAGGGGGAAAAAATGAAAGCACATTTCAGCAAGACGACAGTTTAAAATCAGAATATCACCTCAACCATAACAGTGCAATTTTCCATTCTACACTGACAAATATAGAAAAAATGTCAAAAGTTGGATGGGTCTGGGAGGATGGTGGTTGAGGTTGGCGATGTGCAGAAAATGAAGGTAGGAAAATAAAGTTTAGTTGAAAGTTCAATCTCAAGTTACAAACGATATCCAGCATCCAGAACAACAGAGAGTTTACTGACTGCAAGCTCACAAAGTACTGGGTTCAAGTAAACAGAATTGGGTCAGCAGGTTATGCAGTCCAGAAAAGAATCGTAACACAAATCTAGCATTTTGATCGGGGCCAAGCAGGTTAGTCTTAGCCACCCCCCAAGGCCACTGAATTAATACAGAAAAGGCCAGACAGCTCAGGGCAAAGGTAGTGTCTTGAAGTCTGCATCAGGTACCCCAAATTAGGGAAGCACGATAGTCTGCTACTCCAAAGGTTGCTAAACCACAACCAAGGCAGCAATGCTTTTTATAGAAAAACAAAATAAAATGGTAGATCAACACATGTAGTTTACACAGGAGTGATATGTAATTATAAACAGATAGGAATGGCCCACTTCAAAATTATAAATCGCTGACATGAAGGATAATCAAAATAAAAATTAAAGCAAGGATAGTTAATTTGGCCAGCTGATGAACATTATACACATTAAGCAGCTAATATAATGTGTATAAAATCATGAGGGGAAGTGATCAGGTGAATGCACAAAGTCTTTCACCCAGGGTAGGGGAATCAAGTATCAGAGGACATATGTTGAAGGTGAGTGGGGCAAGATTTAATAGGAACCCGCGGGCAGCTTTTTCTCAGTGGGTGGTGGGTGCATGGAATGAGCTGCTTGGGGACGAAGTTGAGACAGGTCAAAAAACAACATTTATAAGAACTTGGACAGGTACATGGATTGGAAAGGTTTAGAGGGATACAGACAAATGGAGGCAAATGGTACCAGCTTGATGGGGCATCTTGGTTAACATGGGCAAGTTGCACCAGAGCCCATTTTCATTCCAATTATTTATTCTTATTACATTAAACAAGTCTTTATAAACTAAACTCCCTCAGTAGTTGCCAGATACCTCAATGCTCTTAATCCACTTAGGAATACAATACTTCTCGCCCCACACTCCCACCAGTAGTTCAGTCCCCAAGCAGTTCCAAGCACCCTAAAACACGTACAAGTGAACAACTGTGGAGTCCAGCTAGCACAAAGATGGAAAGGTACAAAGCAGTGCCTCGTGAAGTATCTGTTGGATGGTTCATAAAAACAATAAACTCAAACAAGATAGGAAAAAAATGAAGTAACAAAGTATTATTCCCATCCATTTCAATTCATACAGAAAGTAATTTCTAGGATCTGCATTTGGACCTTTTATTTTGGATGTTTAATTACATCACACAAATGCTGTGATCATGACCAACTGAGTTTGAATCACGACAGGAAGGTGACAATAATGGAGAGGGTGGGATGAGGTTTTAATTGGAAAGGTCAAGGTAGATCAGTTTAGATAGCCTTCAAAAGACTCATGTTATTTTGAAAGATATCAGCTCTCAGTTCGCATATACAATTCTTTAATTTCTTATGTCTATTTTCTCCATAATGCGAATGTGCTTGTAATAACTGTTTTGAAGCAGTTAACAAGACAAACAAAAAGTATGTTTAAACACCAGTGCCTAATACAATTGGATTTATGGGTGGAAATTGCAAAATGCATGGCCGCCCATCTTCCAGCAACATACCCATTTGGACATAATAAACAACATAGTTCTCCATAACTAAAACAGCCGTATTTACTTACAACTGGGTACATTTGAAAAATAAACTCAATGTCCCTGCTGTGTACAGTTCCAACTCAACCATCTCCCAACCATAGCCATTATTTTAAACTTGAGCAAATATCTGCCTTACAGTTTAAGCATACAGAAGTTTCCATTAAAAAGTATTACAAATGCACTCAAATGGGTTACAGCAGAAGCCTGTTACTTTCAGAAAATTTACCCTAAGCATAGTACGTCACTAGTAGATTAGACAGCATAACCCACACCAACTTCAAAATGCCCAATCATGTTTCATACTCTGGCATGCATGGAATATTTACAATTTGCATTAACAAAACTCACTCCATATTTTGACAAAAATTTAAAACAATGCCTAACGTGAAAGTCAAAGCCAAGGTTTCAAAATTTAAAATTGAATTAATACAATGGTGCTTATATACCATGGGTACCATATCACCACAAGTTTTGAATGCTGATGCATTAAGGTAATAAAACATACATTTTTATCCTGTGCCATCGCATTTTACTTCGATATACACTTTTCTTGTGAAGTTAAATGAAAGACACTGCTTTGCTTAAAGAAATTCAGCATTTGATTACTCTTTTGCTTAAGATTTGTGTTTTGTGCTCTTGGTAAGCATGATTCTCCAGCAAGGCAATTGCTGGGCAAATAAGACCATTCATGAAACATAGAAAACAGGTGCAGGAGGAGGCCATTTGGCCCTTCGAGCCTGCACCACCATTCATTGTGATCATGGCTGATCATCCACAATCAGTAACCCGTGCCTGCCTTCTCCCCATATACCTAGATTCCGTTAGCCCCTAGAGCTCTACCTAACTACGACATATTTTTTTTATTATAGTCAAATAATTTAGATATTACTACAAAATATAGGGCATGGAGAGAGATAAAACTCCACAAATTAAACAAATTGTTTGACAAGTATTGGCACAAGTATAGCATATTTGGGGGTCAAAATAGGCAATTTTGAAATGGTTCCCATATATTCTCTTCAAGGATTGACTTGTATCATGCCTGGGCCTGTTATGGACCAATTGATAGATTAATTGCTGTGCTTATTCAATAATTATTGTTGGTACCAGGGTGATAAATGCAAACTAGCTGGGCCTCAAACAAGCAGTTCTCAACATTTATGGCAAAATAAAGTACAATAGCAACAATCAGGAGGTAATTGGATTACATACTTGAAGCAGAGAATGCTTCGAAGTTGTAGCAAAATATTGGGGATTGAATCGATAACCCTTGAATAAATAGATGGTAAGATCTGGCATAGGTGTGATTTTTTAAATAGGCTCACCTGCACCTAATAATTCTAAATATTATCCTTAAATATTCCAAGCTCAGATGTGTTACACAAGTGGTAGGACAAACATGCTGGATTTGCACACCACCTATTGTACTATACCAAAAGTGCCCAACCATTTGAATCAAACTCAGTTCACAGTCTGAAACAGACTCCGCAATCCTACCCCCATCCATAAATTTTGTGCTTGTTTTTTTAAAGAAATACCAAGAATCAACATAATTCAGGCACAGATACATAGCAATTTTTACCATTCTCCATGAACCTGAAAATGTCACACAACCCAGGTTGGGAACTATTGTACTGAGGCTCTCGGCAGACCTGCCTCACAGCAAAAGATTATCCAAACATGTCAACATTGATGCTTGGCAATTTCTTGTGAAAAATAATGCCAGATGGCAGTTTACAATCCAGGGTGAGTAATTCAATGGGTAAAACAGTTTTGATAAATTGCCAATATACAAGAGTGGAAATTCTACCAGAAAATGGCAACCACCTGAGGGACTGGATTACATTGTACCCAGAACAAGCTGTCGCCAATTCAAAAACTAAACACCAACAACCACCTATATTTAAACAACAGTGTAATTACATGAATACTAATGCCAGGCCAAATAAAGGACACATGTTAATTACCCAAAAGTTGGCTAGAGGATCAATTGTGCCACAAACCTAAGGGATTGAAAGGGTTAACACAGACATTTCAGAATTAAGACCCAAGAGATCTGGATGCTAGTCAATAGTAGGGTAAAAGGGGCAGGAGAAATACAATATGATAGAAATGCAGAATTATGTTTTTGAAGGACTGTAGAGTTAATGTAACAACTAAAGTCATTGAAGGAGTCGACTAAAGGAGGAGAAACTTGTGGATTTCGAAGCAACACATAATAGTAGAATGGTGTGGATTAAAACACATTAGAGCAGGTATCACCTGAGATCGTCACTGCTGCGAAACAACAAACAGACAAGAGCCAAGACTGGCACAGAAAACAGCACAATAGAAACTCGCTGCAGATTGGTGAGCATAACTCAGGGTCCATAGTTACAGAGTTTGGTTCAACAAGAAAGTGGTCAAAGCAGATGGAATCAACAGTACAGGAAGAGTTTGTGGCAGCTGAACTATCCAATTTTAAGAAAATTGTGATTTTATCCAGGTTGACTAGCAACTTGACATCGCAGAGCTGAGTAGAGATGAGGAAGAAATGTGTCAAGACATAGCTGACTCAGTCTGATTACACACAGCCAGGAAGGGGTCAAGAGTTGGGCGTCTTGTACATGCATACATGTTTTCAGAAGCTATTGCCAAAGGGCATTGTGGAGATTAGAAAGAGAAGGACAATGATAGATGCAAGGATAGATATGGCCTGAGCAAGCTAAAAAGCCAAGGAACAAGGAAACCAAAATAAGCACTTTGGAATAACTATTAGCAACAAGTAAAACAGTAGCCAAGGCTTCAACGCTCCAGGCATGACATATTCCATTTAATTTATGGGACCACTACACACAGCAGGTTGTATTTTAGTCCTTGAATACATGCCTGACAGCATTAAATACAGTTGTAAATGCAACACATGTGAAAGTTTTTTTTCCAAACGCACATAAAAGGATTTACCCCCACTCGCCAGAAAAAAAGGCAGATGTTCACACAACTCAGAATATACCTTTTAACTTTTATTTTTTGTGCTCGAGATTGCAAACCGAAATTATTGACACCCCCCCTGGTAAATGAAAAGTAACATAAACTCGTGTGGAGAAGATTGCAAACGCAACCTCGGTGCCCAGCTCCCCCAAAACTCCCACTGAAACAAATTCCGGGTTGGAGCTATCGATCTCAGCCCTTAAACTCTATCATCAAGGTTCAGTGGCCACTTGTCCGATGTCCCCTCTCTGCTCCCAGCCCCGGCTCACCGTGACTACCCCACATTCCCCCCCAGAAAAGGACTCACTCACTGCGGAGTGCGGACGGCGACAACCGCCCTCCCTCTCCCCACCACTCGTTGCCCGTCAACTTCGGCTCTTCGCCGGCAGAGACGAGGAGGGGGGGGGGGGGGGGGGGGAGTCTGTGAGTTGAAATGATGCAAGAAGGAGAGAGAGAAAAAAAATAATCCGCCCCACAGCTACTAAAGTGAAATAAATAAAACAAAAGGGGAGAGAGAGGGGGGGGGGGGGGAGGCCTAGTTTAGCGACGAGGGCCTCTCCCTCCCACACCCCCCACTCCTCTATTCCAACCCCCTGCCCCGCTCAACAGTGACCCGAGTGGCGAGGCTGCAGCGGCTGGGTTCAGCCGCCATGTTCGCCCCGCCGGCCCGTCGCCGTCGCCGTTCCCCTCACCTTCGCCACTCGTGCTCCGGCCGCGATGCGCCACCCATCCACCGGCGAGCCCCAGGCTCCGGGATCCGCCGAGCTTTCCCAGCTGCTATTGGAGTGAAGGAGGGAGGAGGAGGAGGAGGAGGAGGAGGGGGAGACGGTGGTAGTTGCGGTTGTGGCCTCGGCTGTCGCTCGCTCTCTCCCTCGGGCTCGAGCTCGGCCTGCGATCCACATGAACACCGAACGCCACAGCTTCGGCGGCGGCAGCCGGCGCCCGCCCTCCCTCCCTGCGCAGGCCACGTCCCCGCGTAGCAAGCGTGCGCGCTCCCGCCCTCCCTCCGCAGGCCACGTCCCCGCGTAGCAAGCGTGCGCGCTCCCGCCCTCCCTCCGCAGGCCACGTCCCCGCGTAGCAAGCGTGCGCGCTCCCGCCCTCCCTGCGCAGGCCACGTCCCCGCGTAGCAAGCGTGCGCGCTCCCGCCCTCCCTGCGCAGGCCAGGTCCCCGCGTACGCGCTCCCGCCCTTCCACGTCCCCGCGGATCAAGCGTGCGCGGTCCCGCCCATCCACGTCCCCGCGTGGCAAGCGTGCGCGCACTCGCCCCGCCCCCGTCACGTCAATCGCACCCCCTCGGCCAATCCACTCTCTTCCTTCAACTGGCCCAGCTCGAAAATATTCCCCATGTCCAATCCCATCGCGCTAATCCAACCTCTCCACCAATCTCATCGCGCTAATCCAACCTCTCCACCAATCTCATCGCGCTAATCCAACCTCTCCGCCAATCTCATCACGCTAATCCAACCTCCCCGCCAATCCCATCGCGCTAATCCAACCTCTCCGCCAATCTCATCGCGCTAATCCAACCTCTCCACCAATCTCATCACGCTAATCCAACCTCTCCCCCAATCTCATCGCGCTAATCCAACCTCTCCGCCAATCTCATCGCGCTAATCCAACCTCTCCGCCAATCTCATCACGCTAATCCAACCTCTCCACCAATCTCATCGCGCTAATCCAACCTCTCCGCCAATCTCATCGCGCTAATCCAACCTCTCCGCCAATCTCATCGCGCTAATCCAACCTCTCCGCCAATCTCATCGCGCTAATCCAACCTCTCCGCCAATCTCATCACGCTAATCCAACCTCTCCGCCAATCTCATCGCGCTAATCCAACCTCTCCGCCAATCTCATCGCGCTAATCCAACCTCTCCGCCAATCTCATCGCGCTAATCCAACCTCTCCGCCAATCTCATCGCGCTAATCCAACCTCTCCGCCAATCTCATCGCGCTAATCCAACCTCTCCGCCAATCTCATCGCGCTAATCCAACCTCTCCGCCAATCTCATCGCGCTAATCCAACCTCTCCGCCAATCTCATCGCGCTAATCCAACCTCTCCGCCAATCTCATCGCGCTAATCCAACCTCTCCGCCAATCTCATCGCGCTAATCCAACCTCTCCGCCAATCTCATCGCGCTAATCCAACCTCTCCGCCAATCTCATCGCGCTAATCCAACCTCTCCGCCAATCTCATCGCGCTAATCCAACCTCTCCGCCAATCTCATCGCGCTAATCCAACCTCTCCGCCAATCTCATCGCGCTAATCCAACCTCTCCGCCAATCTCATCGCGCTAATCCAACCTCTCCGCCAATCTCATCGCGCTAATCCAACCTCTCCGCCAATCTCATCGCGCTAATCCAACCTCTCCGCCAATCTCATCGCGCTAATCCAACCTCTCCGCCAATCTCATCGCGCTAATCCAACCTCTCCGCCAATCTCATCGCGCTAATCCAACCTCTCCGCCAATCTCATCGCGCTAATCCAACCTCTCCGCCAATCTCATCGCGCTAATCCAACCTCTCCGCCAATCTCATCGCGCTAATCCAACCTCTCCGCCAATCTCATCGCGCTAATCCAACCTCTCCGCCAATCTCATCGCGCTAATCCAACCTCTCCGCCAATCTCATCGCGCTAATCCAACCTCTCCGCCAATCTCATCGCGCTAATGCAACCTCTCCACCAATCTCATCGCGCTAATCCAACCTCTCCACCAATCTCATCACGCTAATCCAACCTCTCCGCCAATCTCATCGCGCTAATCCAACCTCTCCACCAATCTCATCACGCTAATCCAACCTCTCCGCCAATCTCATCGCGCTAATCCAACCTCTCCACCAATCTCATCACGCTAATCCAACCTCTCCGCCAATCTCATCGCGCTAATCCAACCTCTCCGCCAATCTCATCGCGCTAATCCAACCTCTCCGCCAATCCCATCGCTGCAATCCAACCTCTCCACCAATCTCATCGCGCTAATCCAACCTCTCCGCCAATCTCATCGCGCTAATCCAACCTCTCCGCCAATCTCATCGCGCTAATCCAACCTCTCCACCAATCTCATCGCACTAATCCAACCTCTCCACCAATCTCATCGCGCTAATCCAACCTCTCCACCAATCTCATCACGCTAATCCAACCTCTCCGCCAATCTCATCGTGCTAATCCAACCTCTCCGCCAATCTCATCGCGCTAATCCAACCTCTCCGCCAATCTCATCGTGCTAATCCAACCTCTCCGCCAATCTCATCACGCTATTCCAACCTCTCCACCAATTTCATCGCGCTAATCCAACCTCTCCACCAATCTCATCGCGCTAATCCAACCTCTCCGCCAATCTCATCGTGCTAATCCAACCTCTCCGCCAATCTCATCACGCTAATCCAACCTCTCCGCCAATCTCATCGCTGCAATCCAACCTCTCCGCCAATCTCATCGTGCTAATCCAACCTCTCCGCCAATCTCATCGCGTTAATCTGACTCCTCTGCCAATCTCATCGCGCTAATCTGACCCCTCCGCCAATTCCACCTTCTCCACCAATCTCATTGCATCAATCCCATCCCAACTCCAATGACTTCCCCCCTCCGATCCGATCCGATCCAACCTCTCTCTCTCTATTCCAAGTATTTCTCCAACCTAGATACAAAGCACCACAGATGCTGGAATCTTGAGCAAAATGCAAACTTCCAGAGGAAATGTAGAAACAAAGAACTGCAGATGCTGGTTAATACACAAAAGGGCACAAACTAAAGAAGGGTCTTGACCCAATACGTCATCTATCCACTAGCATTTTGTGTCCTTCTGGAGGATAGATGATTTACCCAAAACATCACCTTTCAGTCTGGAGTCCGACCCCTAACGTCACCTAACCATGTCCTCCACAGATTCAATGAATTACTCCAGCACTTACATAGATACATAGAAAATAGGTGCAGGAGTAGGCCATTCGGCCCTTCGAGCCTGCACCGCCATTCAATATGATCATGGCTGATCATCCAACTCAGTATCCCGTACCTGCCTTCTCTCCATACCCCCTGATCCCTTTAGCCACAAGGGCCACATCTAACTCCCTCTTAAATATAGCCAATGAACTGGCCTCAACTACCCTCTGTGGCAGAGAGTTCCAGAGATTCACCACTCTCTGTGTGAAAAAGTTTCTTCTCATCTCGATCCTAAAGGATTTCCCCCTTATCCTTAAGCTGTGACCCCTTGTCCTGGACTTCCCCAACATCGGGAACAATCTTCCTGCATCTAGCCTGTCCAACCCCTTAAGAATTTTGTACGTTTCTATAAGATCCCCTCTCAATCTCCTAAATTCTAGCGAGTATAAGCCAAGTCTATCCAGTCTTTCTTCATATGAAAGTCCTGACATCCCAGGAATCAGTCTGGTGAACCTTCTCTGCACTCCCTCTATGGCTATAATGTCCTTCCTCAGATTTGGAGACCAAAACTGTACGCAATACTCCAGGTGTGGTCTCACCAAGACCCTGTACAACTGCAGTAGAACCTCCCTGCTCCTGTACTCAAATCCTTTTGCTATGAAAGCTAACATACCATTCACTTTCTTCACTACCTGCTGCACCTGCATGTCTACTTTCAATGACTGGTGTACCATGACACCCAGGTCTCGCTGCATCTCCCCTTTTCCTAATCGACCACCATTTAGATAATAGTCTGCTTTTCTGTTTTTGCCACCAAAGTGGATAACCTCACATTTATCCACATTATACTGCATCTGCCAAACATTTGCCCACTCACCCAGCCTATCCAAGTCACCTTGCAGTCTCCTAGCATCCTCCTCACAGCTAACACTGCCCCCCCAGCTTAGTGTCATCCGCAAACTTGGAGATGTTGCCTTCAATTCCCTCATCCAGATCATTAGTATAAATTGTAAATAGCTGGGGTCCCAGCACTGAGCCTTGCGGTACCCCACTAGTCACTGCCTGCCATTGTGAAAAGGACCCGTTTACTCCTACTCTTTGCTTCCTGTTTGCCAGCCAGTTCTCTATCCACATCAATACTGAACCCCCAATACCGTGTGCTTTAAGTTTGTATACTAATCTCTTATGTGGGACCTTGTCGAAAGCCTTCTGAAAGTCCAGATACAACACATCTACTGGTTCTCCCCTATCCACTCTACTAGTTACATCCTCGAAAAATTCTATAAGATTCGTCAGACATGATTTACCTTTCGTAAATCCATGCTGACTTTGTCCAATGATTTCACCACTTTCCAAATGTGCTGCTATCCCATCTTTAATAACTGACTCTATGCTTTATGCTTCAAATTCTGCAGTGTCTAGTTTCTCCATTTTATTTCTGGAGGAACTCAAAAGGTCAGACATCACTATTGGAGGGAAACAAACAGACGATGTTTCCTGCCTGGAACTTTCCTCTGGACTGAGTTTGAAAGGTCCTCTGTACTATTCCTTCCACAGATACTGCCTGATCTGCTGAGCTCTTCCAGTTGTTTGTTTATTCAACCAATCCAAGTATTCCTCCAATCACAATACACCAATCTAATTCCTCCTCATATTTAAAGTTTCTCCAATCCAATCACTCCAACTCAATTCCTCTTCTTGTCCAAGAATTACAACAACCTAAATCACACTAAACTATTCCCCCTCCAATTGAAATGTTACTACAATCAGATAATTTCTCCAGTTCCTTTCTTATCAGAATCCACCATTTGCATCTTCCATCTTCTTTATCTTTCACCTCCTGCTTTTGTTATCTCCACTCTTCTCTCCTGCATCAACCACTCAATTGTCACACCCCTACCCCACCCTGTGTTTCCACCCACTATCTCCCTTCTACTCAATCAGTCTGAGGATGGGTCCTGACCCGAAATATTGTCTGTCGTGTCCCTTAGCAGATACTGCCCGACTTGCCAACTTCCTCCAGCAGACTGTTTTTTGCTTCCCTCCAATCCCATTCTCCAATTCCTTCCCTTCTATACAATCCACTTCCCAAATCCCATCACTATAATACTAGCTTGACACTAATTCTTGCTTTCTTATAATTTTAAGGACACCGAATAAGGTTATTTATCTCATTGTCCCAGGGCAGCAATCTTTAAATTTCAGCGATACAGTGCAGAAACAGGCCCTTCGGTCCACTAAGTCCGCGCAGTCCAGTGATTACCCCGTACACTAGACACTAGAAACAATTTACCATTTTAATGAAGCCAATTAACCTATAAACCTGTACTTTGGAGTGTGAGAAGAAACCAGAGCACCCCGAGAAAACCCACGCGTTGACAGGGAGAAGCTATAAACTTGCTCCTGTCAACACCCATAGTCAGGCTAAAACCCGGGTCTCTGGCGCTGTAAGGTAGCAACTCTACCGCTGCACCATTGTGCTACCTATGTGCTGCAATCACAAAAGCCCCATTACCTCTTTTCTTATTTCTCTATAGCCCTGAAATTTAATTTGGTGCAAATGCCCATCAACTCCCATCAGATTATTTTTTCCATTGGTAGGGTGAATAGTAAATTAGCTTAAGAGCAAGTTGATATCCAAAGTGTAGTGGTTTTCCAGATAGGAGGGAATGGCTAATGAGTAGAATTATTGGTATTTTTAGGATGCAATAATGTTTGAATAGTAAATTTCTAAATATGATGCAGGAGGAGTTTGAGAGATTCCATGTATGGGGAAAAGGAAATGGGGACAGAATTGGATGAAAGATAATAGATGGAGGGATAAGGTAGGTGGTTACTTGGAGGAGCTGGAGAGGGCAGGAGAGGGCAGGAGAGGGCAGGAGAGGGCAGGAGATGTGCAGGAGGAGATGGGAACAGATTGGAGGAAGGTTGAGGATTGAAGGCTTCAGTAACAGATTCAAGGAGGTGATGGGGTTTAGAGAGAATAAATGAATAATTTTATGATTCCGTAATAATTGGAATGATTTACAATGTTGAAAAAAGAGAAACGAAACGTTGTTCTATGGCTGTGGTATCCTAAGAATGTTTCCTGAATTGGTAAAGTGGTCCTTTTCCAGGAAGGGAAGATATCTGTGGGCTGGGGTTTAATATTTGCGTGACATCCTATTCCTTTCTGCTATGTTGCTAATAGCCTTGAATTCTCTTCCCTTCTGAAATTGGAGGCTGCCTGCATTGTTTGCAAACCTCTCTACTTACATTGCACATTTTAAACTTTGGACTTTGTTACTTTGCCACTGACTTACCAACATTTGAAATGTGCAGTTGCTTACCTATTGTAATTATGTTGCTTTGAATAAGCCTGTTATTCATAGTTTGAATCTGCTTCCACTACTCCTTAAGGCAGTGGATTCCAAATCATAACTATTCATTTCTTGAAAAAGAGTTTCCTCATTGTTTCTCGGGACACCATTGCTCAGTCCGTTTGAGCCTATTCGATCTCCTGGTTGCTAAACACTTTAACTCCCCCTCCCATTCGCAAACTGACCTTTGTGTCCAAGGCCTCCTCTACTCTCAGTGAGGTCAAATGCAAATTGGAGGAACAGCACCTCATATTTCTCTTGGGCAGCTTACAACCCAGCAGTATGAACATTGATTTCTCTAACTTCAAGTAACCCTTGCTTTCCCTCTCTCTCTGTCCCTTCCCACCCTAGTTCTCCGACTAGTTTCACTGTCCTGATTAATTTTACTGTCTGTATGCCTCGTTGTCACTTTCCACTCATCCAACAATGAAACATTGTACATTCATCGCCTGCTTTGATCTTTTCTTTTCACAGCTTACATGTTCTTTGTACCCTTCCATATCTCGTTTCCCTCTCCCCTGACTCTCAGTCTGAAGAAGGGCCTCGACCCAAAACATCACCCAAAGGGATGCTGCCTGTCCTACTGAGTTACTTCAACATATTGTGTTTATCTTCAGTTTCTTCCTACACATTCCTCATCTCACCGTTGATTTATTTAATTCAGACTTTGGTTCTATTTTGCTTTTGAAGATATTTTACATTTACATTTTTTTACTCGACTCCCTGAAAGTAGAGAAGTATTGGCAAAGTAGCATTTCCTGTCAGACATTCTTATCACAACCATGCAACAAAGATTTATTTCCTCGAATCCAAGAGCTACACAAGTTCGAAACAGGCCCCTCAGCCCACATTCTCCATGGCGACCAAGTTGGCACACTGGCCTAGTCCCATTTGCCTGCATTTGGCCCACAGCCCTCTAAACCCTACCTATTCAGAGCTCTCTGCAAAGGTGTTTTAAAAGTTGTCATTGTGTCTGCTTCTTTAGCTTCCTCTGGCAGCTCATTCCAGATTTCGTTTTTAACATTAGAAAATTGTATCACATACTGTACAATCATAATACTTTTATGGCGCAAAAGACGGCTATTTGGGCCTTTGAATCTGGGCTGCTTTTTATTAAAGCAACTCATTTAACAATCCATTCCCCAACCCTCTCCCAGTAGCTCTGCAAATTCTATTCCAAATCCCCTTCAGGCAATGAATTCCAGATCATAACTATTTATTGCGTGAAAAAAGGTTTTCTTTATGCCATCTTTATATTTTTTTAATTGGATATCTTTGGTTGTCAACTCTTATGCCAGTTGAACGTCTCTTTATTCGCTTTATGCTGGCCGTTATGAATTTTAACACTTCCATTAAAAAAATTATTTCTGTCATCTGTTGTAAGGAAATTAACCCCAGATTTGTATCTTCATCCAAGATGTCCACAGGATCATTCGAGTAAAACGTTTGTTTAGTTTTAATTTAGAGAAACAGCATGGAAACAGGTCCTTCAGCCCATCGACCCCACACCAACCTTTGATCACCTGTTCACAGTATTCGATGCTGTCCCACTTTTACATCCACTCCCTACATATAATGGGCAATTTACAGAGGTCAAAAAGCACGTATTTGGAATGTGGGAGGAAACTGGAGCATCCGGAGGAAATCCATGCGATCACAGGGTGAATGTGCAAACATCACAGACAACCCCCATGATCAGGATCAAACCCGGGTCTCTGGTGCTGTGAGGCAGCAAATCTACCAGCTGTACTTTTCTGTCCCCTCTTTAAGGATTTCACATCCTTCCTTGAGGTCTCAAAGGTAGACTCAACATTCCATGGATTATTGAGGTTTAAGATAACCTGTTTAAGATAAGGTTTAAGATTACAATGTTGAAAAAAGAGAAAATAAACGTTGTTCTATGGCTGTGGTATCCTAAGAATGTTTCCTGAAATGGTAAAGTGGTCCTTTTCCAGGAAGGGAAGATATCTGTGGGCTGGGGTTTAATATTTGTGGGACATCCTATTCCTTTCTGCTATGTTGCTAATAGCCTTGAATTCTCTTTCCTTCTGAATTTGGAGGATGCCTGCATTGTTTGCAAACCTCTCTACTGACATTGCACATTTTAAACTTTGGACTTTGTTAATTTCCTTCTGAATTTGGAGGATATCTGGGAAGGAACTGTGAGAATCTGGAAGTATGCATTTTCAAACTTCTGTATTTCTTGCCTGATGGGAAAAGAGAGAAGAGGGAGTCAACGGGATGAGACAAGTTCAAGTTCAAGTGAGTTTATTGTCATATGTCCCTCATAGGACAATGAAATTCTTGCTTCGCTTAGCACAGAACATAGTAGGCATTTACTACAAAACAGATCAGTGTGTCCATATACCACAATATAAATATATACACACATAAACATAAATAAGACTGGTCCTTGATTATGCTGCTGGCCTTGCTGAAGCAGCTTGGAGTGTAGATGGAGTCAATGGAAGGGAGGTTGATTTGTGTGATGGTCTGGACAACGTCCACAATTCTCTGCAATTTTTTACAGGCTTGGATAGAGCTGTTCCCAAACCAGGCTGTGATACATCCTAACAAAATGCTTTCCACGGCACACCTGTAGAATTTGGTGCGGGTTGTTGGGGACATGCCAAACTTACTAAACCTTCTAAGGAACTAGAGGCATCGGTGTGCTTTCATGTCCATAGCTCTGATGTGCTGGTCCAGGACAAATTGCAGGTGATATTTATTTCTAAGAACTTGAAGCTTTCAACGATCTTTACTTTGGCGCTATCAGTGTAGACTGGGGTTTGTACACTGCTTCCCTTCCTGAAATCAATTGAAATCTCCTTTGTTTTGCTGACATTGAGGGAGAGGCTGTTGTCCTGACACCAAGTTACAAGGTTGTCAATCCCCTTTTTGTACTGCGTCCTTTATGATGCTTTACATGGTGAAATTGCTTGTAACTCTCGCTTACAATGGTTGGGAGAACAGGAACAAAATTTGCAATAAGGATTTCTCATCTTAAGTATAAAAAGTGAATATTTTAATGGCATTTCAGAGCAGCGATTCACTTACCGCATCGAATAAAATCTTTCGAAAAGTGAGCCTTACAGGTTGTCAGTTTAATATTAACTCACCGTTGTAATTCTAGCTGCTTTTAGCATTCTCCCCATGGGTAAGGCACTAAAAGCAAATAATTAGTGCTGTGAAGAATAAAATGCTTAACTAGAGGGTTCCTGTTGTTGCATTGGGATTGCTAACTGCTCCTGTTAATTGCTGCTGTCACCAGGTGGAGAGAAACAGGTGCAGCGTTCCTCCGGGAGACTAAATGCAAAAAGTCAAATGTTTACTTCCAGCCAGACCTGATACGAGCGTGTGAAAACCTGGCCAAGCTGTGCAACAAGTAGGGCCAGCACGCTGGCAGCTTCACTGCTGACACTCTGTAAACAGGTTCGCCATTAGGAATGTGCAAAGAGATAATTGTAGAGTTGCACACAGTGAGAAAGTTGCAACAGGCTGTTTCGGCTAAGGAGCGTCAAGCGCATGTGAGGTTGGTGGTGTGTGGAGCGCTGCTGAGCGGGAGGGTTAGATATATATCATTGCATAAAGCCTCTGCACAACTCCATATTCAAACTGGAGAAAATAATACAGGAGGGAATGCAGGAGACCATAAGACATAAGAACAGAATTAGACCATTCAGCCCATTGAGTCTACTCCACCATTCAATCATGGCTAATCCATTTTTCTCTCTCTACCACATTCTCTTGCCTTTCTCCCCATAAACTTTGATGCCCTTCCTAATCAAGAACCTATTAACTCTGCTTTAAAAATACCCAATGTCTTGGCTACCTGTGGCAACGAATCCCCCAGATACACTACCTGCTGGCTAAAGAAATTGCTCCTCAACTCCATTCTAAAATCCATTCTAGAGTACAATAATTTCCAAGAATAAATGTTTTCATTTTCCAACAGCCATTCTCTTTCTGTATCTTTATGCCAACTGGTCAAATTTTGAGAGAGGACATAGTAAATTTCTAGTGTAATGAGTTGTACCTGAAGAGCTAGAAGCACGGAACTTTGGTTTGCAAAGAAGGACACAAAGAGCAGGAATAACTCATAAAGTCAGGGCGCATCCCTGAAGAACATGGATAGGTATTTGTTTCTGGTAAGGACCCTTCTTCAGACTCAATACTCAAACTAAGTCTGAACAAGGATCTCAACCTGAGACATCACCAATCCATGTTTTCCAGGGATGCAGCCTCTACCTGAAGGTAATTCCCTGTTTTCACTCCTGAGAATTATATGCATCGTCTTTAACAGGAATCAGCGTTAACAATATTATTTTAGTTTTAATTTTATTAGTTGGATTAAACAGCAAATATTCTTGCCTAATTCTCCTGCGCAGAAAGACATCTTGAGGTGATTTACAGAACAAAGAGAACAGATGATTGAGAAGAAAATAATCTGGAACGGAACTGAGAGCATGATTGAAGTTTTAAAAGAATTTTAAGAGGTTTAGAAAGTGAGAATGCAAAATGAGTCTAAGTTCCCCACTTTGGAAGCACAATTTCAATAAATTGTCAGCAGCAAAAGGAGAGTGTATTTATTGTCATTTCTCTGGCTACAATGTCATCTAAATGCATTTGATTTTTCCTTCCATTGAATTTGATGGTAGAAAATTTGAACGGGTGCAATGAAGGGTTTGTATTTCTTTGCATGACTTCAGATTGTGCTGCAATGTTTGCACAATTCTGTTGTTTTACACATGCTGTTGTATTTATTGTTGTATCTATCATTACCAGGTATACTGTTTACTCAATGAGCGTCACGTGAGCAAGGAATTTCATTTCACCCTGGTTTATATGACAATAAACTAATTTGAAACTAAATGTGCTGTATTCTCCATCATATTTTCCTCCTGCACATTCTGCAGGCAATGTTTTAAGTCTTGGTGGTAATAAGGAAGTTCCAACCCAGTGGTATGAATATTGATTAATCTCATTTCGAGTAACCCTTGCATTCCTTCTTTCTCTATCCCTCACACAACCTAGTTGTCCTACTTAGTTTCACTGTTCATAACCCTTTGTTATCACCTCCTCCACAGTCAACAATGGACCAATGTGGGCTACTTGGCCATCCGTGCTGGCTCTGATTTGTTGGGTACCTTTCATACCTCTAGTTTCCATCTCCCTTGACTCTGTGTCTGAGGAAGGGTCTCGACCCGAAACATCACCTATTCCTTTTCTTCAGAGACGCTGCCTGACCCGCTGAGTTACTCCCGTATTTTGTGTCTATCTTCGGTGTGAACCAGCATCTGCAGTTCCGTCCTACACATTCTAAAGTGTGTCTTTTTTTAAATAGAAGTGATAATTTCCCCCATGTTGGGCATTTGGTGTGAAAATGACCTTTGCATTGATTGCTGAAGGATTGCTGATGGGGGTACATAATGAAGAAGGGTCTCGACTCAAATCATCACCC
Organism: Amblyraja radiata; assembly: GCF_010909765.2. NCBI lineage: Eukaryota > Metazoa > Chordata > Chondrichthyes > Rajiformes > Rajidae > Amblyraja > Amblyraja radiata. The sequence continues at coordinate 33,682,632 of NC_045957.1, read as the reverse complement.
ATTCTTTCTAACCAGAGATGCTGCCTGTCCCACTGAGTTACTCTTGCACTTTGTGTCTATCTTTGATTTAAACCAGCATCTGGAGTTCCTTCCTACTACATAATGGTACATTTTCCTTGAAAAGCCAATTGGCGCAGGATGATGCCGTCAACTCACCAACTTTGTTGGCATCATTGTCACTGAGTTGTCTGCCCTGGTCAAAGGGCAATGTCATAAGTCATCTCTCTGAGGCAATCTCTGAATGCATAAGTCAGATTCTTGAAATTCAGAGTAACCATAGTAGCCACTTTATTTTGTCTCGCTTGAACAAGAGACTGTTGAATGTTCTGATCTTTTCAAGTGAAACAAGGAAAGAGTCAAGAGAGTTCCTCACATCATCTGTTTGTTGGACATGTCTCAGAAGAAATTGAAATGCAAAGCATTGCAAGCTGAGCATTCAGTACATTCAGAATGCCTGCTCTTTCTTTTACTTTTACTGGTGAATTGTGAACCATTTGAGAAGCATTCAATTCACTATCTTCAATGGAAGGAGAGTCAGATTACAGATTATTGCAATTTTTTCTCTCCACATCTTGCTAGGGGCAAAGCCTATCACCCAGTTTGTAAAGACAGGGGTAGAAATATGGAAAATACAACAATGCTAGGAGTGTGCAGAACTCTCTCACAAAGTTCTTTGCATGAATTTTAATTCTTTGTCATGGTTCTTTTGTCTTTGGAAGGCCACATGCTATCAAATCAGTGTACATTGGTTGGCGCTAATTATGAAAATCATTGGCACATTATGAACAGCTGTCTGCAGCTGTTCATTTTTCAAAACTATTGGCCACAGTATAAAGCTCTATGACATTACAATTTAATAAACTCCATCTTGACATCAACCTCCGCTCTATTTCTGGCTCCACTGTCCCTTCTTATTGCTGATTTATTGCTACGGTTCTGAGCAAGTGCAGCTCGGATTACATTTTGAACTGTCTGGTCTGATCTTAAACTGCCTCAAAACCTGGTGAATTTGAAACAATCTAACAACATAGTCACACTAATGACTGTTAACACAAAATTAACTTCTGAACTGGACTCCCAACCTACTAAACTTAAACTACATGTAGGACGGGCTTCCTATATTGGAATATGCAACAAAATAATACATATTTAATATTTGTATTTCTTCCCTACATATTCATTGTCTCCGGGTGGCATAAGATGCTACCGTAACTTGATAACCAGATGGTTAATCTGCCTACAGGGTCCCAGGAGTAGATTGGTATTGTGCATAATTAGATTTTAGTTCTAATCAACTGTGTTTTGTACTTTACACTGAAGTAATTTGTCAGCAGTAATCCTTACTTTCCTTGTTTCTACCTTTTTAGCCAAATGAATAATTGTGCACTTATCATGGTTATAATCAACTCTGCTAATAAATAACTAGATAAAATTAACAGTTCAAAAGGTTGATTTAGTTGGTTGTGATTAGTGGTCAAATAACCTTTGGAGATCATTCTTCCAAACTCGAATAAATGGGCGCAATGGGATCACAGCACATCACTGTTCAACAGAACTATCTTTGAGTGGAATATTACAGTGAAGTCATCATTGTAAAACAGATAGATAGATAGATAGATAGATAGATAGATAGATAGATAGATAGATAGATAGATAGACAGACAGACAGACAGACAGACAGACAGACAGACAGACAGACAGACACAAAAGATTGGAGTAACTCAGCATGACAGGTAGCATCTCTGGAGAGAAGAAGTGGTATACATTTCGGGTTGAGACCTTTCTTCAGACTGGTTAGGGATAGATAGATACTTCCTTATCACATGTGACATGTCACAGTGAAACTTTGTTTTACATAACATATAAAAAGTATGCAAAGAGTCACCACATATATGGCGCCAGCAAAGTTAGTAAGTGTTCAATGTAGCCCCCAATGGCCCCTCTTTGTTCTCAACCCCTGCCCTCCACACCGGGTCCCTCATTGTTCTCGGCGGGCCCCCATACCGGGTCCCTCATTGATCTCTCGGCAGCTAGACTAAATCATGGTCCCGAATTTAAGTGAATTTCTGTGAGGAAATCCTGAGTAAATGACAGGGATCTCGGGAACTTCGAGGTACAGAGAGACCCTGGGGTGCAAATCCATAGCTCCATAAAAATTCATAAAATGGCAACACAGGTGTAGTGCATACTGAAGAATGCAATTGCACGCTTGCCTTCATAGTCTGAGGCACTAAATATAAGAATTGTGATGTTGCAGTTATACAAAACATTGTTTATAGCACACTGAGAGAGAGCCCTCTGAACAGTTCTGGTCGCCACAATACAGGAAGGATGTGGTAGCCATAGACAGATTGCATAAGAGATTCATTAGGATGTTGCCTGGAGTGGAAGACTGTAATTATGCAGAGAGACTAGATAGGCTGTTTATTCTCAATGGAATGTAGGAAGATGAGGAGTTACATTTAGACTTTACATTAGATTGTAGAGATACAGCATGGATACAGGCCCTTCGGCCCAGCCACTCCATGCCGACCAGCGACCACCCTGTACACTAACCTGTGCACATGGGGACAATTTTCCAACTTACTGAAGCCAATTAACCTACAAACCTGTACGTCTTTGGAGTGTGGGAGGAAACTGGAGCACCCAGAGAAAACCCAAAACGGTCTCACAGAGAGAGCGACCAAACTCAATACAGACAACACATGTAGTCAGGATTGGACCCAGGTCTCTGGCACTGTAAGGCAGCAACTCTACTGTTGCTCCACTGTGCCGTCCCCATAGAGGTTTATAAAATTATGAGGGGCGCAGATAAGATAGATAGCCAGAATCATTTTCCCAGAGCAGAACTAGAGGGCATACAGTAGGTTTCAGGTGCAAAGAGAGAAATTTAAAGGAGATCTGATTCACCCAGAAGCTGGTAAATATCTGGAACAAGCTGCCTTTAGGAGATGATGGGGCATGGGCCGTGGAACCGGGGGGGCTGCAGACCCCCACTTTTTTTTAGCAATGTTTCCCCCGGGAGATAGCGGCCAGCCCAGCGGATGTACTTTAGTGACCGACATGGACGGTTCAGTGTCTGCAGGAAGCACCAACCTCACCCGTAACACACCGGGGGGTTCAGCAACTCACCATGGTATGGGCGGGCTGGTGAACGTGAAGGGGGGGAGGTTGGAGGGAGGGAGAGTGAAGGATTCCCACACTCACACACGGAGCCATGTGGAAGTGAGTGACGGGAGGAGGGGCCCAGGGTCTGAGGGCACGAGGTCAAGGGGTCGGACTAATGGAGGACGCTGCTGAACAACCCAACCTTCCTGCTCCTATTTGTAGAGGATTCAGGGACAAAAAACACAGAGAGCTGCCAAGCCAAACACTGGCTAACCCCGGATAGATTCCAGGGTCAGTTCTAGTCTCACACCTGGAAGGATGTCAAGAGTTCGTATGGAGGCCAGGCTGGGTGAGCAATGAAAGGTCTGTCATGTGTAGACTCTCGGGCTATTTATGTTGCAGGGGAGGGGAGTAGGAGACCGAGAGCATGTTCACAAACCTGTGGTGGAACAAACAAGGAGAAGTTGTTCCAAGAGAGGTACAAAATGGACTTCAGGTGATCACACCAGAGGCAACGGCAGACGACAAACTCAGCAGAGAGTGGAGAGACAGCGCTTCAGGAGACCCTTCACAAAGAGGGCTGGGCCTAGCACCGAAGGGGAAACCTTGTAAAACTCTGGGAGGAAGGGCAAGACAAAAGGGGAGATAGACACAAAATGCTGGAGTAACTCAGTAAGGCAGCATTTCTGGAGAAAATGAATGGGTGATCTATCATTTCGGGTCAAAAATAATAATCCCCTGCTCCTATCTCTCATGTAGGCCCTACATTATCTTAAAAATACTTCAAACAAAAAACATTGAAATCATACTTCTACAATGCATTAAAACCGGATTCTAATGCATCAAATTTCAAATTGCCCCTACCATGGGAGTGGGGGGGGGGGCGGCCCCCTCCCATCGCTCGGTTGCTTCGCACGCTCGCCCGGTACCCCCGAGGCCGGTGATCAGTGATCGCTCAGGCCCCCCACTTTCAAAAATGCTCCACGGCCCCTGTGGGGTAGATACAATTACATGGTCAAAAGGCATTAGGCCACATACTTGAATAGGAAAGACATATCCATGATACAGGCCTAATGTTGGCAAATGGGATTAGCATAGATAAACTGCATAGTCGGCATGGAAGGGTCTATTTCTTTGCTGTATCTTCCTATGAAATGTAGTAGGCCCCAGACATAAACGCTTGATCATATGAAGCTTCATTCCAAAGTATCCTAACCTATTTGAAAATGATCAATAAGATATTCTGCTAGAGGTTTTCAAGCACAAGTTTGAACTCTGGGCTTGAAATCTTGTCTCCAGTTCAGACGCCCCTAGTTTTTAATTTCACTCTGAAAATGTAGGCACACAATGAATCTAGGCCTATACTGAATTAGAGACATTGCTACCCCAACAGTTTGGTAGACTTAAATGATTTCAAAAGCAATATTTGAAGGAGAACAGATGCTAGCCAACTTATCTCCAACCAACATAACTAAAACCAGATTATGTGGTTACTTGCCATTCTACGGTCCATGGGACTTCAGTTACAAAAGCCAGCATCACAGTGGTGATCACACTTCAAAACTAAGAATATTAAATAGAAAAAATAGAATAGGAAATTGCTCAGTGGGCCAGGAAACATAGGAGGAACGAGAAACAGAATAAACATTTCCAATCAATCGAGTTTCATCTGAACATGAGGAATCAAGGAACTGCAAATGCTGATTTACAAAACAAGACAGAACTATTCCTGGAGTAATTCAGCAGGTTAGGCAGCATATCTGGAGATAAAGGATAGATGATGTTTTGGGTGAGGACCCTTCTTCACACTAAAGTCTGAAGAATTGTCCCGACCTGAAATGTCACCTATCCATATTCTCCAGAGATGCTGCCTGACCCATTGAGTTACTCCAGCACTTTGTGTCTTTTTTTATCCAAACATATTTTGCTTCTGGGCCCGAAGTGCCTTTAATACTCTGAGGTCATGAAAGAGTCAACAACAATGCTAATTATCTGCAGGTCCGCCCCAAGGTAATACTTGATTCCATTCCTGAGGACTGTTTTTAATCTGAAAAGTCGCACGTCAGAAATGCAACTATCTAGCAATGTACATGAATAAAAACATGGTCCAACCAAACGCAACGTATAGTTAAGCCAGAGGATCAACCTTTCAGATTTCTCCATATGAAGCAATGGTATTACCATGAACTGAGTTCCCACTTGGCAAAAGATGCCTGCAGCCTCACTGCAACTATGATATCCATCCTGCCAGTCTCCCAGCACTTATTCAGATGTATGGGCTGTACATAACCTGGGTGTTCGTAACTTGGCGAGGACCTGCTTATTTTGCTGAGCAACGGTGGGCACTGCAGTGGCACAGCAGTAGAGTTGCTGCCTTACAGCGCAAGAAATCCTGGTTCGATCCTCACTACGGGTGTTGTCTGTACCTTCTCCCCGTGACCTATGTGGGCTTTCTCTGGGAGTTCCAATTTCCTCCCGCACTCCAAGGACATACAGGTTTGTAGGCTAATTAACTTGGTAACATTTGTAAATTGGCCCTAGTGTGCAAATGACAGTGTTCACGTGTGGCGATAGCTGGTCGGGATGGATTTGAAGGGCCTGTATCTTTAAACTTAAAGCAAACTAAACAATTTTGTGAATTCTGATCTAAGGTGGGACTTAATTTTGGCATAGTTTAAATAAACACATCTTGGACTCCGGTTGTAGAGTTGTATCACTCAGGGGCAGAAATCTCTATCACAACATGGGGGGGACACGATTTCTTTGCGGCCTCGCGCATGTGCATGTGCGCACACACACACACGTGAGGCTTCAGAGGTTTCGACCGTGGGCCCTGTGGACGGTAACATCGGGGGCTGACCTGGTTGGTGACCGACTCCGAACTCCAGCAACAGCAGCTTCGTCCGCCCCGAATCGTGGGGCTTGAATCGGCCCGTTCGCGGGGCCTTTCATCGCCCGGCGCGGTTTAAAATCGGCTTTAACATCAGGAGCCTCGATCGCCTCGATGCAGCAGTTTGATTTTAAGCCGCGCCGTGCGATGAAAGGCCCTGCGAATGGACAGATTCAGCCCTTAGAAAGAGTCTGATAAACAATAGACAATAGACAATAGGTGCAGGAGTAGGCCATTCGGCCCTTCGAGCCAGCACCGCCATTCAATGTGACCATGGCTGATCATCCCCAATCAGTACCTCATTCCTGCCTTCTCCCCATATCCCCTGACTCCGCTATCTTTAAGAGCCCTATCTAGCTCTCTCTTGAAAGTATCCAGAGAACTGGCCTCCTCCACCCTCTGGGGCAGAGAATTCCACAGACTCACAATTCTCTGTGCGAAAAAATGTTTCCTCGTCTCCATTCTAAATGGATTACCCCTTATTCTTAAACTGTGGCCCCTGGTTCTGGACTCCCCCAACATCGGGAACATGTGTCCTGCCTCTAGCGTGTCCAAACCCTTAATAATCTTATATGTTTCAATAAGATACCTTCTCATCCTTCTAATCTCCAGAGTATACAAGCCCAGCCGCTCCATTCTCTCAGCATATGACAGTACCGCCATCCCGGGAATTAACCTTGTAAACCTATGCTGCACTCCCTCAATAGCAAGAATGTCCTTCCTCAAATTAGGGGACCAAAACTGCACACAATACTCCAGATGTGGTCTCATTAGGGCCCTGTACAACTGCAGAAGGACCTCTTTGCTCCTATACTCAACTCCTCTTGTTATAAAGGCCAACATGCCATTTGCTTTCTTCACTGCCTGCTGATACCAGCTTGAATCTTTCAAAAGCTACAATGTGATAAATAACACAAACAAATAAAACTGAAGCAAATAAAGGCAAACAGAAGAACCTTGGAGGGGGGTGGAGAGAGAGAGATGGGGAAAACAATATTAAATAACGTGAGTGACCTGAATGAGGGACTTACCTGCAAGCCAGCCAGGAAACCCATTCGACCGGAGCCCTTAATGATCTTACCCATTTAAATCCGATACCCATTTAAATCTTTCCCATCCACCAATACATCCAATTAGTTCAAATGGTAATTGTACCCGCATCAGACAGCTTTAAGAAATTCTTCGTGAATACCTACAGCAATACTTGAAGGTCAAAACACAATTGGTGACACATCATGTTAATACGATGTTAATAGAGACATTTAACAAGCGCTCAACATTGTCTTGCGGATAGCGGAGATTTTAATAGATTATTTTTCACCGAATTTCAAAATCTGGATTACAAAACATGGGGGGGATTGTCCCCCACCTCTCAAAGCATGGAGGGACGTGTCCCTCCCCCCAGGATGTCCGCCCATGGTATCACTATGATGGCATTCTGACCTGCCTTTCCTCCAGTGTAACTATCCACCGCAAGTTAAGTACACACAAGGAACTGGTCGAAGAGCAGGAGAGCAGCAGGAATCTGAGTCTGCGTCCCAATCCGAATCGAGGAGGAGGGGTCTCAATCTAAAAGATTGCCTATCCAAGTTCTCCAGAGATACCACCTATTGCACGTACTATTGCAACGTTTAAGAAACATTTAGACAAGTACATAGCTAGGACAGGGTTTGAGGGATATGGGCTAAAAGACAGGTCGGACTAGTGTAGATAGGATATTTTGGTCAGTGTGGGCTAGTTGTGCCCATGGGCCTGTTTCCATGCAGTATGACACTGACTCTATGGCCACCTGACACACTGAGTTACTCCAGCACTTTGTGCCTTTTTTGTCGCTGCAAGTTAAGATTCACCGTAAATTTGCGGTGTATGTGAACAGATCATGGTGCCAGGATGCTGTGGTGATTTCCACTTACTGCTCACCCCATGTAGAGCTAATGACTGTGAAATGCCGACCCTTCTACTTACCCAGGGAGCTAACGGCAGTCTTCATAACGGTCGTCTATGTACCACCGAGCGCGGACGTGAAGAATGCTATGACAGAGCTCTACAACAACATCAGTGAGCAGCAGAGGGAACATCCAGATGCTTTCTTCATGGCAGCTGGGGATTTCAACCAGGCAAGTCTTACATCTGTTCTGCCTAAATTCTACCAGCATGTGAACATTGCAACCAGGGGAAAGAACAAACTAGATCTGGTGTACACCAACATTAAAGATGCATATAAAGCAGCCCCCCTCCCCCATATCGGCAACTCTGACCACCTAGCGGTTATGCTCACACCTGCATACAGACCCAGGGTGAAACAGGACAGGCCAACGGTCAAAGAAGTCAGAACATGGCCACAGGGAGCTACCGCAACACTACAAGACTGTTTCGAAACCACACAGTGGGCCATTTTCAGAGAGGCAGCAACAGATGACAGTGGCATCAACCTCCAAGAATACACAGAATCCGTCATCGGATACATCAATAAATGCATTGATGATGTAACGGTGGTCAAAACTGTCAGGAGGCGTGCCAATCAGAAACCTTGGCTAACTGGGGAAGTGTGTTCCCTACTGAGAATTCGGAATGCTGCATTCAAATCTGGGTACAATGCAGCATACAAACTGGCAAGGAGTAACCTATCCCGGGGGATCAGGGAAGCGAAGAGGCTGTATGGGCAAAAACTTAATAGCCACTTCGAAAATGACAAAGACACACGTCGCTTGTGGCAGGGATTTCATACCATCACTGACTACAAGCCCCCCCCGCTGCGGATATGCCAAAACGACCCCTCTCTACCAGATGAACTGAACGAGTTCTACGCACGGTTTGAGGTTAAAAACAGCACCCAGACACGTGCACTACTGCCATCTCCCAGTGACCAGTCGCTCAGGCTGTCCGCAGCCGGAGTTAAAAAGGCCTTTGCCAGCATCAATCCACGCCAAGCTGCAGGGCCGGACAACATTCCTGGATGCGTTTTAAGAGACTGCGCCGAGCAACTGAAAGATGTCTTCACAGACATTTTTAACATCTCACTCAGCCAGGCAGTAGTGCCCAAATGTCTTAAGAGTGCCACCATCATCCCTGTCCCGAAGAAACCAAACCCAGCCTGCCATAATGACTTTCGACCAGTGGCTCTAACACCCATAGTAATGAAGTGTTTTGAGCGACTGGTTATGCAGCACATCAAAAAGAGTCTACCTGCCGACCTAGACCCACTGCAGTTCGCCTACAGAGCCAACCGATCCACAGAGGACGCAGTCTCAACAACACTGAACCTCGTACTGTCACACCTTGATCGGAAAAATACTTATGCCAGGATCCTCTTCATAGACTTCAGCTCTGCGTTTAACACAATCATTCCGCAGCAGCTGGTGGAGAAGTTGGAGCTATTGGGGGTTGATGCTGGCACATGTAACTGGGTCCTGAACTTTCTATCACAACGGCAGCAGAGTCAGGGTGGGCAGTAGGACATCAAAAACCATAGCCGTGAGCACTGGCTCGCCCCAAGACTGTGTCCTAAGCCCCCTGCTGTTTAGTCTGCTTACACACGACTGTACTGCTAGACTCAATAACAACTTCATCAACAAGTTCGCTGATGACACAACAGTGGTGGGTCTCATCAGTGACAATGATGAGTCGGCGTACAGGATGGAGGTGGAGCTGCTCACAGGATGGTGCAAATCCCACAACCTAATTCTCAACGTGGGAAAAACTAAGGAGATGGTGGTTGACTTCAGGAGGGCAGGAAAACAACACCATACACCTCTGCACTTCGATGGAGCTGATGTGGAAAGGGTCAGCAGCGTGAAGTTCCTAGGACTCCGCCTGTCAGATGACCTGATGTCCACAACCAACACCACAGCACTGGTCAAGAGAGCCCAGCAGCGACTACACCCTCTCTGAAGACTACATAAAGCAGGTCTCCCCACTACACATCTACGAACTTTTTATATGGGGACAATCGAGAGCACATTAACCAACGGCATCACTTCCTGGTTCGGGAGCTGCAAGGCGTACGAATGGCACCAACTTGACAGGATTGTGAAGACCGCCAGCAGGATTATTGGTGCTCCACTCCCTTTCTTGCTGGACATATACAGGAAGAGATGTATCAACAGAGCCATCTCCATCATCAAAGACCCCTACCACCCATCGCATCACACATTCTCCATCCTGCCATCTGGGAAGAGGTACAGGAGCATTAGCTGCAAAACCAGCAGGATGCTCCTCAGCTTCTTCCCGCAGGCTATAAGACTGATAAACGGACTTAGCCCCCTGCCAAAGTATCGCGCACCAACCACCAACCTGGACACACTGCAGCAGCTGTCGATCGGAACGCCTGTTGATGTTTAGTAGAGAGTAGAGTGTTTAATTTAATTTGTTCATGATATATGTTTTTTATTTCTAGTTATTTGTTGTTATTTGTACTGCACACTGAATGGACACTGGTTGAGCAACGTTTTTTTGTTTCCTCTGGGTATGTGAGTACTCAGGAAAATGACAATAAAGATATACTGATACTGATACTGATACTGAATTTACTGATAGGCTTCCCAACAACATTTCTAATTGGTTTTCCATTCCCCATGAGCCAAACATATTCACTTTTGAATTTATTTGGCGAATTTATGTCTTTGAAGGACAGAGCTCCCTTGGGAAACCACACACAACTTCAGCACCAAAAGTAAATACAAAGGGAAGGAATGTTTCTTTCTTGAAGCTTGTTAGCACGTGGCCTTTAATTATTGAATCATCTTTGAAAAATGCATCAATAAATTATTACTAAGATGCAAATAGCATAAGAATATATATTCAAAGCATTCCATTTATCAGCAATGTTTTCAAGTTATTTCCTTGATAGAATGCATGGCACGCATATTAAAAGAGAAGGCTAGCTTTGTACTTGAAATGCTAAGATTGCACTGAGTTGAAAGCCAGGCAGGATCTGCTTATGATCCAGGCAGCGCAAATTAAATTTCAGCACAGTACCAGTGACATCAAGGATTGGATTTATAAAGTAAACCCCGCTACAATTCATCACACAGAAATTAACGATAGCTTCCACAAAGAACTTAGTTTTTGCAGCTGAATCCCTGGTGACTTAATATGGGGCTTTACATGCATAGAGCATTCAAAAGAAAAGTTTGATTTTCAGCAGCAGGATCTGCAATCTGCTCCATATTTTATATGTTAATAGGTGCAGAAGCTGTATTTCTTGCTAGAGTACGAGTGTCATCTGAAGCACTGGAGCGTTAAAAGGACAGTAAGGTGTTAGCTTAGCTGTGCGTTATAAGCATCAATATGAGAGTTGACAAGGAGTACAGTTCCCATACATAGTAATACATTATAAATCAAATTAATATATTTTTTCTCTGCCTTTGCCATGGATATTTCGAGCTGCCTTCCTCTTCTGGTAGCTATATATCAAACCTTTTTTCATCAAAATGACTTAGTACATTCCATTTAGGGCCTTTACAATGTCTTCCACCTAATTTTATACGGTAAGGTTAGGTTTTACAATTAGGCCTTGGAGATGCAGTCTGGAAAACCTGTGTTAAATTAAATGTCATGTAATATTTATGTTACAAAGTGAAGTTCAGAGATGGAATAATTAGCAGGATAAACTAAGGATACAAACAGTGACAATGGCGTAGTGTGGTAAAGTGGGATTTAATGGGTCAATCAGTTATGATGCCCACACTGCCGTAAATGACAAAAGAAAATGTGCACATGGGGACACAAGGAACTGCAGATGCTGGAATCTTGAGTAAAACACAAAGTGCTGGAGTAACTCAGAGAATCAGGCAGCATTTCTGGAGGACATGGATAGGTGATGTTCCGGGTCAGGAACCTTCTCCAGACAGATTGTGGTAGATGGCAGCTTTCTCCCCCCCCTACCACAATTAGTCTGAAGAAAGGGCTCTACCCAAAATGTCACCTACCCATGTCCTCCAGAGATGCTGCCTGACCTGCTGAGTTACTCCAGCACTTTGAGATTTTGCACTTAATTTTAATGCAATTGTGCATCACTCAATTAATCCCCCAGAAAAAAAAAATTCAGATTTTATTGGCAGGAGTGTTGTAGTTTCAATTTCCTCTTATCTTTAAATTGACCCCGTTCTTTTAGAAATTTGGCTTTGTTTGTTGTACGTAGACAAGTTGATATCAATCATACCACCTCCAAACTGCCTGCCGCAATGTTGACAATAGATTTGTGGATAATCTAAAGATGAATGTCAATGGTTCACTGGTACCTCATTATTATGTGTACCTAAATACAGTGATATTCTTTTTTTTGCATACAATGACGATTCTACTATACATTAGGCACAATCATACTTAGTATAAGTGTGTAAGACAGTACATCGCACTGAGTCAGTACACAAGAGTCGCCATGTTTCAGGTGCAATCCTGCACCCTTCAAGTTCAGAGTTGTTATAAATGGTGGAGTCTTAACTTGGCCATAAAGGCCCATTGCCCTGGCGATGGCAGTGGGTCAGAGTTGCAAGGTTGGTCTGGCCGGGCGATGTGTCGGTATCCTCTACTGCTGCGAGCCACGTCCTATCTGCGTGCTCAGCCTCTTGGAGTGGTGCCAGATCTAACGGAGCCCCAGGCTGCTTCAGGGCTTCCATCAGCCCACTCTACTGACTCCGTCTCCTCCATCCCTTGCCTCAGACATCCATCGCTCAGCCTCTGTGACCAGGGCCAGGGGCGCCTCCTGCAGCTGACCCAGAGCGCATCTGAGCATCTTCAAGGACGCAGGAAGTAAGCCCCCAGCCCCCTCTGCAGCATAATTCCTTTCCTCTGGCCGCCGCCACCACCATAAATGCATGTACAGTAAACCCCTCGCAAAAACGGACCGCGGGCGGGAAGAGGGTGGGGGATGGAGATGATGGTGCACGTTATTGCCGATTGTCCACTGTAACCGAGTGAGGTGGGTAATGTTTCACCCAAGGCTGGGAGGGAGGAAACGCGGCATTAGGAGTGCGGGATTAAACAAACGGGCATTCACAAGCCAAGGAGCCACAGAGCCCCCAGCCCCACACACAGTGCACCAGAGACACGCTGCTCGCTCTCTTCACTCCCACAACCGGAAGCACGTCATGTGGCGCCATCTCATTGAGTAACTGGTGGAAAGTGGGGGGTGGGGTGCAACGGGAGCCTCAGTCCACTATAACTGAAATCCACTGCATCGAGGTCCGTTATTGCGAGGGCTTACTGTACAGTAAAGGGCCTGTCCCACTTGGGCGACGTTTGGGCGACTGCGGAGTGTCAGTGACTGACGCCCGTAAAACAGTCAAGTTGCACGACATACACGCTGACGTATGCTGTCATGGGGGTGACTCCCGGTTAGGGTTGAGGCTGTAAAATATTCTTCCTTCAATGCATGGATTTTAAACATTAATATATTAAATTTAATACAATTAAATCAATTGTGCAAATGAAAAGATGTCTGAGTCGTTCCGTTTTATTTATAGATGTATTGGTCCGCTTCTAGATCCGATCACCAGGGATGGATTGAGTGAATGTAGTCTGAACTCCCCTCTCCCCCCCTTCTGCCCCTATCCGTCCTTCTCCACTCCCCCTACCCTTCACCCCTCCCCTCTCCCCCCCCCTTCTTCCCTTCCCTCCTCTTCCTCCCTTCTCCCCGCTCCACTCTTCTCCCCCTTATCCACTACCCCCTCTCCTCACATCCCATTCTCACCCTCTCCCTCCCTTTTCCCATTCTCCACCCCCGACGCCCCCCCATTTGTGGATTAAACCTGTGTCCAGTGATCCCCCGCACACTATCCCACACAAGCTAGGGACAATTTATACAATCCTGTGCGCCTTTGGAGTGCGGGAGGAAACCCAAACGCTAACCCTAACCGTAACCCTATCCCTAGGGTTGTTCCCAAATCTGCATTTATCCCATAGTCAATGTTACTGAAACAAATGATGTGGCCTTTGTGCAGTACTATTAGTGGGATCTAGCTGTCACAGTCTGGGTCCACAAATGGGGGGGCGTTTGGGAAAGTGGGGGGGGGGGGGAGAATGGGAGAAGGGAGGGAGAGGGGGAGAAGGGGATGTGAGGGGAGGGGGTAGTGGATAAGGGGGAGAAGAGTGGAGCGGGGAGAAGGGAGGAGAGAGGGATGTCCCCCATTTGTGGACCCAGCCTGTGATAGCTAGATCCCACTAACAACTCGTGGCCAACAGTTTAGTTCCCATGAGGAGCAGGCAGAAGCTAGGGTTAGGGTTAGGGCTAGGGTTAGGGTTAGGGTTAGGGTTAGGGTTAGGGTTAGGGTTAGGGCTAGGGCTTGGGTTTCCTCCCACACTCCAAAGGCACACAGGTTTGTATAAATTGTTCGTAGCGTGTGTGGGATACTGTGTGGAGGATCGCTGGTTGCAGGCTTGGTCTACAAATGGGGTTGTGTCGGAAGTAGGGGAAGGGAGGTGGAGAATGGGAGAAGGAAGCGAGAGGGGATGTGAGGGGAGCGGGGGTTAGTGGATAATGGGGAGAAGAGTGGAGCGGGGAGAAGGGAGGAAGAGGGGGGAAGGGAAGAAGGGGGGAGAGGGGAGGGGAGAAGTGTAGGGGGAGTGGAGAAGGAGGGATGGGGGTAAGAGGGGAGAGGGGAGTTCAGTCTACACTCACTGAATCCGTCCCTGTGAAAAGACATGGTGATCGGATCTGGAAGCGGACCAATACATCTATAAATACAACTGAACGACTCAGACATCTTTTCATTTGCACAATTGATTTTATTGTATTAATTTTAATATATTTATGTTTAAAATCCATGCATTGAAGGAAGACTATTTTACACCCCATCTGTGGTCCCCAACCCCAACCCTAACCCTAACGCACAGGACCGCATACGTCAGCGTGTGACAGGGCGCACGACATGATGAGAAACCCAAATGTCGCCCCAGGATTTTGAACATTCCAAAATCCCGGGGCGACAGGGAAGCGCCGCACGTTACCGCGCGTCACTGCAAGCATCACCACGCGTCACGCCCGCGTCACACCCTCGTCACGACGAGACAACCTTTTTCTTGGCTGTCGCATAAATGTCACCCAAATGACACCCAGTGGGACAGGCCCTTAACATTACTAAACATATTCACTTTGTTTTTCGCATTCTGCTTTGTCCACTTACACCTCCCCTGATCACATGTTGCTCCTTTACGTCCCATTATCACCCTCTCTGTCATTTCAATTCTGTTGTTTAATCCCACCTGCCCTTTAAGATTGAACCCGTTTTATTTTCATTTTCCTTAGCCTTTCTTCATCATCCTAAAATCTGTTTATCTCTAACTATTCCCTTTTCTTCTTCGTAAGCATTCCGTTGAGGTTGAGATTGATGAGTTCAATTCTGTTGAAATGTTAACTCTCTTTCCTTCTCTATAGATCCCCCCAGGCATGTTGAGTTGCTCTAATATTTTCTGTTTCAACATGCAATCTCCAGCATCCGCAGCACTTTGCTCTTGTAAATAATCTTAAATCAATAGGTTTATGACAACCATTGTCTTTGATACCTCCATTGTCTCAAGTGGTCAGAATGGTAGGCTGTCATCCAGGACTCAACAAGGTGAAGTCTCATTTATTTAAACATTGGGAAGACAGCAAGCAATGTTTTCACTCTACCTCACAAACTCCATAGCTTTCGAGTGAGAGGGGGAAAGTTTAAAGGAGATTTATGATGCATGTTTTTGAAGGAGAGGCATAGGTGCCTGGAACGCACTTCCAAAGGAGGTGGTGGAAGCAGGTGCAATAATAACATTTGAGAGGCACTTTGGCAGACACATGAACAGGCAGGGAATTGAAAGATACAGGCCATGTGCAGGCAGGTTTGCAGTTTAAATTGGCATCATGGTCTGCCCAGACATTGAGGGCTGAATAGCCTGTTCCTCTGCTGTTGGACACAAAATGCTGGAGTAATGCAGCGATCATAATTTATTCCTCACATCCACCCATATAACCTCACTGGACAATCACCCAGAAATATCATCTAAGTATCACTGTGTAATTCTCCCTGATTAAAAATTAAATGTTCTCCTTTTTATTCCTTTTCTATCCCTCTTGTAGCAATCTGTACACGAGAACATTTAGTTGCTAGAAAATGCTGGAATGCAGGACAGGCAGCATCTGTGGAGGGAAGGGTTATGTTTTTCTGCTGTGTTCTGTTGTTCTGTGTTCATTTCTTAGCTACCAACTTCACCTTCCTTCTTGGCGACTGTATGAACCCAAACCACGTTTCCTTGTAATCTTGTTATCATGTTCGACCCTGAGTCTCATTTGAAACTTACATCTGTGCCATTACATTATTTCCACCTCTGTATGATTGTCTGCCTTCACTCTTGCCTCAGCTCCTTTGCAACAGCAACCCTCGTCTTGCTTATTTAATGCCTGGCTGGCCTTTCCAGTTCTCTGGCACATTGGAGGCTGAGGGGAGAGCTGGCGGAAGTTTAAAAAATCATGAGCGGCCTAGATAGGGTAGACAGTCAGAACCTTTTTTCTCAGGGCAGAGATGTCAAAAACTAGAGGGCGCAGGTTTAATGTGAGAGGGGCAAGTTTTAACGGACGCAAGAGTTTTAGTAATATACTAGACTAAGTGGGACCCGTTGGGTCCCATGTTCACACGGGAGGGCTGGTCCCCCGACGCAATATTCCACCTCTCCACCAATTCCAATATTGGTGTCCAGTGGGGGGACTTTCTGGAGTGCTGGTATGGATTCTTGGGGTGGCAGCTCAGTCCCTCAAGCCAGATCTGTTGGCAGCTAACTCACGGCTGGTGGGCTGGCAGTTGACTCATGACTATTCCTTGAAATTCCATTTCAAGCAGGGTGCAAGGCCACCAAATTCAAATCCATGTTCCTACCATTTCAAGCAGGGTGCAAGGCCACCAAATTCAACTGCAGTTTCTTACCACTATGAGCAGAGTGCAAGGCCACCGAATTCAAGTGCAGTTTCCAACCACTTCAAGCAGGGTGCAAGGCTACCGAATTCAGTGTACTTTCATACCACTTCAAGCAGGATGCAAGGCCGCCAAATTCAAGTGCAGTTTCATTCCACTTCAAGCAGGGTCGAAGGCCACCAAATTCAAATGCAGCTTCATACCATTTCATGCAGGTTGAAACCACCATAAAATCACACAAAACACCAAACTCACAGTTCAGTAGACATTCAGTGTGTTCAGTTGATTCACAGCTCAGACAGAGTCATGACCTCTCCCTCCCCCATCATGCAGAGACTGAGCCACACCCACACTTCTGGGTTTTATAACCCCTCCCCCTCCCACCGGAAAAGGTGTGGCTTTCAGGGCGTGATTGACAGAAGAGAGATTCTAAACATTTTTAAAACACTAATAACACTTTTATTTTTCATTGATGGGAAGAATTCACTGCACCTGCTCAGTGGAGGGGGGGGGGGGGGGGGGACTGAGTAAGATGGCCAAAAATCACAGCCGTAAGTGGTAGCAATTTATCTTAAATCAATATACAGTGCAAACAGGAAGTAAGTGCATTTGCAGTAATGCCTTTTAACTTCAAGCCAAAGCACCCAAGCCACCATTTGCAGTTAGTGCCTTTCAATTTCAAGCAAAATACCCAAGCCACCATCTGCAGTAAGTAGTGCCTTTCAACTTTAAGCCAAAGCACCCAAGCCACTATTTGCAGTAAATAGTGCCTTTCAACTTCAAGCCAAACACCCAAGCCACCATTTGCAGTAGGTAGTGCCTTTCAACTTCAAGCCACAGCACCCAAGCCACCATTTGCAGTAAGTAGTGCCTTTCAACTTCAAGCCAAAGCACCCGCCACCATTTGCAGTAAGAAGTGCCTTTCAACTTCAAGCCAAATCACTCGCCACCATTTGCAGTAATTATTGCCTTTCAACTTCAAGCCAAAGCACCCAAGCCACCATTTGCAGTAAATAGTGCAATTCAACTTCAAGCCACAGCACCCAATCCACCATTTGCAGTAAGTAGTGCCTTTCAACTTCAAGGCAAAGCTCCCAAGCCACCATTTGCAGTAAGTAGTTCCTTTCAACTTTAAACCAAAGCTCCCAAGCCACCCTTTTCAGTAAATAGTGCATTTCAACTTCAAGCCAAAGCACCCGCCACCATTTGCAGTAAGAAGTGCCTTTCAACCAAGCCAAATCACCCAAGCCATCATTTGCAGTAAGTAGTGCCTTTCAACTTCAAGCCAAATCACCCAAGCCATCATTTGCAGTAAGTAGTGCCTTTCAACTTCATGCCACCATTTGCAGTAAGTAGTGGCTTTCAACTTCAAGCCAAAGCACCCGCCACCATTTGCAGTAAGAAGTGCCTTTCAACCAAGCCAAATCACCCAAGCCATCATTTGCAGTAAGTAGTGCCTTTCAACTTCAAGCCAAATCACCCAAGCCATCATTTGCAGTAAGTAGTGCCTTTCAACTCCATGCCACCATTTGCAGTAAGTAGTGGCTTTCGACTTCAAGCCAAAGCACCCAAACAACCATTTGCAGGCAGTGCCTTTTTACTTCAAACAAACCATATTTAGATTTTCAAACCACATTAAGGGTACTCACAATTGTGTAGACATTTGTTCAGTGTTATTCAGAGCACAGAGAGACGTGAGCCTTGGCTTCATCCATCTTGCAGAGACTGAGGGTAGCATACCACTTCCTGGTTTTATAGTCCCTCCCCCTCCCTCCAGCAGGTGCAGCAGAGAGAATGGTGATTTTTTTTAAACTTCAAGCCAAAGCTCCCAAGCCACCATTTGCAGTAAGAAGTGCCTTTCAACATCAAGCCAAATCACCCAAGCCATCATTTGCAGAAAGTAGTGCCTTTCAACTTCAAGCCAAAGCACCCAAGCCATCATTTGCAGTAAGTAGTGCCTTTCAACCTCAAGCCAAAGCACCAAGCCACCATTTGCAGTAAGTAGTGCCTTTCAACTTCATGCCACCATTTGCAGTAAGTAGTGCCTTTCAACTTCAAGCCAAAGCTCCCAAGCCAACATTTGCAGTAACTAGTGCCTTTCAACTTCAAGCCAATGCACCCAAACAACTATTTGCATGCAGTGCCTTTTTACTTCAAACAAACCATATTTTCATTTTCAAACCACATTAAGGGTACTCACAGTTGTGTAGACATTTGTTCAGTTTTATTCAGAGCTCAGAGAGACGTGACCCTTGGCTTCATCCATCTTGCAGAGACTAAGTGAGGCACACCACTTCCTGGTTTTATAGTCCCTCCCCCTCCCTCCAGCAGGGGCAGCAGAGGGAATGGTGAATTAAAAAAAAACATTAATCTCTCTCTGATTGTTCATCGATGGGAAATATCCTCCGCACCCGTAAGGCAGAGAGGGGCTTTGAGCGAGGTGGCCAAAAATGACGGCCGTAGGTGGCGGCGTTGTGTCGGAAATCGCAGCACAGTGGGCCAAAAGTGGTCAAGATCAGAGATTTAGTAATATAGATAGATAGATAGATAGATGTGCAGGGGAAGTTTATAACTCGGAGTGGCTGCTGCCTGGAACACACTGCCTGGGGTGGTGGTAGAGGCATAGATATGCAGGCAATGGAAGGAGATGGATCACATGCAGGCAGAGGAGCTTTACTTGGCATCATGGTGGGCGGAAAGGCCTCTTCCTGGGCTGCACTGTTTCATATTCTATTTTATATGTTCCAATGTTCTCTGTTCTATATTCTACGTTTTGTAAACGTGAAGCCATTCTAAATCCTGCTGCCTATGTTCATGCCATATCAGGTCCAATTCACCCATCCTCTCTGTGCTTAAGGACCTGCATTGTTCCTGATACTTGAGTCATTCATTCATTCATCATGGAAAGAGGTCGACAGCCATCAGGTTTGCGCTGATCATCAAATTTCATTTGCGTCAATCCTGCACTAATCCCAGTTCAATCTCTCCACGTTCCCTCCCAACGCCCACAAAAACCTGCCACTCAACAACATAGTACCTTCAATTTACAGTGACCAATTATAGTGACCATTAACTAGCATGTCCTTAGGAAGCAGACGGTAACTAAAGCACCTTGAGGAAACCTATGTGGTCACAGGGAGAACATGCAAACTCCACTCCGACTGCCCCAGAAGCTAGCATTGAAGCCAGGCCGCTCGAGATATGAGGCAATAACCACCATCTGCCCCATTGTGCCATTCAGTGAGTTTATTATGCTAAGCAATGACTTGATTTTAAAATCTGTGTCTTTGCTTTCACATGGTTCCATGGTCTTGCTGTTCTTTGTTTCTGCAGTCACCACCAACTACACAATCCTACAGCTTCTGGTATCACTAAATTCAACTGTGCAAGCACTGTTGCCTTTTAGCTGCTGAGGTCCAAACTTTAGAATTTAATTCCAGATCGTTGACTTTTCTCTATCTCCTTCCTTCTACTCTTGCTGCTCTTTGTCTTCCTTTCCTCCTTCAAGGTGTTCCTTCAACAATCTGCTCTAATTTCACCTTCATGATGTTGAGTAAATATTTAGTTGGATTATGTCCCTGTGATGTCCCTGGGCATATCTTTACTATATTAAAGATGCCATGTGAATGGAACTTGTTATTTTATGCCTAATTACATTAACCAAGCGGCTGTTAGCCATAAATGTTGATATTGTATTGGTTTTGGAGCTGCCATTGGTTTATTATTAGCACATGAACTAATATGAGAATCATTCATGTAGTCATATGCAAATTCATCACAAGATAATCATTCAAGATAATGAAGTTGATTTGTAGAGTTGGTCTTGGATACAGGAATGGAGGGAGAAGGGAATAGAGTAATACAGTGCGGAAACAGACCCTTCAACCCAACTTGCCCACACTGGCCAACATGTCCCAGCTACACTAGTCCCACTTGCCTGCGCTTGGTCCATCTCCTTCCAATGGGGGAGGTGATGTGAGGTGACAAAGTGATAAAAAAAACCCATGTCTAAATAGTTTTAAATGTGAGCCTTTGATGCCCACGGACTTAGGAGAAAGGAGGTGGCTGAAGAGCAAGGACATTGAGAAGGAGAGGGAACAAGGAGGAATGACTGAGGGAAGTAGGAGAAGATAGACAGAGGTGAGGAGATAAATGGAGGGGAACTGAAGGGGGCAGAGTGAGCCTAACAGTGTGTTGTGATTGTGTGTGAGGGAGAGAATGTCCATGTGACCTAGACCTTATTCCATCCACTCCAAGAAGAAGCTGATGTGCAGTAGCCACCCCACATTAAAAAAGTCGACAGGCTGGTATCTGCATCAGGTATCTGTGGATGACGGGAACTGGCAAAGAAATGGAGTTAAAGACGGCATAGCTCATCCATCATACTCCTCCTCCTCCTCCTCCTCCTCCTCCTCCTCCTCCTCCTCCTCCTCCTCCTCCTCCTCCTCCTCCTCCTCCTCCTCCTCCTTCCCCTTCTCCTCCTCCTCCTCCTCCTCCTCCTCCTTCTCCTTCTCCTTCTTCTTCTCCTTCTTCTCCTCCTTCTCCTCCTTCTTCTTCTTCTTCTTCTTCTTCTTCTTCTTCTTCTTCTTCTTCTTCTTCTTCATCTTCCCAAAGGAATAGTTAGATCTCAAGCCGGGTGTTGAGTAGCCAGGTTGTTGTCTCTGCGTCAATGTCTGCCAGGCCCCGAGCTCCATTTGGTGGGTGGTAGAGCGGGCACCCAGAGATGACATGGTTGGCTGTCTGTTGTTCTGCTCCGCATTCACAGGCTGGGCTCTGGTGGAGCCCCCATCTCCACATGCTGGCATTGAAACGGCCAACTCCAGTACGAATGATCATACTGAAAGGTGGGGAATGCCTGAGGGGATTGGTGATCTACTCCTATTTTCTTGTGTTCCACTCCTCAGAACTAGAATGCAAATAAGTCATCCTTGATTTAGTCTAGTTTAGTTTAGTTTAGAGATACAGTGCGGAAACAACCCCATCGGCCCACCAAGTCCACACTGACCAGTGATCATCGTGCACTACACACCAGGGACACATTACAGAAGCCAATTAACCTGCAAACCTACATATCTTTGGAACGTGGGAAGAAACAGCAGCACCCGGAGAAAACCCTCGAGAACGTACAGACTCCGGACAGACAGCACATGTAGTCAGGATCAAACCCAGGTCTCTGGTGCTGTAAGGCAGCAACTCTATCGCTGTGCCACCATGCCGTTCCAATCTTGACCTTGAGGGATTTCTTAGGAGGAGATCTTGCTCCAGAATACAACGGAGCTTGTCTCCTGTTGCCCACTTGGACTCCAGAGGTTTTAAGATATGAGACTCGTCTTAGCAGGAAAAGCAGAGCAATTTTTAAAGACATGCTCTCCTTTTATTGATTCATTACAAGTATAGTATGGTGCAACACAACTTTGGAATGAAGCCGATTCACGAACCGGGTGATGGGTGTGGTGAGATATTGAGCAGGTATATCCACACATAAGGGTCATTTTTTTCTTTTTCTTTTTCTCTTTCTTTTTTTAAATTATTTTATGGGCTTTGGTCCTTATTTTTCTATAGGCTATCACTAGTTCACCCCCGGACTGCACATCTGGTAGTCTAGGGGTTTACACATCACTACTTCCTCACTTTTTCTCCTTCTCGCTCTTTCTTTCTCGTTCTACTTCTTTCTTGTTAAATTTAAAATAGAAGTTGTACACAAAATGTATTTTGTCATATGCCGCGGTTTATACTACTGTACACTGCTTCTAATAAAAATACAAATTAAAAACATTCAGAGGTTCCAGAAACGGCTGGCATTGGAGAGGGTTGGCTGCTATCCCATCTACCTTGGAAAAGGATCCAATTTGCATTGAGACTGATATTTGCAATATGTGAGCCAACTCTCTCCTGCCCATGCTTATTTGGGATTACGGTTCCCTTCCTCATTCGGATCAGTGTCAGCAGAAGAACATTTAATGAATCTAAAATCCTAAATTAGCATCAACATTCGTTAAAAGTACAGAAAAAAAAATAGTCAAACCTTTGGATTATTGCATGCATCGACAATTCTTAAACATTTCTAAAACAGGACAAAGAACAAAGAACAAAGAGGAAGAAGATTAAACTTTATTGCCTTCCATCACAGTGAGGAATCTGGAATCCACTGTGATGGATGTTTATGTTAACTTTTATGTGGTTGTGTGTCTTGTTGCTTTTCACTTAGTATGGCTGTATGGTAACTCAAATGTCACTGTACCTTAACTGGTACATGTGACAATAAACTGACCTTGAAACCTTGAAAGCTTGAAACAGGAGGCAAAGACAATAACATCTTATGTTTGATTATGACATGATTATAAGGCCCTGTACATGCAACTAACCGTGTGCCATTAAAAATGTCAGCGACATCATTACCATTAATTACACCTTCACATTTGAGTTTTTTTAAGCATTTCCATTTAAAATTAAACTTAGTCTGAGAAAACTCTATTTGAAATCAAAACCTACAGGTACTGTGGTTGGCCAGGAACGCGACTGAGAGCCCCGTATAATTAAAATAACACTGTGGAAAAACAAGTCTTAAACCAAGAAAGCTCTGGTATCATAGGTTGGCACGTGTGTATGCAGGCCAGTGTGGGTGGGTGGGTTCCTTTGTTTTGCAGTTCAGCACAACTAGTAACAAAGTGAGGGATGCCAACCTAACATTTTTTTACCATGAGAAAAGACTGTGAACTAAGAAACTTAGTGCTGGAGCAACTCAGTGAGTGTGCATCCGCTGCTCTAGATGTCAGCTGATCTACGTCGGTGAGACTAAGCGCAGGCTTGGCGATCGTTTCGCCGAACACCTCCGCTCGGTCCGCTTTAACCAACCTGATCTCCCGGTGGCTCAGCACTTCAACTCCCCCACCCATTTCGAATCCGACCTTTCTGTCCTGGGCCTCCTCCATTGCCAGAGTGAGCACCACCGGAAATTGGAGGAGCAGCACCTCATTTTCCGCTTGGGCAGTTTGCACCCTAGCGGCATAAACATTGACTTCTCCAATTTCCGGTAGCCCTTGCTGTCTCCTCCCCTTCTCAGCTCTCCCTCAGCCCTTGGGCTCCTCCTCTTCCTTTCTTCTTTCTTCTCCCCGCTCCCCCCCCCCACCCTACATCAGTCTGAAGAAGTGTTTCGGCCCGAAATGTTACCTATTTCCTTCGCTCCATAGATGCTGCTGCACCCGCTGAGTTTCTCCAGCACTTTTGTCTAACTCAGTGAGTGGGTCAGGCAGCATCTCTGGAGAACATGGATAGGGGACGTTTTGGGTCGGGAGCCTTCTCCAGCCTGAAGAAGGGTCCCGACTCGAAATGTCACCTATCCATGTTCTCCGGAGATGCTACCTGATCTGCTGAGTTACTCCAGCACTTTGTGTCTTTTTTTTTTTAAACCAGCATCTGCAGTTCCTTGTTTCTACAAAGATAAGAAGAAATAGTCTTCATCTGAGGCTGGAAAATTTTGGGATTTTTTTTTAAACCAAGAGAGCTAAGAAGGCTCATTCACACAGTATATTCAAAGTAGAGATAGTGGGATTTTTAGATATATAAGATAATCAATGGATATTGATCACCCCTCATTCTCCTGCACTCCAGGGAATAGCCTACTCAACCTCTCCCTATAGCTCAGATCCTCTAGTCCTGGCAACATTCTCATAAACTTTCTCTGTACCCTTTTCAGCTTGACAACATCTTTCCTATAACACGGTGCACCAAACTGAACACAATACTCTAAATGCGGCCTCACCAACGTCTTATACAACTGCAACATGACCTCCCAACTTCTATACTCAATACTCTGGCTGATGAAGGCCAATGTGCCAAATGCTTTTTGACCACCCGATCTACCTGCGACTCCACCTTCAGGGAATGATGCACCTGCACTCCTAGATCCCTCTGCTCTACGACACTCCCCAGAGGCCCTACCATTCACTGTGTAGGTCCTGCCCATGTTAGACATCCAAAAATGCAACACCTCACATTTCTCTGTATTAAATTCCATCAACCATTCCTCAGCCCACCTGGCCAATCAATCCAGATTCTGCTACAATTTTTCACAACCATCTTCACTATCTGCAAAACCACCCACTTTTGTATAATCTACCAGCCTTTCACATAATAATTCCCAGAACATTCACATTGAGTTGAAAATAGCTTTAGTTGAAAATAGTTTATTTTGTTGAGGAAAGAACTAGCTAGCTTGATAATTATGTGCATTGTCATTGATATCTTATATAAGCTACCTCCCTGGACATCCATCGATCAACACCTCATTCCTAGATATGAGTAGGATTAAAATGACAGCAACATGCACACAACCTCATGCACACACACACACACACACACACACACACACACACACACACACACACACACACACACACACACACTCACACGCACACTCACACACTCACACACACTCATTCACATACACTCACACACACACTCACACGCACATATGCATAAACGCATATGCACGCATACACAGACACACACACACTCACACACACACATATACACAAACACATGCACACAGACACACACATGTGCACACGGGTATGAAATGATATGAAAAATGTTTCCGTGAGAAACAAGAAATGATCAAATGCCAGAAGTATAAAAATGTGGAAAAAAGAGCCCGATGATAGTGATAGTGATAGTGTGAATAGATCAGACTGTGGAGAGGATGGTGTGTCTGAGATGTTGAATCTGGGGAAGGATGAGTCGGTGCGTGTTGTTGAGATGCACCATCAAACACTATTCTCATGAGACTTTGTACTCTGGTTTTCTCTCTGATCCTGTTCCACTTCACCACTTCCTTCAGTTTCCATTTCAGGATCCACATTGGCACCCCAAATTGCCTTCGTATTCTCTGAGTCTCATAAATAATGTTACATTCTTTCATTTTGTTCCTATTCATTTCCCCACAGAAAGCAGGAACGGGGTACTGATTCTAGATGATCAGCCATGATCATATCGAATGGCGGTGCCGGCTATGTTTCTAATAGCACTCCATCCATTCAACCCACTTTTTGTTCCATTTAACAGCAGTTGAATCAAAGAATCATAAACAGCTTACAACACAGGAGGAGACAGGGCCCTGCGGAGTGTTGTGGAGCAGAGGGATCTCGGAGTGCAGGTATACACTTCCTTGAAAGTGGCTTCACAGATAGATAGGGTGGTCAAGAAGGCTTTCGGAACATTAGCCTTCATCAGTCAGGGTTTCGAGTATGTTATGTTACAGTTGTACAAGATATCGGTGAGGCCGCATTTGGCGTGTAGTGTTCAGTGGTGGTCACCCTGCTGTAGTCATGAAGCTGGAAAGAGTGCAGAGAAGATTTATGAGAATGTTGCCAGGATTTGAAGGCGTGGAATATAGGGAGAGGCCGGCAAGGCTAGGACTTTATTCCTTGGAATGCAGGAGGCTGAGGAGTGATCTTATAGTGGGGCATGAGATAGGATAGATAGGATGAATGCAGAGAGTCTTTTACCTAGAGTAGGGGAATCAAAAACGATAGGTTTAAGATGAGAGGGGAAAGGTCTAATAGGAACCTGAGGGGAAACTTATGGAACAGAGTATGTAGCTGAGACAGGTACATGGTACATTAAATAACACTATTTAAAAGACATTTGGCCAGGCACATGGATAGAAAAGGTTTAGCGGGATATGAGCCAAACGCAGGCATGTGGGGCTGGTGTAGATGGGGCATGTTGGTGGACATAAGCAGGTTGGGTCAAAGAGGATATTCCATATAACTATGACTATGACTCTATGACAGAAGGAGACATTTTGGCCCATCTTGTCCATGCTAGCTCTCTACCAGAGCAATTGTCTACTTCCACTCAACAGCTCTCTCTCCATGGATATATAATTTTTTTTCTACAGTGCTCGTTTATCCAATAGCTTTTTGAAGGATACCATAGAACCTTCCTTCAGCACTTCAACATGTTATATACTTTGGCTTACTCCATTGTTACCTAGTTTAACGAATAATTTACTTGAACCTGGTGAGACGCAGGAGGAGCCCGGCCAGGACTCACCCCACAGAGCCCAGTCCCTCCACGCACTAGAGTCCCCCAACCCCTGCAGAGTAGTTATTAAGATGGCTGATCCGTGGGCGGTTGCTGCTGGGACGCAAGTCGGGGCCTGATCAACGCCGGCTGGGTCACCTGGGCGAGGGTGTCTGATGTTCTGAAACCCGATGACCCCGATGACCCCAGATCACATCACTGAGGATGTGTGTCCCAGCGCATCTAGAAGATGTATGTTTTTCACACTCATATTGTTCATTGAATATTTTATATATATAATATATATTGAATCTTTAGAGATTGTGGAGGCATTAGTTGAGATCTTTAAGAATTACTAGACTCAGGGGTGGTTCCAGATAATTGGAAAATTGCAAATGTTACTCCGCTGTTCAAGAAGGGTGTGAATAAGAACTATAGATGGATTAGATTGACTTCAGTGGTTGGTAAGATTTTAGAGTCGATTGTAAAGGATAAGATTTCTGAGTACTTAGAAGCACACGATAATATCGGCCAAAGTCAACATGGTTTTGTGAAAGGGAGATCTTGCCTGACGAATCTGTTGGTATTCTTTGATGAAGTAAATAGCAGGATAGACAAAGGAGAGTCAGTGGGTACATATAAATGCTGGAGAAACTCAGTGGGTGAGGCAGCATCTATGGAGCGAAGGAAATAGGCGACGTTTCGGGTCGAGACCCTTCTTCAGAGGGTGTGGTTTACCTACATTTTCAGAAGGCCTTTGATAAGGTGCTGCATGTGAGGCTGCTAAAGAAGATGAGAGCCCATGTTATCAGAATGAAGATACTAGCATGGATAGCAGGTTGGCTGGTTGGCAGAAGGCAAAGACTGGCAATAGAGGGTGGGGTTACTGGTTGGCCAGTGACTAGCGGAGTTCCGCAGGGCTCGGTGCTGAGGCGCTACCCTTCACAGTGTATATAAATGATTTGGATCAGCAAATTGAAGGCTTTGTTGCCAAGCTTGTGGATGATACAATGATAGATGGAGGGGCAGGTAGTGTAGAGAATGCAGGGACTCGGCCAAAGGACTTGGACAGTTTGGGAGAGCGGGGCTGAGAAGTGGCAGATGGAATATTGTGCAGCAAAGTGTGGAGTCATGCATTTTGGTAGTAGGAATAAAGGCGTAGACTATTTTCTAAATGGAGAGAGAATTCAGAAATCAGAGGTGCAAAGGAACTTGGGAGTGCTGGTGCAGGATTCCCAAAAAGTTCATTTGCAAGTTAAATTGGTGGTAAGTAAGGCAAATGCAGTTCTAGCATTTATATCGAGAGGGCTACTGTACTAAAACAGGGATGTAATGCCGAAGGCGCTGGTCAGACTGCATTTGGAATATTGTGAGCAGTTTTAGGCCTCATATCTGAGGAAGGATGTGCTGGCATTGGAGAGGGTCCAGAGGAGGTTTGCGGGAATGATCCCAGGAATGAGTGGGTTAAAATATGATGAGCGTTTGAAGGCCTGTACCCACTGGAGTTTAGGATGAGGGGGAACCTCATTGAAACTTACTGAATAGTTTTCTTCTTCTTCTTCCTGCATATGGCATGCACAGCCTAAAGTTGTAGGACAACTTGACTGAATAGTGAAAGGCCACGATTGAGTTAATGTGGAGAGGGCGTTTCCTAGTGGGAGAGCCTAGGACTAGAGACCATAGTCTAAGAATAAAAGGATGCACGTATAGAAAGGAGGTGGGAACAAATTTCTTCATCAAAGGGTGGTGAAGCTGTGGAATTCATCGAGACCGACAGCTGAGAAGGCCATGGATATTCTTATGGCGGAGATTGTCAGATTCTTGATTAGTAAAGGTGTCAGTGGTTATGGGGTGAAGGCAGGAGAATGGGGTTGAGAGGGAAAGTTAGATCAGCTATGATTGAATGGCGGAGTAGATTTGATGGGCCAAATGGCCTAATTTTGCTCCTAGAACATATGAACTTGTGAATTTTTATTTGTCGAGTCGTTGCGTTAATGTGCCTATAAAACTGCAGCAAGTAAGAATTTCATTGGTACACAAAAATGCTGGAGAAACTCAGCGGGTGCAGCAGCATCTATGGAGCGAAGGAAATAGGCAACGTTTCGGGCCGAAACCCATCTTCAGACTGATGGGGGGTGGGGGGGTGAGGGGAGAAGATAAGATAAGAAAAAGGAGGAGGAGGAGCCCGAGGGCTGAGGGATGGGAGGAGACAGCCCGAGGGTTAAGGAAGGGGAGGAGACAGCAAGGGCTAACAAAATTGGGAGAATTCAATGTTCATGCCCCCAGGATGCAGACTCCCCAAGCGGAACATGAGGTGCTGTTCCTTCAATTTCCGGTGTTGCCCGCTCTGGCCATGGAGGAGACCCAGGACAGAGAGGTCGGATATGGAATGGGAGGGGGAGTTGAAGTGCTGAGCCACCGGGAGGTCATGTTGGTTATTGCGGACCGAGCAGAGGTGTTCGGCGAAACGATCGCCAAGCCTCCGTAAGAATTTCATTGTTTTGTTCCCAGTGTATATGACAATTAAACACTCTTGACTTTCCTGACTTTTGACTCGGGATCTGGTAGGCAGTTCATTTCAGATTCCAACCACATGTTATGTAATAAAATGAAGGAGGATAATGCAAATGAAGTGGTGTATGTAGATTTCCAGAAGGCTTTTGGTAAGGTGCAGAGCAAAAAGCTAATCAATTCATTCCTCCAGCCTTCCTATATCCTGCTGCAATCTATCACCATTCTCTTCATATTTCACAGTATTGCCACATTTTGCGTTATCCACAAATATTTACTAAAGTGCCCCTTAATTCTAGATAGACAAATGGACACAACATGTTGGAGTAACTCAGGAAGTCAGGCAGCATCTCTGGAGAAAAGCTTCTCTATTTTTCAGTCTGAGACCCAAAATGTCGCCTATTCCTTTTCTCCAGAGATGCTGCCTGACCCGCTGAATTGCCCCAGCTTTTTATATCTATTTTCGACATAAATCAGCACCTGCATTTCCTTCCGACTCACACTTAATTATTTTCCCCTTTAATTTGTATCCGTGACGTCTGGCCTTCAATCAAAGGAACAGCCTGCCATTATCCACTCTCTTCTGACCGTTCGTTATTTATAAACCTCTATAGAATCTCCGCTCAGTTTTCTATTCTGGATAGAAAACCGTCCTGGTTTCTTTAATCTATCCTTGTAACTGTAGTCCTTCATCACAGGAAACATCCTCATAAATCTTTTCTGGATCCTCTCTAAAGCCTTCACACCATTCCTATAATGCGCTGACCAGAATTTAACACACCATTCTAGCGGAGGCCAGACTGATGTTTCACAAAGGTTCAGCATTTAATATTATACTAATGAAGCCCAGGATTGCGTATGCTTTATTAAATCCTGTCACAACATGTCTTCCATCTTCAAATATTTGTGCACATGTGATCCTCTGGTCCCACACTCTTTGCTACATCAGTATTGGGGAGGCACAGTGGCGCAGCAGTGGAGTTGCTGCCTTACTGCTGCGGTGACCTCAATAGGCCTGACTTTGAGGTGAACTTGGGATAGGGACTGGACATTGTGCCTTCCCCCACAGTGGTGTCCATTGTGGGGGGATGATTTTTTGTCTGTAAGGTAATCCTGTTAGTCTTTGTCCAAGATGGCTGCCGTGAAGGGAGAGTGGAAGCTGGCGCTCTTTAGCTGCCGCTGCTCTCTCTTCACATTGTGTTTTTGATTTTTGTTTTTGGACTGAATTCTGTTTTTAATTTGTGTTTCTGTGATGTCTTTATTATTTATTTTATTCTGATTATGTGTTTATATTTCCTGTTAACCTATGTAAGGTGTCCTTGAGATGTCTGAAAGGCGCCCAATAAATAAAATTTATTATTATTATTATTATTATTATTATTATTATTATTATTATTATTATTATTATTATTATTATTATTATTATTATTATTATTATTATTATTACTGCGCCAGAGGTCCTGGGTTCGATGCTGACTATGGGTGATGTCCATATGGACTGTGCATGTTATCCCTGTGACCACGTGGGTTTTCTCCGGGTGCTCCGGATTCCTCCCACACTCCAAAGATGTACAGGTTTGTAGGTTAATTGGTAAAATTGTAGCTTGACCCTAGGGTGTAGGATGGTGCTGGTGTAAGGTGATCAGTGCAGACTCGGTGAGCTGAAGGGCCTGTTTCTGCACTGCATCTCTAAAGTAAACTTAAGTATCCTTTAGTCTACACTGTTTTTCTTCATTCATCCTACCAAAACTTATCACCTCACATTTCTTCACATTCTTCACTATCCCAACGTTTATGAAACAGTTAGACAGGTACATGGATTGGACAGGATTGGAGGGATATCGGCCAAATGTGGGTAAGTGGGACTAGTGTAGCTTGGATATGTTGGCCGGTGTGGGCAAGTTGGGCCGAAGGGCCTGTTTCTACACTGTATCACTCTATGACTCCATGACTCTATAATAATAATTTTGTTTATAGGGACAGTGCATATTAATGAACATTTGCATGTAAATATGCGAGATTGTAGCCAATCAGTAGCTAATTTCCGTCTCTAGTCCCAGGCAAAGGTAGGTGAAGTGTCTTGCCCAAGGACACAACGACAGTACACACTCCAAGCAGGATTCGAACCGGCCACCTTCAGGTTGCCAGCCAAACACTTAGCCCATTGTGCCATCAACCCATGCCTATAAACTTGATCTGTCTCATGTCCATACATTCCACTTGCCTGTTTACATCCTTCCACAATCTATAATTGTGCCTGCACATCACCCTCCAGCACCAAGACCGCCAGGGGACCTATGCGAGGATTTTATTTGTGTATTTTAGCTCTGCATTCAACACCATTGTGCCAGAGCTACTACACTCCAAATTTTCCGAGTTGACTGTGCCTGAACCCCTCTGTCAGTGGATCACCAGTTTCCTGACAGACAGGAAGCAGTATGTGAGGCTGGGAAAGCACATTTCGGATCCGCAGACCCTCAGCATAGGAGCACCGCAAGGCTGCGTACTCTCCCCTCTCCTCTACTCTCTCTACACGAATGACTGCACCTCCACTGACTCCTCTGTCAAGCTTCTCAAGTTTGCGGAAGACACAACCCTGATTGGACTGATCCAGGATGGGGAGGAATCTGCCTAGAGACAGGAAGTGACACAGCTGGCGTCCTGGTGTAATCGCAACAACTTGGAGCTCAATGCTCTTAAGACAGTGGAATTGATTGTAGACTTTAGGAGAGCTCCCCCTCCCCTCATCCCACTCACCAGCAACAACACCACAGTCACATCTGTGGAGTCTTTTAAGTTCCTGGGAACCATCATCTCCAAGGACCTTAAATGGCGGGGCTGCCATCGACTCCACAGTCAAAAATGCACAACAGAGGATGTACTTCCTGCCACAGGCAATGATGGTCCAATTCTATACAACCTTCGTAGAGTCTGTCCTCACCTTCTCCATCATGGTCTGGTTTGGCTCAGCCACCAAGCACCGACATCCGGAGGCTGCAGCGAATCGTCCGATCAGCTGAGAAGGTTATTGGCTGCAACCTTCCCTCCATTGATGAACTGTACACTGCAAGGGCCAGGAAGTGTGCGGGCAAGATCATCTCTGACCCCTCTCACCCTGGCCACAAACTCTTTGAATCAATTCCCTCTGGAAGGCGACTCCGGACTGTCAAAGCTGCCACAGCCAGACATAAAAACAACTATTTTCCACGAGTAGTTGCTCTACTCAATAACCAAAAAATCTGTGGCCTCCTTTTGCTCTGGTATTTTATTTAATGTTTAATTGATAATGTTTTTTATTAATGTTTAATGTTTTACGTGCCATTCCTGACTGTCACTGTATGTCTTGTGTCATCTGCACATTTGGAAATTGAGGCTTGCAACCCATGCCTAGTCATTAATAAAGATTAAAAACAGTTCAAAAATAAGTCCATGGAAGTGAGAGAGGTGGTTTGTAGTTTTGGGGTGTGCAGGTTGGTTCAGGAAGGTGAAGGTTGTAGCTGTTCCTGAATGTGACGGTGTGGGACCTCAGTCTTCTGGAGCTCCTGCTCGACAATAGTAGTAAGAAGAGGGCATGGCCCGGACGGTGGGGATCCTGGATGATAAATTCCACCTTCTTGGGACAGCATCCCCTGCAGATGCTTCTGTTGGTGGAGTAAGGTGTGGCCGTGGTGGACAGGTCTGTGTACACCGTTGCTGAGTAAACTCAGCAGTGTCATGTTGTCACCTGTAGATAAAAGAAACCGGAACTGTTTTCTTCCAAGAATAGAAAGCTGAGGGGTGATTTTGTAGAAGTATATAAAATAATGAGTGGTCAGAACAGAATGGATAATGGCAGATCGTTCCTTTGATGGAAGGGTTGAAGACTAGACCTCACAAATATAAAATAACAGGGAAGAGAATTAAGAGTGAGGAGGGAGGAACTGCAGATGCTGGCTTATACCGACAATAGACACAAAATGCTGGAATAACTCAGCGGGTCAGGCGCTCCTGTTTGCTATTTCAAATCAAATAGATTCTATCTTTGAATAATTAAGGGGAGATGAGAATGGAACAGCAATCAGTGATGACGAAGGGGTGCTGTGAAGTTTAATGAAGGTGGGAGGAGAGCGATGACAGGGTTTTGAAACGGGAACAGTGGCTGAAGAGAGGATTCCATTTATAACATTAGTAAGAATGGAGGCCAAGAATTTCAATGTTGGCAAAAAGGCAATGTTTTCATTCCAACAGTCTGAGCTGAATCCAACACCTAAGTAACAAAACAAATGTAAAAACCTTTTTAATGGCTGCATGGGGAGGTTTAGCTCAGCTGGGAACGTGACAGACATCACATACAAATGCATATTTAGTTATCTTTCAATATGTTGCACACAATGTATTTGTGCTGCAACGCTGTCCAAGTGCAACTTTTAATCAACCAGTCGAAAGCTAAGTGGGGATTTATAGGGAAGAAACAAGGAACCACAGATGCTGGTTTAGCAAGGAAAGACACGAAATGCCGGAGAAACTCAGCGGGTCAGGCAGCATCTCTGGAGAACATAGATAGGTGACTTTTCAAGTTCAGATGAAGAAGAGTCCCGACCCAAAATGTCACCTATCCATGCTCTCCAGGAATGCTGCCTGACCCACTGAGTTACTCCAGCATTTTGGAAATTTATAGGGTCATATTCCTTGTAGTTGATGGGAAGGCCGAACAAAGGGCTGATTTCAAGATGGCGGTGGAAGGAGAGGAAAATTGGTGAGCGGGCTGTGGGCTCACCTCTACGCCATTGGAGACACTGTGGGGGTTCCAATGTCGGCTGCGGGAGGTGCCTGGGGCATAGAGGTTGAGCAGTGGCCACAGGAGGGGAGGGGAGGGGACAGTACGCCCGCAGGTCAAGGTAGGCCGCTAAAGGCCCTGCGGCAGCCAAGGGATTGTGTGGATCGGGTGCTGCTGGAGGCTCCGTTGAGGGCATGCGAACGGATCAAACACGGCTTGCAGCAGCACAGAGAGGCAGAGCAGCGGTGGAGGACACCGACAGCATTGCCAGGCCAGGTCAACCCCTGCATCACGGACACAGTGCCACCATCAGGACAGTGGGCCATTACAGCCAAGAAAAGACTCTGGACTATTAACAACTGTAAAACTTGAAGTTGGCGTCTGAAATGTGCAACTCTTTGTGTACTGTCTCGGTGAGGTTTACTATTATTACACTGCAATCGATGTACTTTTGAACTTATCTATGAGTGTGCTTATCTATAGTATGATTTTACTGGATTGAATGCAATACAAAGAATTTCACTCTACCTAGCTATGTGACAATAACATATATTAGAATTGACCTTTTTGCAGAAGAGAAATTAGGTTTTGTGTTGTTTTTGCATTGCCAAAATTAATGCTTTCATAAGGTCATCAGGTCATAAGTGATTGGAGAAGAATTAGACCATTCAGCCCATCGAGTCTTCTCCATCATTCAATCGTGGCTGATCTATCTCTCCCTCTTAACTCCATTCTCCTGCCTTCTCCCAATAACCCCTGACACCCGTACTAATCCAATAATCCATTTGTATTGATAGCATTCTCCTCTTTCTTACTGGTACTCCATGCAGTCTGCAGTCTGATGCAGACCCTTCAGTCTAAAGAAGTGTTTTGAATGGAAACGTCACCTATTCCTTCTCTCCAGAGATGCTGCCTGACCTGCTGAGTTACTTCAGCGTTTTGCGTCTATCTTCGGATTAAACCAGCATCTGCAGTTCATTCCTGCCCACTTCAGTTTTTCTTTCAGCTTTTCCTGTTCATAGTGAGTCTGAGTGAGCACTGACCTTGCCAAGACTCCACGGTATTACATTTGGTTTGTATTCAGCTAAATGAGACTTAGGCTTGGTCAAAACAAATACCACCGGCATAATGTGAAAGTACTCTTGTTAAACAACTGCCTTGCCCAATGTCTGACAACAGAAGGGTTGTTAATAATTCCAGAGGTAATTTTCTATACAACTGCTTTGCTCAATGATCCTTTTGCCTACAGATAAGATCTCTGGCTTTGTTCTCTCTTGGCTGATGTGTAACTAGCAAATCTCTTTCTTCTTTTGCTCTGAGCGTGTGAATTTAAAAATCCTTTGCAAAAAACTATAAAAAACGCCCACCTTCTCCCCAACTGTGCATTAACTGATGTAGAGAGCCCGTCATTGATCGCGGATCATAGATTAAGAAGTTAGGCAAAATTATGTTGGTCAACAATTGCACAGGTAAGAGTTTTGGAACATAATAATTAAAGGATTGGAAAATAGTAAATATCATCCTTATACTGATTACTAGATGGCAACATATAGAAGTGCACTTTAAGCAGGATTGTAGGTTCTCATTGACCTTGCTTGTCCACCTTTTTGTTGTTCTGACCACAGTCTTAAGGGCCTGTCCCACTATGGCAACCTTATTTGCGAGTTTAGGAGAGTTTGCGCTTCTTAAAGGGGTATTTGCTCACAAAGGGGTTTGCTCACTTAAAGGGGTATTTTCTTCGTGAAAAAACTCTTTGGGAAACTCTTTTATGTTAAAATGAGATGTAACAGAAGCAAAAGAGCAAGAGTCGTTGGCTAAGTTTAGGACTATACCCTATCAGAGTCGTCCAACAATCTCCATCCTCCTTGCAGCTTAACAAGCGTTTTTGTTTCCTTTCCAGCTCTGACAAATGAGTCTTCAGTGTTCTCTGGAGCATTGGAGGATGAGGGGAGACCTGATAGAAGTTTA
Source organism: Amblyraja radiata (assembly GCF_010909765.2). Lineage (NCBI taxonomy): Eukaryota > Metazoa > Chordata > Chondrichthyes > Rajiformes > Rajidae > Amblyraja > Amblyraja radiata. The sequence goes on along the minus strand of NC_045957.1, from coordinate 33,646,490 downwards.
TAAAATTGTGAGAGGCACAGTTAGGGTAGACAGACAAATCCTTTTTCGCAGGGCGAGAAATGTCAAAGACGAAGGCATAGCTTTAAAATGAGAAGAGCGAAGTTTAGAGTAGATTTAGAGGCAAGATGTTTACGCAGAGGAGGTTAGGTGCCGGGGGGGGGGGGGGGTTGTGGAGGCCAATATGATAGTGGTTTCTAAGAGAGACTTTTGAATAGGCATATGGATATGTAGGGAATGGAGGGATATGGATCAGGTGTGGGCAGAGGTGATTACAGTGGTTTAACTCAGCATCATGTTCAGCGCGGAACTGTGCTGTACTGTTCTACGTTCTAGGTTCTCTATGAAGCAGTGACTGCTTCTCTCCCACGGCTGGTGAGCCCTTCTGGCATTTTCTATTTTTATTTTAGGTTTCCAGCACCTGCAGCATATTTTTTTGCATTTGGTTAGATCTGATAGGAATGTTAAGCAGCGGCACAGGTGCCGAGAAAGGCTTCTATTTCTGGATTCAGAGCTGCAAAAGTTGATAGGCTTCCTTTCAGCCCTTCTGATTCAAATCAGGCAAGATGCTGGGCAGGATGTGATCTGCGAGCAAACTGTGGCCGCGAGTAGTAACTACTATGCGGGAACTCCTCTCGACCATGAAGGAGATTTACCAGTGATCACCCACGACCACGTGTTGACCATGTTGCGAGCTTGTGGCGAGCGCAAACTCTCCTAAACTCGCAAATAAGGTCGCCATAGTGGGACAGGCCCTTAAGACTGTGGTCAGAACTACGAAAAGGTGGACAAGCAAGGTCAATGAGAACCTACTTTGACTGCACAGATTGGAATGTGTTCAGGGAAGCAACCACAAGCCTCGATGAGTATACAGACACTGTATCATCATATGTCGTCAGCTTTTGTGAGGACAGTTGCATTCCCACTAGGACCCGGATCAACAACGACAAGCCCTGGTTTACTGCAGAACTCAGACAGCTCCGACAGTCTAAAGATGAGGCCTACAGGAGCGGGGATGCAGACCTCTACAGGCAGGCCAAGTACAAGCTGAGAAGAGGAATCAGAACTGCCAAGGAAAGGTACTCTGAGAAGTTGAGGAGCAAGTTCTCAGCTAGTGACTCTTCTTCAGTTTGGAAGGGCTTGCAAGAAATCACCAGCTACCAGAGGAAAGCCCCGCTCCTTGGACAATCGTCAGCTGACCAACAACCTGAATGAGTTCTACTGCAGGTTTGACAAGCAGAAACATGACCCTGGTACCCCCTTCCCCCCTCCCCAACCAACATAGCCGGACTCCAGTCTGCAAAGACTGGACCCCTCTGCACCCACTCCTCCCCAATCACCACTTCTTACCTACTTAAAGCAAGACTCCAGTCTGAAAAGACTGGACCCTTTCCTACCCACCCCTCTCCAATCACCACAACACCCAATTACAGCTTGACTGCAAAAGTCCTCGTCCACTACCCATCCCCTCCGTGCTGCACAACATCACTTCTCCATCATCAACAATAAAAATAGAGGAGGTGGTGAGGTTGTTCAGAAGATAAAAAAGCCGGAAATCTCCAGGACCAGACAATGTTTTCCCCTCTTCTCTCAAGTTCTGTGCCAAACAACCGGCATCGTTCTACACAGACATTTTCCTGCAAACCTGTACTGTCCCTGCCTGCTTCAAAGTATCCACATTTGTCTCTGTACCCGAAAAGGCAAGGATTACTGGTCTTAATGACGACAGGCCTGTCGCACTGACCTCTGTAGTCATGGAGACCCTTGAAAGGCTTGTGCTGGCCAAGCTTAAAAATATCACGAACCCCCTGCTGGACCCACTGCAGTTTGCATATCGGGCCAATAGATCTGTGGATGATGCAGTCAACCTGGGCCTGCACTTCATCCTCCAGCACCTAGACCATCAGGGGACCTATGCGAGGATTTTGTTTGTGTATTTTAGCTCTGCATTCAACACCATTGTGCCACTGCGATTACACTCCAAACTTTCCATGTTGACTGTGCCTGAACCCCTCTGTCGGTGGATCACCAGCTTCCTGTCAGACAGGAAGCAGCATGTGAGGCTGAGAAAACAGCATGTGAGGCTGGGAAAGCACATCTCGGACCCGCAGACCCTCAGCATAGGAGCACCGCAAGGCTGCGTACTCTCCCCTCTCCTCTACTCTCTCTACACCAACGACTGCACCTCCACAGACTCCTCTGTCAAGCTTCTCAAGTTTGCGGATGACACAACCCTGATTGGACTGATCCAGGATGGGGAGGAATCTGCCTACAAACAGGAGGTGACACAGCTGGCGTCCTGGTGCCATTCCTCAGCCTTACTTCCTGGTGCCATTGCAACAACCTGGAGCTCAATGCTCTTAAGAGTGGAATTGATGGTAGACTTTAGGAGAGCTCCCCCTCCCCTCACCCCACTCACCATCAACAACACCACAGTCACATCTGTGGAATCTTTCAAGTTCCTGGGAACCATCATCTCCAAGGACCTTAAGGGGCTACCATCGACTCCACAGTCAAAAAGGCACAACAGAGGATGTACTTCCTACGGCAGCTGAGGAAGCTCAATCTGTCACAGGCAATGATGGTCCAATTCTATACGGCCATCGTAGAGTCTGTCCTCACCATCTCCATCATGGTCTGGTTTGGCTCAGCCACCAAGCACGACATCCGGAGGCTGCAGTGAATCGTCCGATCAGCTGAGAAGGTTATTGGCTGCAACCTTCCCTCCATTGATGGACTGTACACTGCAAGGGCCAGGAAGTGAGCGGGCAAGATCATCTCTGACCCCTCTCACCCTGGCCACAAACTCTTTGAATCAATTCCCTCTGGAAGGCAACTCCGGACTGTCAAAGCTGCCACAACCAGACTTAATAACAACTATTTTCCATGAGTAATAGCTCTACACAATAACCAAAAACCTGTAGCCTCCTTTTGCTCTGGTATTTAATTTAATTCATATGTTTAATCGATAATGTTTTATTATTAACGTTTAATGTTCTATGTATCATTCTTAACTGTCACTGTATGTCATTTTGTCACTTGTGGGCGGAGCACCAGGCAAATTCCTTGTATGTGAATACTTGGCCAATAAACATTCATTCCTTCATTCATTCATTCGTACGTGTGAAATAGGCCAGGGTGGCCTCTCTTCAGTTCCTTGTAGGCAGGCGCTCCACTGTCGGATCATGTTCTGTTCTAACACAATATTACGCAGGTACTTTGATGCAGGGTGGAGGAGGGGCAGCAAGGGTGCAGAGCATAGAGCATTGCTGGAGCAAGGCATAGATTCCTATCTCGGGAGGGCTTGATGTTATTTTCTAGGTGCATTCCAACACACGTTTGAAGATTTTGTTGATTGATAAGCAAAGTATATCATGCAGAGTACAAAATGTGCACGTATGCAAGGTTGCCTGGTTAACATATAATGAGCATTTGATGGCACTGGGACTGCACTCTACCTTGAGAAAGTAGATGAGAGGAATTCCTTTAGTCAGAGAGAGGTGAATATGTGGAATACTTTGGCACAGACGACTGTGAAGGCCAAGTCATCTTTTTAAGGTGGAGATTGACAGATTTTTGATTAGTAAGAGTGTCAAGGGTTATACGGAGAAGGCAGGAGCAAAGGGTTCAGAGGGAGAGATAGATCAGACATAATTGAATGGCGGAGAAGACTTGATGAGCCGAATGGCCTAATTCTGTTCCTATGACTTGTGAACTTTTAAACTTGTCTGACTGATTTCTTTACCCCGAGTCACATGGTTCTCCCAAAAGAGCCAGCAAGTTCTAAATGTGTATACTCATTTCATGTAAGCTCAAATAATGCAATTTGTTATGTTTATTCTTGAATTCCATTTGTGAATGTCAATTTTGATGCTGACCGTTTTGGAAGTGCCTTGTGATATCAAGACTTACTACTTTCTTAATTTTGGCATTGCTGGAATCCAGATCTTACCAAGCAGCTATTTGGGTGCTTCAGAAGTGCATTCTAAATTATCGACATTGGTGTCAAAAACTAAGTTATCGTGCAATAATTAAATTTCTGTACCAAAAAATGGCATCATTCTCTTTGATTGGAATAAGTTTATTAATTGCTTTTCAGAGCTGAACAGCAATGTATCTGGTGCACCAGTTACAGATGAATCATCCATAATTACATCATTTATCATTTTAAAGCAGTAATTTAACAGGTTTAGTGATTTTCCAATTGTTGCAACCACTCCTATGACGTTAATTTATTAAGGTAATAAAAGAGGTTGCATAATTCGGGGACTGTTTTTTCATCTTGTCTTGTTGGTGCCATAATTTTAGTGGGACTTGGACTCCTTTCAAGTGTTCAAGAGTCAACAAATGAATTTATGAATAAATGAGGCCGTAACATTAATGCATCCCAGCCTGAGAAACAGATGTGAGCTCCTTACTGCTGTGCCATTGAAAATCGGGTTTGGTTTAGTTTAGAGGTAAAGCACGGAAGCAGGCCCTTTGGCCCAGTGAGTCAATGCCGACCAGCGATCCCCGTACACTAATGGGCCAGTCCCACTTAGGCGATTTTTCAGCGGACTGCCGGCGACTGTCAACGACTGCCTGAAAAACCGGCAACTGGGATGGCGACTGTCAGAGTGGAACAGACACACATACAAACACATCGCTTCCTTCACCAGCCCGTTATGCAGGCGGGGGCAGAGGGCAAGCGGGGGGAGCGCTGTCTAAAAAAAATCACACGGTGCAAAGCCAAGGTTCTCGGAGGTCCTCGTAGGTTGTAGCCGGTGCTGACCGGTGAATTTCATTGGCTCATTGGGGAAAAAAAGTAGTTTTCAGAACTAAGGATAACCGACCGGGAATGTTAAATGTCCGCCGAGCTTCACAGCCGTGTATCTCTGGTTTCTTAAAAGTTGTCTCCACTCCTTCTCCCCCCCAACCTATCCCCCCCCCCTCTTTTAAAGGACTTACCGTACACTGGGCTTTTTAAAAAAAAAATATTTATTAGTTATTTATTTCGGACAGAATAAAAGAATAAAAAGCAAATGTGAAACAGCATACAAAAAACAAAACACAAATATTTATAAAGTGTCTTAAACAATATCTATAAATAAATGAAATCATATGCGTCCGAAAAGGAGCAGGAAGAAGCCAAAGCTTATTAATTCCCACCCCTTATTCAACTGCTTGTAATTATCTCATACAAATTTAGCAGCTATATGTACACCATATGTACACCAGCCACTATATGTACACCAAATTATTTACATTTGAACACTAATCAAATATTTACAAAGACATACAAAAAGAAAAAAAGAAAAAGAAAAGAAAAAACCCGCAGATACTATACAGTATCTTAGTCATATTTACAACCCATCACTCTATAATCACCCTTCCCAATACAATCAGTATAACAAATATCACAATCACCTATCCTCATCCCAATATCCTATTAAACAAGTGTTTTTGTACATCTTTTTAAACTGAATTATGCTTGTGCTAAGTTTTATCTCCTGTTCCAGACCATTCCACTAATTCACACCACAGATTGCTATGCACATACTTTTAAGAGTTGTTCTGACATTGAGTGTTTTTAAATTATGTTCCCCTCTCAAATTATACCCACCCTGTCTTTCCATAAACAGTTTTTGTATATTTCTTGGAAGTAAATTATTTCTTGCTTTGTACATGATTTGCGCAGTCTTAAATTTAACCAGATAGGTGAACTTCAGTGTATGTGACTTTAAGAATAATAAATTGGTATGTTCAAGATATCCAACGTTATTGATAATTCTTATTGCTCTTTTTTGTAATGTGCATCAGTCGTCTTTTTACAGCGCCAACCTACCTGTTCATCGCGGTGTGTGTCTGTATCACATTGGCGCTTCATTCTAGCCCCGATAATTTTTCAACATGTTGAAAAATTCACGGCGACTATAATGAGGCCGCGACTAGATGCAAGAATGCGGGGACTCCTCACGACCATGAAGGCGGTTCCCCGGCAACCACCCGCGAACATGTGGCGACCATGTGGCGACTGCATAGTCTCCTGCAGTCACCTAAAAAGTCGCCTAAGTGGTACAGGCCCATTACCTGCCGCGCCCTCAAGGTCGGCTGTGGGAGGCATCCCAGGAACACAATGGTGTCCGGGCGAGAAGAGGAATGTCGGTACGCTGAGCGATCCAGGGTTTCCCCTGGACCTGACTTTGGAAATGGTGCCAAATCTGGAGTCTCAAAAAGAATTTCATTATGTTTTGCGCGTGACAATAAAGTACTATTGTCGGCAGATGTAGAGCTGCTGCCTTACACCGCCAGAGGCCCGGGTTCGATCCTGATTACGGGTGCTGTCTGTAAGGAGCCTGCACGTTCTCCCCGTGTCCGTGTGAGTTTTCCCCAGGAGCTCCGGTTTCCTTCCACTCTCCAAAGAGGTACAGGTTTGTAGGTTAATTGGCTTTGGTAAAATTCCAAATTGTTCCTAGTGTGTGTAGGGTAGTGTTACAGGGATCTCTGGTCGGCGAGGACTCAGTGGGCTGAATGGCATGTTTCCCCTGTATTCTAAACTAACAAATTAAACTCAATCGCTCTTTGAAACAGCAGCCTTGCACTGAGCTCTTCAGCTTTGTGCCTGAGTGATTGAAGTTAGCTGGAAGTATGCTTGGAAGTGTGGGTGGGGCAGGATCCCATTGTTACAGCCTCCCAACTGGGCCAACCCTTGTGCCTGTGGTCTGTTTGTACTCACAGCTGTTCCTCCAGCGTTGAGTCTCATAAAAACTGGTAGCCCCGAAAGCTGCTTTGATTTGACAATGATCGACAGGAGACGTTCAGCACTGGATCTGACGACTTGCTCAGCGCTGGAACGGGTAGCTAACAAGGAGAAACCTACATGCAAGGCTGTTTTAAGAGGAGCAACATGCAAAATGTCACCACTCCGCAGCCTCATTTCCTTCAGGTAAATGTCATCAGATTTCAGATAAATTTCGCACAATTTCAATTCACATTTAACTACTTCCAAGCACTCCTCAGAGGCTACTTTTTTATTTAGCTGTGATTAGGTCTCAGCATCATCAGAGACCCACACACCTTGGCCACACACTCATTTCACCCCTGCCATCGGGAAGAAGGTAGCGTCTTGAAAACTGTAACGTCCAGTTTCTGCCCTACAGCCATTTGGCAATTAAACACATTTGTGAGTATGTATATATATACACATACTGAACTTTTTTTTCCCTCTCTCGTTTGTTATAAAGTTTACAGTATACAATGTTTACATATTCTGTTGTGCTGTTGCAACTCAGAATTTCATTGTTCTATCTGGGACATATGACAATAAAAGACTTTATCTTTTCAGGCCTGGTTGATGCCGAGTGGAAAATGTAAAGAAAAACCAGCAAAGGCCCTTCTGTTGATACTGCCTGACCCATTGAGTGTTTCCACCATTTTCTGCTTTGGTAACATGAATAGAATTTCGCTAACTTAATCGAGTAATTGAAAGTCAACATTAGATAGATGATAGGTGGCGACAACTTCTGATTCCTTGTGTTGGCAGGTTTTTACTATGCTGTGATCCAATATATTCAGAACTGATTTCTCGGAAAACTGCATGTCACATTAATGTCTAGAAATTGCTGTTGACAATCTTAACAGGCAGATACTTAGCATATTCATCTGGCATTCCTGTGTCTGACATTTTGCTGGAATGTTAATCTATTTAAATAAAATGAAAGTTGATGACAAAAAGAAAGTCACACATGTTAAATACCAATTCCTGATACTGTATCTACCACCAATAGTAATTTTCAGCTGTATTCATATTCTTCACATGTACCTTCAATCCCACATCTGTTTTTTTTTATAATTCGGCGCTTGGAATTAATATACCTAGAAATTGGATTGAAAAAATCTTTAAAGAATCGGCCTAGACAATCAAATTTCAATTTTACCTGGAGTAAATTACATTAGTGACATTATACACTCACAACACTGGGCAGATACTCCGGTTAGAATCTGTCCCCATATATTTGGCTGTATTCAGTGCTGAGGCGGCACAGTGGCGCAGCGGTAGAGTTGCTGCCTTACAGCGCTAGAGACCCGGGTTCGATCCTGACTACGGGTGCTGTCCATACGGAGTTTGTACGTTCTCCCCGTGACCTACATCGGTTTTCTCCAGGAGCTCCGGTTTCCTCTTACACTCCAAAGATGTACAGGTTAATTGGCTTTGTAAAGTTGTAATTGTCCCTAGTGTGTGTAGGACGACAGATGGCCTATGGGCTAAGTGTTCGGCTGGCAACCGGAAGGTAGCTGGTTCGAATCCCGCTTGGAGTGCATACTGTCGTTGTGTCCTTGGGCAAGACACTTCACCCACCTTTGCCTGTGTGTGTCCTTGGGCAAGACACTTCACCCACCTTTGCCTGTGTGTGTGGATGTAATTATGTGAAGCACTTTGGGGTCAATGCAAGTTGACTAAAAATGTGCTATATAAATAAAGAAATTTAATTTAATTTAATTTAGGACAGTGTTAATATACGGTGTGACCGCTGGTTGGTGTGGACTCAGTGAGCCGAAGGAACTCAAACATGGAACTAGCATGGAACTCAAAGCTACAACCAACAACCATCCAGGACAACTTCATGTTAAACTTGTGCTTGTAATTATTTAATCAGACACTGTGGTGGTATAGTTGATAATGAAGAGGGTAATCTTAGGCTGCAGTGATATTGATGGGTAGGACAATAGAAGATGATAGTAAATCTAGTTTAGGTTTTCATTTAGAGAAACAGTCCCTTCAGCCCACTGAGTCCGCGCTGACCAGCGATCTCCGCACGCTAACACTATCCCACACACACTAGGGACAATTTACAATTTACAGAGGCCAATTAGCCAAACAGCACTAAAGTGGAGATTAATGAGAAACTGCACATGTGAACAAATTGTTTCTCTAGCTAGTTTTAAGGAGGAGTGGGCAGCATTCTGGGTGTTGGAACCTTCAGCATTATTTGTTTCCTGGGGCAGCAGCCATTAGCTGTATGGTCCAATCCTAAAAGACATCCAAGCTCTGGTAGTAGCTGCAATCAATGGCAGATCTTGCTCCGAATGTTTACATCTGCAGAGTGGAGTTTCAGAGTGAAAGAGTCGCGGTGAGCCGCATGGCACAAGAATCCCGCTGAGCCGCGGCCACACCCAACGGCGCCTGGCTTGCCCGCCACGGAGCCGGAAACCGGCCGGTACCAACCCAGTGGGCCGCGCGGCTGGACGCAGAAAAACCCGGCAGGCTGCGGCCTGGAGGGGGGAAGCCACTGAGCTCGGCCCCTGTTTGTCCCCTGAAGACCGGAGAACCAAAGAGGAGAGAGCAAGAGGAGCAAAGCGGGTTGGAAAGTGAACCGGGGTCATACCCTCTGCACCCTCAATGTTGGCTGCGGGATGTGACCCCAAGGCACAAAGGTGGCCGGGCGGGGAAAGGAACATCGGTTAGTTGTACGATCCAGACAAAGGTGACGGCTGGATGCCCTACAGAAGCCTGGGGCTGGCTGATATCGGACGCTGCTCCATAAGACCTAGCGTGTGGAGCAGACTTTGGAACTTTGGAAATGGCACAAAGTCTGGCGATTCAAATATAATTTCACTGTGTTTTGCACATGTGACAATAATGCACCATTGAGCCATTCTCTTAGAGGATCCGCTAAGGATACGCCAAGAACAGGCGAAGGGTTGTTATGAGTCATCTGTGTTCTCCCCTGGTATTTGGTGTAATTGGTGATGTCTGGAGTGTGTGGAGAGTCATATGGATTGCTTTGGAGACTTCGGGTGGTGCTTGTATCAGTCCAAGACCGTCCTGCAACATGCGACAAGCAGATGGGGAGATGTTATCGGCAAGTGGTGCAGGATGTACACCCTTGTCAACTGAAAGGCTGCTGGTATCAGGGTGATTAAAGTGTGAGGTGTGTTCAAGGAGGCCCAGAACCCGAGGGCCATAATGTGGAAAAAAGAGAGTAAGAGGAACAGGAAGAAAAAGCAGACTATCTCAGGTTCAGCATGCACAGCCACACCTCTGAGAATCTGAACAGATCTCACCTGGGGAGCTATGATTCCTGCAAAATCACAGGATGATGGTCAGGTGTTGAATTCTACACTAGCACCTCAATCAGTCTGAAGAAGTGTCCCAATCTGAAACGTCATTTATCCATATACTTCAGAGAAGCTGCCTAACCCGTTGAGGTTTGTTCTCCAGCACTTTGTGTCCGTATTTTATTGGCACTTCAATGTCCCTCTCAGAAATTCTGGCAGTTCAACCCTGCAAACCGTGCTCCTCCATTGCATTTAGTGCTGCCACAGTCATGACAGTGCCTTTAAGGACACAATGATAGTGCAATAACTTGTATGCAGCTGCGGGAGGAGCTTGTGTCAGAAACAATCAGAATTTGTTTTATCATATCTTTCTCGGTGTATAATATCCTGATGGAATTTCAAATCACTTCTTAGCCACTTTTGAGATTGCTTTTGCAGAGAATCCATTTGGCATTAGTGCTAGAGGTCCATTAGTTTATTGCAACAGGTAATCAGTATCAATGCAATCAAATCAATGATTTATTTATGTTACCAACTCATTACAATCGTCTATTATTAACAATGTAGTTTAGTTTAGGTTAGAAATACAGCATGGAAGCAGGCCCCTTGGTCCACCGAGTCCACGCCGACCAACGATCACTTGTACACCAGTTCTATCCCACTCTCACATCCTACACATTAGGGGCAATATTTACAGAAGCTAATTAACCTACAAACCTGCACATCTTTGGGGTGTACACAAAATTGCTGGGGAAACTCAGCGGGTGCAGCAGCATCTATGGAGCGAAGGGTTTCGGCCCGAAACGTCGCCTATTTCCTTCGCTCCATAGATGCTGCTGCACCCGCTGAGTTTCCCCAGCAATTTTGTGTACCTTCGATATTCCAGCATCTGCAGTTCCCTTTTGGACATCTTTGGGGTGTGCTGGAGTTTGTACATTCTCTATGTGTGGATTTTCTCCAGGTGCTCCAGTTTCCTCCCACACTCCAAAGACATACAAGTTTGGAGGTTAATTGGCTTCGGTAAAAAATTGTGAATTGTTTCTAGTCTGTAGGATAGTGTTAGTGTACGGGGTGATTGCTGGTCGGCGCGAACTCAGTGGGCTAATGGGCCTGTTTCCGCGCTGTATCTCTAAAGTCTAAAGTAAAGTCTAAAGTTTGAATAAACTTTTTCTAAACTTCAGCTGAACTCTAGGTAGATTCTTATCAGAACTCAGACCAAGTAGCTGAGGCTAAGTTGATATAACTAGACGAAAGCAGGAGAAAGAAAGTAAATACGCACAGAAACTTGTGAGATAAGGAGAAAGGGACCGCAAATTCCCTAATGGGGAGAATATTAGATGTTGTCCATGACTGGTGAGATCATGCAGTCAGAAATAAAACAAATCGATTGGAAAATATTGGAAGATGCAAGGACGTTGGCCTAGAGTAACATGAAACATAGAAAATTCAACAAAGTAGTCAAAGTGGCGGTCAAAAGATACATACATATTGCAATAATTACAGATGGATCTGCCATCCGCCCTCTTCTTGCTGCTACTGTCGGAAAGGAGGTACAGAAGCCTGAAGTCCCACTCCACCAGGTTCAGCAACAGCTATTGTCCTACAAGCTTGATGATCCAACTTGCACAACCCTAATCATACCTCAGCCATGACCACTCCTTGCACTACCATGGACTTATTTTCTAATTGTGTATTATGATATTAATGGCTTTTTTCTGCAGTCCTTATCTTTTTTCGTTGTCTTATAGCATTTACTTGTAATTTTCTTTTGCATGTAGCTTGGGCTTACGTCTTAGAGTATTTATTTAACTATTATGCTTTTGTGTGTTGTCTAAGCCTCTGTGCCTGTGATGCTGCTGCAAGCAAGATTTTTATTGTAACTGTACCACACCATACTTATGCATATGACAGTCGACTCAACTTGGTGTGAATCTCTCACAAGCTCTCTTTGCCATAAGCTAAGGCTATCACCCAATGTTAACCTTTCTGATTCACTTGGTGTCTCTGTGTTTAGTTTAGTTTAGTTTAGTTTAGTTTAGTTTAGTTTAGTTTAGTTTAGTTTAGTTTAGTTTAGTTTAGTTTAGTTTAGAGATACAGCATGGAAACAGGCCCTTTGGCCCACCGAGTCCACGTTGACCAACTATCCTACACATTAGGGACAATTTACAATTCTTACTGAAGGCAATTAATCTGCAAACCTGCACATCTTTGGAATGTGGGAGGAAAGCGGAGCACCCGGAGAAAACCCATGCAGTCACAGGGAGAATGTATAAACTCTGTACAGACAGTACCCGTAGTCGGGATTGAACCCGGGTCTCTGGTGCTGTAAGGCAGCAACTTGAACGCTGCGCCAGCGTGCCGCCCTGCTGCATGATTGGCAAAATGCCATAGCACAAATGAAATGGAAGTGATAAAAGAGCCAAATAATGATCATCAAATTACTTGGCTGCAGTGAGTTGCCAGGAAGAATGAGTACCTTTGTAGTACGTGTAAAGGGCCTGTCCCACGAGCATGCGATTGCATGCGGCAAGCGCGACCTAACGTGGTCGCTTGAGCTGTATGGCCTCGCGGGGCCGGTCCCACTTGGATCGCCGGAGCCATATGGAGTTGTGCGGAGCTGGTCCCGACATCGCGCAGGGCTCCGAAAAACTGACACTGTTCAAAAATTCCGCGCGGCAACGGCCTGTCGGCCCCAAGCCGCATTGAGGCCATATGCACTGCCTCGACGGGCGTACGCACCATCTCAATGCCGTACGCACCGTCTTGACGCCGTATGCAGCGTCTTGACGGCGTACGCCTAGCGCAAACTTCCCGCGGACTTCGCTCGAACTTCACGTCAACTCGTACGGGATCACTCGACCGCCGCGCGGCCCCCCGTTCCGGTTTGGTCGTGCTTGCCGCTTGCAGTAGCATGCTCGTGGGACAGGCCCTTTAAACAAACTGCTGGGGGAACTTGGTGAGCTGAGCAGCATCTATGGAGACAAAGAAGTGCTTTTACTGAAGTCAATTAACCTACAAACCTGCGTGTTTTGGGAGTGTTGGAGGAAACCGGAACACCCGGAGAAAATCCAAGCGGTCACAGGGAGAACGTGCAAACTCCGTACAGACGTTGTCAGGATCAAACCTGGGACTCTGGTGCTGTAAGGCAGCAACTCCACCGCTGTGTCACTGTCCCATCTGTGACCTAAACTTTAGAATTCTGTCCCTCAATCCTTCTGCATATCTACTTCTCCCCCTCCTTTTAATATGCTTCAAACCTGCCTCCTTGACTTGGCCTGCCATCTCCTTCACGTCATGTGTAAGAAGGAACTGCAGATGCTGGTTTATACCAAAGATAGACACAAAAAGCCGGAGTAAGTCAGCGGGCCAGGCAGCATCTCTGGAGAGAAGGAATGGGTGACGTTTCGGGTCGAGACCCTTCCTCAAACATTTTATCTCTGTAACATAAAAAACATAGAAAACAGGTGCAGGAGTAGGCCATTCGGCCCTTCGAGCCTGCACCGCCATTCAATATGATCACTGCTGATCATCCAACTCAGTATCCTGTACCTGCCTTCTCTCCATACCGCCTGATCCCTTTAGCCACAAGGGCCACATCTAACTCCCTCTTAAATATAGCCAATGAACTGGCCTCAATTACTTTCTGTGGCAGAGAGTTCCAGAGATCACTCCCCTGACATTAGCCTGAAGAAGGGTCTCGACCTGAAACGTCACCCATTCCTTCTCTCCAGAGATGCTGCCTGTCCCGCTGAGTTACTCCAGCTTTTTGTGTCTATCCCTATGTCATATTTTCTTTTCTTGGCCCTCTGTGGAAAGTATTGCGATATTTTCATTTAAGGCATGGAATAAATGCATGCAGTTAATGGCAGCCACAACTATGGCATTAAAGGCCAGTGATCCAGAACCTGAGGCATTGCAGCTAGTAAAATGAGTTGAACCAATTAGATGGACAGGTAAACTTCCCCCCAGTCACTGGACTTTGTTCTAAAGGGAAAGAGATCTGAAAAAGCAAGTCTCCTTTGGGGCAGGAACCCGATATACTGTATCTTTATTCCTTTTATTTTATATCCCTTTTCAAAACACAAAGGGAATACTTTAAACAGCACAAAATTCTTCTGTTGACTGAATGCCAATAATATGGCCTAACAAGTTAATCTTTTACCAGCCTTTTTTCCCTCAGTTATATAAAGTCATAGCGTTGAAGGAAACACTCAATTGTATTTTGTCATCCGTGAAATAGAGATATTTACGTTATGCACAATAGCACTGTATGTGTTGTAGAATTGGAAAGCTTCTGTTCACTAATTAACAGAATGAAAGGGTTTGCTTAACAATTGCTTTTTTGTTGTTCCCCACAGGTTTGTGCCGCCAATATGAGTTTGAGTGCAGTTGCATTAGGAGAGAAAATCTAGTAGCTTTACTAAATGTTGGTGAGACTGCACTTGGAGTATTGGGTCCAGTTCTAGTCAACGTGCTATATAAGAAGAATGTCACTAAGATGGAAAGCGTGCGGAAAAGATTCACAAGATACACAAGAAAGAAGTCTGAAGAAGGGTCTCGACCCATTCCTTCACTCTAGAGATGCTGCCTGTCCCGCTGAGTCACTCAAAAATGTTGTGTTTCTCTTTGGTTTAAACCAGCATCTGCAGTTCCTTCCTACACATTCACAAGATTTAGTGTTGTTTAGTTGAGTTTATTGTCACGTGTGCCGAGGTACAATGAAAAGCTTTGTTTTGCATGCTATCCGAACGGATCAGATATGCCACAGAGAGATAGAATCAGTGTAAACTAATGCACATCGATAGAGCAAAGGGGAAGATATGGAGAGCAGATTACAGTTCTCATCATCTCCTGACGGGGGCTGCTAAGATCGGGGGGGGGGGGGGGGCGCATGTAGCCTACGTACATGTGACAATAAAGTATCATCGAATCATTGAATCATTGCATTGTAGCACAGTTCTCAGCATTGTAATATTACTGGGATTGGAGGGCTTGAATTATAATGAGAGACAGAAGATATGATACTTATGATACGATACCATACTGTAAGATAGAACTTTATTCATCCCCGGAGGGAAATTGGTCTGCATACAGTCACAACACTCAACAAGGTACACGAAAACTTGAAATTAAAATTAAATTAAAAGTGAAAAAAAAAAAATCAGGCGATTGTAGTCTGGCTGCCATATGCACAGCGCATTCACCAGAACAAACGAACACACACACAAACACATGAACGCAGACTTATCCCCTGGGCAGAGGATTCTAAACGAGAGTGCCACCCCCACACCGGGCCCCCCTTTGTTCTCCCACCATCCCTCACGGTGGCCCCCCACTGCCGGGTCCCCATTGCCTTCCCATCCCCCCCTCACGCTCATCGACCGCTGATTGCAAAGCCCCACCGCTTCTTAGTTGGGGTGAATGGTCACATTTATTTTCCTTGGGTAGAAGAGGCTACAAGTGGAGGGGATAAGTTTAAGGTGAGAAGGAAAATACTTAAAGGGGAACTTAGGAGCAAGTCCTTCACAGAGGATGGTGGGTACTTGGAATGAGCTACAAGAGGAAGTATAAATTGGTATAATTTGCACCATTTAAAGGGCATTTGGACAGATATTTGAGTGGGAAAGGTTTGGAAGGTTATGGGCTAAATGCAGGAAAATGGGTAAACACCTTGGCTGGCAAGGATGAGTTGGGCCGATGGGTCTGTTTCCATGCTACATAACTCTCTATTTCTGGGAGATATCTAACTCCACGAGTGGCACAGTGGTTTAGTTAATGCTGATGTTTTGGAGTTCCAGGGATCTGTGCAGATTTTGCACGTACCATTGGTAATTATATTCATAGCCTCTGGGTGCTCTGGTTACATCACACAATCCAAAGCTGTGCTGTAAAGCTGCCTCTGGAAATTACTCATCCGTGCAGGTGAATCGCAAAAGGAATCAAACAGGAGTTGATTAGCACTTGCAGAAGAGTGTTACAGGAGGAAAGAGGGAATGAAACTAATGGGATATCTCTGCTAGAGCCTCCAAAGGGGTAAATGTCCTCCTTCTGTGTTGTAAAAGACACTTCCAAGTTTACCAGTGGGAAATCGGGAGTGACCTCATGTAAATGTTGTGGCCTAGTGCCAGTTGCTCTCTGGTTTGAGAACTTGGGCAGAAATATAAAATAGAAAGATTAAACAAGAACTTACTGTTTGTAGTTTGATCTTTATTTTATGAGAAGTTGGAGTGAGAGACTACGTGAAGAACCCGCCAGTACGCATGCGCATCAATCTTCAGAGCCACTGTGTGAAACCACAGTCCACTTGAACCAGATTCAAGCTAAAGAAAGATTAATTACCCTTAACTTACCGAATGTAATTTTTGAGATTCAGGGTTGGGAGTGGAGGGCATGTAGTCTTCTCAGAAAATAAAGATCAAACTACGAATGGTAAGTTCTTGTTTAATCTTTCTATTTTATTTCAAAGTATCGTGACGAGACTACATGAAGCCTTTGAAGCTCTGTGGTTTCATGCAGTAAACCAATCTGTATGTGTACACACTATACAGATAAACCATAGATGGTAGAAGGCCATCATCACATGTTCATAAGTTTACATACATAGCCTTTAACAGGACTGCAGTCCCATTACCTTGGAGTTATAGACAAACAGCCCATGTAGCACTGTCCAGAATTCTATCTGCAAATTGTTCAGACCTGTCAAGCGGTTTATTATAAAACATCTGAAAGGTGCGTACATCTGGCCATCCTGCTATTGCAAGAATGTGATCAGGAGGAACATCCATTCTATTGGCTGCCGACATGGCTGTAGCCCTGGTAGAGTGAGATTTGAAAATATCTTTATTCACTCCCGCTTTCAACAGCGTACACTTCATCCATCTTCAAATAGTCTGCACTGACACTCTCTTGTGTGGCTTTTTATAACATGAAGAAAGTTTTTTCTTCATACCATAGGTTCTTAGTAATCTCAATGTACTTTTTCACATAATTAACAACACACAATCTCCCATCTGGTGGTTAGCTGCCTGTTCCAACTTGTACCCAGCCGTGCCTGGCCTGCTCTGCTTTATGAGTTCATCCACATAAAATACTACCTTTTTGTCAGATATGACCGAGTTATCCAGACAAAGTTTGTATAAAGACTGAGCTCTTTGTGCTGAAGTAAGTGCCATAAGCATTACTAACTTATGAGTGAGCTGCTCCAACGCTGGAGATGCAGCTGGTGGCAATTTGCGTTAAAAATATAATACTGAATTCACATTCCACACTTCTTTGTGTCTAGGCTTTGGGGGTTCATATTAAAGACACCTTTCATAAACTTTGTCACCAGTGGGTGAGAGCCAATCATTTGTTGTCCCACTCCAAGCACTAGTTACGATGATAAGGCACTGTGAGCAGTGTTAATTGCACTATAACTTAGTCTCTTCTCATAAAACCAAACTGAAAGAAAATCCAAAACCTCTGCTACTTCCGCTTTTAAGTAGCTCACATGTGTACCCTCACAAAACTTTTTCCATTGTTTATGTAGGTTGCATACTGCTTTTTTGTGCCATCTCGCCAAGCTGCAGTGATCACGTCAACTGATCTGGATAGTCCTATTTGCTTGAAGGGTCTCCTTAAATCCTGCAAATGAAAAGATCAATAAGATCATGCAGTGGGTGAGGTGCACGAGTAACAGGTTGAACTAACAACTGTTCGAGACTGTGAGCAAACATAGGAGCTTCTTTCAGCAGTCCTTTTAACAATGGAAACCCTGGTTGCGTAGGCTGATTTGGTACTATTATAATTCCTGTTGCCTTGTCTTGAATTATCTTTTGGAGGCATCTATCCAACAAGGCAGAATGGGGGAAAAGTAAAAATGTTAATCCATCCCAGTTCAAAGAAAATACATCTACTGCTTCTGCCCCTGGGTCTGGCTGCTAGGCTACATATCTAGGTACTAGATTATTAAGTCTTGAAGCAAACAGATCACCTCAGGTGTTCCATATCGAGATTTTATCTTCTTGACCACTGACTGATTTAACATCCATTCTGTTCGTTCATTGAATTTTCTTGACCTGGTGTCTGCTTCAATGTTGTATCTACCTGGCAGATGAGCAGCTGACACCCATATTCTCCTCTCTATACACTACGCCCAAATGGACTTTGCTAGTGCATCACATGATTGAGACTTACAACCTCCCATATGGCTTACATACGCTACTGCTGATGTGTTGTTCAATTATAGCCTGATATGCATATCATAGTCATTCCCACAATACATTCTCAATGCATGGAATGCTGCTAGCATTTCCAAATAGTTGATGCCATACTTTTGGCCATGTTTCAACTGATGCTCATTCCGCCTACTGCCACAACTAGAGTTTGTGTCAGT
Organism: Amblyraja radiata; assembly: GCF_010909765.2. NCBI lineage: Eukaryota > Metazoa > Chordata > Chondrichthyes > Rajiformes > Rajidae > Amblyraja > Amblyraja radiata. The sequence goes on along the minus strand of NC_045957.1, from coordinate 33,628,081 downwards.
TGCACCCCAACCCTGTCCACTAGCATCACGTTGTAGTGTTATTGTGGGCTTACTAGATACTCGTGTGTATGCTCAATCTCCCACTGTAACCCTGATATCGACTCTGTCGTCAACTTCATACATCTATCAAAATGTCCCTTATTCAATTTTGGGGCAAAAACGCTCTCACGATTCTATAATGCCCCATATTGCGTAGCTGGGAAGGCAGCTACCAGCTTGTCTATCACCCGCGCAACCTGCCGTATAGTAGACTTCTCATTCCTAATTAAGCCTGTGCGTACATCTTCAATAGTCTTTTTCTTATCTGCAGGTAGGGTCACAGGCATATCTGAAGAGTTTATGACAAAGCCCAGATATGCAATAGTTTTTGTCAGCTCGAGCCTGAACTTTTCTGGATGAATAACAAATCCTAGATCTTCTAGGAGTGTCCTGGTTGCTGAAACAGCTAACTCTGTGTCACATTTCCTTTTTCCTACATTGAGCGTGTCATCTATAAACCCCACGACAATATGCCCTCCAGTTCTGAGTAGGGCAAACACTGGCTTTAGGATCTTTGTAAATAGCCTAGGGGCTGAACTCAATCCATTAGGTAGAGCCTTACATTGCCACAACATACCTTGCCAGATAAAGTTCAGATATTTCATGTGACTCTCATGTATTGGTACCAAATAGTATGCATCCTTGAGATCGATTGAGGCCATAAAGGAATCCTGAAAGCATCCTGAAAGCATTCTGAAATGGTTATATTCCAAGCACATGTTCAGACTAGCCAAATCAAGAATGATTCTGTATACTCCATTTTCCTTAGGCCTTGTGAAGATATTGGAAATATATTCATCTTGTTCATGGACAGTCTGCTCAATCACACCCTTTTTGTGTTATTTCACGACCTCTACTTGGATAGCTATAGTTTCCTCTTTAGACTTTGTACAGGTAATTGGGCTTTTCTAACTGTACAGGAAACTGGTCAGACAGAAACGCAACCTTATAGCCATTTATGGCGTAAAATGAAAGGGTCAGTGGTTATCTTTTCCCACTTGCTTTTGAACAGCCTCAATCTACCTCCGACTTGAATATTCTCAGCACATTTCATGCTGCTGTAGGAATTACACTCACCTACCTCAACGGACGTATGTGGCCGATTGACAGCATCTGCTGACTAGTTTTTGTTCTGTCCCCTCCCTCTGGCTCTGGCATCGTGGTCTGCTGGGGGTCGAGACTGAGTGTGTGGAACACGCTGCCTCCATGGTGAGCGCTGTGAACCTGCGCCTAAAAAAGGCCTCTGGCTCTCTTAGTTGTGTAGGCCTGGTGCTCCAACCAGCCTCAGTCTAGCGGTTTCTGCCATTAACTTGGATGATATGATATGCATGCTGGTAGTCGCGAGTCTTAAGGGCCTGTCCCACGAGCATGCGACCTGCATGCGGCAAGCGCGACCAAACCGGAAGCAGGGGCCGCGCGGAGGTCGAATGATCCACGTACAGGGCCAGTCCCACCAGCATGCGCCTGCATGCGGCAAACGCGACCAAACTGGAAGCGGGGGCCATGCGGAGGTCGAGTGAGTGACATGAAGTTCGAGTGAAGTCCGCGGGAAGTTCGCGTGTGACGTACGGCGTCGAGACGCTGTGCACGCCCGTTGAGGCGCTGCGTACGCCGTTGAGGCAGCTGCGGGCCGGCAGGCCTTTGCCGCGCGGAATTTTTGAACACGGTCAGTTTTTCGGAGCCCCGCGCGATGTCGGGACCAGCTCTGCACAACTCCATATGGCTCCGGCGATCGAAGTGGGACCGGCCCCGCAAGGCCGTTCGGCTCAAGCGACCACATTAGGTCGCGCTTGCCGCATGGAGTCGCATGCTCGTCGGACAGGCCCTTTACCCACAGAGGGTGTCTTTACCACACCCACAGCAGCCTTGTATTCCTCTTGCAAGTCTTTTACTTGCTTGCTCAAATCTTCTCCGAAACGATACTTCGCAGACTGAACATTGCTTACTTTGCACAAATGTGCATATTTTGGGTTTATCGCAGGCCTTATACAATCCTTGCCAACGCAGTTGAGCTCAAACTACGCATCACACAATTCAGACAGTTGTGTTCCATCCACCGACCGTTTACGCCAAAATCCTTCTTGTGAGAGCTCTCTGAACTCGCTGGAGTTTTTTGTATTTTGACTTTGTTTAGCCATTCAGATTGTCCCAGATGGTGGCATTAACCTTCGGTACATCAAGAGTCTGGCAGTTATCAGGACTAGCATACTTTTCAGCAGTGTCCTGCATGTTCTTCTCGTTCAACTGGTGCAAAGTCAAGTATACACCTATCCCCGAGGGGATGTCAAATTTTGTCACGCAGTCAGTGTCTGTCGTGTATTAATCCTCAAATCTCCCTGCCTCTGAGCGGGAGATATCATAATCCAGCCGTTGACTGGGTATTGCCGCCTCAGACATCTGAATTGAACTGCCTGTATCGGTCACATGTGTGCGGTGCCTCTATATCAGCCTCTCAATCAGTTTTTCCAGTCTTGTGAGTCGACTGATAATATCACCATTGGAAGTTGAGGCAGTGCCTCCCTGGCCAGTATTGTCCGTTTGGACAGCCAGTTTCGACTTGGTCTTCCACGAGCCCGCGGTCGACAAGCTGTTCCCTTTTGTAGCTTTTGTGGAGGGTGATGTGCAGGCCGCACCTGCCAGCGTCTCCGAGCTTGACACCGACATCCACCGACCTCGCTCGTTGCCGTCATTCCCCACTGAATTTTCAGCTGCATGTTTCCTCTCGTTTCTTGGTTTGTCCATTTTGGAAATCAAACCAGCGTTGAAACAAGCAAGCACAATTCCTGTTAAAAACCTTACCTTCGACCGTTAAAGCTCTGATGGAGTATTCCCCTTCCGAATCAATCCGTATCTCGTGCTACACATCAACGTATTGATGCGCATGCGTACTGGCGGGTTCTTCACGTAGTTTCGTCAAGAGACTTTGAAATAAAATCACGCACGTCCCTTCCAAATGGAACACTTGCATCAGTAATCATGTGAATACCACAGGCATTCCAATTCTGGGCACAATGGAACTGACAGTAAAAGAAATTCACTTTAACTTAATCTTTGTAAAATCTCTTCTCACTTTAGTTGACGAACTTTTGACCTGAAGAAAAATTACTTAGAGTCATCGAGTGATTTAGTGTGGAAACAGGCCCATCGGCCCAATTTGCCCACACTGGCCTACATATCCCAGCTACACTAATCATACCTGCCCGTACTTGGTCCATATCCCTCCAAACCTGTCCTATCCATGTAGTTGTCTAACTGGTTCTTAAATTTTGGGATAGTCCCAGCCTCAACTACCTCCTTTGGCAGCTTGTTACATACACCCACCACCCTTTGTGTGAAAAAGTTACCCCTCAGATTCCTATTAAATCTTTTCCCCTTCAACTTGAACCTTTGTCCCCTGGTCCTCGATTCCCCTGCTCTGGGCAAGAGACTCTGTGCATCTGCCCGATTTATTCCTCTCATGATTTTGTACACCTCTATAAGATCACCCCTCATCCTCCTGCTCTCCAAGGACAGGTGCTTCTGTTAACTGACGTGCTGTTCATGTTTGAGGATTGTTTTATTGAGTCGACCCAGAATGTGCTGAGATGCAACGCAGTACAGTCACGCTGAGGTGGTTTCCAATGGGCTGAGGTTGCAAGTCACAGGAAGAGGGGGTGGGTGGATCGATAGCAGGGGAATGGGGAGGGGGGAGGGGGGGGGGGAGAGAAGGTGGTGGGAGAGGCCACCGAAAGTCCTTGAAGCAATCGCGTGTTCCTCGTTACATGAATACTTGAAAGACAATGCCTAAAATCCACTGATCAAATGACGGCTGCGTGCTGTAAATCAAAAGTGGCAGAACATTGATTCATCTAAAGTCAGAAACAGGAAACCATATATTCTCAAAGATGCACAATTGAAGTTGCTGAACACCAGTCCCCACAGACCGCTTCGCACTGAGGTATAACTGCATAATTTACTTGCTGCCTGATGAATCTGTTGCCGGATGACCAAGTTCACGCCCCACAAGTTTTAACTAAAGTACATTATGCTCACCAATAATCTATTCCTCGTCTTAGTTCAAACCCTGACCCTCTTAATGGGATAATTCCCGTACTCTCCTGTACAACTCTCGCCTCCATAAATTTCCGACTCATCCAAGCATTGCTGCTTGGATCCTGCTTCAGGCTGGATTGTGTTCAGCCTGTGCCCATTCATCTATATTGACTCCTGATCCTGCAATGACTTGATTTTAAAACTCGCATTCAGATTTTCAAGTTTCTCTACAATCTTGCTTTGGTAACACTCCTATATCAGGAGACAGATATAAAATGTAGGAGTAACTCAGCGGGTCAGGCAGCATCTCTGGAGAAAACGAATAGGTGATGTTTCCAGTCGAAACCCTTATTCAGACTCAGTGTCTGAGGCAGGGTGTCAACACGAAATGTCACCTTTTCCTTTTCTCAAGAGAAGCTGCCTGACCTGTTGAGTTACTCTAGCTTTTTGTGTCTGTCTTTGATGTAAATATCTTCCCATACATCGTATATCAGGAGTGCTACTCGTGATATAGTTGGTTCCTTACATTATCTATTCAGACTGCGTTTACATACTTGTTGTGCTGCTGTAAGTAAGAATTTCATTATTCCGTTTTGGTACATTTGACAATAAAACACTCTTGACTCTTGGTACCACAACCATAATCCATTGCCATAGCCCAATCTAATGGCCCTGTCCCAAGGTACGAGTTCATTCCAAGAGCTCTCCCGAGTTTAAAAAAAATCAAACTCATGGTAAGCACGGAGAATGAACGTAGCGGGTACGTCGGAGCTCGGGTACGTCTCTTAGCGGCTCGTAACGCTAACCGCAGGTACTTGGGAAGATTCGTGAAAATTTTTCAACATGTTGAAAAATGTCCACGAGAGCCCCGAGTACCGACGAGCGGCCATTACCGTAAATCTCCGAGTTCGAATCAGGGCAAACTCGGGAGAGCTCTTGGAATGAACTCGTACTGTGGGACAGGTACGCTGTCAAACACCAGATGTCAAAGGTTTACGGTGAGCTCTACAAGGGGTTTGTAGAAAGAAACTTTACACCGATAAAGTACTTGGAACTGGTCAGCAATGCCTGAGGAAATGGTGGAGGCAAAACATTTAGGAGGTATCTAGATGAGTTATAGGGAGAGGTTGGACAGGCAAAGGGATTTATTCCTTTGAGTTCAGGAGGCTGAGGGGTGATCTTTAAGAGTTGTATAAAATCATGAGGGGAATAGAGTGAGTGAATGCACTGGGAGATCCATGGTAGGAAATTCAAGAACCAGAGGACATAGGTTTAAGGTGAGAGCAGCAAGAACCTGAGGAGCAACTTTTTCACTCAGAGGATTGGGCTTATATGGAACGAGCTACCAGTGTTAAACAAACTAACTTTTTCACCAGAGGAGGTATTTGAGGTAGGTACTATAATAGATAGTTGAACAGGTGGTACATGGATAGGAAAGGTTTTGAGGGATATGGGCCAAACACAGGCAGATGGGATTAGTTTAGATGGGGCATCTTGGTTGGCATGGATTAGGTGGGCTGACAGGCATGTTTCCAATTTATATGACTCTATGACACTAAGTGTTAAACAGATACTGAAAAGTTGGCAAGGACATTGAGAGCTGATGCGTCTATTTTTGTGCGGTATGACTCAATGACTAATCCCCACATTTCTCTTTCTCTGGTTTCCTGTGGATACCCAATTTTCATCACTCCTCCGATGGTGCGATCTTCATGACACTTCCCTGGTTCTGAGCTCTTCCTTACTTAGATTTTGGTCACCCATCCCTGTAAATGTTTTGGCTTGCAGTCAATGTGATCGAACAACACTTTAACAAATCTTTAATGGTGTTTGTATAACGTTAAAGACATGATATAAAAGTAATGTGTAGAAAGGGACTGTAGATACTGGTTTACACCGAAGATAGACACAAAATGCTGGTGTAACTCAGCGGGTCAGGCAGCATCTTTGGAGAAAAAGAATAGGTTACATTTCGGGTCAGAACCCTTCTTCAGACTGATAGTAGAGGTGGGGATGGGAGTGGGAGGGGTGGTGGGGGTGGAGGGTGGAATAAACTGGAGGTGAGAATAGGCCTGGGCAGCACGGTGATGTAGAGGTAGAGCTACTACCTTACAGCGACCCAGCCTGACCAAGGGTCCTTGTCCATACGGAGTTTGTATGTTCTCCCGTGACCTACGTGGGTTTTCTCCGACCTCATCGGTTTCCTCCCACACTCCAAAGATGTACAGGTTTGAAAGTTAATTGGCTTGATATGAATGTAAATTGTTCCTAGTGTGTAGGACAGTGTTAGTGTGCAGGAATCGCTGGTCGGCGCGGACTTGTTTGGCCTGTATTCGCGGTGTAGATCTAAACCAAACTCAATCAAGGCTGGCAACTGGTTTTTCCAGAGATGCTGCGTGGTCAGCTGAGTCACACCAGCATTTTGTATCTATCTTTGATGTAAAAGAAAATTGTTGTTGATTGTAGCTACAGCTAATGCAAATGTATGATGCAAAACATGCAAACAGCCACACCTTCTGTTAGATGATCAGAAAGCAAAAGCCCCAATGGTGGGAATGTGAAACCAAAATATAGGTTAATAATAATCCTGACAAGATAGGTGGCATCTGTGGAGAGAGAAACAGTTAAACTTTCATCACATAAAATTAATCTGAAACATTAATTGTATCTCTGCCACATGGAATTCTCTGCCACAGAAGGCAGTGGAGGCCAATTCACTGGATGTTTTCGAGGGAGAGTTTGATTTAGCTCTGAGGGCTAATGGAATCAAGGGATATGGGGAGACAGCAGCCACGGGTACTGATTCTGGATGATCAGCCATGATCATATAGAATGGCGGTGATGGCTCGAAGGGCTGAATGGCCTACTCCTGCACCTATTGTCTATGTTTCTATGTTTCTATCTCTTTCCGCAGATCCTGATTAACTTGCTGAATGTCTCCAGCTTTTGGGATTTATTTCATTCTGGCGAGCAATTGGTTTCCAAAAATGTGACTAGTCTATTCCGTTTCCCCCATTTTGAGTTAACAAGAATTACAAATTGTGCTCCATTCGTTACCATACTCCTCTCCTAATTTCCCCTCTCTCTTTGCACTTAATGCATTCCCTACACTCTTCATATCTCTCCTGCCATCCCATCAAAACACTTTAGTCAGATCATAGAATAATACAACTGTTCTAGATCAGAAAGAAGCCACTTGGGCCAGGGGTGGCAAGGTAGAGTTGCTGCCTTATAGCATAGACAATAGACAATAGGTGCAGGAGTAGGCCATTCGGACCTTCGAGCCAGCACCGCCATTCAATGTGATCATGGCTGATCATCCACAATCAGTACCCAGCTCCTGCCTTCTCCCTATATTCCCTGACTCCGCTATCTTTAAGAGCCCTATTTAGCTCTGTCTTAAAAGTATCCAGAGAACCGGCCACCACCACCCTCCGAGGCAGAGAATTCCACAGACTCACAACTCTCTGTGTGAACAGGTGTTTCCTCATCTCCGTTCTAAATGGCTTACCCCTTATTCTTAAACTGTGGCCCCTGGTTCTGGGCTCCCCCAACATCGGGAACATGTTTCCTGCCACCAGCGTGTCCAAACCCTTAATAATCTTATATGTTTGAATAAGATCCCCTCTCACCCTTCTAAATTCCAGAGTGTACAAGCCCAGCCGCTCCATTCTGTCAGCATATAACAGTCCCGCCATCCCAGGAATTAACCTTGTGAACCTACTCTGCTCTCCCTCAATGGCAAGAATGTCCTTCCTCAAATTTGGAGACCAAAACTGCACACAATACTCCAGGTGTGGTCTCACTAGGGCCATGTACAACTGCAGGAGGACCTCTTTGCTCCGACACTCAACTCTCTTGTTATGAAGGCCAACATGCCATTCACTTTCTTCACTGCCTGCTGTACCTGCATGCTTACTTTCATTATCTGATGAACAAGGACCCCCCCAGATCCCGTTGTACTTCCCATTTTCCCAACTTGACACCATTTAGATTATTATCTAAATGGTGTCAAGTGGGAAAATGGGAAGTACAACTTCCTGTTTTTGCTACCAAAGTGGATAACCTCACATTTATCCACATTTAACTACATCTACCATGCATCTGCCCACTCACCCAACCTGTCCAAGTCACCTTGCATTCTCATAGCATCCTCCTCACAGTTCACACTGCACCCAGCTTTGTGTCATCTGCAAATTTGCTAATGTTACTTTGAATCCCTTCATCTAAATCATTGATGTATACATTGATGTAGAAATATAGAAACATAGAAAATAGGTGCAGGAGTAGGCCATTCAGCCCTTCGAACCAGCACTACCATTCAATATGATCATGGCTGATCATCCACAATCAGTGCCCCACAATCAGTCTCCCCATATCCCTTGCTTTTGTTAGCCCTAACAGCTAAATCTAACTCTCTCTTGAATACATCCTCCATACATCATCTTGAATTGGCCTCCACCACTCTCTGTGGCAGAGAATTCCACAGATTCATAACTCTCTAGGTGAAAAAGTCCTAAATGGCCTACCCTACAGCACCAGAGACCCGAGTTCGATCTTGAGTACGGGCGCTGTCTGTACGGAGTTTGTACGTTCTCCCCGTGACCGCGTGGATTTTCCCCAGGTACTCCGGTTTCCTCCCACACTCCAATGATAGTGGTTGCAGGTTAATTTGGCTTTGGTAAAAATTATAAATTGTTCCTGGTGTTTAGGATAGTACTACTCTACGGGGATCATTGTCCAGCATGGATTCAATGGGCCAAAGGGTCTGTTTCCGCACTGTATCTCTAAAGTCTAAAGTCTAACATTGAAGGACAATACTAATTCTATGGTCATAAATGGGGTCCAAATCATGTGACCTCAGTAGTGTGAGTGAGTGTTATGGACACTGTCGGTCACATGATAGTTAACCATATAACCATATAACAATTACAGCACGGAAACAGGCCATCTCGGCCCTACAAGTCCGTGCCGAACACTTATTTTCCCCTAGTCCCATCTACCTGCACTCAGACCATAAGCCTCCATTCCTTTCCCGCTCATATACCTATCCAATTTATTTTTAAATGATAAAATTGAACCTGCCTCCACCACTTCCACTGGAAGCTCATTCCACACAGCCACCACTCTCTGAGTAAAGAAGTTCCCCCTCATGTTACCCCTAAACTTCTGCCCCTTAAATCTGAAGTCATGTCCTCTTGTTTGAATCTTCCCTACTCTCAATGGGAAAAGCTTATCCACGTCAAAGTGTTCTTTTAGAAGTACTAAGTCGTCAATCCAAATACAAGGTAACAAGCTCACGGTTTCTAATATATCACCAGTGCAGGGAGGATAGTTTTCTCACATAGAACCATACGGAGGTAGTCAGAGTAGTATTACAGCTGTTGCAGATAACACAAAATATGTGGTTGAGCATTCATATTACAAGCTACCGTAGTGTGAGATAACAACACGTGAAGATCAGAGTCCTGATTGATAACAAGTTATTATGATGCAAATCTAAACAGCTGCAGATTGTTCCATTAGGGGAAGTAGGCTGTGGGCCGAGGAGCTTTATTCCGCAGTTTCGTGACCCAAGTCACCAAACTACATGAAATGTTCACATATTGTGTAAAAAAAATTATATAAATCATCCCTGAAACTCGTTATGAACAAGACTTGCGCATTTTTATTAAATTAGAGAAAAACCGGAAAAATTTCGGGTAATTTTTAGTCCAATCAAAGCACGTTTAACATTGAGTTGTATGCCAGTTGGCCAATCACGCGCTTTGCTTCAGGCTAGCACACAAAATGGCTGAGGGGGCTTCACTGATGCCTGTTTTACTGGAGATTCTGATTTGTTGTTCTGTGGAATAAATGTTGTGGAAACTTGCAGCAAGGTAATTGTATTTAGTGAGAAAAGCATTAAAAAGGCTGAAGAAAGTGCTGCTAAGTGGATTGAAGTAGAAGAAAGCCTTGAAAGCAAAGTCGCTGATGAGGTGCTGGAACACAAAGATTAAGACAGCCAGGAATCAACTCTAACTGAAAGGTAAGATCTAAAGTCTGAATTTATGAAAATCTATCTGCATGGAGTTTAATTAATTTAATTGCACCTTTATAATGTGAATAAATTCATTCACTTCATTCATTCATTCATTCATTCATTCATTCATTCATTCATTCATTCATTCATTCATTCATTCATTCATCATTCATTCATTCATGAAATTGAGGGCATAAACTATATGTTTCCATAACACAGTCAATTAAACATTTTCACTAATGCCAGCTTGTTGTAGAGTAATAAGTCTTTAACAGCTAATCTCGGAGCTGCCTGCGATAACTTACCGGGAAAAAGTGCTCCGATCGCAGTGCCTAGGTACTTGCGGTAAAGTGAAGCCGCGGTCTCAATTAATAAGCGGCTGATTCGCGCACGCGGAGCCACGGATCATTTCCGCGGGCGGGGGGGGGGGGGGGGGGAGGCTGTACATAGTGCCATCTGTAGTGGTCGTTTTCAGGCCCCGACAACGGGAGAAAAATGGAGGGATATCGATCGCTATTTATAGGCTTCCATTGCAGTGATAAATGGTCAGAAATGGTTGATTTTTCTGTAGAAATGAATTGGTGATATGTGAACTTGAACTAGTTTTTTCTATGGTAACAGTGTTATTCTCATGAACATTAAGAAGAGGTTTAAATGTTATGAATTGAAGTCCATGCAGACTTAATGACTATGAGATTATTTTTTTCTGTAGCCTCTACTGAAACTTGAAATAACTTATCAATTGTAGTAAATTACAGTGTAAGTCTCATTGACATTAAATAGAGGTTGACACTTTATGAATTGAAGTCCATGCAGACCTAGGTACTATGAGATGTTTCTTTCTCTAGCTATTCTGCACCCTCTGCTCCTGCACTTGAACTTGGAGTCTTATCTATGGCTGTAAATTACAGTGTCAGTCTCATTGACATTAAGAAGAGATTGACATTTTATGAATCGAAGTCCATGCAGACCTAAGTAATATGAGATTTTATTTTTCTGCAGCTTCTGCCCCTCCACTCTTCAGAGCCTGTCCATACAAAAGTGTTTTGTGTGGACATTCACTGTGCTTTAATGAACACTAATTTGATAATTTGCAGACTTGCCATCCCATCTACCTGGACATGCATACATGTTTAATTTCCTCATTGATATGTCGTTATTGTCTTACATAATATAAAACATGAAAAGATGTAAAATATACCCTGACACATATTATCTTCTATTATTAGGAGGCAGCAGTGTATCCCGGGTTATCATGCAGAGTGCTTCTGCAACATAACAACAATAAATCGAGCGATAGCAGTCTAGAAGGAAGAAAGGTAATGATAGGACTCAAACAACAAATCTTTTTACTTATTGTCATATGATGTTACTTTGAAAAATGAAAAGATATATTTGAGGATGTTGATTTATTTTACTTTTCATTCCTTTTCTTTTCTTTTTCCTCTTTCAATTGAGTTCAAGATGCTGAAAAGCCTGAAGCAGGTGAATCACCTCAAGAGGCAGTTCCTGATGGTGAAGCAGATGAGTCATAGTCAAGTCATAGTCAACAAACAGCAACTGTCGAGCACACTGACCTACCAGCGCATTGCATCATTTGTAAATGTTCAAAGTACACAAAATAAATAAATTGTGGAAAACAATGATTATATAAAGTTTTATTTTAATGTGGATCGTTTCACTGTTTATTTGGTCAAATTATTTAAACAATGAGTGAATTACTTATGATAATGGCGTGCTGATGAATGACTGCGACAATCCACCCACCGATCCACATATACATACATACGCACACTTCCATGCATGCAAACACACACATACTTGCACACATAAATCCGCACACACATAAATCCGCACACACACACACATCCACATCCATTCACACACATACATGTACACATCCAAACATACATGCACACATACATCCATCCACACGTACATACACACAGCCACAGATACATGTTTGAAAGGCACACACAGACACACACACAAACTAGAGATAAACAATGCAACACTTTTAGGGTTATTTTAGGTTAAAGGTAATAGCCCTCATATGCAAAGGCACCATCGGGGGTGGGGGTGGGGGGGGGGGGGGGGGGGGGGGGGGGGCTATAACATAAATATAAGCTAATTGTAGCTTAAAATGAATATTCATCGAGTAAACATCAGAGCATTCGATTCTTGGTCAGGATGTGACATTTACATCAGAAATAAGACAGGTCTCTTACAAGTCTGGTACTGCCCCAGTCCCACTATGGCCGTTACCCCCACTCTCCCCACTTTGGCAGTCAGCGGGGTTCAGTAAATGGGAAAACCTAGAGGATCTGTCCTGACCCTTTAATTAGGCAGGTTCATGAGCTCTTAATACCTGGGACATCTGCTGCAGTCTCATTTAATTTCCTATTAAAGCGACTGGAACATGCCTGCCTGGCACTGCCCCGGTCCCATTATGGCCGTCACCCCCACTCTGCACACTGGCAGTCAGTGGGGTTCAGTAAAGGAAGGAACCCACAAGAACTGCCCTAACCCATTAATTAGGCTGGTTCAGGAGCAGGACCTCTGCGACAGTGTCATTACAAAAACACACTCAAAATTATATTCATCATATTATTTTTATATAATATAATTATACTTAATTATATATGATTACATTCATATTTACAGGTTACATATATATATATATATATTGGTATAATAATATATAGTTTAAATGGACTGCAACACGGGAATAGGCTGCCCATGATGTAATACGGGCATTGGTCACTAGATGGCGCTTATTTTCCTGATCTCATTTTCTAATTAGTTTAATTAATTAATGTGCAACTTATGGCAATGACGAGTTATGACTTCCTTCTCAATTATATTTCATCCAAATCTGTGGAAAATTTCATGTAGTTTGGTGACTTGGGTCACAAAATCCTATTTCTAGACATATTTGATGCTCGGCCCACAGCCTAAAGGGCTGCCTATGACATACAATTTAGTCACTTATCCATTATTAAGAAGCACAGTTAATCTCAAGACCTAATGTGGAGGAAGGAACTGCAGAAGCTGGTTTACATCAAAGATAGACACAAAATACTGGAGTAACTCAGCGGGATAGGCAGCATCTCTGGAGAGAACGAATGAATGACGTTTCGAGTCGAGACCCTTCTTCAGACTGAAAAGGGGCCTCGACCCGAAACATCATCCATTCCTTCTCTCCAGAGATGCTGCCTGTCTCGCTGAGTTACTCCAGCATTTAGTGTCTATCTTAATCTCTATACCTATTCGGGAGAAGATTACTTTACTTTAGAGATACAGCGTGGAAACAGGTCCGTCGGCCCACCGAGTCCTTGCCGACAAATGATCAGCCCATACTCTAGCACTATCCTACACAGTAGTGACAATCTCCAGAAGTCAATTAACCTACAAACCTGTACATCTTTGAAGTGTGGGAGAAAACAGGAGCACCTGGAGAACACCCACGTGATGATAGCGAGAATGTACAAACAGCACCCATGGTCAAGATCAAATCTAGGTCTCGCGCTGTAAGCCAGCAACTCTACCGCGGGCATCACTGCCGTCCTAGATTCTGCAGCCTTTAGGACATATATACACTTTGTTAACCCCCATCCTCTCTTCTTTTCTTTCCCTCCCCGCCCACCGCCCCCCCCCCCCTCCCCCCTCCTTCCCTATGGCCCACCTGGGCTTCCGCCCTTCCCCCTCCCTCTCCTCTTACAATCTTTCCACTGGCTTCACAATTCGTAACTCTTCTATCCTTATCTCACACCTTTAGTCTTTCCACCTGTGGTCTTTGTCCAACCTATCACCACCCCCCCTCACTCACCTGTATCTATCTACCTATGACTTGCCAGGCTTTGTCCGGCCCCTCCTCTCATCCAGCTTTCTCCCCCCTGCCAACAAATCATTCTAAAGATGGATTCCAACAAAAATGTCACCTATTCATGTTCTCCAGAGATGCCGGCAGACCCGCTAAGTTACTCCAGCACTTTGTGTATGTTTTTTACATTATATGTACAACTCTGTTGGGCAAGGACTGGTGGTGGAACTGAAAACCAATTGTAATTTCCCACTGATAAATCAAAGTCACGTCCAGAGATAATGTTGCTCCAAAGATGCCTTTACAGGAATGAGGCACCTGCATGGATTAAAATTAACATTTAAGCTGTTCCTTAATCTTATTTCTTGAATGCAAAGAAAAGCAGAGTTCAAGAAATCAAAAAGAAATTAATACATTTTGAACGTTTTGAAAACAAATTAATAAATTTAAAAGAAATACATTTTGATCAAAGTCTCTCACAGTGATTGGGCAAGTTTGATTGTAGTCGCACATTTTTGGTCAAAAAGGAAAAGGAAACATATGCAAGATTTCGAAAGATGAAATTGGTCAGGGCCTTTGAGAAATATAAAGAATGAAGGAAAGAATTCAAGCAGGGAATTAGGAGAGCCAAAGGGGCCTTGAAATGTCATTGGCAAGCAGGATTAAAGAGAATCTGAAGATTTTTATACAAACATTAAATACAAGAGAGTAACAAGGGAGAGGGAAAGGAGGGAAATTATTCTCAGTCAGGGGACACAGGCTTGATGATTTTGAACAATGGGATAGCAGATTATCAGAGTGTTACTGTAGCGCTGTCAGATGTCACCTCAGCCTTCTCCGCTCCAGGGGAAACTAACCCAGTCTATCCTGTCTCCCCTCATAACTGAAACACTTCATCTTAGGCATCACCTTGGTAAATCTCTTCTGCGCTATCCAGTAAAATCAGGTTACCAGAACTGTAGCCTAACCATCGATTTATTAAATTAAACCATAACCTCTTTCCTCTTATACACCATCTCCCGGTTAAAAGGAAGAGGGCAAGTATGCTGTCTTCACCACCATCTCTACCCCTGCTAACTGCAGGGATCCTTGGACTGTTCCTCAGTACTCTGTGCGGGCATTCCATTCATTGTGTGTGGCTTACCCTGATTATTACTAACAAAATTGATCAGCTCCACATTTATCGGCATTAAATACCATCTGCCATTGCTCACCCCATCTTGCCGACCGATCAAAATCTCCCTGCAATCTAGAACGATCCCCCACACTATCAACAACAACTAATGTGACAATTGCAAATCGCACCTCCAATATTAATTTCAATATCTTTAATGTACATAACACAAAGAAAGGGTCCCAGCACCAAACAGGTTACAGACAATCACAAAACCAGAACTCCATAATGGCCCTTTGCTTCCTATTGGAATATCAACCAATGTGCAAATTCACAGTGAAATTATTTTCTTACACACGGTTCAGCAAAATGTTGCAATATCCAAACACGAGGTTAATTCCCAGGATGGCGGGACTGTCATATGTTACATGGAGTGACTGGGATGTATACACTGGAGTTTAGAAGGATGAGAGGGCATCATATTGAAACATATAAGATTATTAAGGGTTTGGACACGCTAGAGGCAGGAAACATGTTCCCAATGTTGGGGGAGTCCAGAACCAGGGGCCACAGTTTAAGAATAAGGGGTAGGCCATTTAGAACGGAGATGAGGAAAAAGTTTTTAACCCAGAGAGTTGTGAATCTGTGGAATTTTCTGCCTCAGAAGGCAGTGGAGGCCAATTCTCTGGATGCTTTCAAGAGAGAGTTAGATAGAGCTCTTAAAGATAGCAGAGTCAAGGGATATGGGGAGAAGGCAGGAAAGGGGTACTGATTGTGGACGATCAGCCATGATCACAGTAAATGGCGGTGCTGGCTTGAAGGGCCGAATGGCCTCCTCCTGCACCTATTGTCTATTGTCTCTTGTCTATAATCCCCAATCAGCAAAGTGTACAGAAATAGTCCACTGAGACTGCATCCAAGAGGTGGCAGGTTTTGGCGCCATTTTCAAAGTCCACTCTGTGCTCCAGGCCTTATGAGCGCCGCTCGATCCAGGTGAGCCCCAGGCTGCTGCAGGGGCTCCAGCCGTCACCTTGCTTGCATGTCTGGATCGTCCCTCTCCTCAACCGTCCACTGAATCCCCTGGATTCTAACCTATTGGTCCTGACAGTTATGGTCTCCAAAATGTTCTCCCTTTGGCAAACTGGTGGCGAGACCGGACCTGGAATATTATGTATAGTTCTGGTGTGCTGTTGTAGGAATTATGTTATTAAGCTAGAGAGGGTGCAGGAAAGATTGACAAGGATGTTGCTGAGACTGGAGGACTTGAGTTATAAGGAGAGACTGGACAGGCTGGGACTTAAGGGCCTGTCCCACGTGCATGCGACTCCATGCGGCAAGCGCGACCTAACGTGGTCGCTTGAGCCGTACAGCCTCGCGGGCCGGTCCCACTTCGATCGCCGGAGCCGTATGAAGTTGTGCGGAGCTGGTCCCGACATCGCGCGGGGCTCCGAAAAACTGACCGTGTTCAAAAATTCCACGCGGCAACGGCCTTCCGGCCCGCAGCCGCCTCGATGCCGTACGCACTATCTCGACGGGCGTGCGCAGCGTCTCGACGCAGTACGCAGCGTATTGACGCCATAGGCAGCGTCTTGATGCCGTACGTCACGCGCATGCTGGTGAGACCAGCCCTGTACGGGGATCACTCGACCTCCGCGCGGCCCCCACGCAGCCCCCGCTTCCGGTTTGGTCGCACTTGCCGCATGCAGGTCGCATGCTCGTGGGACAGGCCCTTAAGGTCTGCGGTGAGAGGGGGAAGATTGAGAAAGGATCTGCAGTGCAGGTTTCTCACACCGAGTTGGACAAAGGGCCCGTTTTGATGCTGTATAACTCTATGACACTTCGACCATAATCTGGTTTCCCTCACTTGTTTGGTGACTCTATTGCTTTCATTGAGTTGAACTGGTTTACCCAGCCGCAGGTCATTGCTGCAACTCCTTCTGCTTCCGTCTCCACCCTGACCCACTGTCGTGTGCGGAAAACAAAGAGGTACAAGACATGCCAGAGTCAAGTGGAATGTGAGTCACCAGAACATTTCAACAAACCACTCGCCTGCCAATTAGTCATCATCAAACGCGAGTAACCTTGCAACACTTGTTTCTTTCAGGCTTCTTCGAGCACATATTCAAAGTCTCTGCTGCTGCATTGCAAATGATGATACAAGGAGTAAATAAAGGTTTGATGCCATTGCACAAGTGCTGGAGTAACTCAGCGGGTCAGGCAGCATCTCTGGAGAACGTGGATAGGTGACGTTTTGGGTCGGGTCCCTTCTTCGGACTGAAGAATGGCCCTGACATGAAACGCTGTCTATCCGTGTTCACAACGTGCACAACGTGCTCCATAGACTCACCCCCACATCCAGCGACGCCTCCTTCCTTGAGGAGCTTAACCACTTCTATGGCCGCTTCGACAGGGACAATCTAGAGACAGCCATCAAGGCTGTGCTCCCTGCTGATCACCAACCCCTCACACTCACCCCCTACGACGTGTATGTGGCACTGAGTAGGACTAATGCACGTAAGGCTGCTGGCCCCGACGGCATCCCCGGGCACGGCCTCAGGGCCTGTGCTGCGCAGCTGACAGACGTCTGGACTGACATCTTCAACCTGTCACTTGCCCAAGCAGTTGGCCCCACGTGCCTTAAAACTACCTCCATCGTGCCGGTGCCAAAACATTCTACTGCGGCAAGCCTCAACGACTTCCGCCCAGTTGTACTTACTCCCATCATCACCAAGTGCTTCGAGAGGCTGGTCCTGGCACACCTCAAAGGCTGCCTACCCCCCACATTGGATCCCTATCAGTTTGCCTACTGCAAGAACAGGAGTCCGGAGGATGCCATCTCAACGGCACTTCACTCCACCCTCTCCCACCTCGACAACAGAGACACTTACGTAAGAATGCTGTTCATCGATTACAGCTCAGCATTCAACACCATTATACCCTCTAAACTGATCACCAAACTCGGTAACCTGGGCATCGACCCCTCCCTCTGCAACTGGATACTGGACTTTATTTAAAAAAAAAATTTTTTATTATTATTTATTTATTAGAAGTAGACATATTATAAAATGTAGTTACATATTATAGTAAAAAAAAACTTTTCATATACATCAGTCATACATTATTAAAATTTTCCATTATCAATTACTTCTGCTTCTAGTATTTTTATTTTTTATAGAAAGCGAGAAAAAGAGAGGGTAGAAAGTTACAAATAAAAAAGAAAGCAAAAAAAAAAAAAAAAAACGCAACAGAAAAACAAGGGAGGTGGAATGGGTTACCTGTAATACATCAATGGAGATAGGTTCGTAGGTTATAAAGTATAGCTTTTCATCTGTTCCTGAGTTCAAGTTTCAGCTGGGTCCTCGTGCTGTGCCAATCTATCCCTTCAGATAGTTAATGAATGGAGCCCAAATTTTATGGAAAAGATCTTGTTTGTCCATTAAGACAAGTCTAATTCTTTCTAAGTATAGGGTCTCCGACATTTCCGTAATCCACATTTTAATTGTGGGGGTTGTAGGGCCTTTCCAAAATTTTAATATTAATTTTTTTCCGGTTATTATACTGTAATTGAGGAAGTTTCTTTGGTTTGTTGTGAGTGTTAAGCTTTGTTCTGATATTCCAAGTGTTATTAATTTTGTGTCTGGGTCCAGTTTTGTATTAATAACTTCTGAAGTTATTTCGAAAATATCTGTCCAGAAATGTTTAAGTTTTATACAGTTTGCAAACGTATGTGTTAAATTAGCCTCTAAATGTAGACATTTATCACAAATAGGAGAGATTTGTGGGAAGATTCTATTTAGTTTTATTTTAGAGAAGTGTAGTCTATGTAAGACCTTGAATTGTATTAAAGTATGTCTGGCATTTAATGAACATTGATGTATTTGTTGTAAACTTTCGTCCCACATATCTTTCGTGATAGGATGACCTATTTCATTTTCCCATTTGTATCTATATGGTTCGGTCGGTGGTACCTCGTTATTTAGTAGGGTGTTATAAATATAAGCTATTAGTTTTTCAGTATTAGGATGCTTGTTCAGACATTCATCAAGAATTTCTGATTCCCTATTCCTGTAAACTTGTGTATTAGATTTAACATAATCTCTAATTTGTAGATATCTGAAGAAATTATTTGAGTGCAGTCCATAATTCTGTTGTAACTCTTGAAATGAAAGAAAAGTACCTTTCCCATAAAGATGTCCTATATTTTTGATTCCATGATATTTCCATTGTGTGAAACCTTTGTCCATAAAGGATGATTTGAATAAAGGATTATTTACAATGGGAAGGCAGAGTGGTATATTATTCAATTTTAAATCTTTTTTTATTTGTTTCCAAATTCGTATTCCACTAGTATTATGGGGTTTTCTTTATAGGTTTTTTTGTGCAGTTTTGTGGGGGCAAATATGATCGGTCCAATTTCAAAAGGTAGACAGTCTTCCTTTTCCATCATTAGCCAATCTGGTTGTTGATCCATTTCTTCCAGCCAAAAATTCATGTTTTTAATATGGACTGCCCAAAAATAAAATAAGAAATTTGGCAAAGCCAGACCTCCATTTATCTTTGATTTACATAAATGTTTTTTACTTATTCTATGATTCTTATAATCCCAGACAAAACTTGTAACAATGGAGTCGACTTTTTTGAAAAAAGTTTTTGGGATATATATCGGAATTAATTGAAGTAGGTACAGCAGTTGCGGTAAAAAAATCATTTTAATAGCATTAATTCTCCCAAGCATTGAAATGGGGAGTGTTTTCCAGTATAGAATATTCTTATGTAGTTTATTCAGTAAGGGTGGGAAATTTAGTTTAAATAAAGAGGTATATGTCTTAGTTACATAGATTCCTAAGTATTTAAATTTATCTTTAACTATTTTAAAAGGGGATTGTTGTATTGTATGTAAATTGAATTTTGTTATTGGCATGATTTCGCTTTTATTCCAATTGATTCTATATCCCGAAAACTGACCAAATTGAGTTATTAAATTTAATAGGTTTGGAATACTAGTTTCTAATTTTGTAATATATATTAGTATATCATCTGCATATAAGGAGATTTTATTCCTTGTATCTCTAGTATTGTATCCAAATATTCCTGGATGGTTTCTAACGCTTTCTGCTAGGGGTTCGATTGCAAGAGCAAATAATAGTGGGGATAGTGAGCATCCTTGTCTACAGCCTCTAGAGAGATTAAATTTAGTTGATAACATTTTGTTTGTTAATATTCTAGCTGTTGGGTTAGAATATAACAATTTAACCCATGTACAGTACTTCTGTCCTAGTTGAAATTTTTCCATCACCGAAAATAAATATGGCCATTCTACCTGGTCAAATGCTTTTTCAGCATCTAACGAGATAATTGCTAGCTCTGCGTTAGGGATTCTATTGGAGTATATAATATTAAATAATCTTCTCAGATTAAAAAATGAATACCGTTTGGGGATAAACCCTGTTTGGTCGGGATGTATTAATTTGCTGATCACTAAGTTCAATCTATTAGATAGAATCTTAGTTAATATTTTCTGATCAGTATTTAAGAGGGCTATAGCTCTGTATGAACCTGGGTCTTCAAGATCCTTGTCCGTTTTTGGTATAAGTATGATTGTAGATTCATTTAGAGTTTCTGGGAGTTTCTGTTGAGTATATGCGTATTTGTACATTGTCTGTAGGCGTGGGGAAAGCAAATCATAATTTTTTTTATAAAATTCCGAATTTAGACCATCGGGTCCTGCCGACTTTCCGTTTTTTAAGGACTTTATTGATTCTTCAATGTCTTTTATCGTAATTTCAGCCCCTAGCAATTCTCTCTCTTTCTGATCTAGACCCGCAAACTTACAATTCTGTAAAAAAATTTCCATTCCCGTTGATTGTTCTGTTATTTTAGATGAATACAATTTTTGGTAGTATTGTAGAAATCTATCATTAATATCTTTAGGCAGTGTTAATGTTTCTCCCTTATCTGTTCTAATTTTGTATATTGTTTTTTCCCCGTCCAATTTGCGAAGTTGACGCGCTAATAGTTTTTGTGGTTTGTCACCAAATTCAAAATTTAATTGTTTTGTATGTTGATAAAGTTTTATAACTTGGTCTGAATAAATCTTGTTTAATTTATATTTCAATACTGCAATTTTATTGTGTTTTATCGTGGATGGTGCTGCTGCATTTTCTGTGTCTACTTGCTTTATTTCCATTTCCAGTTTCTGTTGTTTGGCCCTATTCTCTTTATTAAAAAATGATTGGGAAGAAATTAATGCTCCTCGTACAAATGCTTTAAATGTTTCCCAAAGAAGGGAGGCAGAGATTTCAGGGCTATCGTTAGCCTCAAAAAACATTTTAATCTGTTTTACTAGATATTCATTACATGACTTATCTTTTAAGATTTGGGGATTAAATCTCCATTGTGACTGTGTCTCTGCCATTCCGTTTACTTTGATCATAAATGTTAATGGGGCGTGGTCTGAGATTATGATGTTATGATATTGTGAGTTATAGGTGAATGGGATAAGTTTTGAATCTACTAAAAAATAGTCTATCCTTGAGTAAGTTTTATGTACTGGTGAGTAAAATGAATATTCTCGGCCCGATGGATTTTCAATTCTCCAAACGTCCTTAATATTAGTAGTATTAATGTATGAATTTAAAAATTCACTTGATCGAGATTTTAGTTTTCTTTGAGTTGATGATCTATCCAAACAAGCATCCAATGTACAATTTAAATCTCCACCGATTATTAAGTTTTGTTGTGTACCTTCCGGGATATTGTTAAGAATTCTCTTAAAAAACAGAGGGCTATCAAAATTTGGTCCATACACATTAAGGAGAGTCACCTTTTTTAAGTATAACTCCCCTATTATTACAATATATCTGCCTTCAATGTCTTCTATCGTTGACATATGTTTAAAGGGTATACCTTTACGAATTAATATTGCAATACCTCTTGATTTATGTGAGAATGAAGAATGGTACGCTTTAGCAATCCATTTTGCTTTCAATCTGTGTTGTGTTTCCTTTTTAAGATGTGTCTCCTGGAGAAATATTATATCTGTTTTCAATGATTTTAAATGTGCTAACACTTTGCCTCTCTTGATAGGTTCATTAATTCCCTTAACATTCCAACTACAGAATTTAATTCCCTCTACCCCAATTTTTATATTCATGTCTTGCATCTTGTGATTAAGTGGTAGAGCAGATGATTCAGCACACTCAACCCTACCTTATACTTGAACTTCAGGTAGATGAATTTTAGGTCACGTCTGTTTTCCATCCGAACGTATCTCCTTAAATAAAATATGCAATTCCATTCCAAATACAAAATATAATGTGATATAAGATTAAAAAAAAAGGTGATAGCTAATAGGGTTAGTAAAGTGTGGAAAGTAAAAAAGAAAAGCAACTACAACTACAATTAGTGCAGTTAGTGATAGCCACCCTAATGTGGCTAAGCATCTATGGACTTCCGTAGCTTTTGGTTTATAAAAATACTAGCTCCGTACTTTCCTTGAAAGGAAAGTTTCCAATTCGATGCATACAATTTGTGGGGGGGGAAAGAAATATTGATTATATTCCATTAATGGTATAATTAGTAGTCTCAAATTGAAATATTAGTTTTGTATAATATAAACATTTATCAAAGAATAATCAAAAACGAAAACATCAGAGAGAGGGCCATCAAACATTTCTCATTGTAAAATACCTGAATCATACTTTACTTATATTTCATACTTTTAATTAATTCTTAAATAATCTTATTATCATTAGTTAGTGTTAGTTAATATTCTTGATTATTAATAGTTGTTAGAGTTTAGTACTAGAATGTTAGTATTATATATCCGTTGCAGGAAATATACCCAATTCCTATTGCGAATTTTAGGCAACTCTTAAATATAATAGTTTAAAGTTTAGAGTTCCATATCTTCTCTGCGAGATAGCAGTGTCCGAGTAGGTGTTAAGAGTTGAATATTTTTCAGTCTTTGATCTTGTCCTCGACGTTCTTGGCAAATTCAAATGCTTCCGTGTGCTTGATGAAGAAGTATTCCTTCTTCTCGTAACTGACTCTCGGTGTTGCGGGGTATAACAGTCCATATCTCAGATTCTTTATGTTCTTCAGTATTCTTCTTGTTTCTGTGAACAACGCTCTTTTCTTAGCAACTTCCACGGGGTAATCTCTGAATACGCTAATCTTGTCTCCTTCATATACAAGATTTCTGCTTTTGCCAATTTTCCTCATCATGTCATCCAATACATGGTCATATTGGACCTTTACTATCATTATTCTTGGTCGGTCGCCCACCTTTGGGCGACCCACTCTGTGCGCTCGGGCAAGTAATGGCGCCTGATCCAGGTTCAAAATTGTTTTCAGTACTTCTGCAGCAAATTCACGGGGGTCACGAGTCCCCTCTCTGCCTTCCTGGATGCCCACGATTCTTAAGTTCTGACGCCTCTGTCGTCCCTCCAAGTCTGTACATTTTTCAGTTATTTGATACAATAACTTTGATAGGCGTTGGTTCTCAGTGATGAGTTGTTTTGTAGTTGCGGTGCTTGTCTCAGCAAGTTCCTCAAGTTCTTTTACAATCTTGTAGTGTTGGTCTAATGTCAGGAGAATAGGTTCAAGTTTAGAATCAAATCTAGATTCCATCTTATTCAGTTTTTCATTTACTTCTTCAACATTTTGAGTCATATTTCTTTCCATTTCTAATTTCCAGTCTTCAAGGACTTCGTGTACAATCTCTGTAACATCTTCTTTAATTTGTTCTTGCATTTCTTTTTTAAAAGATGCTAGCTCCTCTTTAACCTCTTGAAAGTTCTGTCTAAGATTTTTAAGTTCCTCCTTAAGGAACGTTTTTAATTCTTCCATCTCAGTCTTTTTCTTCTTCTTTGAGATGTCTTCTCGGGATGCTGTTAAACCTGAGGCCGAGGCTTCAGTTGGGCCTACCTCTTTAGACTTGCCGTTTTTTGCCTTGTGGGGGGGAGTATGTTGAGTCGACATACTGCCGGTGTCGCGCGCCTGATGACGTCACGGGCTTAGTGCAAAACAATCGGTCCCGTTTTCTGCAGGTAGGATCTGTCTTTTCCTCCCGTTTTTTCGTTTTTTTCACGGAGCTAGTTGGCGCGAGTCTCTCCTACTCCATAGCGCCACCGGAAGTCCTGGATACTGGACTTTCTAACCAACAGACCCCAGTCTGTTAGGTTAGACAAGCACACCTCTTCAACCCTGAACACCGGCGTTCCACAGGGCTGTGTGCTGAGCCCCCTACTCTACTCCCTCTTCACCTACGACTGCACACCTGTACATGGTACTAACACCATCATCAAGTATGCAGATGATACAACGGTGATTGGCCTCATCAGCAACAACGATGAGTCGGCCTATAGGGAGGAGGTCCAGCTCCTAGCAGCATGGTGTGCTGACAACAACCTGGCCCTTAACTCCAAGAAGACCAAGGAGCTCATTGTAGACTTCAGGAAGTCTAGGGGCGGCACGCACACCCCCATCCACATTAACGGGACGGAGGTGGAACGTGTTTCGAGCTTCAGGTTCCTGGGGGTCAACATCTCCGATGACCTCTCTTGGACCCACAATACCTCAACTCTGGTCAAGAAGGTTCACCAGCGTCTCTTCTTCCTGAGGAGACTGAAGAAGGTCCATCTGTCTCCTCAGACCCTGGTGAACTTCTACCGCTGCACCATCGAGAGCATCCTTACCAACTGTATCACAGTATGGTATGGCAACTGCTCTGTATCCAACCGGAAAGCACTGCAGAGGGTGGTGAAAATTGCCCAACGCATCACCGGTTCCTCGCTCCCCTCCATTGAGTCTGTCCAAAGCAAGCGTTGTCTGCGTAGGGCACTCAGCATCGCCAAGGACTGCTCTCACCCCAACCATGGGCTGTTTACCCTCCTACCATTCGGGAGGTGCTACAGGTCTCTCCGTTGCCGGACCAGCAGGTCCAGGAACAGCTTCTTCCCTGCGGCTGTCACACTACTCAACAACGTACCTCGGTGACTGCCAATCACCCCCACCTCCCCCCCCCCCCCCCCGGACACTCCTCCCACCAGGAAAACACTATGACTGTATGCATGTAAATAGATGTATTTATTGCTCATATTCTATGTCGCTCTTCCAGGGAGATGCTAACTGCATTTCGTTGTCTCTGTATTGTACACTGACAATGACAATTAAAGTTGAATCTGAATCTGAATCTGAATCTGTGCTGGAGTAACTCAGCGGGTCAAGCAGCATCTCTGGAGAAAATAGATACTGTAGGTGACATTTCAGATGGGGAACCTTCTTCAGACTGATTGTGTGTGTGTGTGTGTGTGGGGGGGAGGGAGGATTTCGAAGCAAGAAAAGACCTGGACAAATCAGGACCAGCAAAAGAGGACCTCAGCAGGGTGGTTCCCTGATAGGCCATTTGTTGGCTAGGGACGGCATGATCACAAGAGGGGTACATCGTTGAGAACTTCTCTTTTTATTCGTATGGCTGTTTGGTGACCCCAAATTTCACTGTACCAATTAGTGCATGTGACAATAAATGTCTCTTGTCCGTTGAACATCTCCTGAGATGCTGCCTGGCCAGCAGAATTACTCCAGCACTTTCTGTCTTGTTTTGTAAACCGGCATCTGCAATTCCTTGTATCTATCTCCTTTGATGTTACTGTTGCCCAGAGCTCAAATAAATGGAAAATTAACTCTAGTTCGCAGTTGAGCATTATTTCACCCAATATTCCTTGCATAGTAAGGATCCATCCCACCTCTTCAATGACTCATTCTGCTGTTAAACAAGCTTCATTCCAATTTCAATTCACGCCAAGAAGAATAAGGAACATTTCTTTATGACAAAATGGGCTCTCTGGAATGTTTGAGTTGGCCATTACCACAGTATCCTGGTATCTTAGGTGAGATTGCTCTGTTTTGCTGGCAAACTGCGTATCCTTACATGACTTCCTCCAAAACGTTGTCAATAATCAGCCAATACACAGATTCCAGGCGATGACTTTTATTTTGTTTTATATAGCAAGGAAACAGGCCATTAAGCCCACTGAGCCCACGCTGACCAGCGATCCCTGTACTGAAGCGACTGCGGCGTGAGTCCTGGATGATCGTGAATATTCGCCCAAAGAGTCGTACCTTTTTCTGCATTTTCAACATGTTGTAAAATGTCGGCGACCTGCTGTGACTATGACGGGTGCCGGTAAGTTGCCGAAAAATTCGCGTAAGTGGGACAGGCCCTTACTCGATCTTCCTATTTTGAACACAGAACAGTACAGACACAGGAAATGTGGGGCCTTTGGCCCATTGGCTCATAATTTCTGTACTGAACGTAACGGAAAGTTAACCTTGTCTGCCTACACGTGATCCACATCCCTCCATTCCCTGCAAATCCAAGCAGACTATCATATCTGCTTCCATCACTTACCCTGGCAGTGTGTTCCTGGGACTCACCACTTCCTGTGTAAAAAACCTGGTCTGCACATCTCCTTTAAACTTTCCCCCTTTTGCCCTTAAAGGTATGCCCTTGAGTCTTTGATATTTCCACCTTGGGGAAAAGTTTCTGATTGCTGACCCTATCTACGCCTCTCATCATTTTATAAACTTTTATTAGGTCTCCCTTCAACCTCTGACGATCCAGTGAAAACAATCCAAGTCTGCCCAACCTTTCCTTGTATGTAATACCCTCTAATCCAAGAGTCTTTCTGGTAAACTACATATAGAAACATAGAAACATAGAAAATAGGTGCAGGAGTAGGCCATTTGGCCCTTCGAGCCTGCACCGCCATTCAATATGATCATGGCTGATCATTCAACTCAGTATCCCGTACCTGCCTTCTCTCCATACCCCCTGATCCCTTTAGCTACAAGGGCCACATCTAATGTTTCTTTGTGTGTTTTATGTGGGGGGTGGTGTGGGGGGGTGAGGGGGAAACCGCTTCGGTCGCCTCCTCCATGGAGAGGCGAGTTTTTCCAGGTCGCCTCCCCTGTGGCCTAACATCAAGGATCGACGCGGCCTTTCCCGGAAACGCGCCCGGGGCTTCAGCGGCGGGCGCAGCGTGGACTCTCGGCGTGGAGCGGGTGAGCCCTCGCTGGGGCTCCATGGAGTGGAGCGCTCCGTTTCGCTGACCCGGGGCAGCCGGCAGCCTGAAGTCGCAGCCTGAAGCCGCGGTCTGCAGAGCTCCAGCTGGTGCGGCGTCTACAGCCCGGGATCTCACGTTGGGGACCCGGGGGAAGAAGAAGCCATCACTGCCGGCACGCGGCCGACTTCTACCGTGGGTCCGGCATGGACTTACCATCACCCATGGGGGGGAGCTTCGACCGCCGGCCCTGCGGTCTACGGTGCTTCTGGCTGCGGCGGGGACTTTAAATCTTGAGCGCCGGCCTGCGGCCTACAACAACTTAAAGCCACGGTCTCCGGTGAGGAAGAGCCGATCCTGGACTGACTCTGGACTCTGGTCCTGACCACGGGGGGGAAATGGAGGAGGACTGGCCAAATTTTGTGCCTTCCACCACAGTGATGAATGCTGTGGTGGATGTTTGTGTTACAGTTTTATTGTGGTTGTGTGTTCTTTATTATTGTATCGCTGCAGACAACCCAAATTTCCACCAGCCTGGCTGTGTGGCAATAAATTATATCTAATCTAATCTAATCTAACTCCCTCTTAAATATAGCCAATGAACTGGCCTCAACTACCTTCTGCGGCAGAGAATTCCAGAGATTCACCACTCTCTGTGTAAAAAATGTTTTCCTCATTTCGGTCCTAAAAGATTTCCCCCTTATCCTTAAACTGTGACCCCTTGTTCTGGACTTCCCCAATATCGGGAACAATCTTCCTGCCTCTAGCCTGTCCAACCCCTTAAGAATTTTGTAAGTTCCTATAAGATCCCCCCTCAATCTTCTAAATTCTAGCGAGTACAAACCGAGTCTATCCAGTCTTTCTTCATATGAAAGTCATGACATCCCAGGAATCAGTCTGGTGAACCTTCTCTGTACTCCCTCTATGGCAAGAATGTCTTTCCTCAGATTAGGAGACCAAAACTGTACGCAATACTCCAGGTGTGGTCTCACGAAGACCCTGTACAACTGCAATAGAACCTCCCTGCTCCTATACTCAAATCCTTTTGCTATGAATGCTAACATACCATTCGCCTTCTTCACTGCCTGCTGCACCTACATGCCTACTTTTAATGACTGGTGTACCATGACACCCAGATCTCGTTGCATCTCCCCCTTTCCTAATCGGCCACCATTCAGATAATAATCTACTTTCCTGTTTTTGCCACCAAAGTGGATAACCTCACATTTATCCACTATACTGCATCTGCCATGCATTTGCCCACTCACCCAGCCTATCCAAGTCTCCTTGCAGCCTCCTAGCATCCTCCTCACAGCTAACACTGCCCCCCAGCTTCGTGTCATCCGCAAACTTGGAGATGTTGCATTCAATTCCCTCGTCCAAATCATTAATATATATCGTAAATAGCTGGGGTCCCAGAACAGAGCCTTGCGGTACCCCACTAGTCACTGCCTGCCATTGTGAAAAGGACCCGTTTACTCCTACTCTTTGCTTCCTGTCTGCCAACCAGTTCTCTATCCACATCAATACTGAACCCCCAATACCGTGTGCTTTAAGTTTGTATACTAATCTCTTATGTGGGACCTTGTCGAAAGCCTTCTGAAAGTCCAGATATAACACATCCACTGGTTCTCCCTTATCCACTCTACTAGTTACATCCTCGAAAAATTCTATAAGATTCGTCAGACATGATTTACCCTTCATAAATCCATGCTGACTTTGTCCAATGATTTCACCACTTTCCAAATGTGCTGCTATCCCATCTTTAATAACTGATTCTAGCAGTTTCCCCACTACCGACGTTAGACTAACTGGTCTGTAATTCCCCGTTTTCTCTCTCCCTCCCTTTTTAAAAAGT
Source organism: Amblyraja radiata (assembly GCF_010909765.2). Classification (NCBI taxonomy): domain Eukaryota; kingdom Metazoa; phylum Chordata; class Chondrichthyes; order Rajiformes; family Rajidae; genus Amblyraja; species Amblyraja radiata. The sequence goes on along the minus strand of NC_045957.1, from coordinate 33,599,128 downwards.
GGTGCTACATTAGCTACCCTCCAATCCTCAGGAACTACTCCAGAATCTAAAGAGTTTTGAAAAATTACCACTAATGCATCCACTATTTCTGGGGCTACTTCCTTAAGTACTCTGGGATGCAGCCCATCTGGCCCTGGGGATTTATCGGCCTTTAATCCATTCAATTTACCTAACACCACTTCCCGGCTAACCTGGATTTCACTCAGTTCCTCCATCTCATTTGACCCGCGGTCCCCTGCTATTTCCGGCAGATTATTTATGTCTTCCTTAGTGAAGACAGAACCAAAGTAGTTATTCAATTGGTCTGCCATGTCCTTGTTCCCCATGATCAATTCACCCGTTTCTGACTGCAAGGGACCTACATTTGTTTTAACTAATCTTTTTCTCTTCACATAGCTATAAAAGCTTTTGCAGTCAGTTTTTATGTTCCCTGCCAGTTTTCTTTCATAATCTATTTTCCCTTTCCTAATTAAGCCCTTTGTCCTCCTCTGCTGGTCTCTGAATTTCTCCCAGTCCTCTGGTAGGCTGCTTTTTCTGGCTAATTTGTACGCTTCATCTTTTGTTTTGAAACTATCCCTGATTTCCCTTGTTATCCACGGATGCACTACCTTCCCTGATTTATTTTTTTGCCAAACTGGGATGAACAATTGTTGTAGTTCATCCATGCAGTCTTTAAATGCCTTCCATTGCATATCCACCATCAACCCATTAAGAATCAATCGCCAGTCTATCTTGGCCAATTCACGTCTCATACCCTCAAAGTTACCTTTCTTTAAGTTCAGGACCCTTGTTTCTGAATTAACGATGTCACTCTCCATCCTAATGAAGAACTCAACCATATTATGGTCACTCTTGCCCAAGGGGCCACGCACAACAAGACTGCTAACTAACCCTTCCTCATTACTCAATACCCAGTCTAGAATAGCCTGCTCTCTCGTTGGTTCCTCTACATGTTGGTTTAGAAAACTATCCTGCATACATTCCAAGAAATCCTCTTCCTCAGCACCCCTGCCAATTTGATTCACCCAATCTATATGTAGATTGAAATCACCCATTATAACTGTTTTACCTTTGTTGCACGCATTTTTAATTTCCTGTTTGATGCCATCCCCAACTCCACTACTACTATTAGGTGGCCTGTACACAACTCCCACTAGCGTTTTCTGCCCCTTAGTGTTTCGCAGCTCTACCCATATTGATTCCACATCCTCAAAGCTAATGTCCTTCCTTTCTATTGCATTAATCTGCTCTCTAACCAGCAACGCTACCCCACCTCCTTTCCCTTTCTGTCTATCCCTCCTGAATATTGAATATCCCTGGATGTTCAGCTCCCAGCCTTTGTCACCCTGGAGCCATGTCTCCATGATCCCAACTATATCATAGTCATTAATAGCTATCTGCACATTCAACTCATCCACCTTATTACGAATGCTCCTTGCATTGAGACACAAAGCCTTCAGGCTTGTTTTTACAACACTCTTACCCCTTATACTATTATGCTGAAAAGTGGCCCTTTTTGATTTTTGCCCTGGATTTGCCGGCCTGCCACTTTTACTTTTCACCTTGCTACCTATTGCTTCTACCCTCATTTTACACCACTCTGTCTCTACGCTCACACATTTAAGAAACCCTTTCCCTTTAACTCCATCCTCCACTATCCCATTCGACACCCCACCCCCCTTATTCAGTTTAAAACCACCCGTGTAGCAGTGGTAAACCTGCCTGCCAGAATGCTGGTCCCACACCTGTTAAGATGCAATCCATCCCTTTTGTACAGTTCCCCCTTACCCCAAAACAGATACCAGTGATCTAAGAATCTAAATCCCTGCCCCGTGCACCAGTTCCTCAGCCACACGTTCAGGTCCCATATCTCGCTGTTCCTGCTCTCGCCAGCACGAGGAACTGGAAGCAAACCGGAGATAACAATCCTGGAGGTCCTGCTTTTCAGCATTTTTCCGAGCTCTCTAAAGTCACGCTGCAGAATATTCATCCCCTTCTTTCCGACATCGTTTGTGCCGACATGCACTACCACTTCCGGATGTTCACCTTCGCCCTTGAGGATTTTCCAGCACTCTGTCCGTGACATCCTGGATCCTGGCACCAGGAAGACAGCACACCATCCTCGCATCCCGTCTGTTGCCGCAGAAACCCCTGTCCGTACCTCTCACAATGGAGTCTCCCACTACAATGGCGTTGCCTGCCTTAGGCCTTTTTGGTTTTGGCTCAACAGCCCTATTTGCATTGCAAGCCATTACATATAAATATAATCTGGATGTATTTTGAAATGTAACAAAAGCAGACAATGCTTTAAACACTTAGTCGATCAGTAGTACCTGTGGCAGGAGAAACCATTGTGATAAAGAGGTCAGAGACACCGACTGTTCCCTTATCCTTAGATGACACCAGATACTTCCAGCATTTTCTGTTTTCATTTCCAATTTCAAGCATCTGCCATTTCTTATTTGCATTTCAGTGTTTGTTGAATGTTCACATTTCTATGCTGTCAGTATCACAATTGTACTTCGCTATAGGTTTTGTGCAGGAACATTTTTACGGAGTACTACATGATAAAACTATCCAATGCAATACATCTTGCAGACAATATTTGGGATATTACAACCTAAGGATACATCACAATTATTTAATAATTCACCATTAATAATTCACCATTCACATCCACCCTAATTCTGTGAGTCAGACAATTCCATTGCCCTGTTTGTACTTGTTCTAAGGCAATGCTTCAGCTTTTTTAATGTTTTTAGCTTTTTGGGGATTAATTAAGCAGTTTAAGATATCAGTCTGGAAATTGGGTAAGAGTTATCTGCAATAGATATTCAGCCTGTCTCCCAACCCATGCCGCTGGCTCCATGGCTCATGTTCTTCCTCCCCTGTTCTCTGAACTTCCAGCCTGCATAAATCTCCCAATCAACCCACACCTACAGTACATATCCCAATCTCCCTTTAATCCTTTTAAACCCTTTTAAGAAGCTTTTAGATAGACACCTGTATATGCAGGGAATGGAGGGATGTGGCACAATGCAGGCAGAGATTCATTTTACTTGACATCATCTTCAGCACGTACATTGGTGGCCGAAGGACTTTTTTCTGCGCTGTATTGTTTTATGTTCTATATTCTATTTAACGGTGTAATCGACATTTGTATCTTTAAAACCAAATCTTTCCCTTTGTCTTGCTGCAGTATTGCACCTTCATTTCAAGAATCGTGGAGGTGAAACTAATCATCAGAAACAGACACAAAAAGAGGGACAGGCAACATCTCTGGAGAGAAGGAATGGGTGACGTTTCGGGTTGAGACCCTTCTTCAGACCTGAAACATCACCCAATGGTCTCCGACGAGGCACATAGTAGCTCAGGACCATCGCTAGTTGTTTGTAGGATGGTTCAGTTGCCTGATAACAGCTGGGAAGAAACTGTACCTGAATCTGGTGAGTTGATCATGGGGAACAAGGATATGGCGGACCAATTGAATAACTACTTTGGTTCCGTCTTCACTAAGGAAGACATAAATAATCTGCCGGAAATAGCAGGGGACCGCGGGTCAAAGGAGTTGGAGGAATTGAGTGAAATCCAGGTTAGCCGGGAAGTGGTGTTGGGTAAATTGAATGGATTAAAGGCCGATAAATCCCCAGGGCCAGATAGGCTGCATCCCAGAGTACTTAAGGAAGTAGCTCCAGAAATAGTGGATGCATTAGTAATAATCTTTCAAAACTCTTTAGATTCTGGAGTAGTTCCTGAGGATTGGCGGGTAGCAAACGTAACCCCACTTTTTAAGAAGGGAGGGAGAGAGAAAACGGGGAATTACAGACCAGTTAGTCTAACATCGGTAGTGGGGAAACTGCTAGAGTCAGTTATTAAAGATGGGATAGCAGCACATTTGGAAAGTGGTGAAATCATTGGACAAAGTCAACATGGATTTACAAAAGGTAAATCATGTCTGACGAATCTTATAGAATTTTTCGAGGATGTAACTAGTAGCGTGGATAGGGGAGAACCAGTGGATGTGGTGTATCTGGACTTCCAGAAGGCTTTCGACAAGGTCCCACATAAGAGATTAGTTTACAAACTTAAAGCACACGGCATTGAGGGTTCAGTATTGATGTGGATAGAGAACTGGCTGGCAAACAGGAAGCAAAGGGTAGGAGTAAACGGGTCCTTTTCACAATGGCAGGCAGTGGCTAGTGGGGTACCGCAAGGCTCAGTGCAGGGACCCCAGCTATTTACAATATATATTAATGATCTGGATGAGGGAATTGAAGGCAATATCTCCAAGTTTGCGGATGACACTAAGCTGGGGGGCAGTGTTAGCTGTGAGGAGGATGCTAGGAGACTGCAAGGTGACTTGGTATGGCTGGGTGAGTGGGCAAATGTTTGGCAGATGTAGTATAATGTGGATAAATGTGAGGTTATCCATTTTGGTGGCAAAAACAGGAAAGCAGACTATTATCTAAATGGTGGCCGACTAGGAAAAGGGGAGATGCAGCGAGACCTGGGTGTCATGGTACACCAGTCATTGAAAGTGGGCATGCAGGTGCAGCAGGCAGTGAAGAAAGCGAATGGTATGTTAGCTTTCATAGCAAAAGGATTTGAGTATAGGAGCAGGGAGGTTCTACTGCAGTTGTACAGGGTCTTGGTGAGACCACACCTGGAGTATTGCGTACAGTTTTGGTCTCCAAATCTGAGGAAGGACATTATTGCCATAGAGGGAGTGCAGAGAATGTTCACCAGACTGATTACTGGGATGTCAGGACTGTCTTATGAAGAAAGACTGGATAGACTTGGTTTATACTCTCTAGGATTTAGGAGATTGAGAGGGGATCTTATAGAAACTTATAAAATTCTTAAGGGGTTGGACAGGCTAGATGCAGGAAGATTGTTCCCGATGTTGGGGAAGTCCAGGACAAGGGGTCACAGCTTAAGGATAAGGGGGAAATCCTTTAAAACCGAGATGAGAAGAACTTTTTTCACACAGAGAGTGGTGAATCTCTGGAACTCTCTGCCACAGAGGGTAGTCGAGGCCAGTTCATTGGCTATATTTAAGAGGGAGTTAGATGTGGCCCTTGTGGCTAAGGGGATCAGAGGGTATGGAGAGAAGGCAGGTACGGGATACTGAGTTGGATGATCAGCCATGATCATATTGAATGGCGGTGCAGGCTCGAAGGGCCGAATGGCCTACTCCTGCACTTAATTTCTATGTTTCTATGTTTCTAATCTGGAGGTAGACAAAAATGCTGGAGAAACTCAGCGGGTGGGGCAGCATCTATGGAGCGAAGAAATAGGTGACGTTTCGGGTCGCGACCCTTCTTCAGACTGATGTGGAGGAGGAGAGGGCTGTCAGCTCTAGGTGTCAGCTGCTCTACATCGGTGAGACCAAGCGTAGGCTTAGCGATTGCTTCGCCCAACACCTCAGCTCGGTTCGCACTAACCAACCTGATCTGTCAGTGGCTCAGCACTTCAACTCCCCTCCCATTCTGAATCCGCCCTTTCTGTCCTGGGCCTCCTCCATGGTCAGAGTGAGTCCCACCGCAAATTGGAGGAGCAGCACCTCATATTTCGCTTGGGTAGTTTACACCCCAGCGGTAAGAACATTGACTTCTCCAATTTCAGGTAGTCCTTGCTTTCTCCCTCCTTCCCCTCCCCTTCCCAGCTCTCCCACATCCTCTCTCCGCCTCTTCCTTTCTTCTCCCCCCCCCCCCCCACCTCCACATCAGTCTGAAGACGGATCTCGACCCGAAACGTCAACTATCCCTTCGCTCCATAGATGCTGCCTCACCCGCTGAGTTTCTCCAGCATTTTTGTCTACCTTCGATTTTTCCAGCATCTGCAGTTCTTTCTTAACCGAATCTGGAGGTGGGCGTTTTCACACTTCTGTACATCTTGCTGGATGAGTGAGGGGAGAAGAGGGAGTGACCGGGGTGAGATTCGTTATTGATTATGCTGGTGGCCTAGCTGTAGCAGCGGAATTTATAATTTGTAGGAGTGGGAAAGTAAATTCCTTCCATGCCTTTCCATGTATTTTCTTTTTTCTTATTTCAGATTCTCAGCATCTTTGTTGTCTTGATTTGCTCGGTAATTTCTTGGTCAATGCCCTGGGTGGGAACTTGTCGCATGCAAACTTGTGTCCCACCACCCATCTCAAGTTTATTAACCCTTGCCAGATGGTGTTCATTCCTGCCTTCAACTGGGAAGTTGTGAATGGAGATCTGATTAATGATATATTAAAATAGCTCCTTTTTTTGTACAATAATGATGTAAGTATATTATTTGCTTTGACCGGTCAGAATATCTGCAACTGGCTTTTGCAACGGTTTATCAATCAGCAGAAACCCATATTATAGTGAAGGAACTGCAGACGCTGGTTTACACTGAAGATGGATGCAAAATGCTGGGAATGTCAGTGGAGTAGGCAGCTTCTCTGGAGGGAAGGAATAGGTGACGTTTTAGGTCTCGACTCGAAATGTCACCCATTCCTCTCTCCAGAGATGCTGCTTGTTCCGCTGACTTACTCCAGCATTTTGCATCTATATTCCCATATTGTAATGAGTTTTGAATAAAAAGATGGAAGGGAAGTTGTGTTCACTCAGATTTGTCGTTTTGTTTTGTATCTTGTTTGCAATGCAAATTAATTGTCAGAAATATGATACACACAGGTAGTCAGATTTGAATGCATAAACTTCCTGTTATTGCCCGCATCATGATAGGGAAATACAGCTTTGAAACAGGGTCTTTGGTCCACTGGGTCTGAACAATCCATCATTAACTCACTTTCACCAATCCTACATGGGGTCAAGCAAAGAGCATTCACGTCGCGGCGCTGTTTCCACTAATCTTTCCACCACCACGCACAAGAAGCTCAAGACAAACACCATTGCATGCAGATGCCCAGAAGTGTGTCCAGCTCTGGCTTCTAATCTTGTGTGTGGACTCAACAAGACGAAGACCAATCCTACATTAATTCCTTCTTTCAAATGCTCCTCACAACTCCCATCAGATGCTGGAGGAACTCAGTGAGTCAGGCAACATTTGGGGATAAATAGACAGATGACGTTTTGGGTCGGCACCCCATCTCTGAAACTCCATCTGTCCATTCCCTCCCCCAATGTTGCCTGATCCGTTGAGTTCCTCCAGCACTTTGTGTTTTGCTCAAGATTCCAGCATGTACAGTTTCTTGTGTCTCCCATCAGATTCTAACCCTCACCCACACGGCCAGGGATATTTACAGTGATCAATTAATCTACTACACATTCGTTTTTGGGAGGTTTAGTTTAGTTTAGAGATACAGTGGAAACAGGTCCTTCAGCTCACCGAGTCCACGCCAAACAGCGATCCCCATACACTAGCACTTTCCTACACACTAGGGACAATTTGCAATTATTACCAAAGTCAATAAAGCTACCATCGTGTACGTCTTTGGAGTGTGGGAAGAAACCGGAACACCCGGAGAAAACCGACGTGGTCACGGGGAGAAAGTACAAACTCTGCACAGACAACACCCTTGGTCAGGATCGAACCTGGGTCTCTGGTGCTGTAAGGCAGCAACTCTACCGCTGCGCCACTGTGCCGCCCAATTGGGTGGTGATCAGAGCAGCTGGAGGAAACTCAGTTGTATAAAGACACATCCTAATAAATCAAAGAATATTAAAATAATTTTAAAAGAGCATGGCCGTCAACAATTTTAAGATGGAACAAATTTATGAATTATAATAATTTACATGAAGATGAAAGTTCATATGAAAGTTCGTTCATTATCAAAATTATTTTAATGCCATAAATTATGTTGCAGCATAACCTCACCAGGGTGATACCTTTGATGATTAATGTACATTCAAATACATTAATTATAGCTGTCAGAGATAAGGGGAACACCTAGATTTATCAGAGAAAATAAAATGTTTCATAAGTTCATTTGTAATTAGGAATACTTTGCAGTGGGGGGGCATCAGAACTGATTATCTTGTCTATTTTGGCTGGAAGTGTTCTTAATGAAGTGTCATCAATTTAAGAGTCATCAAGATTAATCAATTTATCACTTGTCAAATAAAGCGATAGGTGACATTTCGGGTCGGGACCTTTCTTCAGACTCTTCTTTGAGACTCTTTGAGTCCCGAGCCGTAACATCACATATCAATGTTCTCCTGATACTGATTTTTCAGTAGTAGAAGAGAGGCTGACCGATGCTCTCAATCATCTAACACCATATTATGAGGAGAGACATCTCTGTGCAAACCCTCCTCAGACACAGGTGTGTGCCTTCCACTTGAGAAACCGAGAAGCCAAGAGGCAACTTCAGGTGAACTGGTCTGGAACAACATTGGAGCACTGTACCTTGGTGTAACCCTTGATCGAAATCTTACCTTCAAGACCTATATTGAGAAGACAAAGGCGAAAGTGAGCACACGCAACAATGTTGTTAGTAAGCTCACCACCCAAGATGGGGTGCTAGCCCACAGACCTTACGTTCCACTGCCTTAGCCCTCTGCTATTCTACTGCTGTGTATGTAGCAATGTTATAACATTTTGAGATTTAAAAAATCAAGTCTGTAATTTATCCCCAGGTAAAGCATAAAAATAAGTTTAATTTGACACCTAATTCACTTTCATATCTTCAGTATTAAAAAAGTTATGGCCATTTTCATTCTCGGAAATTAGCATCTTGTTCCCTATTGCTTTTTCATTGACAACACAAAAGCTGTGATCAAAAGCAGTCAAAAGCCCATAACTTTCTTAAAAATTAAGAGAACAAAGAAATTTTCAGTTATTATAGATTGAAGCATTCTGAAACAAATATGAAACAATCTTACTTGGATGACTTGAAATTAAAGCATATAATTAGTTCGTTACCTAATTGTAGCTAATTACAAAATTCAATTACTAGATCTAAACATCTATCCATTTCTTAAGAATAGATTAACATTTTTAAATAGCCTAAGTGTCCAAATAACATTCACACAAAAATTCACAATATAGCATAATGTTTAAATCTTATTGTCATGGGTTTATAGGCCAAATGGAAGGAATTTAATGTTTAATACCTGTAAATTAATGGCCATTTAAATCAGCTTGCGAGTGGGTTTTTCTGGAACGCGATCAATTGGAATGTTGCAGTTGCGGTGGATTTAAACCCGTATCGGCAGCAAAAACACTGCCGGTTCGTTCGGGGGAAAATAATCACCGTTTCGCAACTTAAAATGTGAATTAAATGCATCTTAAGAAACACTTTTATACATAAAAATAAACTACTTTCATTTACCTGTCCCCTAGGTAAAATCCGGCCCCGTTGTCGGCGTTGACGGCTTCAGAAGCTGCTTTTAAAATCACTCCAGTGATTAACTTGTCGGGCGAATTTTTTTTAAAAACACACAGAACGGCCGTCGGAACAATTCTTCGGCAAAAACTTGCACTCCAACAAAATATAATCCAGGACCAGGTCGGAGAAAACCGCGTTTTAACCCCGCCCACCCCCCCTCAAACGCGCCAAAATCGCGCACACGGCCAGTGGCAGAATTGCAGCGCCACTGAAGGTAAGTATCGTAACACACCTAGAGTATGCATGTCCAGTATGGGAAAGATCCACCCATGCCAAGAAGCTGGACCCAGCCCTCAATGCTTCCTGCGGACTTGTCACAGGTTTCTAGCCAACAAGTACTGACAGCCTCTACCTCCTGGCAGGCATAGCCCCCCCGCCAGACATGAAAAGAGCAGGAGCCATCATGAAGGAGCACCAGCGGCAGATAACAGATGAACCACATCCAATGTTCAGCCAGACACCATTTCCGAGCCGCCTAAAGTTGAGGAAACGTTTTCTTAACTGTGTGACTCCTCTTGAGGTTGGCATTACCCCCAAGTGAAGCACGAGTCATCATATGGGATGATAGAATATCCACTCTACCTCCATCAACCACCATGGGACTAACGGCAAGGGAGCAACTCCCTCCAGGTGCGGACACAGATGGAAATGCCTCAATCGATTGAGAACAGGTGTTGGCAGAGCCAAGGTGTCTCTAAACAAGTGGGGATATAACTCTAACGATGTCACCTGTGCATGTGGTATTGAACCACAAACGATGGAACACCTGTTGAAATGCCCTCAACTGGAGAACAGAGGAACAGCTGCCGATCTCACTGCCGACAATGAAGATGCTGAGAAATGTGTTCAGCTCTGGCTGAACAATATCTAATCTTGTGATGTGGACTCGATGATAATAATAATAACAATGTTCTCCAGGGAGGCTGCCAGACCAGCTGAGTTACTCCAGAACTTTGTGCCTTATTTTTGTAAACCAGCTGCTGCAGTTCCTTGTTTCTACCTCAAGTTTATCCAAACTCTCGTTCTAGGTAACAATATAGTGCTGGAGAAATTCACCACACGGGGCAGCATTTGTGGTTGGGATGGACAGATGACATTTTGGCTTATGGCCTTGTTCAGACTGATTGTAGTAGGGGTGAGAAAGCTGGAAAAGAGCGTTGGGGTGAGGTAGAGCCTGACAACTACTAGGCGGGTACAAGGCATTAGGTCCCACATCTCACTTTTCCAGCTTTCTTCCCCCTGCTCCATCAGTCTGAAGAAAGGACCGACCCAAAACATCATCTGCCTGTCCCCCCTACGGATGCTGCCTGACCCACTGAGGTCCTCCAACACTTTGATTAGAGGCTATTAGTATTGAGGAGAGTTTCTGTTCTCTCCTGTGTCTCCTTATAACTAATATCCTCTGATCCATGCAAAGTTTCAGTGAATCTCTTCTGCACCCTCTACACAACCTTCACATGCTACCTGTAATGAGGCGACCAAAACTGCATACACTACTCCAAATGTGGGCTCATCACAGTTTTATATGGCTGCGACATGACTTGCCAACTTTTATATCCACCAGGGTGCAGTTTTTTAGTTGATCTGTACGTTGGGATCACTTATGCCAACTAGGTGGGAGAGAAGAGGAGTTCTCCCTCTGTCCCTGGTCAGGAGTGATCAAAATCAATAAAGCCAAATATCTCCTTTTTAACAAATTACACTGTGTAAGTCTCTGCTGTTTTTAATTTGTTTGCAGCACCTCCTGGTCAATGAACTTTAAAAAACGATGTAACTGGCTATAAAGCACTCATTAATGCCCTTGAGACCATTCACATTTATAATGGGCCACCATATCCACCCAAGGCATTCAATTCTTCCTTTCCCCTCACAGATGGAGATGTAATTGTTAGCAGTTTCTTTAGCTGTCTAGAAAGTTAGGATGGCACGTTGGCACAGGGCTAGTGTTGCTGCCTTACAGCGCCAGAGACCCAAGTTCAATCCTGACTACGGGCGCTGTCTGTACGGAGTTGGTACATTCTCTCTGTGACCGCGTGGGTTTTCTCCGGGTGCTCCAGTTTCCTCCCACACGCCAAAGACGTGCAGCTTTGTGGCTTTGGTCAAAGTTGTAAATTGTGCTTAGTGTGTTCCAGGATAGTGCTAGTGTAGGGGTGATCCTTGGTCGCCGTGGACTCGGTGGGCCAAAGGGCCTGTTTCCACGCTGTATCTTTGAAGTAAATGTTGCTTCTTACATTGCTTATTAAAAATAAATTTCTCACGCCTGAACAGATTGATAAAGATTTGTTAAACATTTATTGCAAGTGTATGTTCCTGTTAAGCCTTGTGGTGCTCCAATCTCTGTTAGTTGTGTGCATGCAAGCCAAAATTTCCAATTGACAACTTTAATTACATTTTTTTAAATCCTATAATATGTCACAGATGGCATGAATGTTTTTTTTTCTCCATGCTTACTTATTTTTGTTCTACCTCTCTTGTGCCTGTGACACTCCCAGGGAGATTTGGATGGTATATCAATCTCCACATGTATGTCAGTGTTGCTTCTGTTGTGCTGATACGTTGCAAATAAACCTCTTTCCATTGCCGTATCTCCTGGCATCTTGACTGAGATTGGTTCCGAGCTCTTTGGCTATGACTACAAACAGCAGAAGAGGAGCAGCCTGGTGCAGAGACAGAAATAGTTGAAGAGGGAAGCAGCTAAATTCCTAGGGTGGCACAGTGGTGCAGCGGTAGAGTTGCTGCCTTGCACCGCCAGAGACCCAGGTTCAATCCTGACTCTGGTGTTGTCTGTACAGCGTTTGTATGTTCTCCCATGACCACGTGGATTTTCTCCGGGTGCTCTGGTTTCCTTCCATACTCCAAAGATGTACAGGTTTATAGGTTAAATGGCTTTGGTTAAAAAAAATTGTAAATTGTCGCTAGTGTGTAGGATAGGGTTAGTATACTGGGATTGCTGGTTGGTGTGGACTTGATGGGCCGAAGGGCCTGATTCCATGCTATATCTCTAAACTAAACTAAACTAATTTGCCAATGCAAGATGAGGAAATCATGAAAAGGGCACACCAGCACCTCTACTTTCTTAGAAGTTTAAAGAGATTCAGCAGATACCAGAAGTTGGACTCAGGCCAGACAACCGTGGGCACAGCCTTCTCCAGCATTGAAAGCAGCTGCACAAGTTGCTGCCTCAAGAAGGTGGCATCTATCAATGATACCCACAATCCAGGACAAGCCCTCCTCCAGCTGCTACCCACACATGGGAAAGTCTGAAGTCAGAAGTCACACACCACCATGTTCAGTAACAGGTAGTTTTCTATCAGGTTCCCGAACAACTTGTACAACCCTAACCCTACCTCGGCAATGGAACACTAATTACTACCATTTGCACTACCTTGGATTAAAAAAAGAAATTGTGTTTTGCATTCAAACGCGACTGCTTTTTATTGTACATTCTTTTCTCTTTGCAGAATTGAACTATAATTTAAGTATAATTTATGTCTTTATGTGTTATGTGAGTCTATGTGCCTGTAATGCTGCAACAAACAAGATGTTTATTCAACCTCACCTCACGTTTGCATGTGGCAATAAACTAGACATGAAGTGGAAGCAGAGAATGGTGAAAATACTCAGATGGTCAGGCAGCATCTGTGGAGAAACAAGGAATTAATTAACACTCCATCAGGATTATGAAAAGTTAGAAATCAAACAAGAGGAGTGGAAGGAACAATCTGTCTGTAATACGGAGAGAAACAGAGTGGTGGCGGTGAAGGTTTGGTTCGGCAGCTGAAATGTCTGGTGGACTGAGATAAAAGGGGAGTTAGAGAGTGAACCTCGTTCAGACAGAGGTGGGGAGAAAAGAAGACTAGAATGCGTGAGTAATCTAGCTCCAATGTTCAATTGGAAAGCAGGAACTTAATGGTTTTATAATGTAGGAAATTATTAATGTTCTATCACTTGTGCTGCCCTAAAATGAACTAATTGTCTAAATTCATGTTCATTCATGCTCAAGACTCAAGAGTGTTTAATTGTCATATGTACCGACAAGGGAATTCCTATTGTTTGGTACAAGATTCAGTGACGCATGGCAATAAAGCTCTAAGTGCCCTCATTATTATTCTGGGCTTGGTAGGGAGTGGTGCAGGAGAGCCGGGAGAGTGGGTGTGAAACTTGGATTTGCAGATATTCAACTGTAGCTGATTTAGTTTAGTTTATTATTGTCATGTGTACCGAGGTACAATGAAAAGCTTTTTTGTTGTGTGTTCTTGAGTCAGCGAAAAGATTATACATGATTACAATCAAGTTGTCTACTGTGCAGATATACAGGATAAGGAGATAATGTTTAGTGCAATATAGTCCAGTAAAGTCTGATTAAAGATAGTCCGATGGTCTCCTTTGAGGTAGATGGGAGATCAGGACCATTCGCTAGTTGGTGATAGGATGGTTTAGTTGGGAGCTGGGCTAATCATGTATGAAAGGTAGGATTAAAGTGAGCTTGATGGGAAACATCTGCTGCCTCTGAACCCGAAATGGAAGCACCAAGTCCACACACCAACCCCACCCACGTTTGTTCTCTGCCTGGGCTCCCGTGAATCTTGGAGCCCATGAGCAGGATTCTAGTGAACAATCTCCAATCTGAAGCCAGATGAGGTTCTTGCCATGGACCCAGCTCAGTGAAATCGAGGCACACAGTATGGTCGGGTTGAGATCTTATTTTGTTTTGCAGCTTTCCTTGGAAGAGTTTGAATTCCCCATTGAGTGTTTGTCCCCAGAAGTCCCAAGGGATGAGTTTAACCCAGCTTGCCCCGCTTCAGTGTCAATTTCTCACATTGGTTTCATTCAGACGCACGAGCTGGCATTTGTCCAAACTTCATGAAGGTAAAATGTTGCTCTACTTATTTTAGTGTAGTCAAGGGAACAGGTCTATGCATTATATAAGGAATAGTAACAAGTTTGCTCTCTTCTCCCAATAACCTTTTGTTGTCTACCTATTGTGCAAGGTATTTCTAGCCCTCCTACCCTTCTAGCTTGACTCCATTGCCATTATCTGATGACTTCCTTTGCCTGACATTTCAGTCCCACCCACCGGTCACTTGCCAACATCGACCATTTCAGAGATCAAGGTATTAATTTATGTGTTGTTGACATTAGGCACATTTGCCACTAGATCTTCCTCTCAGTTTGCTCCTGTCCTTACTAGGTAGAGTTCCTTTGATTAATTTGTTCTTTGGTTTTGTATAATTAACAGGTAAATATTATTTCATGTCCGAAATGTAATTCGTTGTAGTTCCCGTGATTTACCAACAGATGGTAGCCATGGTCCAGAATTTAAAGAGCAGGCTGATTTGGACATTCCCCTTATTGCAGGTGTTCGCAGCCACGGCTGTGGCCACATACACACACAGATGCACACATGTACACACACTACAGACTCGTGCACACATGCAAACACACACGTACACACTGCAGACTCATGCGCACATGTACACACGCTAACACACACATACACACACACACACACACACAGATGCACACACACTACAGATTTGTGCGCACATGCACACACACAATCACACACATATACACACACCCACACTACAGACTGATGCGCACATGCACATACATGCCTACACACACATATGTACATATTAGAGACTCGTGCGTACATGCACACACGCTAACACACACTCATACACACACACTACAGGCTCATGCGCACATGCACACACGCTAACACACACACACACACACACACACACACACACACACACACACACACACACACACACATATGTACATACTGCAGACTCATGCGCACAGGCAGACATACATATGCACACACACACATACGCACACCCACGCACACACACAATTTAGCTGTGGTTTGCCATGAATGACTTCCTTTCAACAAAGTTGATTGTATATATTTCAGTAAATATTAGTTGGATCATGCACAGATGGCTGTAGGATTTCCTGTGCTGGCTCCAAGCCAATCGAGGATTTTTATAGCTATGTACCAGTGTGAATTGCTGGCTGCTTGATTCCGTCCAAGAAATAAATTTTACTTACATTTTTATATGGAAACCACAACGAGTGTAATAGCAGTTCTTTAGCCTATGTATAACTCCTATCTCTCCTCAACAAACAGACATGGGTTATTTTACAGCCAGCCACGAGAGCAGAGAGCAGGCGGGACCGTGAGTCCAGGTGTGATCCCTACACTGGTGGTGTGAGCGATGTGACACTCCCACTGCAACAGCATCCTGCGGTGAAGTGACTGGAGTGGGAATTGAACCAGAAAAAAAAGTACAACCTCCTGTGCTTCAGCCAATACTTCAGAAAGGGTAGGTGGCACTTCAAAACTTAAAAAAACACTAATGAGCAAAAATAGTAAGAAATAGAAGCAGGAGCCAGCTACTTGGCTCCATCTGTTTATTCTGCCATTCAATATTTGCAGATTTCTTTACAACACAGAAGGAAGATATTTCATGTTATGCCAGCTCACAGAATAATCTCATTCCCCACTCATTTTTTCTGCAACCTATTCTCCCCACATTCCTGTCATTCCTATCTCTCAAGATAGACACAAAATGTAGGAGTAAAGGGTCTGTCTCACTTTCCCGAGCTGCTCACGAATTCTCCCGAGTTTTCCCCTTGATTCAAACTCGAAGAATGTTCGTAACGGGTCCGTAGGAGTCCGTAGATATATCGTAGCGGCTCGTTATGTCAGCCGTAGGTACTCGGGGCATTAAATGTTGCAATTTTTCTCCTCCCGACTATCTTTTTACTCGTGGATATTTTTTGTCATGCTGGAAAAAACGTCCCGACTTACCTGATGCCCCGAGTACCTACGGCTGACATAACGAGCCGCTACGATATATCTACGGACTCCTACGGCCTCCTACAGACCCGTTACGAACATTCTCCAAGTTTGAATCAAGGGGAAAACTCGGGAGAATTTGTGAGCAGCCTGGAGAAGTGGGATAGGCCCTTAACTCAGCGGGTCAGGCAGCATCTCTGGAGAAAAGGAACAGGTGATGTTTCGGGTTCAGACCCTTCTTCAAACTCAGACTCAGAAGAATTGTCTCGACCCGAAACGTCACCTATTCCTTTTCTCCAGAGATGCTGCCCGACCTGCTGAGTTACTCCAGCATTTTGTGTCTATCTTGAGTGTAAACCAGTATCTGCAGTTCCTTCCTACACATTTCCATCACTCACCTACATACCAGTGGCAATTTACAGTAGACAATTAACAGTTGGTTCATGATTGATATGTTCACATTCCTGCACTAACCACATATCCTTGATCCCTTTAATATCTAAACATCTATTGATGTCCACCTCAAATATACTCAGCAGCGCTTATCTTGTGATAGTATGCACCACACAGCCAGTGCCCTCTCAAAAGTTAAATATCATTGTTTTGTTTTGAAGCCACTGGACATGTACATTTATGAATCGTGCAGACTGGCACTTTGTGTGAAAAATTCCAGATTCATTAACCTCTGGGTGGAGGTTTCTTCATAACTCTGTCCTGAATGTCTGAGTCCTCCACTTGAGACTATGACCCCTAATTTAAGACATCCTAACCAGGGGAAATATCATCCTTTCTTCTATGCTGTCAAACCCCTTCAGGATTTTGTTCCTTTCAATGAAATCACCGTTCTTTCCTCTAAACGCCAGAGAGTATGATCCTCAGACAACAAGCCAACCAATGGTTCAATGGTGCTGTATTTGTCACATGTGCGACTGCTCAGTGAAATTCTTTTTGCATATTTACACACGCGGGCGCCGCCATACTTTGGCGCCATTTCCAAAGCCCACACGCTCAGTCTACTGGAGCGATTCCCGATCCAGGCAAGCCCCAGGCTCCTGCAGGGCCTTCCTCCGTCGCCCTCGACCGCATCGGCCCGCGAACCGACGTCCCTCTCCTCGCTCGGCCATCTTTGTGTCCCGGAGGCACCTCCTACAGCCGACCTTGAAGGAAACCATCCCACGAATGAAGACACAAAGTGCTGAAGGAACTCAGAGGGTCAGGCAGCATCTAGGGAGGGAATGAACAGGCAACGTTTAGGGAATCTGAAGAAGGACACCTACGAAAAATGTCACCTATCTACACTCTCCCCAGATACTGCCTGTCCTGCTGAGTTTCTCCAGAGATATGCTCAAGATTACACAACTGCAGTTTTTAGTTTTTTCAATTTTTACTTTTAGAGATGCAGTGTGGAACAGGCCCTTCTGCCCTCTGAGTCTGTGCCGACCAGCGATCACGTACATTAGTTCTATTCTACACACTAGGGACAATTTACAGAAGCCAATAAATCTACAAAACTTGCACGTCTTTGGAATGTGGCAGGAAACCAGAGCACCTGGAGAAAACCCACGCAGTCATAGGGAGATGGTGCAGACAACACCCGTAGTCAGGATGGAACCAGGGTCTCTGGTACCGTAAGGCACCACCATCACCACCGACACTGTCTAGTGTCTGGTGTCTCCATCCCAGGAATCAATCAGCTGCGTCTCTGCTGCCCATTGAACACGTGGCAGTTTATCAATAGAGTACATCATACAGTATTTTCTTTCCCTTTAAGTCAGTGAGACTAGTTGTGTAAAGGACCATGCCATACTTTTACTGCTGGAATCTCCACCCACTGCCAAGTGGTTTATATATGCAGCAGTTAGACAAATGCTGGAGTAACTCAGTGGGGCAGGCAGAATCTCAGGGTAGAAGCAGGCGTCAGTCTGAAGAAGGCTCTTGAACCAAAACGTCACCTATTGCTTCTATCCAGATATGCTGCCTGATCTGCTGAGTTACTCCTGCTGAGTTACTCCAGCATGTTGTGTCTATCTTCGGTGTGAACCAGCATCTGCAGTTCCTTCCTACGCAAACATTAGACGTGTTGACCTTGAGAGGGCAACGTGGAACATGGGAACATTGACCATTGAACCTGTCTTGCAATATTATGATGGATTATGACAGCTGCAAGCCTCGACTCTATCGGCCCATTCATAAACCAACCCTATCACGTCCCTTGCCAATAAGCATTTTTGAACTTTTAATTGTATGACATCAGAGAAAGAGAAATGAATCTTTGGTCAGAGTTGTTAAACAAGAAGATCAGCCAACATTAGTAGTCCACTGGGCATCTTTCCTTCCATCATTTTTTAATTAATCTGATTTGGTGAGCTGGAAGGAACTGCAGATGCTGATTTACACCGAAGATAGATACAAAATGTTGGAGTAACTCAGTGGGTCAGGCAGCACTTCTGGAGAAAAGGAATAGGTGAAGAAGGGCTGCAACCCGCAACATCACCTACTACTTTTCTCCAGCGATGCTGCCTGACCAGTTACTCCAGCTTTTTGTGTCCCTCTGATTTGATGAGTAGATAGCAGCTAATAAACTCGCATTTATTAATTGTTAGTGACCAAAACAAATTTCTCCGTAGCCTTTTGAGGCAGGAATTCTACAGTTCCAACATTCAATGATTGAGAAGGTGCTCCCTGTGGAACATGAAGCACTTTTAAAATTTCTCTTTTATTTCAATTTAGTCACTCAACTATGACTGGCTAAATTTAAGTCCTTTTCATCAGGCCATCTCTCAACTCAGGATCTTTTTGCTGACCTATTTTCCCAGTTCTGATAGATTGAAAGATACAGCAGGGAACCAGCCCTATGGCCCATCAATTCCCTGATGACCATCAATCGGTCATTGATCTGAACATCGATATGGCTATCACTTGCAAGGCAACCATTTGCTGGCCTTGATAATGTGTTCGAGTCATACAGCGGGGAAATAGGCCCTTCGACCCAACTTGCTCACGCCGACCAAGATGCCGTCTGCACTAGTCCCACCTGCCTGCGCTCGGTCCATAACCCTCACAGCCTATCCTCTCCACGTCCCTGTCCAAATGTCTCTTAAACATTATGATAGTACCTGCCACAACGACCTCCTCTGGCAGCTGGTTCCATATACCCACCATCCTTTGTGCAAGGTAGTATTAAGCTGCCTTCTTTAACACAATCATTCAGTCACAGTCTTTCTGGTAAGGACTGTCCCACATGGCAATTGGATAGGGAGTTCCAAGACTCGCATTCAGAAATGATGACATATTTCCATGTTAATGTGATAGTACGAGTCCCTTCCTTCTCTGTGTTTCAGTCTTTTCTGCCGAATACTTGCCTCTATTCCTCTGTCCACAGCTCTCCTTCCCCTTGAATATTTTCCAGCAATCTTTGTTGTGAAATCTGTTATTCTCCAGATCTTTCTCTAAATGTTGTCATCACATTTTATTTGAAGATTATAATGTATTTACATTTTTTTGCTGGTGAAGAGTAAAACACTGCTTCCATGGCAACTCTGGACAGCACAGTGGCGCAGCGGTAGAGTTACTGCCTTACAGCGCCAGAGACCCAGGGTAGATCCTGTCCACAGGTGCTTGTCTGTACGGAGCT
Source organism: Amblyraja radiata (assembly GCF_010909765.2). Classification (NCBI taxonomy): domain Eukaryota; kingdom Metazoa; phylum Chordata; class Chondrichthyes; order Rajiformes; family Rajidae; genus Amblyraja; species Amblyraja radiata. The sequence continues at coordinate 33,579,358 of NC_045957.1, read as the reverse complement.
TGTACGTTCTTCCTGTGACAGCGTGGATTTTCTCTGGGTGCTCCGGGTTCCTTCCACACTCTAAAGACAATTAACCTACAAACCTGTACGTCTTTAGAATGCGGGAGGAAACAGTGGCACCCGGAGAAAACCCACGCAGTCACAGGGGGAAGGTACAAACTCCGTACAGACAGCACCCGTAGTCAGGATCGAACCCGAGTTGCCCTTAGTGTGTAGGACAGTGCTAGTGTACGGTATGTATCTCTAAAGTTTAAAGTAAAGTCTAAACTTCCATGAGACAATTTTGTGCCTCACTTAATGTCAGATCATGTCAGAGTCCAACACATTGCTGTGAGTCTGCAGGGACGTAAAGGTAAAAAAAACATGATGGATGTCTTACCTTAAATACGCACCACAGGATTTTTTACATTGTTGTTAATGACTGCCAGCTAATGTTTCCTTAATTATTTCATTTTAAATTCCCCAGCTGCCATGGTGCATTCAACAACAATCAACAATCAGTTTTATTCGTCACATTGCACATAAAGCGCAAGTGAAATGAATTTGAAGGTAGACACAAAATGCTGGAGTAAATCAGCGGGTGAGGCAGCATCTTATGGAGAGAAGGAATTGGCAACGTTTCGGGTCGAGACCCTTCTTCAGACTGATGTCAGGGGAGGGGGAGATAAAATAACTTCTCTACATCGGCGAGATCAAGCGCAGGCTCAGCGATCATTTCACTGAACATATCCGCTCAGTCCGTCTTAACCAAGCCCAGCACTTCAACTCCCCCTCCCGTTCCCAATCTGACCTTTCTGTCCAGGGCCTCCTCCATTGTCAGAATGAGGCCCAGCGCAAATTGGAGGAACAGCACCTCATATTTTGCTTGGGTAGTTTACACCCCAGCAGTATAAACATTGACTTCTCTAACTTCAGGTAGCCCTTGCTCTCTCTCTCTCTCTCTCTTCATCCCCCCCCCCACCCCAGAAATTCCGGGGGGGCCAGGGGACACACGCCCCTGTTTTGAGAGGTGGGGGACGATCCCCCCACATTTTTTGTAATCCGGATTTTAAAACCCGGTGAAATCTCCGCTTTCCGCGAGACAGTGGGGGGTGGGACTGCTAATCGAGGGGAAGACGTCGGTCTTGGACAAGAGAGACGTCGGTCAGCAGGCAATGGGGGCGGGACATGATGATTCAGCGCGATGAGTGGAGAAGGGAGGTGTCGGTCAGATGCGGAAGTAGGGGGGTGGGACTGAGGAGTGAGCGTGGTGATTGGAGGAGGGAGACGTGCACAGGTGATAGGTCACAAGCGAAAAACACTCTCGGGAGCGCTGGACACAGACCTGCGCCTCATCCACAGCCAGGATCGATCCCGGCTCTCCGGCTCTGCAATCGCCGCCGAACCGCCACTGGACCATCCCCGTCCCCATGCCCGGGGGTGGTCAGAGACGTCGGGAGTCTGACGGGACCAGTGCCCCCAGGCCCACAGCCAGCGCAGAGAAGCAGCGCTAAACCCAGCTCAACTCTGCCTGTCCCGCAAGGTTAACTTACAGCCCTGCCTGGACATACCGGAAATATGGCCCAGGTTTACAGCCAGTGTGGAGAAGCAGCGCCAACTCCACGGCTCCGGAATGGTGTTCCGTCAGTCCAGGCAGGGCTGTAGGCTAACCCAGCGAGACAGGCAGAGTTGAGCTGCATTTAGCGTTGGATTGAGCTGAAATTACCATTCACAGGGCCCATGGCTGAAGCCTCCGAAGCCTCAGGTGTGTGTGTGAGTGTGCAGCCGCCAAGAAATTGCGTCCCTCGGTCCCCCCCATATTTTGATAGCGATTTCCGTGCCTGTCCCCCACCCCTCCAGCTTCCCAGTTCTCCCACTAGTCCCACTGTCTCCGCCTACATTCTTTCTTTGTCCTACCATCTCCCCTGCCATCAGTCTGAAGAGGGGTCTCAACCTGAAACGTCGCCAATTCCTCCTCTCCATAGATGCTGCCTCACCGGTTGAGTTTCTCCAGCATTTTGTGTCTACCTTCGATTTTACCAGCATCTGCAGTTCTTTCTTAAACATGGTGCAATTTGAACTTGCATCAACAAATCCAAAGTTCAGTCCTTTGGATATTAGTCCAGTATCCTAACAACCGTATTATAGTGATCTTTGCATTTTTTACCAACCCAGTGTGTCTGCAGCAGAGAAACATTTAATTGTTGCAAACCTTCAATTTAATAGCTTTAAACTTCCGTTGCACCTGGCAGTGACAGGGGAACTTTGTCCAGCAGTGATTTATAAGGACAGAAGTAACGATTAGTTATGTTCACACACAAACACTCATTAAACATGCATTACATTCCCTTGCCAATGATTTATATGCAGGTGTTAATCTGTTTAAAATAAACAGGTCGGGCCATGTAAAAATAGCACCAGCAGGAATATAAAGCAGCACTTGATGCATTTCCAAGTGAACTGCAAATGTCAACATCTCCAGGTTCTCTTTGCTTATTTGCACAAGGAATGTAGCCATGGAACAATTGAACGTGTATTGCCCATCCCCAAATGCTCTGTAAATTCACTGAGCTACCTTGCAGGGCAATCAGCCACAGTCAGGTTCATTGTCATGTGCACAAGTGTGGTGAAATGAAAATCCTGCTCACAGCAGCATCACACACGCACACACACACACACAGAGACAACACACGAAACAAGACAGTGGAAATGGAATCAAAGACTGTGCAAAGCAAGACATTTGTGCAAAACACAATTGGAAAATAAGCCCATGGTACTGCAAGAAATGGTCCTTGATTTAAGATTCAGTCACATTGATGAGGGTCTGAAATCACATATAGGTCAAAGGGAAGGTACATTTCCCTATATGAAGGATATTATTAAAATTGATAGCTGTTCACAACAAATTTGTAATTTCATGGTCTCCATTAATGATACTGGACATATTTGAATTAACTGCTTTAATTAACCTTGCAAGCTTAAATTTCTCTGTTGCTATATTGTGATTGCTAGCATGCCTCTAGTCCAAGGTTTGTAGGCTAATTGGCTTTGGTAAAGATAGTAAATTGTATCTAGTGTGCATAGGATAATGTTAGTGTGCAAGGATCGCTGGTCGGTGAAGACTCAGTGGGCCAAAGGGCCTGTTTCTCTAAAATTAAACTAAACTAAGATGAAAGGCCCCAGATATCAGTTCAGTAAATTAAATCAAAGTGCAAACTTGGTTTGAGATAACAAAGCACATCCTCCAGCAGAACATGGACATAATGAGGCGCAACACGCAAACAATACGCTGATCCAACGAGGGAAATCCTTCCAACAGAACACGGATACAATAAGGTCATAAGGTCAGAAGTAATAGGAGTAGAATTAGGCCATTCGGCCCATCAAGTCTACTCTGCCATTCAATCATGGCTGATCTCTTTCCCTCTAAACCCCATTCTCCTGCCTTCTCCCCATAATCCTTGACACTCGTACTAATCAAGAATCTATCTATCTCTGCCTTAAAAATATCCACTGACTTGGCCTCCACAGCCATCTGTGGCATAAATTCCACAGATTCACTACCCTCTGACTAAATAAATTAATTCTCATCTCCTTCCTAAAGGAACATCCTTTAATTCTGAGGCTATGACCTCTAGTCCTAGACTCTCCTGCCAGTGGAAACATCCTCTCCACATCCATTCTATCCAAGTCTTTCACTATTTGGCTTTTTTCAATGAGGTCCATCCTCATTCTTCTAAACTCCAGTGAGTACAGGCCCAGTGCCATCAAACTCTCATCATTAGTTAACCAATTCATTCCTGGAATCATTCTTGTAAACCGCATCTGGACCCTCTCCAGGGCCAGCACATCCTTCCTCAGAATTGGTGCACTAAATTGCTCAAATTACTCCAAATGCATCCTTATAGAGGGACAATTAGAGAAATCCCTCCAACAGAACACTGATACATCAAGAGAATCCCTTCAACAGAACACTGATAAAAGGAAAATCCCTTCAACAGAACACTGATACAACAAGGGAAATCTCTCCAACCAAACACTGACACAACAAGGGAATCCCTTCAGCAGAATACTGATACAACAAGGGAATCCCTTCAACAGAACACTGATACAAGGGAATCCCTTCAATAGAACACTGATACAACAAGGGAAATCACTCCAACAGAACACTGATACAACAAGGGAATCCCTTCAACAGAACACTGATACAACAAGGGAATCCCTTCAACAGAACACTGATACAGCAAGGGAATCCCTTCAACAGAAAACTGATACTAGGGAAATCCCTTCAAATAACATTGCTACAACAAGGGAAATCACTCCAATGGAACACTGATACAACAAGGGACATCCCTCCAATAGAACACTGATTCAATAAGGAACCAAATGTAAGAGGAAAGTATACAGTAAATGGTAGAGCCCTTAGGAGCACTGTTGTACAGAGGGACCTTCGAGTTCAAGTCGAGAGATGCCTGAAAGTTGTAACACCACTGGATAATGTGATAAAGAAGGTGAATGGCTTGCTTTTCTTCATTGGATGGGGCATTGAGTATTGGAGTCAGGAAGTTATGTTGCAGCTGTGCTAAACTTTGGTTAGGCCACATTTGGAGAATTGGATGCTGTTGTGGCCAGCCCATTACAGGAACGATGTAGAGGCTTTGGAGAGGGTTCAGAAGAGGTTTATCAGGATACTTCCTGTATTCAAGGGTATTGGATTGCTAACTCTGGAGTTTCGGAGGCTGAGGGGCGAGGAGACCTGTTAGAAATCTGATCAGAAAGGAAACCGGAGAGAGGGATCGTCAGTAGTTGGAAAAAGGGGAGGATATAATAGAGGACTAGAAGAGGATAAGGTCAAGTGATCAGCAAAAAGCTGTGGAGGAGCAAAAGGAAACTGGGGCCAGATGGGGGACACAGCGGAGTTGAAAGAATGGTGTGCTTGAGATATGAGTTTGAGTTTCAGTTTAGCTTATTGTCACATGTGCTGAGGTACAGTGAAAAGTTTAATCAGAAGGAGAGAGAAGTAGAGGGGATGTTTATCTGAAATTGGAGATTTCAAAGTTTATGCCAATGGGTTGTAGGCTAATCAAGTGGACCATGAGGAGCTGTTCTTCCAGATGGAGTGTGGCCTCTCTCAGGCGATGGAGGAGGCTGCGAACAGACAGGTCAGTATGGGCCTGGGAAGGGGAAGTGAAGTGGCTTGTAACCGGGAATTCCAACTGACTCTGGTGGACAGAGCACGAACGTACGGCCAAGCGGTAGCCTAGTCTACACTTGGTCTTGCCGATGTAGAGGAGGCCACATCGCGAGAACTTAATTCAATTGCACACCTCCTCGAGATTAGAGGAGGTGTACATGAACAATTGTCTCACCTGGAAGGACTGCGGGTTTCTTGGCTGGAAGTGAGAGAGGAGGTGTAGTGACAGGCGCTATGTCTCCCGTGGCCGCAAGGGAAAGTGGCTGGGCAATTGGGGATGGGGGAGTATGTTGGATGGGGAGGGATGAGTGAATCAGCGATGCACATAGAGTGGGGTCTCCAAAGGTAGCAGAAAAGGGGTGGAGATGGGAAGATGCGACTTGTAGGAGCAAATGGAGTTGGTGTTCGAAGTTACGGGCGATTTATTAAAACTGCTGCGCACCAGGAGACCAATCAAAGCTGAACTGCTGAGCGTGACTTTGGTACAGCTTTTACACTCTCAGCTAACAGGATAGCAAAGAAACTTCATTAACAGTAAAACTAGGTGTTGATTATGGAATGGAGGTTATAGAATGACTCAATTAGGTAACACATTATTAAGATCAAAATGATTATCTGCAAGTCTAACATCGAAAGAATAGTGAAGGCTAATAACTACAATGATTCCCTTTTAAATTCAGTGAACAGAAGCAAAGTCAGGGAGATCTGACGAAGGGGTTTCGACCTGAAGCAGTGACTCGGTTTCTCTTTCCACCTAAGTGGCCTGATCTGCAGAGTATTTGCAGAGTTTTCTGTTGCAAAGAGCAGAAGTCCTTGCCTCATCTCACAGTCAGCAGAGACCCTGTGCCTCAAAGGGAACACTACTAACCTACGTTACTGAAGCATCTGCCCAAAGTCCCTTCAGAGAGTTTCTCAAAACCACCCAAACTCTAGTTTAGTTTAGTTTAGTTTATTATTGTCACATGTACCGTGGTACAGTAAAAAGTTTTTGTTGCATGCTTTCCAGTAAGAGAAAAGACTTAAGATGAATACAAGCCATCCACAGTTTATAGATAAAGGATAAAGGGTACAATATTTAGTGCAGTATAACATTGATCTGACAAAATCTGACTAAAGATAGTTCAAAGCTGTCCAGTGAGGTAGGGGAAGTCAGGACTACACTCTAGCTGATGAGAGGACAATTCAGATGTCTGATTACAGCTGGGAACAAACTATCCCTGAATCTGAAGGGGTGCGTCTTCAAACTTCTAGATACCTCTTGCCTGATGGAAGAGGGGAGAAGAGGGAGTAGCAGCACTCTTCAGCAGGGCCACCAACTCTCTACCTGGGAATTATGTGAAAGCCTTTTATATCTTTCTGTTACCTTAGAGCTGGATTGAAACGACCTGACATATGTTGCTGCTGATTCTACTGAGGCGCTTTAGTCATAGTAATTCAGAAACATCTAGCTAATTACTGTGGGGAAATGAATATGGATTATACAGGATGTATGTCTAACACTGCGCCACAGTTGGCTGACCCACCTCATTTAGCCAGAACATTTTCATAGCGTTAGATTTACAGGAAAATATATTTTAAACATTGAGCAATGTTCTAATTGGCTGAGAACAAGATCACCCAGACTTTCACCTCAATAAGTTTGAATGATTTGTAACTTTAAGAAATAGTTTCTAAATTAACACGTTGCTACTTAATATTGACATAAATTAACATGGTGCTACTTAATATGGCAATAAATTAACATGGTGCTACTTAATATTGACATAAATTAACATGGTTTTACTTAATATTGACATAAATTAACATGGTGCTACTTAATATGGTAATAAATTAACATGGTGCTACTTAATATTGACATAAATTAACATGGTGCTACTTAATGTTCCTGGACATGCGGCACCACCGATGCTCTCTGATCTTGGAGTCAGACCGTCTAAGCCAGCAACTAAGGTTGATGTTGTACTTGCCTGGATGAGGACAACCTCCATTATTTCCAAATTTCAGAATGATAGAGGCACAGGGACAGAGCAGAAACTGGCCCCTGGCCCGCAAACCCCATTTATACTAATCCTTCATTAATTCCTTTTCTTTTTATTTTCCCCACATTCTCATCAGCCGACCCCAAGATTGTGCCACTCAACCCTACAGAGAGGCCAACTAATCCACCAATCCAAAGACAGACACAAAAAGCTGGAGTAACTCAGCGGGTCAGTCAGCATCTCTGGAGAAAGGGAATAGGTAATGTCTGAAGAAGAGTCTCGACCCGAAACCTCACCTATTCCTTTTCTCTGGAGATGCCGCCTGAGCCACTGAGTTACTTCAGCTTGTTGTGTCTGTTTTTGGTTTAAAGCAGCAGAGAGGAGAGGAGGGAGTGACTGGGGTGAGACTCGACCTTGTCCTAAACTGATCCAACTTTATTATCTCAATATTGCCATCAATTTCCCCCCAGATTCTAACACACACAAGGGGGGGGCAGCTTAGAAGGGGGATGCCTACTGTCCCTTGGCTTATAGCCCAAAAAAAGAGGTTACTCTCTCTCATGCTCTGGCTCGCTTTAATCCATCTACCATATACCAGGGTGTAACCGGAACGCAGCTAGTGAGCTGCCGGCTCACAGCACCAGAGACCTGAGTTCTATCCTGACCTCGGGTGCTGCCTGTGGGAATTGTGCATGGTCTCTCTGTGACCACATGCTTTTACTCCGGGTGCTCCGGTTTCCTCCCATGTCCCAAAGATGTGTAGGCTTGTAGGCTAATTGGTCTGTAAACTGCCCCAATGTGTAGGGAATTGATGTGAATATGGGATAAACATAGAATTAGTTTGAACAAGAACGTTTAAGAAACATTTGGACAGGTACATGGATAGGACAGGTGTAGAGGGATATGGGCCAAATGCAGGCAGGTGGGACTAGTGTTGAAGGGCCTGTTTCCAAGCTGTATAACTCTATGACTCTCTATAAGTGATCAATGGTCTGTGTGGACAGTTGGCCAAAGGGCCTGTTTCCATGCTATATCTTTCAATCAACTAGAATGTTGCCTGGGTTTCAGCAACTAAGTTACAGAGAAAGGTTAAACAAGTCAGGTCTTTATTCTTTGGAGCACAGAAGGTTAAGGGGAGACTTGATAGAGGTCTTTAAAATGATGAGAGGGATAGACAGATTTGACGTGGATAAGCTTTTTCCATTGAGAGTAGGGAAGATTCAAACAAGAGGACATGATTTGAGAATGAAGGGACAGAAGTTTAGGGGTAACATGAGGGGAAACTTCTTTACTCAGAGAGTGGTGGCTGTGTGGAATGAGCTTCCAGTGGAAGTGGTGGAGGCAGGTTCGATTTTATCATTTAAAAATAAATTGGATAGGTATATGGACGGGAAAGAAATGGAGGGTTATAGTCTAAGTGCAGGTAGATGGGACTAGGTGAGAGTAAGTGTTCGGCACGGACTAGAAGGGCTGAGATGGCTTGTTTCCATGCTGTAATTGTTATATGGTTATATGGTTAATTAATTTATGAAGATGAAAGGTTTAAAGGGATGTGGGCCAAATGCAGATAAATAGAACCAGCTTGGATTGACATATTGGATAGCATGGACAAGTTGGGTTGAAGGGCCAATTTCAGTCCTTTACAAATAACTCTATCAATCATAATGTGTTCTGATGATCGGTTGATGATTTAACATGCTGACTGTGTTTCTCTCTCCACAGATGCTGCCTGATCTGCTGATTGTTTTGGCCAATATCTGTTTTTGTTTCAGATTTCCATCATCGTTTTGCTTGAATAAATCATTACCACATCCATTTCCCTAAACTAAACCAACACTTAAGTCGCAAAAGCAATTAGGTTAATTGCTGGAGTATTCGCTCGAGAGGAGGAGCAAAACAATGCAGTACAAGGGCAATTAATCGTGTAATTTGACTGTTACGTTTTATTTTCTCTCAGGGGACACGGTCCTCAATGGCAAAGTATCTTCCTTATCCACTCATTATGCTGCGCTTCAGATAACAGGAAAGGTTTAATGGGACAGTTTCTTCCCAGCTGTAATCAGGCAACTGAACCATCCTAACACTAACTATACAGATGGTATACCGGACCATGTTTATAGCAACATCAAACATGGATACAAAGCATCGCCTCTCCCCCATCTGGGCCAATCTGACCACATCTTCCTATTTTTAACTCCAGCATATAGACCACTCATCAATACGGTCAAAACCAGCTGCTCGGGACATTCAAGTGTGGCCTGAGGGAGCTTCTGGGCAATTACAGGACTGCTTTAACCGAACCAACTGGGACTTGTTTGAGGACATTGACACCTACACCTCCACTGTACTTTTTTACATAAAAAGCTGTCTAGACAATGTCACTAACACTAAACACATCCGTATCCCTCCCAACAACAAACCATGGATGACCAAAGGCATCCGACTCCTTTTAAAAGCCCGCAATATGGATTTTCGATCTGGCAACACTGAGCTGTATAGTGCGGCCAGGCCCATCCTGAAGCCCCATGAAGAGGGGCATCAGGAACGCCAAAGCATCCTATAAGTGAAGGATCATGAGTCACTTCAACAACTCAGACTCCCGTCACATATGGCAAGGTATACGGCACATCACCAACTACAAAAACGATACCAACTCATCCACCAGCAACAGTGCCTCTCTGGCAGAACAGCTCAGCCACTTCTTTGGCCGCCATGAGGTCATGCCCACTACTCCAGCTCCAACACCCAACAGCCAGACACTCATCATACAGACTGCTGATGTCACACACACACACACTCCAGAATGTTAACATACGGAAGGTAGCCGGACCAGACGGAATCCCAGGACGGGTTCTCAGATACTGTGCTGATGAATTAACTGAGGTATTTACAAAAATCTTCACTCAATCCCTGGCACAATGCATGGTCCCCACTTGCCTAAAAACATCAGAAGTAGGGCCCGTTCCGAAGCAGACAGCCATAACCTGCCCCAACGACTACAGGCTGGTTGCACTAACACCAGTAATCATGAAGTGCCAGGAGAGATTGGTCCTTAAGCACATCAAGGCCACTCTCCCATCAACCCTGGATCCGCACCAATATGCGTACAGATCAACAGACGACGCCATTGCCACTGCCCTCCATAGAGTACTGCCCCACCTAGAACAACGGGGAGCATACACACGACTGTTATTTGTGGATTGCATTCAACACAATCGTACCCAGTAGACTGGTCTCCAAGCTGTCCGACCTGCCTATGGATTAAGGACTTCCTTACGGACCGGCCGCAGTCAGTGAGGATGGGACCCCACCACTCCCCCACTCTGACACTCAGCACAGGAGCTCCACAAGGCTGTGTGCCGAGCCCCCTCCTCTACTCCCTCTATACCTATGACTGCATACCGACCCACAGCACAAACCATCATAAAATTTGCAGACGACACAACCGGGGCTGATCACTTCCAGGGGCGATGAGTCAGCATACAGGGAGGAGGTACAGAGGTTAATAGGCTGGTGCTCTGAGAACAACTTTGCACTCAATACAAAAAAAGAGCTCATCATTGACTTCAGGAAGAAGCAGGGTGACCATCCCCCACTGCACATGAACGGAGAAAGAGTGGACAAAGTCTCCAGTTTCGGGTTCCTGGGCACCCACATCTCAGCAGATCTCAGGTGGTCAACTAACACGCGCTCCCTGGTAAAGAAGGCACAACAAAGGCTTTACTTCCGAAGATCACTCAGGAAAGTCAACTTGCCACAACAGCTGCTAGTGTCATTCTACCGTTGCTCCATAGAGAGTGGTGCCCTGGTGTGGTGTGGCAACAGTTGACAAGAAGGCTCCGCACAGAGTCATCAATACAGCCCAGAAGATCACCAACACACACCTGCCTGCCCTGGAAGAGATCTATAGCTCTCGTTGCCTGCGGAAGGCATCACGCATACTAAAGGCCTCATCTCATCCCGCACATCACTTGTTTGCCCTTCTGCCCTCAGGCAAGCATTACATGTCCATCAAATCACACACCACAACATTAACAAACAGTTTCTACCCCAAGGCATTCACCACTCTGAACTCTGCACTGAATACACACCCCAGAACCAATCTTTTGTACTGCTATAACACTATACTGTGAAATATTGCACATTATGACGACGTTTTCTTGCCGTTTTTGTTATTCGTTATCGTTATTATTTATCTGATGCGTTGGAGCTCCACTCGGAAAGTGCGCCTGAAATTTTGTTGTATGTATTTACAATGACAATAATGCATATTATTATTATTATTATTATTATTATAACTAGAGAGCGATCCTGACCTACCATCCACCTCATTGGAAACCTTTGAACAATCTTTAATTGGACTTTACTGGACTTTATCTTACACTAAATATTATTCTATTTATCCTGTATCTGTACACTGTGTACAGTTTGATTGTAATCATGTTTAGTCTTTTTGCTGGCTGGATAGTACGCAACATGACAAAACTATACAAAACTATAAACTAAACTAGACCACATCAAGTGGTAGAGTAACACAGGCGGGTCAGGCAGCATATCTGGAGAACATGGATAGGTGACGTTTTGTGTCGGGGCCCTTTTGAAGAATGGTCCCTGTTCTCCACAGATGCTGCCTGACCCGCTGAGTTACTCCTGCACTTTGTCTGCTTTGTGTAAACCAGCATAGTCGTTCCTTGTTTCTGAGTTTAAACCAAAGATAGACACAAAATGCCCTTCTTCTAAAGAAGGGTCTCGACCCGAAACATTACCCATTCCTTCTCTCTCTCTCTCTCTAGAGAGAGGTGCTGCCTCTCCCGCTGAGTTACTCCAGCATTTTGCATCTATCTCCAGCTAAACCATCCTTATCCAGGAAGATATGATAAGGGAACTTTTATTTATCTAAGCATTAAGCTGAAAACAGCCTTGCCTGTTTAACAAAAGAAGACTTGTACAGAGCTGGCAGTGTATACTGGAGAGAGATGTATCTCAGCTTGGTGACAACACTAGAGTGATGATGGTTGAGTGGAGCTATTTTGTTAATTTTTAATTGTAGTTAAATGCAGAGACAAATAGAGTTTTGCATTATATTAATTATCTGTCACCACATGCTGTTGATAAATTGTCTTTTAAACTGATGTAATGACAAATACATCCTGGCAAAGAGTTTTAATAGCCAAAGTATTTAGTCCTTTGGGATCCATTGATGAAGATTGCAATGAATAGAGTTGACAAGTTTAATTACTGTAGTACAATGGATTTGGATTCAACGCATGGAATAGGACTGAATTGCAATTTTAAACTTTTTAAAGATTAATGCAATCCTTTCAATGCTGACAAAAAGAAAATAAGGTGGGTGTAATTTCTCTGAGGAACTGTGAAACACGATTGTCTCTAAAAAAAATTCATATCAAAAAGGAAAACACAAAGCGCTGGAAGAACTCAGTGGGTCAGACTGTATCTGTGGAGGGAATGGACAGATGATGTTTTGGGTAGGTACACAAAAATGCTGGAGAAACTCAGGGGGTGCAGCAGCATCCATGGAGCGAAGGAAATAGGCAACGTTTCGGGCCGAAACCCTTCTTCAGACTGATGGGTGACTGATGTTTTGGGTAGGGACCCTTCTTTTGAAGAATGGACAGATATCGGTTTTGGTTCGGGACCCTTTTTCTGAGGAGGGGTCATCGATCCAAAATATCATCTGTCCATCTCAACCGCAGATGCTGCCTGACCCACTGAGTTCCTCCAACACTTTGTGTTTTGCTCGAGATTCCAGTATCTACAGTCTCCTGCGTCTCCAAGTCAAAGAGGTCGTTGCTAAATATTTGTTCTGTCTCAGATGTGACTGTTAAAGGAATAGCAAACATAAAAACGTGAGAAAATAGGAGCAGGAGTAGGCCATGCCGTCCCTCAAGCCTGGCCCAAGGTTCAACATGATCTTGGCTGATCTGTCCCAGGCTCCATCTCTTCGTTTGTGCCCTATCCCCATAGCTCTCACTTTCCCGATCCCTTGATAAGAGTGGCATGGTGGTGTTGCGGTATAGCTGCTGCCTTACAACGCCAGAGACCCGAGTTCGAATCTGACTACGGGTGCTGTCTGTACAGAGTTGGTACGTTCTCCCTGTAGCTGCGTGGGTTTTCTCTGGGAGATCCACTTTCACCCCACACACCCAAGACGTGCAGGTTTGTAGGTTAATTGGCTTCAGTAAAAATTGTAAATTGTGTCTAGTGTGTAGGATAGTGCTAGTGTACAGGGTGATTGATGGTCGGTGTGGGCTGAAGGGCCTGTTTCCATGCTGTATCTCTAAGGTCTAAAGTAAAGTCTAAATACCCACAGTAATCTTGTCTCCACTATACCACGCTATGTGAGAAGAAATTCATATGCATCTCTGTTTTAAATGACTGCTCCCTAATCTTGTAACCATGTCCCCTCTTTTAGTTTCATTTAGTTTAGAGATACAGCATGGAAACAGGCCCTTCGGCCCATCATCCGCTCTGACCAGCAATACATGCACACTGACACTATCCTACACACTCTAGAGACAATTTACAATTTTACCAAGCCAATTAACCTACAAACCAGCACGTCTCTGGAGTACAAACAAGCACCCTTAGTCGGGATTGAATCTGGGTCTTTGGCGCTGTAAGGCAACAACTCGACCGCTGCGCCACTATGCCGCCCTAATTCGGGATTTTACCACCCATACTTCAACATCCATCTTACCATGTCCCCTCAGGATCTGATATGCTACAATAAAATCACCCTTTCTTCTTCTAAATTCTAAAGAATCTATATACTCTTAAAAGTCCCGTCTTGTTTCTATATATATGTGTGTGTGTGTGTGTGTGTGTGTGTGTGTGTGTGTGTGTGTGTGTGTGTGTGTGTGTGTGTGTGTGTGTGTGTGTGTGCGTGTGTGTGTGCGTGTGTGCGTGTATGCATGTGTGCGTGTGCGTGTGGATGATTGAGATTGGATTTACGCCAAAACGGTACACGGTAGTGCTAAAATATTTGCAGAACCTTACTCAGCTTTTTCCCATTGTTGATCTTGTCAGGTTTCCTTCAGATTTGATGTTATATTTCATAAGTTATTGATATTTAAAGTTTTAAAAAAGCAAACTGAAAATAATAACTGCCTTTGAGAGGGAGGCTCTTCAGTGATGATGTCACAATGCCATCTCACAGTCCACTAATCACAATGGGACATCATTTACATAAGCTGCGGGTCCGACAATGACGTCACAATGGGACCTGCCCATGAAGAGTCTTCAAAGCCCACAACTACATCACCGCATTGCCAATTGCCGCAGCTTGAAGGAGAATGCTGCGCGCTTCCATTTTCAGTCCAACTGGGCCGCACAAAGGGGGGGGGGGGTGTGTGTGTGTGACGGGGGGGGGGGGGGGTGGGAGAATGCGTGATGGGGGGTGGGAGTGTGTGACGGGGGGAGTGTGTGATGGGGGGGAGTGTGTGATGGGGGGGAGTGTGTGACAGGGGTGGGGGGGAGTGTCTAATGGGGGGAGGGATTGTTTTCCAGAACATTCCTCACACGCTTCCCCCCCCCAATCGTCGAGTGAAAAGAAAAGTTCAGCGCATTCATTCTTTACATCGAGCGGTCGCTGTTGCTGCTGCTTGAGTTCTGCACTATTTGATTCTGCTAAAGATAAGATTTATTTCATTAGGAAAAAAAAGCATTAAAGTTGGTTTTATTCGAATCGTTTAGTTTCAGTTGTCTTTTTTTTAAAAGCTTCGCGATTTTTAGCTTTCTTCAGCTAATTCTTTAAAGATAAGAGTTATTTCATTTGAAAAAAAAGCATTAACGTTGGTTTTATTCAAGTCGTTTTGTTTCAGTTGCATTTTTTTTTTAAAGACTTCGCGATTTTTAGCTTTCTTCTGCTAATTCTTTAAAGATAAGAGTTGGTTCATTTTGAAAAAAAAGCATTAACGTTGGTTTTATACGAGTCGTTTCATTCAGTTTTATTTTTAAAAAAAAGACTTTGCGATTTTTAGCTTGATTCTGTGTCGAGTCCATTAATTGGCTCCGGGAAGACTGCCCCTCCCACCCCCACGTGGGAAGGATTGATTGCGTTGGGGGAACGGGTTGCGTTGGGGGAACGGGTGAGTGGTGGAATATTGCGTTGGGTAAACGGGGCCCAATGGGTCAGGAGGGTAGGAAGGGGAGAGAGGTTATAGAGTGTGGGGGGAGGGGGGGAGTGTCTGAGGGTAGGGAGTGACTGAGGGTAGTGGAATGGAGAGGAAGGGAGAGGTGAAGGAGGGAGTGGAGGAGGGGAGGAGAGGAGGAGGTGAGGGGAGAGAAGAGGGAGAGTGAAGAGGAGGGGGAGGGAGTGTTGGGGGATGAGGGGAAATGAGCTGTGCCAGCACAGTTAGGGGCTATGGGTGAGTAGTGGAGTATTGTGTTGCGCAAACGGGTTACTTTGGAGGAACTGGTGAGTGGTGGAATATTGTATTGGGGGACTGGGGCCCAACAGGTCCCACTTGGTCTAGTATAAATTAAATTACTTTAGGCAGTCACAATATAACAACGGAGTTTGCACGTTCTCCCCGTGACCCGGGTTCAATCCTGACTACGGGTGCTTGTTTGTACCTTCTCCCCGTGACTTGCGTGGGTTTTCTCCGGTTTCCTCCCGTGTTCCAAAAACATATAGGTTTGTAGGTTAATTGGCTTGGTATAAGTATGTATTGTCCCTAGTGTGTGTAGGATATTGTAAATGCGTCGGGATCGTTGGTCGGTGCGGACTCTGTGGGCTGAAGGTCCTGTTTCCGCGCTGTATCTCTAAACTAAATTAAACTAATCCATCTTGTTCCAGGAACCTCTCCGGCGCTGTCTCTAATTGCAGTAGGTCCTTTCTTACATAAGGGAACCAAAGCTGTGCACATTATTGACCTGTACACTTGTAACAATAATTCAACGGTTCAATGGTACTTTATTGCCACTTGCGCCCAGATGCAGTGAAATCCTTTATTTTGCTCATAATTCAGTAAAATCTTTCTATAGCCAGGAGTGTTTTTTTGCCATCCTCATAACTATAAAACTCTGATCTTTTATGTGTGTGTGTGTGTGTGTGTGTGTGTGTGTGTGTGTGTGTGTGTGTGTGTGTGTGTGTGTGTGTGTGTGTGTGTGTGTGTGTGTGTGTGTGTGTGTGTGTGTGTGTGTGTGTGTGTGTGTGTGTACGCGTGTGGATGTGTGTATGTGTGAGTGTGTGTGGGGGTGTGTGGGTGTGTGTTGGTGTGTGTGTGTGTGTGGGTGTTTGTGTGTGTGTGTGGGTGTGTGGTGTGGGTGTGGTGTGTGTGTGTGGTGTGTGTCGGTGTGTGTGTGTGTTTGTGTGTGTGTGTGTGTGTGTGTGTGTGTGTGTGTGTGTGTGTGTGTGTGTGTGTGTGTGTGTGTGTGTGTGTGTGGCTGTGTGTCTGTGTGCGTGTGTGTGTCTGTGTGTGCGTGTGTATGTGTGAGTGTGTGTGTGGCTGTGTGTGTATGTGTGTGTGTGTGTGTATGTGTGTGTGTGTGTGTGGATGTGTGTATGTGTGAGTGTGTGTGCACGCGTTTGTGTGTGTGTGTATGTGTGTGTATGTGTGAGTGTGTGTGTGGATGTGTGTGTATGTGTGTGTGTGTGTGTATGTGTGTGTGTGTGTGTGTGTGTGTGTGTGTGTATTTATTTGTTTGAGTGCTGTCGCATCTTCTTGAAAAAACGAAGAGCTAACGGTAACATTTTTACATATTCGGGTAGAGATTTACCCCCTGGAGTCCGAAAGCGCCTTAACTGAAAAATTCCTGCTTTATTTCTCATTATTTATGAAAATGTTCACAAATCCGATAAAACTTTGAAAATAAACGAGATGGCCTCGCTGATGATGTCACAATGGGTCTGCTGCGCAAGGCCTGCTCTGTGTTCCACACGCTGCGAGTGACGTCACCCCCCCACGTATTCGGGCCCTGGAGCCTGGAGCCTGGAGCCGCTAGCTGGGAGCGAGGAAGTATTGCATTCAGGAACCAGCCCTCCCCTGTGATGACCCCTCCCCAACTGGGCTCTGGAGTGAGGCCGCTGAACTCGCAGTCCTTTGGTTGATGCCCGCACCGCTGCCCGCTCCCCACTGCCCGCTCCCTGTTCCCCTCCTCCCCTCCTCCTCCTCTGCCTCCTCCTCCTCCTCTCCCCGTCCTCCTCTCCCCCCTCCCCTCCTCTCCCCTCTCCACACCTCCCCCCCTCTCCCCCTCTCTCCGCCCTTCTCTCCCCCCCTTCTCTCCCCTCATCTCTCCCTCCTCATACCCCCCTCTCCCCCCCTCTCCCCCCCCACTTTCTCCCCCTCTCCCCCTCTCCTCCCCCGCCCCCCCCCTCTCTGCCCCCCTCTCTGCCCCCCTCTCTCCCCCCGCCTCTCTGCACCCCCTCTCTCCCCCCCTTCCCCCTCTCCCCCCTCTCTCCCACCCCCTTTCCCACCCCCTCTCTCTCGCCCTCTCTCTCCCCGTCTTTCTCCTCTCTCTCCCCTCTCTCTGTGTCTCTGCCCCTCTCTCTCTCTGCCTCCATCTCTCTACCCCTTCACTCTCTGCCCCTCTCTCTCTGTCTCTGCCCCCCTCTCCCTTTCTCTGCCCTCTCTCTCTACCCCCCTCCTTCTCCACATGCGCCTGCGAGTTGGGGGCTATGCGTGAGTGGATAGGGTGGAGATGGGGTAAAAGGAGTGAATTAATAATATTAATATAATATCAACGGGGGTGGTTAGTGTGTGTGGGTGTGGGGGGGGGGGGTGGTTAGTGTGTGTGGGTGTGGGGGGGGGGTGGTTAGTGGAGGGGTGTTTAGTGTTTGTGTGATACCGCAGGTCGCCCCCCTCTCCCCACAGCAACAGCGCATTGAGGGGATGGGACCCAACGTGGGGGGTGTGGGGGTGGGAGGTGGGAGGGGGGAAGGGGGAACCCGTCTTCTCAGTTACTACCTGGTCGAGGATGCGTTATTCTCCGAACTACCATCTGGATCGCCTGACACTGGCCAGAGCTTCAGCAGCGGCGCAGCACTAAATGACCATCAAGGAGCGGGCGATGCCCTACCGCGATCGCCGTGTTGGAGCACCTGAGTGTTGGGCATGCCGACTCTAACAC
This sequence comes from Amblyraja radiata, assembly GCF_010909765.2. Taxonomy (NCBI): domain Eukaryota; kingdom Metazoa; phylum Chordata; class Chondrichthyes; order Rajiformes; family Rajidae; genus Amblyraja; species Amblyraja radiata. The sequence continues at coordinate 33,561,115 of NC_045957.1, read as the reverse complement.
CTTGGTGCTGTGATCTGTGGAGCTTAACATTGCGGAGGCCTGGGATCTTTCGCCCACTGGGCCTGTGGACTTCGGAAGCCGCAGTCTCAGGCAGATTCAGAACTCCAGGCCACTGAGAGTGTTCTCCGTTCTGACGCTGGAGTTCCATCATCCCGCCGAGAGGGCGTGAAACATCGGGCCGCCGTTGCGGCGACTGTGGAGGCCTCAATAGGCCCCAACTACGGGTGAACAAGAGGAAGAGGACTGAACTTAGTTGCCTTCCCTCACAATGGGAAACGTTGATTTCGCTGTGGGGGGGGGGGGATGCTTTCATGTTTTATCTTAAATTCTATAGTGTTGTGTTAATTTTTTATTTGTGTGCTGCATGGTAACTCAAATTTCACTGCACCAATCGGTGTATGTGACAATAAATGTCCTTTGTCCTTTGAAAGAAACAAAAAAAATGTTCAATAAATTTAAAAAAAAAAGATATAGTGCATAGCAAATCAAAGCCTGAAGTTGTTAGTGCAACCAAAGCAGTCTGTAGTTAAGTGTTTACACACAATGTACAATCATGCAGAAATACAAGACTGCAACGAAGCGTGGCACGGTGGCGCAGCGGTAGAGTTGCTGCTTTACAGCGCCAGAGACCCGGTTTCAATCCTGACTACAGGTGCTTGTTTGTACGTTCTCCCCGTGACCTGCATGTGATCTCCACGCTCCAAAGACGTACAGGTTTGCAGGTTAGTTGGCTTGGTATAATTGTAAATTGTCCTTCGTGTGCATTAGATATCATTAGTGTGCGGGATCACTGGTCGGGGCAGATCTGGTGGGCCGAAGGGCCTGTTTCAGTGCTGTATCTCTAAACTAAACTAAACTAGTATAAGAACGTTAGATCACACTGTGGCAATGCACAAGACCTGCCACGTTTACAGCGACATCTTGTATCCTTCAAGTTTGAAAAGTTCTCTATTTATCTTCTCTTTTTCTCAATTCCAGCCCTTGCACAGTAAAGACCCCTGTGCCATACGCCTTTGTAAGATCTTGCAGCAACCTCCTGCTAGTGTTTTGTACAATGTGCACAAGGTTATCTAGATCCCACTACAATATTTCTCGACGCAGATAATAATTTAGATCCTCTTGCCAAAGTCATGATCTCACATTCTCCCATATTGAATTCCAGTTTTCACCGACTCCCTCGTCGTGCCTGTATCCAGTTACAGTCACAATGTGCTCGGTACAGTGTGTCCTCCCACCTACTGTTGTGGCATGAGGTCAACTTGGATACCTTACACTCTGCCCCACCTTCCAGTGTGTTAACAAACCCCTCTCCCCCAATAGTAAATAATCAAACGAAGCAATATATGTTGTAATAATTTATAGGGCTTATTTATAATTTATGGGATGCACTTAATTTGATGTCGAGGTGCTTCATCATGTGAGTTCATGATGTAAACTATACCTGGTCCTATACAGAAGATAGACACAAAATACTGGAGTAGCTCAGCGGGACAGGCAGCATCTCTGGAGAGAAGGAGTGAGTGATATTTTGGGTCGGGACCCTTCTTTATCCAACCTAGAACTGTGATCATTGATACCTCTCACCCCTTCCTGGCCTTCCTTCATCCTCCCTCAATTGCTTACCTCAAATACAATCTGTTCCCTTTAACAAACTTTAATAAGCGTTGGACAAGTGATTGAGTGTACTTTTGTTAATACGTCAGGTGACCCACAATTTTACCAAAGCCAATTAAACTACAAACCTGTACGTCTTTGGAGTGTGGTAGGAAACCTGAACACCCGGAGAAAGCCCATGCGGTCACGGGGAGAACATACAAACTCCATTGAGACGGCACCCGTGGACAGGATGGAGCCCGGGTTTCTGGTGCTGTAAGGCAGCATCGCTACTGCTGAACCACAGGGCCGCCCATTGTGTGGCCCTTTGATCTGCAGTGCCACCTTGTGGATACCTGGTTCAATTACAGGTCACCTCCTGCTGGGGACCAGAGAATGGGCCGGATTGAGATGGCATTGACGTTCGGTGACTTGCAGGCGTGCTGGCTCATCTGCTCTGGCGCTACACCCCGACGTAAGCCCCAATTAGCTGAAAGGGCAATTCTGGATTTGGCCCAGCTGTGCGTGCAAGATTACTCCTAGTTGCTGTGATGTCTCACTCTGTATTGCTCTCCCCCGATTCTGGCATCAGGATGCTCAAGGTAATGAGATCGTTGCGGCTGTATCAGGGCAGTATCGGCGTGTGGAGAGTGTGGGAGACCCAGCGGGATGGTGAATCAAGCACGGGTATTCCCACATGTCTGGAGTGCTGGGCTCTGGATGATGAAGGTTGGCACAGTGGCACTACCGATGGAGATGCTGGAACCACTGTTCTGATCAACTGGTTTCAATTCTGACCTCGAGTGCTGTCTGTGTGGAGGTCACTCATAGATATATGGTGAGAGGAGGAAAGTTTAATGGGCAAGGCTTGTACACAGAGAGTAGTGGGGGGCCTGGAACACACTGCCAGGGATGGTGGTGGAGGCAGATATGATAATTGAGTTTAAGAGGCTTTTAGATCGGCACATGGAAGTGCAGGGAATAGGGGGACATGGATCATGAACTATTGTCTACCTCATTGGTGACCCTCGGACTATCTTTGATGGAACTTTACTAGCTTGACCTTGCACTAAACTTTATTCTCTTATTATGTATCTATGCACTGTAAATGGCACGATTGTAATCATGTTATTGTCTTTCCACTGATTAGCATGCAACAAAAGCTTTTCCCTGTACCTCGGTACACATGACAATAAACTAAACTAAATGTACAGGCAGATGAGATCAGTTTAACTTGGCATCATGTTTAGTACAGACGTTACGGGTTGAAGGGCCCATTCCTGTTGTTTAAGGGTGCTTCATTCAATGGTAGTTTATTCACCCCACCGAGGTACAGTGAAATTTTTTGTATACCGTTCAGTACAAGTATCACTGTACATAAGCACTGAGATACATCTTAGATACGCATCTCAAATACAGTACAAGTGTGTGGCAGTAGTACACTGAGACAGTCACCAGTTTGGTGCCATATTGTTCAATGTTCTCTCTACACCTTGTAACCATGTGGGCTTCCTCTGGGTGCTCGGGTTTTCTTCTATATGTCAAAGATATGCAGCTTGTTAGGTTTGTTGGCCACTGTAACTTACATCCTGTCGGTGGGAATGTGGATGAAATGGGATTAGAGTAGGGTTAGTGTAAATGGGTGCTCGCTGATGAGTTCAGTCTTTTTTTTACCAAAAATTGATATTACAAGAATAATATGTACAATACAAAAACAATACCAACAAGCCCACCACCGTGATTACAAATTAAAACAAACATTCTTAAATTACAAGTATACTGTATGTGAAACAACTACTGTATGTTACAATCCTTGTCAAGGGTACATTCCACCCCCACGGTGCCCAGCGGTCCTGGAAATCCCCCAGGCTGCCTATTCCTTCTTTAGTACCACCCGGGCGGGGACTTAATCCCGGAAAGGGAGAAGGCAGGCGGCTCGGACAGAGCCCTCTTCCGCCTGGAGAATTAATGCATTAATGAAGCACCTCATGTTTCGCTTGGGCAGTTTACGCCCCAGCGGTATGAACATTGACTTCTTCATTTTCAGGTAGTCCTTGCTTTCTTCTTCCTTCCCCTCCCCTTCCCAGCTCTCCCACAGCCCATTGTCACCGCCTCTTCCTTTCTTTCCCCCTCCCCCCCGCCCCAACATCAGTCTGAAGAAGGGTCTCGACCCCAAAATGTCACCTATTCCTTCGCTCCATAGATACTGCCTTACCCGTTGAGTTTCTCCAGCACTTTTATCTACCTACCGCCTGGAGAGTTCAGTCTTGGTACACACTGTTTCTCTGGTCTCTGGCACTGTGACTTTATAATATCACATGATGGAAGTTCTACTTTCCTAATGATATCTTCTTCTTCTTGCGTATGGCGTGCACAGCCTAAGGTTGTAGGACAACTTGTTCTATTTTATCTTATTTAATTGTGCGCACCAGGTTGATTGCATTCGTCGAAACAGGGCGGACCACGTGAAGGATGCAATCTCCCACCCCAATGATATATCAATAATCTGTCATGCCTGATTCCATCACTAGCACTCAATTGAATAAAATAAGCAAACTCATGGAGTAAATACAGAAAGCAATCTAGATTTTTTTTCTTTTCTAACGCATGTGGGTGCATTTCTTTTCTGATGCAATTAATGAGTTCCCTAACTAGTTTTACTTTCTTGTTCCTCCTGCGCCAGTAATGATAAATTATTAATAATGATATATAATAAGTTGCATTTGCAATGATCATTAACTTGCATTCAGTTGAATAGGATTCATGATGCAATAAGGGCTGTTTGTCGGGCTCCCTGGAAATAAGATAGATCTTGCTGTAAATTACATCAATATAGATAAGTATAAGTGCTTCATTTTTCTCTTATGTTGGTTCACACTTTGTCCTGAAGGTCATCTTTTGACTTTACTTAAGAGATACAGCGCGGAAACAGACCAGCAATCACCCGTTATACTAGCACTATCCTACATACTAGGGACAATTTACAATTTACAGAAGCCAATTAACATGCGGGTTTGTAAGTTTAATGGGCTCCCTAAATTGTCCCTGGTGTGTAGGGAGTGAATGAGAAATCGGGATAGCATGGATTGGGGTCAATTGTCAGCATGGACTTGCTGGGCTGAGGGGCCTGTTTTCTATACTGTATCCTCTAAACTCAAAAAGCGATCATGGTACGGAACCTTGGGCCACACTACTGAGTACAGCACCCTAGTCAATATTACGAAGATAATTGAATTTGAATGCACAGTCTTTAACCCAGGATAGGGGAATCAAGAACCAGAGGACATAAGTTTAAGGGAAAAGGGAAAAGATTTAACAGGAACGGGAGGGGCAAATGTTTCACAGAGAAGGGTCCCAACCCGAAACGTCACCCATCCTTTGTCTCCAGTGATGCTGCTTGACCCGCTGAGTTACTCTAGCACTTTGTGACTATCTTAAGAATGACAGAGGTGCTGGCTGCAGGCCTGGTAAGCCTGATAATGACAGAAATGCATTAGCTAAGTTTGAATACAATGTACTTGGCAAGATCTCATATGATCGAGAGCCCATTAACTCATTATAATTCATCATCTTGAACATGGATGCAACTATTTAGCAGATGGAGGCGTGCACTTCATTTCCAAGTAATGAGTGATCTGCCATCCAAGCTGTGATTTTAAGGTTGAAAATGACAAGGCCAATGATGCAAAAGATTAATATAGGTTGGAACCTTCAAGTTCTATTCATGTTTAATTACAGAGGAATTGTTTTTGTCCAGCCTAATCTGCAGAAACCTTCTATGAAGCCAAGTTTTGTAGCAAGATGGATCTGTGGTTGGGTGAGAATTATATTGAATGCTAGAGCGAAAAAAAACCCCAAGCCAGATGGTGCCACGAGTTTGTCACATTATTACTCCTCTCCCGTTACTACTTCTCGTTTGCCACCTCCATCTGTTCTATTCTCCCTCAGGGGCTTGCTACGCCTCCCCTGGGATTCATCCATCCTAATCCATTCCGCACTGGAGCAAGCATCGAGGTAATTGCCAATACAGAGACGGGCCAAATGGGAACGGTGACGAAATTATGAAGAAAGGAATGAGAGTGCAGTGGGCTGCAACAGGAGGGCATCTAAGAATGACAGGAGGGAGATAGACACAACGGGGGAATGGAGATGAACTCTGCTCAGAGTGAGCACTTCTTGCACTGTTGATCTCCTCGCTGAACCAAACTTAAAGCACACACACTGTTTTTCCCGAAGGATAGGCACATAACACTGGAGTGACTCAATGGGTCAGGCAGCATCTCTGGAGAAAAGCTGCGAGATGGGGCCGGGCAAATCATGGCCGGCAACAGATGACCTCAGGCGAGCGGGTTCCCTGATAGGCAGATTGTTGGACAAAGACTAAGGATAGAAGCAGGAGTGAGCCAAAGGGGGATATATAGTTGCGTACCAGTTGTGGGGCTAGTTCAAAAGATTTGGTGGAAGGGGGCAGGGGGAGCGGGGGAAAGAAACAAGTGGAAATGTCATTCTCTGCTGGATCTTGAGAGTTTAGTTTAATTTGTTTAGAGATAGAGTGGGCAAATAGGCCCTTCATCCCACAAAGTCTGTGCAGACCAATGATCACCCTTACCCTTGCACTACCCTACACACTAGTAACAATTTTACCGAAGCCAATTAACCTACAAACCTGTATGTCTTTGGAATGTGGGAGGAAACCGGGTCTACGCAGTCACGGGGAGAACGTACAAACTCCGTACAGACAGCACCCGTAGTCAGGATGGAAGCCAGGTCTCTGATGCTGTAAGGCAGCAACTCTACCGCTGAGCCACCATGCCACCGAGTTTTTTACCAAGATGGATGCTCTTTACCAGTTCTTTTGTGTTTTTTGTGTTCTTAAATGTGAACTTCTAAAGTTCTTGTATACTTTTATCTCTTTGGTAGATGAATAGGTAACAGTCTGTAAATCTCACCCTGTAGCCTTTGAATCACTTTCACTCGGGTGTATAAAACTGCCAGCAGCTACACTCCATGTAACAGCAGGCAAATAAATCAAGGCATTTTCCTTAGCTTAGAAGAGCTGTCGGAAAGTTACAAAGCGTCTTGAAATTTCAGAAATTCCTCCAAGTTGGAACGCTCACGTGTGAGGTAATGTTTGCATAGCAGCGCAGAGATTTATGGAGTGGTTTAGCAACCCTGGTTCCTACACTCCTTGGGTGAATATACACATTCACCTCCTGTGAAACACAAACTGAGAAAGGGGAATATTGAAACGCACCTGACAATTAAGCTGAAACTTTGTAAAAAAAAAAGAACACAGGTTGATGAAACCTTCTATTAAACACTGACTCAGTGATTGTTTTGATATTTTTAGTTTAGTTTTGTTTATACTGTCACATGTACCGAGGTACTGTGAATAGCCTTTGTTGCGTGCAATCCAGTCAAAGAAAAGACGATGCATGATTGCAATGTCATCATGAGTGAATTCATGAATCCTGAATTATGAACCTTGAGTCTGAAGAAGGGTTCCGACCCAAAACATCCCCTATTCCTTTTCTCCAGAGATGCAGCATTTTGTGTCTATCTTCACTATAAACCAGCATCTGCAGTTCCTTTCCATTCAAGATTACAATCGGCCAAGCAGCACAGTTAAAGGATAAAGGGTTGAACGCTCAGTGAAGGATAAAGTCAGATAAAGTCCGATTAAACCTAGTACAAACATTTCCAATGTGGTGGATGGGAGGTCAGGACCACTCTCTAGCTGATGAGAGGACGGTTCACTTGCCTGATGCATACATAAGAAATCGTGAAAAGTATCCTGCGCTGCAGAAGCCTGCAATGCAGCAATATTATTGTCCAAAGAAAGTAGACCCAACAAGCTGGAGTAACTCAGTGGGACATGCAGCATCTCTGGAGAGAAGGAATGGCTGACGTTGCAGGTTAAGACTCTTCTTCAGACTAGCAGATCAGTCTGACTAGTCTGAAGAAGGGTCTCGACCCGAACCCTACCATGCCACTTATTCTTCTAATTCTCAAACAGCAATTTCATGTTTTTATATTTCATATTTCCTGCATTTATAACACTTTTTTCCTGGTATTTTCAGATTATGATTCAGCTTCTCCTGTTTACCTCTTGTTATTCCATAATCCCTCTACTGCTCTCTTCCTCCTGCATTATCATCCCCATGTATTCCCCCTGCCGTCTATTCTACCACCCTGTTCAAGCTCTGTGCCCCCCCCCCCACTCCACTCACTCTGCGTCTTAAAGTGTGTTTTATCTCCAGCTTTCCCATTTCTACCTAAGGTCACCAACCTGAAGCTTAACCTTGTTCCTCCCTCCACAGATGCCGCCTAACCCGGTGGGACTCTGAAGAAGTAATAAAACAAATGTGTGAACATGTTAAATGGTAGTTGGGAGAAATCAAGGAGGAATTGAATGATATTATGGAAATCTGAAATCTGATGCGTGAATTGATTGAAAGGCTTGGCATGGAAACAGACCCTTCGGCCCACCAAGCCCACGCTGACCATTGGTCAACCGTTCACACTAGTTCTATATTATCCCCACATTACGGTCTATTCCCTACACACTGGGGGGCAATTCACAGAGACCAATTAACCTCCAAACCTGCATGTCTTTGGGAAGTGAGTTGAAACTGGACCATCTGTAGGAAAACCAAGCAGGCAATGTGCAAACTCCTCACAGACAGCACCTGAAGTCAGGATTGAACCCAGGTGTCTGGTATTGTGGGCAGCAGCTTCACCACTGTGCTTCCCCAGAAGAAGATGCATACGTCAGATACTGACCTTGCCGCTGTAATTGTAAACTCATCTTTTTACATCTGAGTTAGTTTACCGAGGAAAGAAACTATCATGGTCAAAATGTAGAAACAAGGAACTGCAGATGCTGGTTTACAAAAAAAAGACACAAAGTGCTGGAATAACATGGATAAGTGATGTTATGGGATGTGACGCTTCTTCAGACTGTTTCTGGTGAAAGGTCCAGTCCCGAAACATCATCTATCCATGTTCTCCGAAGATGCTGGCTGATCCGCTGAGTTACTCCAGCACTGTGTGGCTTTTTTTTAAATCATGAAGTAAAAATGATAGATTCCACATAAGATGTCTGGGTAGGAAGGTATTGAATGATCCCCAATCTTATCATGGCAAACTGTAAACTATTTTCCTCACCCTCTTTAACCATTTTCTGACGCTACAAGGCAAACTCCGTGCATCTCTTGGCAAATTATGCTGCCTCACGGCCTGGTTCGGCAACACCAACGCCCTGGAGCGAAGAAAACTGCAAAAAGTGGTGAACACTGTGCAGTCCATCACGTGTACTGACCTACGCACCATCAAAGGGATTTACAGAAGTCAAAATGGCAGCCAGCATCATCAGAGGTCCACACCACCCTGCCACGCACTCATTTCACTCCTGCCATCGGGAAGAAAGTACAGGAACCTGAAAGCGGTCCAGGTTCAGGAAGAGCATCTTCTCTACAGCCATCAGGCTATTCAACACAGCCAACTCCAAATAAGCTCTCAACTACATAGACTTGCGGACAATGGTTTTGGCTTTATACAAAATTATTGTCTATTTGTTTGTTTTTATGTGTAAGTAAGAATTTCATTGTTCTGTTTGGGACATATGGCAATGAAATACTTGACTCTTGATTGATGTTCATTCTCATGGCTGGATTGTACTAATTTAACATTGTTATATCACATTAATGGATACATGTTCTTTATCCACTTCCACTTTTGTCTAGGCCCTGTTTTTATTTGTGTTATTGAAACCAAATCTGTACAATTATTCATTAATTTACAGCACACACAGAATGCTGAAGTCTCAGAATGATAACATCTCATTAAAAATAATATCTCAACCACAATCTGCTGGCAGAGCAAAGATATCGCACAACTAAACGCCATAACTCAAGTTGTCTCCACACCTACTTTAACCCTCCGCTCCCCAAATATCTCCTTTCAGATGCTTTGTTGATGGATCTGTTTTGAATGAACCATCTCACTGCAATTTACATTGTTAACTGCATATATACTTTGAAAAATAACACCTTGTCCTAAATATCATCTCCCTGTCCATTTTATACAATTATACTTCCCTTTTCTAATCTGCCTCAGCTCACAGTGAAACGTTAATTGCATGAATGCTCCTTATATTTGGCCAGAATAACATCACTAACGAGGGAGGCGTAACATTTGGCCGAGGAAGGGAAAGCCAAGCGTAGCTCGAAAATTTAACAGCATGCAACATTATTTTCCAAAAAACTTTGAACTCAGCAACACTTCACTCTGTCAACTGCCAGCTTGTGCAAGTCAGTTGCTATGTCTGATTAGAGAGTGTGAAGCCATGCAGTGCAACATGTCAGAGATGAGGCAGTCTCCATTTTCTCCCCTTGGATTTCTGGAGTCCTAGTTAATCACAAAATGGAGGGGAAACATCTGCTGCGAGGATTTCCAGCAACCTTTTTCACCCTTCTCCCCGCAATCAGGATAAACAGCAGTGCTCCAATATTTCAGTAAATGTGCACTCGGTTACAGGCTATTTATTACAACACCAAACACAATTTGCCTTCATGGTTATAGAGTCATGCAGTAATGAAACAGACCCTTTGGCCCAACTCGTCCATGCTGACCAAGATGCCCAATCCCAGCTGGTCCCATTTGCCTGCATTTGGCCCATAGTCCTCTTATCCTTTCCTACCCAAGTGTCTTTTAAATGTTGTTATTACACCTGCCTCAACTACCTCCTCTGGTAGCTCATTTCATATACCCACCACCCTCTGAGTGAAAATGTTGCCCCTGAGGTTCCTATTACATCTTGCCCCTCTCACCCTAAACCTTTGTCCTCTGGTTCTTGATTCCCCTAGTCGAGGTAAAAGACTGTGCATTCACCCTATCTATTCCCCCCATAGATCACCCCTCATAGATCACCCCTCATCCACCTGCGCTCCAAGGAATTAAGTCCCAGCTTGCCCAATCTCAGCTGAAAGCTCAGCGCCTTGAGTCCTGGCAACATCCTTGTAAATCTTCTTTGCACTGTTTCCAGCTGTAGTGCCTTTAAACGTGAATGCACAAATACTTGCAAAGTCATGAGAAAACCATCTAATCTTCCATGTGACCTGTTCTCCCCACATTCCCATCAAATCCTCCCAGATTTGCCCATCCAGTTGCACAATAGGGGCAATTTACAGTGGTCATTGAAACTAACATGCTGTGCATCTGTGGATTTGGGAGAGGGAATCAGAAGAGTGTGGCACGGTGGCGCAGCGGTAGAGTTGCTGCCTTACAGAGCCAGAGACACTGGTTCGATCTTGACTATGGGTGCTGTCAGCACTGAGTTTGTATGCTCCCCCTGTGACCGCATGAGTTTTCTCCGGGTGCTCCGGATACAGAATCAGAATCAGAATCAGAATCACACTTTATTCGCCAAGTATGTTTTGCAACATACGAGGAATTTCATTGGCCAGGCCAGTCATACAATTAAAAGTAGCAGATCAGTCAAAAACACATTTTAACATGAACATCCATCACAGTGACTCCTACACATTCCTCACTGTGATGGAAGGCGAAATAAAGTTCAACTCCTTCCCTTAGTTCTTCCTTGGTCGTGGGCCTTGAGTCTCCGTTGACAGGATGATCTTGATTCCCGTAGCCGGTGGCGTTCGGGCTCTCCGTGTCGAGTGAGCCCAGGCAAGGGATCAGCTCTGATGTTAAGTCCGCACCCCGCGGTGGGGCTCACGACAGTCCGAGGAGGCTTCCAGCTCCATCGATGGAGGGCCGCAGAGCCCGGAGAATGTGAACCAAAAATTGATCACATCTCCAGGAAGGTAATAACCTGAAAAAAAGTTTCCCCCGATCCCCTCCCTCCCCCCCCCCCCCCCCCCACATAAAACAAACCGAAGAACATTAAAACAAAAACTTATAACAAAGTAGTGAAAGAAGTGAAAAGGCAAACAGACTGCTGACAGGGCAGCCATCGCCCCGTGCCCCTGCAGGTAAACCAAGTTACTCCTCAGACATTCCAACGACATGCAAGTTTGTAGGTTAATTGGCTTCTGTAAATTGCCCCCTGGTGAGTAGGATAGAGCTAGTGAATGGGGTGATTGTTGGTCGGAGAGCACTTGGTGGGCCGAAGGGCCTGTTACCACGCCGTGTCTCTCAACGCCTGAGGGAAATACAAGCGGTCACGGGAGAACCTGCAAACTCCACACAAGTGGTATCAGAGGTCAGGGTCGACCATGGATCCGGTACCAAAGCTGTGGGGCAACAGCTATGCTGACTGTATTTCTGCACCATCCAAAGTGGCAGGTCGTGGCAGGTCGTGAGGCAGGAAGGTTGAGAGAGCAAGCTTCATAGTTTAAGCCCAGGACAACTGACAGCAAGAGCTGCCAAATATTGACAGTGGGGGGACTAGTTGTGGTGCAATGGGTTATGGGAGCAGCATTGATGCATGTGACAAGAGCTGGACAAACACAGAGGCCTTGGAGGGATGTAGCCAGTCCCTAAGAGCCACCACCTCACAGCGTGGTAGAGCCACCACCTCACAGCGTGGTAGAGCTACCGCCTCAGTGCCAGAAACCCATGTTCAATACTCACCTTGAGTGATTTTACACTTTAGAGATACAGCACGGAAACAGGCCCTTCAGCCCGCCGAGTCTGCACTGACCATCGATCACCCCGTACACTAGCACAATCCTATAGAATAGAGACAATTTGTAATTTTACCGAAGCTAATTAACCTACAAACCTGTTCAAGAAGGAACTGCAGATGATGGAAAATCGAAGGTACACAAAAATGCTGGAGAAACTCAGCGGGTGCAGCATCATCTATGGAGCGAAGGAAATAGGTAACGTTTCGGGCCGAAACCCTTCTTCAGACTGATAGGAGGTGGCGGGGAGAAGGAAGGAAAAAGGAGGAGGAGGAGCCCGATGGCTGGGGGATGGGAGGAGACAGCTCGAGGGTTAAGGAAGGGGAGGAGACAGCAAGGGCTAACAAAATTGGGAGAATTCAATGTTCATGCCCTCCGGATGCAGGCTCCCCAAGCGGAATATGAGGTGCTGTTCCTCCAATTTCCGGTGTTGCTCACTCTGGCAATGGAGGAGACCCAGGACAGAGAGCTCGGATTGGGAATGGGAGGGGGAGTTGAAGTGCTGAGCCACCGGGAGGTCAGGTAGGTTCTTGCGGACCTCAAAACCTGTACGTCTTTGGAGCATTTCTATCCTTCACATTACGCGGCAATTTATGGAAGCCAAGTAACATACAAACCAGCACGCCTTTGGAATTGTGGCACCTGCCGAAAACCTGCGCAGGTCACAGGAAGAATGTACAAACTCATAGTCAGGAAGGAACCCGGTCTCTGGCGCTGTAATCTGGTGCATAGAATATGAAAGAAAACTGGCAGGGAACATAAAACCTGACTGCAAAAGTTTTTATAGATATGTGAAGAGAAAGAGATTAGTTAAAACAAATGTAGGTCCCTTGCAGTCAGAAACAGGTGAATTGATCATGGGGAATAAGGACATGGCAGACCAATTGAATAACTACTTTGGTTCCGTCTTCACTAAGGAAGACATAAATAATCTGCCGGAAATAGCAGGGGACCGCGGGTCAAATGAGATGGAGGAACTGAGTGAAATCCAGGTTAGCCGGGAAGTGGTGTTAGGTAAATTGAAAGGATTAAAGGCCGATAAATCCCCAGGGCCGGATAGGCTGCATCCCAGAGTACTTAATGAAGTAGCCCCAGAAATAGTGGATGCATTAGTGATAATTTTTCAAAACTCTTTAGATTCTGGAGTAGTTCCTGAGGATTGGAGGGTAGCTAATGTAACCCCACTTTTTCAAAAGGGAGGGAGAGAGAAAACGGGGAATTACAGACCAGTTAGTCTAACATCGGTAGTGGAAAAACTGCTAGAGTCAGTTATTAAAGATGGGATAGCAGCACATTTGGAAAGTGGTGAAACCATTGGACAAAGTCAGCATGGATTTACGAAAGGTAAATCATGTCTGACAAATCTTATAGAATTTTTCGAGGATGTAACTAGTAGAGTGGATAAGGGTGAACCAGTGGATGTGTTATATCTGGACTTTCAGAAGGCTTTCGACAAGGTCCCACATAAGAGATTAGTATACAAACCCCAGCACACGGTATTGGGGGTTCAGTATTGATGTGGATAAAGAATGGCTGGCAAACAGGAAGCAACGAGTAGGAGTAAATGGGTCCTTTTCAGAATGGCAGGCAGTGACTAGTGGGTTACCGCAAGGCTCAGTGCTGGGACCCCAGCTATTTACAATATATATTAATGATTTGGAAGAGGGAATTGAATGCAACATCTCTAAGTTTGCGGGTGACACGAAGCTGGGAGGCAGTGATAGCTGTGAGGAGGATACTAGGAGGCTGCAAGGTGACTTGGATAGGCTGGGTGAGTGGGCAAATGCATGGCAGATGCAGTATAATGTGGATAAATGTGAGGTTATCCACTTTGGTGGCAAAAACAGTAAAGTAGACTATTATCTAAATGGTAGCCGATTAGGAAAAGGGGAGATGCAACGAGACCTGGGTGTCATGGTACACCAGTCATTAAAAGTAGGCATGCAGGTGCAGCAGGCAGTGAAGAAAGCGAATGGTATGTTAGCTTTCATAGCAAAAGGGTTTGAGTATAGGAGTAGGGAGGTTCTACTGCAGTTGTACAGGGTCTTGGTGAGACCACACCTGGAGTATTGTGTACCGTTTTGGTCTCCAAATCTGAGGAAAGACATTCTTGCCATAGAGGGAGTACAGAGAAGGTTCACCAGACTGATTCCTGGGATGTCAGGACTTTCATACTGGATAGACTCGGCTTGTACTCGCTAGAATTTAGAAGATTGAGGGGAGATCTTATAGAAACTTACAAAATTCTTCAGGGGTTGGACAGGCTAGATGCAGGAAGATTGTTCCCGATGTTGGGGAAGTCCAGGACAAGGGATCACAGTTTAAGGATAAAGGGGAAATCCTTTAGGACCGAGATGACAAAAACATTTTTCACACAGAGAGTGGTGAATCTCTGGAATTCTCTGCCACAGAAGGAAGTTGAGGCCAGTTCATTGGCTATATTTAAGAGGGAGTTAGATGTGGACCTTGTGGCTAAAGGGATCAGGGGGTATGGAGAGAAGGCAGGTACAGGATACTGAGTTGGATGATCAGCCATGATCATATTGAATGGCGGTGCAGGCTCGAAGGGCCGAATGGCCTACTCCTGCACCTATTTTCTATGTTTCTATGTTTCTATGTAAGGCAGCAACTTAACCTCAGCGTGGCTGTGCCGCCCATGTCTGTGTGGAGTTTGAATATGCTCCCCTCAATCACATGAGTTTCCTTTGGGTGCTCCGGTTTCCTCCCACATCCCTAAGAGGTGCAAGTTTGTAGGTCAATTGGTCTGTGTAAATTGCCCTGAGTGTGTGGAGAGTAGATGAGAAAGTGGAAGAACATAGAGCTGGTGTGGCCAGATGGCGGAAGGTCAGCATGGACTCGATGGGCCGAAGGACCTGTCTCCATGCTGTATCTTTCAATCAATTCTATCTATCAAAACACCAGATTTTTACAAAATTGTAAAAGCTGATCCCATTCGTTCCATTTAATGTGAAATAAATGGCACATAATGGCCTGAATTGTTTTAATGATAAGTTGGGAAAAATGTTATATTTCTCAAATGTGCTGGCTAAATTTTTCCCATTGGGTGTCATAAATAAAGTCAGTTGATAGGGCAGCCAATTGGCCCAAGCATCTCTTTTTCATTGAGCTGTGATATCCAAAGGGAACAGTAAAGAATACACTCTGAAGAACGGCATGGTATCACTAATCCAGGAGACTCCCTCATCTCACATGCTGAACTTGTTGATTTCAGCTCTGACTCAACACAAGCTCATCTTGACATTCAGAAGATTCTGAGTTCATCTCACATCAGGAATTATGCACAAGGTTTGCAAAACAAGCTTAGTGCAGACCAAGAGATGTCAAAAAATGAGGACTCCTTCTGCTCTTCAGTGGACCCAGAAGTTCAGTTTTTGCTTAGTTTATTGTCACTTGTGAAAAGCTTTTGTTGCGTGCTAACCAGTCAGCAGAAAGACAATACATGATTACAATCATGTAATCTCATGATTGCATGAGAACATTTAACCAAAGAGGAATTATCGTGATATCTTGATCAGTGCCACTGAACTAAAAGAGGTTTGTCACATATAATTTGTTTAGTTTTTTAGTCTAGAGATACAGCGTGGAAACAAGTCTTTTGGCCCACCGAGTCCACACCCACCAGCGATCTCCACACATTAACACTACTTTACACACACTAAGGACAATTTTACATTTTATACCAAGCCAATTAACCTACAAACCTGTACGTCTTTGGAGTGTGGGCGGAAACCGAATATCTCGGAGAAAACTCAAGCAGGTCACGGGAAGAACGTACAAACTCCATACAGACAGCACCCATGGTCAGGATCGAAGCCGGGTCTCTGGCGCTGTAAGACAGCAACTCTAACGCTGCGCCACTGTGCCATCATATAGCCTATTATCTTCTGGAAATATATAACCCACGAAAATTTACTGAGAATTATTATATTTCTTCTTTTAGGATCCTGCTCTACAGTATTTTTCCTCACACTGAAGTATATTAAATACAGTAGTGAGTGTATCAAAAGACTGAGAGCATTCAAGAGAGTGTTCAATTGACATAAGTACTGACAGCAGAACAATGAAATTCTTACTTGCAGCAGCATGACAGGCTTGTAAACACAATACTTGCAGTTTACAGTATATAGTATGCACTGTATCTCTAAACTAAACTATACTGAACTAAGCACACAACATCCTCTATAGACATTGCACTGATGGTGGAGAGACCAAATGTTCAGGGTGGTGAACGGGCTAACTATTAAGCAGACTGCCTTATCCTAGATTATTCTGAGCTGCTCAGTGTGTAGGGGCTGTAAGTGCAGAGTGTTCCACAACTTTCCTGACATGGCCTAATGTCTGGAGGAGAAACTCTGAATGTTCAACACAGACAAGCTAATTGTTTGTGATATTCACTCATTGACCAGTTCTTGTGGATGCAACATCTATGGGACAGGCACAGCTTAGACTGTGGTCTCTTTATTTCAAGTACTGTTGGAGAAGCACAGCAGCTCAGCTGGTACCATTATCCGCCTCTCAGCACAAGAGACCCGGGTCCAATTCCTACCACAGGTACTGTCTGTGTGGAGTTTGCACATCCTACCTGTGACCATGCGGGTTTCATCTTGGTGGTACGGTTTCCACTCAGGTCTAAAAGATGTGCAGGTTTGTAGGTCAATTGGCCTCTGCAAACATTGCCACTAATGTGTCGGGAGTGGATGCAAAAAAGGGTTGACAAAGAACTTGTGTGAATTCTGTTCCATTCTGTTTTGTAGTATTTTTTACACAATCTGCGAGCATTGCCACTTTTCATTTCACTGCACATCTCGTATGCGTATGTGACGAATAAACTTGACTTGACTTGAATTGACTTGACTTGAATGAGTGATCGATGGTCAGTGTAGACTCAGTGGACCAAAAGGCCTGTTGCCATGCTGTATCTCTAAACTGAGCAAAACTACACCGTGAATAATTCAATGAATGTGATGCGACTGGATATTTAATAAAAGGTGTAAAGTTTAATTGCAGAATTCTAATGAACTTTGTTAAGCTAAGCCATCAAATCTCTTTCTCCCTCCAAGATGTTGTCCGAATTGCTGAATATTTCCAATCTTGCTTCTGGACTAGAATTCATCTTTTATTTTTTTCCTCTTCTAGTGACATACTCAGAGTTTCCCATAGAGGGAGGCCTTACATTATCAAACACATATTAGACATTTCTGCGGTAATATCTTGCCTATAATATTTTCCAAAATTGCCAATAAACCATAGGTTTTGAGATACAACTTATTTCTCTGACCAACAATTTATATTTATTGCTTCTGTCACCAAAAAATGATTTGCGGTACCAAATTTTTGTCTGGTTCCTTCTTTTCCACTTAATAGGTTTTATTATGTTCTTTTTGGTCATACTTCAAAGGCACTAACGTTATTTTTGGGAGACTGGAGCATTTTACATTCAGTGCCAACATCAGTCATTCGCAGAACAAACGCACAATGGGCCAAAGGGCAGCTGAAGCCTCTTGGAAACAAGTCTTATCCCCTCTGCAAGTATATCCTTTGCACTGCTCTACTTTGCTAGGCAACGAAGAACAGATTGAGCAGAGTGAATCCATTGGATGCTGTGGGCTGTTGGTAGCATCTGATTTGTAATGTACCATGATCTGGAATTAAGAACTTATTTTGAAGGTAAAGATGGAGAAATTTGCCTTTATGGCGACACAAGAAACTGCACATGCTTAAAGCAAGCAAAAATTAAACTGCTGGAGGAAGTCAGGCAGCATCAGTGGAGGGAAATGGACAGACGACGTTTCAGATCAGGACCATTCTTCAGACCCTTCTTCTGAAGAAGAGTCCCAACTCAAAATGTGATCCATTCATTTTGTAAAGGATAAATGATATTGTAAAACAATAAAATTATGTTGAAAGGATAACATGTTTAAGAAAGAACTGCAGATGCTGGAAATATCGAAGGTAGACAAAAAATGCTGGAGAAACTCAGCGGGTGAAGCAGCATCTATGGAGCGAAGGAAATAGGTCTTCCTTCACTCTATTGATGCTGCCTCACCCGCTGAGTTTCTCCAGCATTTTTGTCTACCTTTGAAAGGGTAACAGGACATCTGTTTATCTACCATGGGTTGGGATTGAGATGTGTTTATTGATCTGTGTCTTTTGGAGGTGCATGATTTATAATTGTTATAAGAATCTCTGGGTTGAAAAATTAGCGGCGACCAAAATGAAGTTACGACTTGTCGCGACACTGAGGAAACTACTCACGACCATGCAGGTGGCACTACGGCAACCACCGGCGAACTAGTGGTGACCATGAGGCGACTGCATAGTCTCCTGTAGTCGCCTAAAAAATCGCCTAAGGGGCCTGTCCCACATGGCGATTTTTTCCGCCGACTGCCGGCATAATTGACTGACGTATCAGGTCACCAAAAAAGTCGCGGCATGATGCGACGTTACGCGGCGGTGATGTGGCGTGTTTAAGTATTGACGCACCGTGTTTCCTCAAGTGTTGCAACATTTTTTTTGGCCCCGCTGGATTTTGAAATGTTCTAAATCTTTTGGCGACCCTGATATGGGACTTCAGGAGGTCCCATAATGGAGAATACGCCCCAATCTCCATTTACGGGGAAAGTGTGGAGAGAGTGTCTAGCTTTAAGTTTCTGGGCACTCACATTTCAGAAGACCTCACATGGTCCACAAACACCGCCGCGCTGGTCAAGAAGGCACAGCAACGACTGTTCTTCCTGAGGACATTAAAAAAGACTGGTCTGCCCCAACAGCTGCTGACAACGTTCTACCTCTGCACCACAGAGAGCATACTAACGTATGGCATCTCTGTGTGGTATCTCAGCTGCACGGAGGCGGAGAGGAGAGCTCTTCAGCGCGTCGTCAACAGAGCGCAGCGGATCATCGGGACAGAGCTACCAGCCTTGGAGGGCATCTACCACACACGGTGCCTCAGGAAGGCCCTCAGCATCCATAAGGACTCATCACACCCCTGCCACGGTCTGTTTCAACTGCTTCCCTCCGGCAGACGTTACAAGGCCTTCTACGCCCGAACCTCTAGACTCAGGAATAGTTTTATCCCAAGAGCTATAGCGGCTCTGAACTGGCCCTAATGAGTGCCCCCCCACCCACCCCCTTTGGACAGTCTCCCTCAGATGGTCACGTCAATCAATTCAGCTTGCTTATTTATGTATTGTATTTATTTACCTTTCTTGTACATCAGTGGAGCTGCATACTAAATCTCGTTGCACTGACGTGCAATGACAATAAAAGATATATTATTATTATTATTATTATTATTATATATGATGCCGGCAGTCACTGAAAAAATTGCCAAGTGGGACAGGCCCTATAGTGGGACAGGCCCCTAAAGCTCATGTTTTTAGCATGAGTCTCAATCACAGAGATCTACATTTTCTTCCTGTTATGAACTCTTCTTTCTCTCCTCCCTCTATGAATGGCTCCTTCCTTCCTTCCTTATCCCACTAAATGGCACCGGGCAATGACCTGAATGATCCACACGATAGTAAGCGGAACTCTAAAATACTGCAGATGCTGGAAATCTGAAATAAAAGCAGAAAATGTTGGAAGCTCTCGGCAGGTCAGATCAGCACAATGCCTGCAAAAATGGCAAATGTTTCCTAAATCTATGCGATTTGTTTTCAGAATGTTTTAGCCAAGAATGATCTATTTCATTCTTTGCCCTTTAGAGTTAGTCTTCTGCAGTCATAATAAACTGTGGTGTAACACAAATCCAATTTTCAGATCATGTTGATAAGATGACTTAGAGACTTAGTCAGAAAGTCAAAGAGTCATACAATGTGGAAACAGGCCCTTGTCCCATTTTGATCACATCGACCAACATGCGATGCATTCGGTGGGCGGCGCGACTCTCGTCAGCAGCGGCCTCTGCAGTCCGTCTGTGTTTTTATTATTTTTTGTCTTGTTTTTATCTAGTTTTTGTTATTTTTTATGTTGGGGTATGTGTGTGTGGGGGGGTAGGGGTGGGGGTGGTGTGGGGGGGAGGGGGTAACTTTAAAATCTTTCCCCTGCACGGGAGACCCGACCTTTTCTTTGTCGGGTCTCCGTTGTCGTTGGGGCTGCAACGTGGAGCGGCCTCCGACAGGAACGACCTGGGGCTCCAGCTGCGGAGCTGCCGACTACTCACCGTCACGGGGCTGGCCGAGTCCGGAGCGGGTGGAGCTGTGGTGGAGCGCTGCTGCCACCCGACCCCCGGAGATTCGGAGGCTGCAACTGCGGGTTTGGCGGACGGTAACACCGGGAGCCCGCGGGTCCCTGCTGGGTGACCGCTTTTCGGGGCTTCCGCAGCGGCGATTTCTCCAGCCCGAGTTGCGGGGTTGAAGAGCACCTGGAGCGGGGCCTTACACCATCGCCCCGCGCGGCTTGGAATGGCCGCGGGACTTTGCGAGCGCACGCCGGGGGCTCTAACAACAAGACCCGGTGTGCAACCTTGCATCACCCGGCGTGGCTTTAATGGCCGCGGGACAATCACCATCGCCAGCCGGGGGCTTTGACTTTGACTCTGACTCTGACATCGATCGGGGGGGAGAGTGCAGTGGAGAGATACGTTGTTTTTGCCTTCCATCACAACGATGTGATGGATGTTTGTGTAAACTGTGTTGTGTCTCGGGTCTTTTTTGTTTTGTAATGTATGGCTGCAGAAACGACATTTTGTTTGGACCTCAAGGGGTCCAAATGACAAATAAATTGAATTGAATTGAATTGAATGCTCTATCTACACTAGTCCCACCTGCTTGCATTTGGTCCGTATTCCTGCAGACCTATCCTAACCATGTACCTATCCAAATGGTTTGTAAACGTTATATAGTATGTGCTTGATGTGCAAATTGACAATGGTATTATAATAGCCTGCTTGCTGGTCTGCATCTTTACTTTACTTCTGACTTTAGACTTTCTTAGTCGAAAGATGGATGATATATTAGAGAACACATTCAAAGATCCTTGAAACAGAATTCCAGCTATTCTGATTAGTTGATCTTAACATAAAGACGTGCAGAATATGATCTGACAAATTATAAATGATGTAGAAAACATTTTTTAAATGATTTACATTCATGTCCTTAATTCTGAGCACTGAATGTTGTCATGAGTTCTGTTCCTGGTGAGATTCCTGGAAATAATTCTTGGAAAGTATACTGGCCAGGAAATTCTTAGAAGGTCTAAATTGACATAATTTTGTCATTTGTTTAACTTATGACAATTTAATTGTTGGTTTAGGGTGGCATACATAGCAGCACAGCAGTAGAGATGCTGCCTTACTGAGCCAGGGACCCGGGTTCGATCCTGACTATGGGTGGTGTCTGTATGTAGTTTGTACATTCTCCATGTGACCTCGTGGGTTTTCTCCGGGTGCTCCTGTTTCCTGCCGCACTCCAAAGGTGTGCAGGTTTGTAGGTTAATTGGCTTCTGCAAATTGTTAATTGTGTAGGATAGAGCTAGTATATTCTAGTGATCATTGGTCGGCGCAGACTCGATGGGCTGAAGGACCTGTTTTCACGCTGTATCTCTAAAGTGTAAAATAATGTCTAAATACCATTGAATGTCAAGTGATCAGATATTTGTTGTCTGGCACTTCTGTAGCATAAACATTGCTTGACATTTAACAGCCCATACCCAAACGGTGTTTATATCTTGTTGCAGTGCTGTGACCACGTGGGTTTTCTCTGGGTGCTCCGGTTTCACCCCACCCTCCAAAGACATGCAGGTTTGTAGGTTAATTGGCTTCTGTAAATTGTAAATTGTCCCTCATGTGAAGGATAGTGTTAGTGTAGCTACCTGGGTTAATAATGAGCAATGGGACCAACAGTGCATCCTCTTAACCAGAGCTTTTACGAAATTAACCAAGTAGGGTAAGGAGAACTCAATTTCAAACTAAAGAAAAATTAATTAAAAGTAGAGGGAAAAAAAGATTGGATGAAAGGAAAGAAAAAAAAAGAAAGGGGAAAAATTATTAAATTGGACTTTAATCAGTCTTCACTGGACTTTATCTTGCACTAAACCTTATTCGCTTTATCCTGTATCTGTACACTGTGGACGGCTTGATTGTAATCATGTACAGCCTTTCCTCTGTCTGCATAGCACAAAACAAAAAGCTTTTCACTGCACCTTGATATATGTGACAATAAACTAAACTAAACTAAATAAAATAGTTTAAATGGTATAATTATTTGCAATCCCCAATACCAATTCATTACCCCCCAAAAAATGAAAATCTTTAGAAACTTGAGTATTGTCTGTCGTTCTGGTCACTGAGCAATAGATAAGGTGTGTCATTAAGCTGGAAATTGTGCAGAAAAGAATCACAAGGATGTTACCGGGACAGGGGAGCTTGAGTTATAAGGAACGGCTGGGACATTTTTCCTTGGAATGTCAGAAACTGAGGAGAATCCGTGCAGAGGTTGATAAAATCATGAAGGTGAATGGTCACAGTCTTTATCCCAGGATAGGGGAGTCAAAAACTAGAAGGCATAGACATAAGGTGAGAAGGGAAAGATTTAAAGGGGTAATGAGGGGCAACTTTTTCCCACAGTGGCTGGTGGATATGTGGAATATGCTCCCGGAGGAAGTGGTACTGGTGGGTACAATTACAATGTTTAAAAGGTACATGAATAAGAAAGGTTTAAAAGGATTTGGACCAAATGCAAGTAAATGGGACTAGCTTAGTTTGGTGACTAGGATGGCATGGACGAGATAGGCCAGATAACCTGTTTCAATGCTGTTTAACTCCATGACCCTAAAAAATTGATTAGTAATTGATTGATTGAATTGATTGAAAGAGATGGTAGGGAAACAGGCCCTTCAGCCCACCAAGTCCACGCTAACCATTGGTCACCCATTCACACTCGTTCTATATTGTCCCCACTTTCACATCCATTCCCTACAGGAGGGGGGACGATTCACAGAGGTCAATTTCACACTAGTTCTATCTTCTCCCACTTTCTCACCCACTCCCCAGGAGGAATTTACAGAGACCAATTAACCTACAAAACCACACGTCTTTGGGATGTGGGAGGAGACCCACGCAGTCACAGGAAGAACGTGCAGACTCTGGACCACAAATCATTACATACTCTGTATAATACACTCATATTGCCATATCTGAGTTACTGTGTGGAGATATGGGGTAACGCCTACAAAACCAACCTACAGCCGTTATGCACATTACAAAAAAGAGCAATAAGAATTATCAATAACGTTGGATATCTTGAACATACCAATTTATTATTTTTAAAGTCACATACACTGAAGTTCACTGATCTGGTTAAATTTAAGACTGCGCAAATCATGTACAAAGCAAGAAATAATTTACTTCCAGGAAATATACAAAAACTGTTTATGGAAAGACAGGGCGGGTATAATTTGAGAGGGGAACATAATTTAAAAAAACTCAATGTCAGAACAACTCTTAAAAGTATGTGCATGGCAATCTGTGAGGTGAATTTGTGGAATGGACTGGAACAGGAGATAAAACCTAGCACAAACATAATTCAGTTTAAAAAGATGTACAAAAACACTTTTTTTAAAGGATATTGGGATGAGGATAGGTGATTGTGAGTGTGATATTTGTTATACTGATTGTATTGGGAAGGGTGATTATAGGGTGATGGGTTGTATATATGACTAAGATACTGTATAGTATATGAGGGTTTTTTTGTTTCTTTTTTCTTATTTTCTCTCTTTTTTGTATGGCTTTGTAAATATTTGATTACTGTATAAATGTAAATAATTTGGTGTACATATAGCTGCTGGTGTACATATGGTGTACATATAGCTGCTAAATTTGTATAAGATAATTATAAGCAGTTGAATAAGGGGTGGGAATTAATAAACTTTGGCTTCTTCCTGCTCCGTTTCGGACACATACAATTTCATTTATTTATAGATATTGTTTATGACACTATAAATATTCTTGTTTTGTTTTTTTTTGTTTTTTTTTGTATGCTGTTTCACACATGCTTTTTATTTGTTTATTCTGTTCTAAATAAATAGATAAATAAATAAATAGATGGATAAATAACTCCACACGGACAACACCCAAAGTCAGGTTTGGTGCATGATGCCACTTGCACTGGATGAATGTCAACAATTGGTGGAGTTTGCACGTTCTCCCTGTCAGTTTCATGTCAGTTACCCCTGATATGCCAACCTCCTTCCACATCCCAAAGGCATGCGGTTTAGTATGTTAATTGGCCACTGTAAATTGTCCCTAATGCACAATGAGTGGTAGAATCTGGGTGAAAGATGGGAATGTGGAGAGGATAAAATTGGATGAGTGTAAATACGCACTTGATAGTCTGTGGGGAATTGAATGGGCCAAATGGCCTGCTTCCATGTTGTACGATTCTATCACTTGTGAGCATCACACAGACCAGATGCTCCACCATTGACTCCATCTGCACGTCACACTGCCTTGGAAAATCAGCCGGGACTAATTCACTGGGCCACTTCACAGACAAATCTGACTAATAAGTACATTTATAAATATTACAAACAGGTGAAAATAATCTACACTCCAATAATCTACACTGCACACTGCCTTGGAAAAGCACCCAACATAATCAAAGACTTGTCCCACCACCCCCACCGTCCCCACCCCCATCAGGCAGAAGATACCCAAGCTTGAAAGCTCGTACCACCAGACTCTGGAACAGCTTCTTCCCCTCTGGTATCAGGGTTCTGAATGATCCTTGCATCAACTAGGGGGCTCTCCAAATTACCTCTACCCCATTGCGGACATTGGACTTTGTCTCTGGAACTGTGCACTACAATTTTGAGAACTATATTCTGCATTCTGTATCTTTCACTTTGATCTACATAGTACGAGTTTGGCTTGGTTGAATTTATGTATGATATTATCAGCATTGACTGAATAACATGCAAAAGCTTCAAAACTCGTGGCTATTCAAGCGTGAGCTAATTGTAGACATACCTCAAATGAATTGGGGCATATCTTGCACGGTTTTGATACTGATTCTGTCCAGATTAAGCCAATAACCACGTAGAAACCCCATGGAAAGCCAGCAGACTATTTTCTTGTTGCCAGAAGAAGACTGAAGAATTGAATTGCTATTACATTTATTTTTTGAAGCATGATATTCCTGCATGAATATATTAATGTTTCAGAAAAATAAAAACACATCCATCAAGCCATTAGAAATGCACTTCTTGGTTCCACTATTTTTATTTGTAATGGGATGGTATTTATCTGAGCATGTGTGTTCTTTTTCTCTAAAGGCTATGTTTTATATTTCTGCATTCACTGCAATATTCATGCATGATTTAGGCATGATTTATCTGTCACATAACGTTTTTGAGAATTTTGAAGTGGCGTTTCGATCAGTTAGCAGACGCAATGTGATGTGTGATGAATGGATTTGATTAAGTGGGCAGTCATTTTGTATATGTTCTATTGTTTAGTATAATTTAGTTTAGAGATACAGTGCGGAAACAGGCCCTTCGGCCCACCGGGCACACGCCGACCAGCGATCCCTGCACATTAACACTTTCCTACACCCTACACTTACCAAGCCAATTAACCCACAAAACTGTACGTCTTTGGAGTGTGGGAGGAATTCGAAGATCTCGGAGAAAACCCGTGCAGGTCACGGGGCGAACGTACAAACTCCATACAGACAGCACCCGTAGTCGGGATCGATCACAGGTCTCCGGCGCTGCGTTCACTGTAAGGCAGCAACTCTACCTCTGCGCCACCGTGACCGCTTTGATGTACTCATCAAAGAAGAGCTTAAAAACAGGGGAGTGAGGAATATTGGAAAATGGTTTAGATTAGTTCCATTAATTGTTGTCAAGTGCACTGAGGTACAGTGAAAAGCATTTAGTTGTGTGCTATCCAGTCAGTGAAAAGGCCATACATGATTACAATTAAGCCGTCCACAGTGTACAGATACAGAATAAAGGGTACAACACTTGGTACGGTAAAGTCCAGTAAAGTCCAATTAAAGATAGTTTGAAGGTTCACAAAGAGGTAAATGGGAGGTCAGGACTGCACTCTAGTTGGTGAGAGGACGGTTCAGTTGCCTGATAACAGCTGGGCAGAAACTGTCCCTGAATCTGGAGGTGTGCGTTTTCACATTTCTGTACCTCTTGCCTGATGGGAGAGGGGGAGGGGGGAAGTGGAAGTGACCTCAGAGAAGCTTGTCCTTGATCATGCTGGTGGCCTTGCCAAGGCAACATGAAGTTAAGTGGAGTCAATGGAAGGGAATGTGGAGGGAATGGATAGGCA
The DNA here is from genome assembly GCF_010909765.2 of Amblyraja radiata. Classification (NCBI taxonomy): domain Eukaryota; kingdom Metazoa; phylum Chordata; class Chondrichthyes; order Rajiformes; family Rajidae; genus Amblyraja; species Amblyraja radiata. The sequence continues at coordinate 33,534,571 of NC_045957.1, read as the reverse complement.
ACGTTTTGGGTCGGGAGCCGTCTTCAGCCTAAAGAAGGGTTTTGACCCAAAACAACGCCAATCCATTACCTCCAGAGATGCTGCCTGAACTGCTGAATTACTCCAACACTTTATTCGTTGCTTGAGATTCCAGCAACTGCAGTTTCTTCTGTCTCTAATCAAATAACATTGCTGGATATTATTGAGGACTCTGCCCTAAATTAAATTTGTTGTAGGTCGATACAGTTTTATTGTAGCTTTCAGGATGTTTCAGTTAATGATGTTGTCAGAAGATAAGCTTTATCTGTGCGTAGGTGTTGATTTCGAAAGAGTTCAGGACTTGAACACAGAACATAAAACATCGAACAGTACAGCACAGGAGCAGGCCCTTCAGCCCATAATACCTGTGCGAGCATGATGCCAAAATAAACAGATCTCATTTGCCTGCACATGATCCATATCCCTCCATACCCAGCATATCCATGCGGCTATCTAAAAACCTCTTAAATACCACTATCATATCTGCCTCTTACCCACCCTTATCCATACTTCTCAGCATCTATAGAAAGAGAAATATTCAACGGTTTGGGTCTGCAGCCAATCTGCGGCACAGTGGCACAGCTGGTAGACCCGCTGCCTCACAGTGTAGAGACCCAGGTTCAATCCTGACCTTGGGTGCTGTCTGCGTGGAGTTTGCACATTCTTCCTGTGAACATGTGGGTTCCTTCCATGTGCTCCGGTTTCCTCCCACATCCCAAAGACGTGCGGATCTGTAGGTTAACAGGCCGCTGTAAATTGCCCCTAGTGTTAAGCGAAAGTGGGATAACATAGAACTAGTGTGAACTGGGGACAAAAGACAATAGGTGCAGGATTAGGCCATTCAGCCCTTCGAGACAGCACCGCCATTCAATGTGATCATGGCTGATCATCCACAATCAGTACCCCGTTCCTGCCTTCTCCCCATATCCCTTGACTCCGCTATCTTTAAGAGCCCTATCTAACTCTGAATGGTCGACATGTAATTGGTGGGCCGAAGGGCCTGTTTCCATGCTGTACCTCTAAACTAAACTAAACTGTTCATCAGAACTGTCAAACTGTAGCAGGACCTAAACATTGAATGTCCCTCTCCCCACAGATGCTACCTGCCTGCCTGATCATCCTGGCCACACACTCATCTCCCCGCTACCTTCAGGTAGAAAGTACAGGAGCCTGAAGACTGCAACGTCCAGGTTCAGAAACAGCTTCTTCCCCACAGCCATCAGGCTATTGAACTCAACTCAAACAAAACTCTGAACATTAATAGCCCATTATCTGTTTATTTGCACTTTAACTGTTTTATTTATTGATGTATGTATATATTAATACATTGGTATATGGACACACTGATCTGTTCTGTAGTCATGCCTACTATATTCTGCTGTGCTGAAGCAAAGCAATAATTTCATTGTCCTATCTGGGACACATGACAATAAACTCTCTTGAATCTTGAATCTGACCCATAGAGTCTTTCCAGCATTTTCTATTCTTGCTTCAGATTTCTGGCAATTCGTGTAATTTTTCATTAACTCGTATCCTTTGAAACAAAGGATCAGGAGTAGGTCAGTCATCTGTTATTGCACTACTGTCATTCCGTTAAATCACATCTGATCTGCATCTCAACCATCCACCACAACAGTACCCCTGCATATCTTGTTTAAGGTCCTTAAAGAATCAACAACAAATTCAGTAAGTGGCACTCAAACTCAGCAAAAAAGTAGCAACTCCATGGGTGGAGAAGCATCTGTGGAGGGAAAAGGAATTGTCAACGTTTTGGGTCAAGACCCATGCATCGGAACTGTTAAGCCCCTGTCCCACTTTCACGACCTAATTGGCGACCTCAGCCGAGTTTGCCCTTGACTCATACTCGCAGCATGGTCACCACGAGGTCGTAGGAGGTCGTAGGAAGTCTTCGTAACTCTTCCTCATGCTCGTGAGTGGTCTCCGTGTACTCGTGGCCTCAAGTAGGTCGCGGCGTTTTTTCCAGCCTGTTAAAAAATGTCAGTCTCAGTCTACTCCATGACAGAAAGGGGAGGAATTGTACAGTTTGATAGCCGCAGGGAAGAAGGATCTCCTGTGGGGTTCAGTCTTGCATCTTGGTGGAACCAGTCTGTTGCTGAAGGTGCTCCTCAGGTTGACCAGTGTGTCATGGTGGGGATGAGCTGTATTGTCCAAGATGCTCCGCAGTTTGAGGAGCATCCTCCCCTCCAAGACCACCTCCCATGAATCCAACTCTGCCCCCATGATGGAGCCAGCCTTCCTGATGAGTTTGCTGATCCTATTGGCGTCCACCGCCTTCGCCCTGCTGCCCCACATTATATCACTATGGTAATGGTCATGTTGTCTCATCTTGTTTATTTGAGCCTCCACAAGTGAAACAAATCGAGCAATGGCCCAGATGATTGCACTAATCAACCTTCACGCTCCTACATTGGTCACGGCCATACATATTCCATGCCTGTAAAACACAAACAGAACACTTCCCACACTCTGACCATCGACTGCCAATATGAATCAAGGCCTCATTTAGTCTACTTAATTGATATTAACCAAAGTGTGCATGCTCCTTAAACTGGGCGAGAGTTTTATTCTCTAATTCTATTGATTATGAGTAAATATTCTCATTTATAACCAATTAGATAACAATCAGTGAATGGACACTTTCGACTGATAGAGAACCCACTCCACCTTGCAAATGATTTTAGATCTCATTGAGCAGGTCCTGAAATGTAGCCTATAAGTGGATTCTGTTTGCCTATCTGCATCATTCTGTTTGTCCTCTAACATTCTTCAATGTGCATCTCAATGGAAGCGTATGAGGGGAATGGGAGGACGTTGTGGCACGGTGGCGCAGTGGTAGAGCTGCTGCCTTACAGCGCCAGAGACCCGGGTTCAATACTGACTGGGGGGGTGCTGTTTGTACGGAGTTTGTACGTTCACCCTGTGACCGTGTGGATTCTATCCGGGTGCTCCGGTTTCCTCTCACATTCCCAAGACAGGCACTGTTTCTAGGTTAATTGGCTTCTGTAAATTGTCTCTAGTGTGTAGGATTGAGCTAGTGAACGGGGTGATCATTGGTCGGCACAGTCTCGATGGACCGAAGAGCCTGTTTCCATGCCGTATCTCCAAATTAAACTAAACTAACTGGATATAATTAAAGAGCTGTCGTTTACTCAGATTAGACCGTTACTGGAGTTTTACTGAAATAAAAGAAAAAATTGCTGACCAGACGGCATTTGTCGAAGAAAAGTATGTTAACATTTTAGGTTGTGTGGAGCAGACCAGCAAACAGCGCAGCACGTCATTTGTGACTGCGCTCTCCTCCGCCCCCCTGGTGGTGGGGTAGACCTCACGGCCCTCGACAACAGCACATTGAACTGGCTACTGCACCTGGAGGCCGTTACATAACATCTGCTGCCTCAAACGCAAGAAGAAGAAGGTTGATGAACATCTGTTGGAACTGATTGAATTGACCGATTGAAAGATACCGCATGGAAACAGGCCCTTCGGCCCACGCTGACTCGCAGTAGTTCGATGTTATTAAACTTTTGTATCTACTCCCTACACACTACGGGCAATTTACACAGGCCGATTAACCTGCAAACCCGCACATCATTGGGATGTGGGAGGAAATCGGAGCATCCAGAGGAAATTCACCAGTCACAGGGAGAACATGTAAACTCCACATAGACAGCACCCGAGGCCAGAATCAAACCCGGGTCTCTGGTGCCATGAGCTAGCAGCTCAACAGCTGTGCCAATAAACCAATTCCAATAGCTTCTGCTTTGTTAACCAATCCCTCCAACATCACTGATTAGTGCAAAGGTCTAAGTTTCTGTTCTTACATTAGAATTACATTTTAGAATTACACTGTTAAGTACGCACTGTCTGCCCTGATTGTTCCGAGCAAAATTTATTACCTCTTATGACCTTCTTTTATTGTTGACACTCACAGGGAAAATACAACCGTGAAACTGGCAATAAAAAGTCAATTAAATATATTACAGTGCGATATTGGTATTTTACACACAGTATCTGCCAACCTCAGTTCCCAATGCTCGGGTATCAGAAACTTAATTATTGGGTGCTCTAGCACTAGGTCATGGGTGGCATGGTGGCGCAGCGGTAGAGTTGCTCCCTTACAGCGTATGCAGCACCAGAGACCTGGGTTTGATCCTGACTACGGTTGCTGTCTGTACGGCGTTTGTACGTTCTCTGCGTGGGTTTTCTCTGAGATCTTCGGTTTCCTCCCACACTCCAAAGACATACAGGTTTGTAGGTTAATAGTAAGATTAAACGAGAACTTACCAGTTTGAAGTTTGATCTTTATTTTATGAGGAGTTACGTTGAGGGACTACGTGAAGAGACCCCGTCCAGGCGCACACGTGTCAATCTTCAAAGCAACGGTGTGAAATCACAGATGATAGTTACCGAAGCATAATAGTAAGCTACGTGAGACAACCAAAACTTACCTTTGATCTTTATTAGAGTGGGAGCGGAGGGCACGTAGTCCCTCAACGCAACTCCTCATAAAATAAAGATCAAACTTCAAACTGGTAAATTCTCATTTAATCTTACTATTTTACTTCAGAGTCACTACGTGAAGGTTTTAAAGCTTCTGTGATTTCAGGCCGTAGATTCAATCCAGGCATCTCACTGCATTTGATTGACTCTATATGAGTGAAAGACAATCAATAACATGCAACCATAACATTGATGTAATCAGTTAATGGTATTTATTTCTCATAAAACATTTTTTGTGCCCTCTTTTATCACTGGGGAACATCTAATACTGAATCCAAAACAGTACCACCAAATACACCAGGGTCTGCAATTTATTTACGGTAATACTTGTATAACATCCGTTCATTTGCCCATCCTACGGCCGCGAGGATATGGTCTATTGGAACGTCCAAATCCTTGGCCGCCGATGTTGCCGCTGCCCTGGTGGAATGAGATTTAAATTTGTCAGTATCAATTCCTGCATCCACTAGCACCTGCTTCAGCCATCTGGAAATAGTTTGTACTGACACTTTCTTATGTGTTTTTTTATGGCTGATAAATAATGCGGATTCTGCACCTCTTAGGTCCTTGGTGGCCTCAATGTAACATTTTAAATGTGTCACTACACATAGTCTTGGATCCGTAGGATATGCTGTAAAAACCAATTTACACCCCGTGACTCCTGGTCTGCTCTGTTTTAGTAAATCATAGACATAGAATGTGATTTCGTCTGTTGTCATTCTCATTCTGTCTATACATAATTTGTGTAATGTCTGTACTCTTTGTGCTGAAACTAATGCCATTAACATGACTACTTTCATGGTAATTTTGTCCAAAGACAAATTTGAAATGGGACTCCATTCCCGAAGTAACATGAGTACATCCCTCACATTCCAGATTTCTGTATATCTAGGTCTGGGAGGTTTAGCATTGAAGATTCCCTTCATGTATCTACAGACCAAGGGGTGTGATCCTAGAACCTGTTGTTCAGATGCTCTCCATAAATATGTCGATAGGTCACTCCTTGCAGTGTTGATCGCACTATAACTTAAATTTACATCAAAATGTAATGTTGACAGAAATTCTAAAACATCTGAAATGTCTGCAGTGTGGTATGAAATGTTTTGGCTTGAGCAAAACTCCTCCCATTTCTTAATGTAAGAAATGTATTGCTTCTGGGTACTATCCCTCCAGGCTCCTGCAATTACATCCATAGTGCGATTTGATAGTCCTCTTCCGACATATGGCCTTTTTAGAGTCTGCAAATCAACAAATCAATACGATCATGTAAAGGATGAAAATCACCAGTTACAGGGTGCACTAGTAGGTTTTCTTGTCTTGGAATATGCATTAGTGGTTCTGTCACCATTTTTAACACTAGTGGATACCATGGTTGTGTAGGCCAATCTGGGACCACCAACAATCCTGAAGCATCATCCTGCTTGATCTTTTGTAGACATCTACAAATGAGACAAAAGGGAGGAAATGCATATAAAAACATTCTACCCCAACTTAGCGAGAATGCATCCACCGCTGTTGCACCTGGATCTGGTTCCCATGAAACATATTGAGGTAATTGATGGTTCAGTCTGGATGCAAACAAGTCCATTTCTGGCTTTCCAAATTTTTGAACAATGTTATTGAAAATGTCACGATTTAACATCCATTCTGTATTGTTATTAAATTTTCGTGACCTACTGTTTGCAATAATATTGAATTTACCTGGGAGGTAAATTGCTGAAAGCCAAATGTTTCTAATAATGCACTAGTGCCAGATCATGTTTGCCAATCTGTCACAAGCTTCTGACTTGATTCCACCCATATGATTGACATATGCTACTGCCGTAGTGTTGTCAATCTTAACCTGCACATGCAGATTTTGCACATTAGAGCAAAAAGCTTTAAGCCCATGAAATGTGCTTAACAATTCTAGCTAGTTAATTCCATGTGCTTCGAGCAAAGGTTCCTCTTCCACATTCCATCTACCTCCACAGCTGGAAATGATATCAGCAGCGCCCCAACCTAGCGCACTTGCATCAGTCTGTAGAATGATAGCTGGTGATTCAACCTGAATTTTTCTGGAAGCATAAGGAACACTCTTAATCCACCATTGTATGTTTTTGCTGTGGAAGAGGGAAACTCATGTTTTGCACACAGTTCAACAACAATCTTGTTGTAAATGGGGCACAACCATACTTAAGTACAAGAGTGTAAGATTAGTAGATCACATTGAGGCACTCAATGTGATATACTATAATTGCTGTTTTTGATAGTTGCATGGGCCTATCAAAATGCCCCGAATGTCTTTTTAATGCTTGGACCTTTGCTCACTGCAGTTGCTGATAATGCAGTGGACCAAACTGTACAGCTGGAAAGGAAGCAATCAGTTTGCCAAGTAAGCTTGCAACGTAAGCTTGCCACTTGCCTAATTGATGGTTGATGTTCTGTAATTAGTTTGATACAACCCTCAATTAGCTGCAGCTTTTCGTCCTTGGGTAAAGTCACTATCATGTGTTCTGAATTAATAGTGAACCCCAAGTAATCAATTGTTTTGTTTGGAGACAGTCTAGATTTATCTGGATGTATGAGAAAGCCCAAATTTTGAAATGTGAGTTTGACTTCTGATACTGATGATTTTGTTGTAGCTTCAGTGTCCCCCACAATTAAAATGTCATCCAAATAAGCCATTATCAAATGGCCCTGGGCTCTTAACAATGCTAAGATTGGTCTTAGCAATTTTGTAAACAGTCTAGGGGCTGAGGTTAACTCATTAGGCAATGCTTTGAATTGCCACTATTGATTAATCCAGTTAAATTTCAAATATCTGCGATCATTGCAATGCACAGCCACAGAGTAATATGCATCTTGCAGATCTATGCTTGCCATATAGCATTCTGTTGAAATTAACTGCAAAGCATTAGTAAATGTCTCAATTTTGAAATGTTTATACTGTACAAAAGGGTTTAGACTTGTTAGATCCAGAATGATTCTACAGCCACCATCCTTTTTTGGTCTAGAAAAAATACTAGATATAAATTGGTGGTTTTGATAGATTGTTTTCTCAATAACCCCTTTTTTACTCAAAATGTCAAGTCTGCTTGAATGTTTCTATTCTCTTCTTGAGAGAAAACATGTATTCTTTTAGGAACATGTTGAGTTGGAGGATTTAAATATGGGTAGAATTCAATTCTGAACCCCATAATACTGCACAGTAAATATGCATCAGGTGTTATTTGTAACCAATGTGGGGGGATGATTTTTTCCTGTGTGTAAGTTAATATGTTAGTCTGTGTCCAAGATGGCTGTCGGAAGGGAGAGTGGACGCTGGCGCGCTTTAGCTACCGCTGCTCTCTCTTTCACATTGTGTTTATTGATTTTTTGTCTTTGGAGCGATTACTGTCTTTAATTTGTGTTTTGGTGATGTCCTTATTATTTATTTAACTCCGACTATATGTTTTTTCTCTTCTGTTAATTTCTGTAAGGTGTCCTTGAGATTTTGAAAGGCGCCCGAAAATAAAATTTATTATTATTATTATTATTTTCCGCTATTCCTTTAGGAAGAATTGTAACCTTCCCCCAATTTGTGAGTGTGAAACATCTGATATGTTTCTTTCAGAACCAGAGCCACCTACCTCAAGGTTTGCTGGTGTCACCTTTTGTACCTTGCCCCTTGTGGGAATGTCATGTCCTCCACGTCCTGCAGGAGCGCGCCAATAATGCGTATACGGGTACGAGCGACTGTCCCTTCACCAGCTCCAGCCACCCTTCGGTATGGATATTCCCTTCGAACTGATCAGCCAAACATCGGTGGTTTTATCATGCCCATGGCTTTTGCCTCTTCATTCAGGACTTTCAGTTTTTTGGCTAGATCTTCTCCAAAGAGCAAGTTCGGCAATTGTATATTAGATGGTTTACAGAGCCCTGCAAACTTAGGATGTATGTTATGTCTTATCGCACTTTTACAAATACAGTTTATTTCAAAGTGTGCATTACACATTAGTCCTAAAACATCCTGTTGTGACGGTGTCACATTTCCTTCTTCCAGGTCTCTGGCAAACGCCGTAATGCTTGACCCCATTAATCTCAGTACCCGCTGTAACCTCATTTCTTGTGCGCGTTCTGCGGTGCCCAAATAACTCCATATTTCTCTGTTTAGTGCTGGGACTGCTAGCAGTGCGCAATTCTGCGGGATTTCATATTTATTAATAGTCTCATTCATCGTTAGTTCTTCCAAGTGATGGGAAAGCAGGTAATTTATACTTTCTGCTATTTCCTCTGGCAGAGGTTGTCCCTTGTGTCTAGGACTTGAGAATTTTTGGGCCAGACCTGGTACTCTGAGCTGTGTTATTGGGCTCTGGTCTTCATATGATTCATTGTCAGAATCTTCTGGAGATTCCTCCTCATAATGGGGTTTACCTGGTATTTCTTCTTCAGGTATTTCATGCGCTGGCTCTCTGATAGGCCTATGCTTAATCAACCCTTTTTGGGGTATTACACGCTCTTCCATAGAACCATATTCTGGCAGCCCTGTTTTGGATGCTGCTCCATACTCTGGCTCTCCTGTAGGCCAACGTCTGTATTGTCTTTCAGACATTTCTGGTGCTGACTCTTTGCTAGTCCAACACATATATTCTTATATAACAATTACAGCACGGAAATTCATAATGCAAACCCCCACAATTAAAATGTGGATTACGGAAATGTCGGAGACCCTATACTTAGAAAGAATTAGACTTGTCTTAATGGACAAACAAGATCTTTTCCATAAAATTTGGGCTCCATTCATTAACTATCTGAAGGGATAGATTGGCACAGCACGAGGACCCAGCTGAAACTTGAACTCAGGAACAGATGAAAAACTATACTCTATACTTTATAACCTACGAACCTATCTCCATTGATGTATTACAGGTAACCCATTCCACCTCCCTTGTTTTTCTGTTGTGTTGTTTTTTGTTTTGTTTTTTTGCTTTCTTTTTTATTTGTAACTTTCTACCCTCTCTTTTTCTCGCTTTCTATAAAAAAATAAAAATACTAGAAGCAGAAGTAATTGATAATGGAAAATTTTAATAATGTATGACTGATGTATATGAAAAGTTTTTTTTTTTTACTATAATATGTAACTACATTTTATAATATGTCTACTTCTAATAAATAAATAAAAAAATAAAATAAAAAAATTCATAATGCATTTCTTCATCAGGCATTAATGATGCTGGCTCACTTGTAGGCCAACGTTTCCCAGGACCTCTCCTGGGTGTTCCATACGCTGGCTCTCCTGTAGGCCCGCGGTAACTGTACTCCTTGTGGAGTTTGCCTTTATATATCATTTTCCCCATGAGGAATTCCAACTGTGAAACCCGGTCTGACATGACCTCCTGTCCCGACTCATCCGAGTCTACTGGCCTGTTTGTTTTCTTTTTGGCCTTACACCCAGTGGGTGTTTCAACGGAACTTTTCTCTCCCGTTTTAGCAGTCGCTGGTTTTTCTACAGCCGACTTTTTAACGGGGCGCCCGCTACTCTCAGACATTCTGTCCTCTTGAGTTCTAACCGCGGTGCGCTTCCCTTTACTTTTCCCACTTTTCTCCATAATTAGACTTGCCTGATTCTCAGCACACAGTCTCCACGGAAGAAAAATGGCCTGAAAGTGAAACTAAAAGTACATACCTTCAGGTTTTCTTTCACTCACCGCTTGGAGGGCTCTGCTCCTCCCAACGCAGGTCGCAGTCGCTATGCGTCTGACGATATGACGCGTGTGCGCCTGGACGGGGTTTCTTCACGTAGTCACTCACGTGACTCCGAAGTAAAATTGGCTTGGTGTATGTGTAAATTGTCCCTAATGTGTGTAGGGTGCGGGGATCGTTGGTCGGTGCGGACTCCGTGGGCCGAAGGGGCTGTTTCCGCGCTGTATCTCTAAACTAAACTTAATTGCGATCTCTTAATAATATTCACGTCATGTGGAGGGAGGCACAGTGGCATAGCAGTAGAGTTGCTGCCCTCAGCACCAGAGACCCAGGTTCGATCCTGACTAAGGATGTTGCTGGTATGGAGATTGTACGTTCTCTCTGTGAACGAGTGGCTTTTCTCCGGTTTCCTCATCGCATTGCACGTCGGGTGTGCTGACCCCTGCAACGTCCTCAATTGCAAGATACCCGACTGCAGCACTTGTGGCATTTGCGTTCACAATAAATCTTTCAGACGACCAGAGACCATCACACACCAGCCACACGTTTGATCATGTATGTAGATCTTCGGTCTCCTAATCTGAGGAAAGACATTCTTGCCATAGAGGGAGTACAGAGAAGTTTCACCAGACTGATTCCTGGGATGTCAGGACTTTCATATGAAGAAAGACTGGATAGACTCGGCTTGTACTCGCTAGAATTTAGAAGATTGAGGGGGGATCTTATAGAAACTTACAAAATTCTTAAGGGGTTGGACAGGCTAGATGCAGGAAGATTGTTCCCGATGTTGGGGAAGTCCAGAACAAGGGGTCACAGTTTAAAGATAAGGGGGAAATCCTTTAGGACAGAGATGAGAAAAACATTTTTCATCCAGAGAGTGGTGAACCTCTGGAATTCTCTGCCACAGAAGGTAATTGAGGCCAGTTCATTGGATATATTTAAGAGGGAGTTAGATGTGGCCCTTGTGGCTAAAGGGATCAGGAGGTATGGAGAGAAGGCAGGTACAGGATACTGAGTTGGATGATCAGCCATGATCATATTGAATGGTAGTGCAGGCTCGAAGGGCCGAATGACCTACTCCTGCACCTATTTTCTATGTTTCTATGTTTCTATGTAGAGAACATGTGAATCAGTTGTGACTTACAACGTCTCAACATTTAAAAAGTCGGGTCGATATGGCGGCACAGTGGCACGGTGGTAGAGTTGTTGCCTCACAGAGCCAGAGACCCGGGTTTGATCCTTACTAAGGTTGCGTCTGTGCGGAGTTTGTTCGTTCTCCCAATGACCGCGTGGGTTTTCTCCGGGTGCTGCAGTTTCTTCCCATACTCCAAAGATGTGCAGGTTTGTGGGGTTTCCATGTTGTATCCCTAAACTAAACTAAAATAAAATAAAAAGACAACTGCAAATTAATGTGTATTTTCCATTTGCTTATCCAAGGCTCTTTAATAGTAAGATTAAACGAGAACTTACCAGTTTGCAGTTTGATCTGTATTTTATGAGGAGTTACGATGAGGGATTACGTGAAGAACCCCACCATGACGCATGCGTGTCATTCTTCAAAGCAGCGGTGTGAAATCACAGATAACTGTAATGACTAAACATAGTAAGATTAGAGAAGAGATACCAGTTAAGTATATGATCAAGGGTGGGAGCGGAGGGCACGTAATCCGTCATCGTAACTCCTCATAAAATACAGATCAAACTTCAAACTGGTAAGTTCTCGTATAATCTTACTATTTTACTTCGGAGTCACGTGAGTGACTACGTGAAGATTTTAAAGCTCTGTGATTTCATGCCGTGGAAACGAGTCCATGCATCACATCTGCCTTGATGGCTGTAGGAGGAATTGTGTTAACATAATTTGGACATGAATTCGACATTGAAATCATAAAATTTATTAACACAAATTTATAACCGCTTTTTATGGGTTTAAATTAATTTACAGAACTTAAAATTGTTTCTGCAAATGTTCCAGGTTTCATTACTGGTTTATTGTAAAATAATTGGAATGTTTTTTCCCCCCCAGACCATCCTGCTGCCTTGAGGATTCGGTCCATTGGGACATCCAACTGTATCACTGCCGATGTAGCTGCAGCCCTGGTGGAATGAGATTTTAAAATATTAGTATCCACCCCAGCCTGTGTTAGCACCTGTTTCAGCCATCTTGAGATGGTCTGGACCGTCACTCTTTTGTGTGGTTGCTAGTGGCTGACCAAAAAGTGCCTTCTCATTGCCTCTTAGGATTTTCGTTTTCTCCATGTATAACGACAGATGTCTTACTATACACAGACGGTCATCTGTTGTGTATGACCTTAATTGTATATTGAGGCCTGCTGATCCCTGTTTGTTCTGCTTACTAACGCATAGATATGAAACGTAATATTTTCTGTTGAGGAAGTCATGTTGTCCAGTCTTAGTTTATGCAGTGACTGTACCCTCTGTGCCGCGACCAATGCTATTAGCATGACTGTTTTTAATGTCAGTCTGTGTAGGGACAGAGCTGTTGCTGGAGACCAATTCCTGAGCATCTTCAGGATAATACTTACATCCCATATTTGGGAGTACCTGGTTCTTGGGGGATTAGTATTAAAATTCCACTCATAAGTTTTGTTACCAGTGGGTGAGTCCCAACAGAGTAACGCTCTGTCCCCTACCATAAGTAAGTCGATAGGGCACTTCTGGCGCAGTTGATGGCACTGTGATTGTGCCACTCATCATAGTGGAGGCCTGCCAGATATTCCAGAACAGACGGGAGTTCATGTCTCTGTAGGTGATGTTGTTTTTATGGCAGTGCATCGCCCACTTCCTGATATAGACCAGATACTGTTTTTTGGTTGACTGTCTTTGGGCCGCCGAGATCATGTTCACTGTTCAGTCCGTCAGTCCCAATTGTAGTAGAGGTGTTTTAAAAACTCTACAAATTAATAAGTTCAAATGTTTATGGCATGGGTGGCTATCCCTTGTTACGGGATGTAGCAATAAATCTGGTCTATGTGGGATGGTGATACATGGTTCTGTAAGTTTTGGTAATGTAGAGGTCTAAATTGTGTGGCTGGAAAGGCAGCCACCATTTGCCAATTGCTTTTGCTACCAATCTGATGGATGGTTTGCTGATGTCAATGAGGTTATGCAAGCCTCTATTAAATCTCTAGCCTTTCCCTTAGGCAGAGTCACCGACATGTGAACTGAGTCAATGGTGAAACCCCAAATAGTCCATAGTAGTGGAAGGCGTTAGTTTAGATTTAACTGGATGGATAATAAATCCCAGTTTTTCAAATAACTGTTTTGTGGCTGTTACAGTTTGTTTGGCCAATTCCAAAGTTTTGCCCACAATGAGTATGTCATCTAATTATGCCATGACCATATGTTTACGTTTACGTAGAAACGCTAGGGCTGGTTTCAAAATTTTTGTGAACACCCTGGGGCTGATGACCCATTTGGCAGTACTTATACTGCCAGAGTTGCCCATCCAGTTGAATTTTAAGTAACATCTGTGGTCACCTCGTATAGGCACTGAATAGTAAGCATCTTTTAAATCGATGCTGGCCATGAAGTAACCTTTGGAAATTAATTGTTTAGCAGTAACAAAGGTATCCATTTTGTCAGATCTATGGTGATGCGACAACCACCATCTTTTTTGTTTTTGATAAATATATTGGACACAAATTCTAATGGTTCGTGTTGAGTTTTCTCAATTACACCTTTTATGTAAAGCCGCTCCAGTTCAGCTAGCGCTTTTGATTTTTCTTTATCAGAAGGCATGAACATTTGGTTCGGTATATGTTGAACTGGAGGGCTGTACTTGTGTATAAACTCTATTGTATATCCCTGGATACTGCTCAAGATGTAAGTATCGGTTGTTAACATGCTCCATGCATTCAGAAAAGAGTGTAATCTCCCCCCAACCTCCATGCTCCCTGTATTTTGTAGGGAACCAGACCCACCTACCTCCATAGTTACCAGTAGCAGGTTTACTTCTTTTTGTAGGTTCTTCGCTGCTGTTGTTGCGATGGTGTCTGGATTTTCGGTTTGATTGGCGTTGGAGGTCCCCGCATCTTCCAAGAAGGCCGGCCTGGGCCATGGCCTAAAAGACTCATGTTTTGAATACTTCGAGCTTTCACCAGTTCTGCTGGTGGATGCGTAGGGGTGCTGTCTTTGGCTGTAGTGTTTGTTGGAGCCCATTTTATTAGTCCAGTAGGTTCTCTTGTTCCTGCACCCCTTGCACACTTGTCTTTCCTTCTGCGGACCCCTCTTCCAGGTCAGCCCAGAACTGACCCGCAGTGCTCCCCTTCAAGAGGTACTGCTGTGGGTTTATCATAGGGCCCACAGTGACCCGACTCCATCTCCCGGAGTCTGTCACATTGGAGCAAATGCTCCACACACCGCTCCATCCGGCTCCAGCGCTCTCGGTTGCTGGCCGCCCGCGGTTGTTCAAATTCGGACTACTCTGAGTCCACGACCTTGTTTGTTTTTGTGTCTAGCCTTTCCGCCCGGCTGCGTGGATCTGGCCAGTGCGGAGGCGACATCGGGCACAGCTGATCCCACTATCGGTGATCTGAGTGCCGCTGGCTGCTGCTGGCTGCTGCTGGCTGCCCGCTGCTCCGCGGTCCTCCCTCACCAGCTTTGTCCTTGCTGCCCTTGTGGACACTATTTTGTCCAGCTTCCCCCCCCTGTGTAAAAACAGCGCGGGGACAAAAACTACCGCAGAGTAAATCACTTACCTGCAGGTCGCGGTTTCAAACTTACCGCTGCGGGGGAACGCTCACCCCCGCCTGTCGTTTCGCAAGCGTGAAGCGATATGACACGCATGCATCGTGGCGGGGTTCTTCACGTAGTCACTCACGTGATACCGAAATAAAATTGCCTTTTGGCTTGCCGTCTCACACTATATCTTCATTAATCAAATTAACTTTATTTCCCTTGAGACTTAAATAAGCGCACCATCCACTACAAACTTCCTTGGTTGTGTAAGCAAAAAGTGATTTGTTTTCACATTGAATCAAGGTCACAGCCAGCCAGATGGAGATGACACATTGGACTGCGACAAAAACATTAACCTTTGCCTTCAGAGTGATTGTAATCTCTTCCTAAGTAGCGTTCCTGCAACAAACTTGATTAAGCTCAACAGCATGCTTCCTGAAAAGATGAAAGGTGTTTTTATTTCAACCTATAAAGTAGGACCGATTAGGAGTGAGCTGCAAATGAATCATCAACTGTACCGTATAAATCTGAATAAATAAGCAGATCCAGAACTAAGATTTTCATTCTGAGAAACGACCCAACATATTTTAGAGACACACTCGCCATTTATCTTCAACAAAAGCCTTGCATTGAGGCGTAAATGAAAGAGTAGTTTGGAATTGTTTCCTTGGTATTAGTAAACTATTAATTAAAGTAACAGAATCGAGCTTTAATTACTCACTTCGTTTTACAGCCGTCACTGTAAATTAATAGGGCCGGGCTATTGAATAATGCGCCATTAGGAGCTTTTGGTTCCGAATTACACTTTGGTCACCGTCTGAAGTAAAAGAAAATGGCTCTATTCTTGCTCTCTGAGTTAAATAAAATAATGGTGAGGGTAAAGGTGTCTGTCATTCCTTGCTGGTTTCCTTGAGGTGTCAGTGATAAACTAGCATCTTAAACTGTGGGGATCAGTTGGGTGAAGCTACACTTATGGTGCTGGTCAGCCATGTTTTTCCGGTCTTTTCACTATATATAAATGCTTCATCAACATGGGGTGTGAGTTGGAAGGAATCTTCTCCCTTCCTCCCCCAATCCCACCCCCTGTCCACCTCCCGTGTCCCACCTTGGCACACACCTATTTCTCCCCTCCCCCTCCCCTTCCACCTACATCCCTTCCTTTAGCTTCACAATTCAAAACTCTTCAATCCTTCTGTCTTTTCATCTCGGGTCTATGTCCACCATCTGACTCATCTGTGTCCATCTATCACCTTCCAGGCTTTGTCCTGCCCCTCCTCTCTTCCAGCTTTCCCAACCCCCCCCCCCCCCCCCCTACAATCAGCCTGAAGAAGGGTCTCGACTAGAAATATCCCCTATCCATATTCTGCACAGATGCAGCCTGACCCGTTGAATTACTCCACCACTGTGTGTCTTATTTTAATAAACTAGCATTTGCAGTATCCACATCTTGGCCATGGTGATGTCCTTGTGTCTTCTGCCCTCGACTTTCAAGGTAGCAGAGATAGGAAGATGAGGAAGTGGTGCTAAAGGCAAGGGCACAGTGGCACAGCTCGAAGAGTGATGCCTCACCGTACCAGCGGCCCAAGACCTCGGGTGCTGTCTGTGTGGAGTTTGCATGGTATCCCTGATACTGAGTAGGTTTCCTTTGGGTGCTCTGTTTTTCTCCCACATCCCAAACTCATGGGTGTTTGTAGGTTAATTAGCCACTGTAAATATCCCCTAGTGTGTAGGGAGTGGATGTAAACCTCAGATAGCATCGAACTTCTGTGAATGGGTGAGCTATGGTCGGCATGGACACGGTGGGCCAAAGGGCCTGTTTCTAGTTTAGTTTAGTCTAGAGATGCAGCATGGAACCAGCTTTGGCCCATCAAGTTCACACCGACCAGCGTTCACCTGCACACTAGGATCAAGCCGGGTCTCTGGTGCTCTACCGCTGAACCACTGTGTCACCCACATGGTCCTGCAACACTCATATCTAAATTAAATAATTGGATGCTCAGCGTGAGCTTATGACCAGAAGTTAAACATTATAAGTCATTTTTGCTGAAGGCACAATGATTATGCAGGTTACTTGATCAAACAGTGGATTATTTTCAGTGGGGGGATGAGGGGGGGGTTTGTACAATTTCTCGTTAGGCATAAAAAAAGAAAATAGTTGTCTCTTCGGAATTGGTCCTTTGCAATGTATTCAAAACTAGTCGTTCAGTAGTTTCTAAATTGACATTGCGTTGTGAATTTAGGAATTGATTCGATTAAGAATTAGCACAGTTATGTGTTTCATGGAAGGAAATCTGATACCCGTGCCTGATCTGAGTTATATTTCACTTCAGGCCTCTCATGTGTGCTCTTAACAGATCATTTAATTCAGGTCTTACTAGAGACAGTCAGTAAGATCCATTTGATCAACCTTCCCTCATTAGGCATACCTCCTTATCTTGGGAAAAAAACATACTGAAGTTTCTCTGAACTCTTCTTTTCGTGTCCATCTTGTTACAAATTTTGGCTTCGCTGTCATCGTCCGTCCTGAAAAGGACACAAGCTTCTGGCGACGATCAGTGGAAGCCAACACTTGTCACAATAGATGATGGTGGTAGCAGAATCAGCTCAGGATACTTCCAGCTTCCAGCCCCACGACGTGGACGCTTCTGCTACGGGGCCTTCTCTGATCTAATTCCAATGCAATATCCTTCCTTAACTATAGAGACCAAAACTTTATCCAGTACTGAATTGTGATCTCCCCGTGCAGTCTCCCCGGCACAAAACCTCCCCACGTCATCCTCCTTCCATCTTGCAATCATCACGGTGGGAGAGCTGGTGGTCACACGGGCAAATGACTGACGATCGTGCCATTTGTCCGATTAGCGGCACGAACCTTCCGCCTCCTGAGGACAACAGGAAAGCATCAGATGGACGATCATGGCAGGGGATTGTTAAAGCCTCATATATCGCCACTGCGCATTGCCATGGAGACCGTTGAACATTGGAGCCTCAGGAAGCAAATCCAGCAAAGCCTTAATCAGGCTATTGAATGCACATCAGTGGTATTAATTACGGGGAGGCTAGTCACCTCAGATCAGTTGAAACACCTCACTGATGACTTCTTCATTTTGACCCTTAGCTTGCCTGCTCTTAATTTTAACTGTGACGTGATCAGCAATAGTTGATCGAATACCCTCTCGCAAATTCATAGATCCATAATAACATTAGATATAGGAGCAGAATTCGGCCATTCAACTCGTCAAGTCTACTCCGCCGTTAAATCATGGATAATCTATTTTTCTCTCTCAACCCCATTCTCCTACCTTCTCCCCGTATCCTTTGAAGCCCTTCCTGATCAAGAACCTATCAATCTCCACTTTAAAAATACCCAATGTTTTGGCCTCCACAGCCATTTATGACAATGTATTCCAACCATTCCCCACCCTCCAGCTAAAAACATTATTTTCCTTCTCCATTCTAAACATACGTCCTTTTATTCTGAGATTGTGCCCTCTGGTTCTAGACTCTCCCATCATTGGACACATTCTTTCCATGATCACTCTATCTAGGCCTTTCATTATTCAATAGGTTTCAATCAGATCCGCCCTCATCCTTCTAAACTCCAGAGTACAGGCCCAGAGCCATCAGACACCATACGTTAACCCAATCATTCTTGTAAACCTCCTCTGGACCCTATCCAAACCCAGCATATCCTTCCTCAGGTTAAACATATTGCATGGAAGCAGACCCCTTTGTCCACAGAGTGCATTGTGACTATTAAGATCCCGTTTACACTCCTCCTTCACTAATCCCGTTTTTATTTTCTCGGCATTCCCACCAACTTTCCCTCACTCCCATGAATTTACCACTCCCCAAAATGCGAGGGGCAATTTACAGTGCCCAGTTAACCCATTATCCCATATGTCTTTGGGATGTTGACGGAAACTGGAGCACCCAGAGGAAACTCACAAGCTCACAGGAAAAACGTGAACCTCTACACAGTCAATATTGATTCAAGGATTCCTCAGGAATCTTCAGGATTGAACTTGGGTTGCTGGGGCAGTGAGGCAGTGTCTCTACTCCTGTTCTGCATGATGTGGCTGCCAAAACCTATAATGCTTGATTATAAATTAGTCTATGCTGTTTGCATCTTCTGCCATAGTTCTCTTCCACTTATCATCAGGAAATGTAACTTTGTTGTTCCCTCCACAAACTTTCGACTTTAGAGATATATCTTGGAAACAGGCCCTTCGGCCCACCGAATCTATGCCAACCAGTGATCTCCGTATACTAACACTATCTTACACACTACAATTTTATCAAAGCTAATTAACCTACAAGCCTGTTCATCTTTGGAGTGTGGGAGGAAACTGGTGCACCTGGAGAAAACCCACGCGGTCACAGAGCGAATGTACAAACTCTGTACAGACAGCACCCACAGTCAGGATTGAACCTGGGTCTCTGGCGTTGTAAGGCAACAACTCTACCACTGTGCCGCCCTAAACCTGGCATCAGTATTTTGTAATTGCCACGGTTCCTGAACACAATGGTGCCCAGACCATGTTACAATGTGCTCCACAATTTCCATTCCCAAATTGAATGCTGGAAGACTCAGTGGGTCAAGCAGCACCTGTGGAAGCAAAAGGTTTAAGTCAACATTTCAGGCTGAGACCTTGCATTAGGACTGATCCAGATTCCAGCATCGCCAACCTCTTTTGTCTCCATTCCGAAGCTACTCAGTTTGGATGTCCATTGGCCTTGAACCAGTCTCTGGTTTCTTATTCTTCCATTACCATAAGGGAAACATCCTGTAAACATAAGCTGCGTGTGTGATTCACCTGCAGTAGATCAAATTGTGGAGAAGATGAACAGACGTATAATAGCGCAGATCTGATTCGTTCCTGACATTTAAAAAATATTTTTCCTACTTTAAGTACGACTTTAATCGGATATTTGGTGGCGAGTTACTGAATGCATTTGCAATATTTAACTTCCATACCCTAGCCCTTCATAGTAATGTTCCTACTCTACCACCGTGCCACTGTGCCGCCATATCGACCCGTCTTTTTAAATGTTGAGACGTTGTAAGTCGCAACTGATTCACATGTTCTCTACATAGAAACATAGAAATATAGAAAATAGGTGCAGGAGTAGGCCATTCGGCCCTTCGAGCCTGCACCGCAATTCAATGTGACCATGGCTGATCATCCAACTCAGTATCCTGTACCTGCCTTCTCTCCATACCCCCTGATCCCTTTAGCCACAAGGGCCACATCTAACTCCCTCTTAAATATAGCCAATGAACTGGCCTCAACTACCTTCTGTGGTAGAGAATTCCAGAGATTCACCAATGTTTTCCTCATCTTGGTCCTAAAAGATTTCCCCCTTATCCTTAAACTGTGACCCCTTGTTCTGGAGTCAATCCACACATGGCTTTATATGGCTTTACGGGCGGCACAGCAGCACAGTGGTAGATTTGCTGCTTTACAGCGCCAGAGATCCGGGTTCGATCCCAACTGCGGGTGCTGTCTGTACACAGTTTGTACATTCTCACTTAGACCGTGTGGGTTTTCCAAGAGTGCTCCGGTTTCCACCCACGTCTCTGTATATTGTCCCTCGAGTGTAGAATAGGACTAGTGTACGGGTGTTATTTTACTGTCTCTTTAAACTAAACTAATCACATTTATAACTCAAGTGATAAATGCAATGTGCCTGTTATAGAATAAGCAGTTTATACCTATGAGGTACTGGAGTCAAAAATGAGGGAAAATATTCTAAACAATTTACTTAATGGGGTAAGGTTGATATCAAAGCAACGTTCCCACAGCCCTTCGCGACACATTATCACTGCTTGCTGGGATAATGTTGTACAAGCTGTCACAGGCAAATGTATCTAACTACTTGAATCATAACAGAAGGAATGTAAGATTTGCTGAAGGTAAACAGCGCAAGATATCTCTCGGTTATATTTATGTAATACATTAAAATATATCCTGTTTCTATCAGCTGTATCTGTAGACTCTATGCAGTTGCTGCTTCTACAAGAAAATATCACAGGCAGAGCTATCACCAGAACATCCGTCATTGAAGGCACTAACACACAGTTTAAGGCAGTGCGTGTGGTTCATGAAGATATCAAAAGTCATATCTTTTGACATAGTTCCCCAAAGTATGCTTGGATGTACACTACAGTGCTTGTACTTTGAAAAACAGTAATAAACATGTACATGTTCTATTTACATCAATAGAATGAGGTCAAGGAAAGAGCGTTCACGTCGCGGCCCTGTTTCCACCAATCTTTCCACCACCACGCACAAGAAGCACAAGAAGCGCAAGACAGACACCATTGTGCAGATGCCGAGAAGTGTGTTCAGCTCTGGCTGAACAACTTCTAATCTTGTGTGTGGACTCGATAAGAAGAAGAAGATCAATAGAATGATGTGGTTAGTTAACTATTTCGTTCTTCTTGAGTAGTAAGGGTTTAGTTTAGTATAATTTAATTTAGTTTAGAGATACAGCGCAGAAACAGGCCCTTCGTCCCACTGAGTCCGCTCTGACCAGCAATCCCCATACACTAACATTATCCTACACACTAAAATGGCGGCGCACACAGTTGCGGCAGCTCAATGTTCTTTCGGTCGGTGCTTTGTGCTTTTTGTGTACGTGTTGTTTTGTGTCCTGTGTACTTTCTGTCGGGCGAACAACGTCTACGGCCAGCATGATCTCCTTAGGATTGGAGCTGGTCACGAGCGGAGTGTTACAGCCGAGTTTGTCCGTTCGCACAAGATCCCGGTGGACATAGCGAGGAGCCCCGGCTCTCCGTGGATTACCATCCCCGCGGGGAGGAGGCGAAGGCGGCGCAGAGAGAGAAGGCAAAAGCGAGGCAGCAGGGCCAGGCTACGGAGGCAGCCACTGAAACCACCGCTTCCCAGCCTGGTTCTCACGAACGCCAGATCCCTCGCTAACAAGATGGATGAACTGAGGCTACAGACTGCAGCTAACAACGCCGTGAAGGACAGCTGCATTCTGTTGATCACGGAGACCTGGCTTCATTCATTCATTCCGGACTCTGCTATCGAGCTAGCAGGCTACACAGCACAGCGTCATGACAGGACAAGAGACTCCGGTAAGAGCAGAGGAGGAGGGCTCTGTGTGTATGTGAACAACAACTGGTGCACTAACACAGTGATTGTAGACAGTCACTGCTCCCCGGACCTGGAGCATGTGACTGTTAAATGCAGGCCCATTTATCTCCCTAGAGAGTTTACTGTTGTCATGATAACTGCTGTGTACATACCACCGGATGCTAATGCTAACTCGGCTATCGGACATTTGTATGGTAGCACTAGCAGTCAACAGAGCATATATCCTGACGGTGTTCACATCATAGCAGGGGACTTTAATCACACGGACTTGAAGAAAATGCTCCCCAAATTCTACCAGCATGTTAAATGTGCTACAAGAGGAGCTAACACACTGGACAAGGTCTACTCCAACATCAAGCTGGGCTACAGGGCCACACCTGGGCCAGTCTGACCATATGTCCCTGCTTTTAATTCCTGCATATGCCCCCCTCAGGAAAACCGCTCCTACCATCACAAAGACCATCACAACCTGGCCTGATGGTGCATCTCAGCAGCTGCAGGACTGCTTCGACAGGACCAACTGGGATGTGTTTGAACACCGGGACCTGGAGGTGTTCACAGACAGTGTACTGTGTTACATTAAAAACTGCATGGACACGGTCACAGTGGACAAACGCATCCGGGTCTACCCCAACCAGAAGCCCTGGATGACCCGGGAGGTCCAGCGGCTGTTAAAAGAGAGGAACACCGCTTTTAGGTCTGGCGATAGGGCTTTATACAGCACGGCCCGAGCTAACCTGAAGAGAGGCATCAGAGAGGCCAAATCAGACTACAGGAGGAAGATAGAGGACCACCTGGACAGTAATAACAGCAGGCAGGTGTGGCAGGGGATCCAGTATCTCACCAATTACAAGACCAACCTTGGAGCTGCTGAAGGTGACGCCTCGTTGGCAGAGGAGCTGAACCTCTTCTTTGCTCGCTTTGAAGTGGAGCCACCCGAGACAGCCACATCACACCACATGGTCCACAGCAGCCTAACCCTCAAGATAGAGGAGCATGAGGTGAGGCGCACGCTGCGGGCCATCAATCCAAGGAAGGCTACTGGACCCGACGGCGTCTCTGGACGCGTGCTGAAGGACTGCGCAGACCAGCTGGCTGGAGTCTGTACGAGGATTTTCAACCAGTCTCTGGCCCAGTCCACAGTTCCACCCTGTCTGAAGTCCGCAACCATAGTCCCCTTGCCCAAAAAAACCCACATCTCCAGCCTCAACGACTACCGGCCAGTCGCACTCACACCAGTGGTGATGAAGTGCTTTGAAAAACTGGTCCGGGGTCATATCACATCACTCCTGCCCCGAAGCTTTGACCCCCACCAGTTTACATACAGAGCGAATAGATCTACAGAGGACACTGTAGCCACAGCTCTCCATGCTGCACTGTCCCACCTAGAGCAGCGGGGGAGGTACGTGCGGATGCTCTTTGTGGACTACAGCTCTGCTTTTAACACCATCCTTCCCCACAAACTGGTGGACAAACTGGGGGACTTGGGACTTCCGCACTCCACCTGCATGTGGATAAATAGCTTCCTGTGGGGTCGCAGCCAGAGAGTCAGAGTGGGCCATCACACATCCACGGCCCTCAGCCTCAGTACCGGCTCTCCACAGGGCTGCGTGCTGAGCCCCCTGCTCTACACCATCTACACACATGACTGCACCCCCGCCCACCACAGCAACACCATTGTCAAATTCGCGGATGACACCACGGTGGTGGGGCTCATCTCCGGGGGGGACGAGTACGCCTACAGGGATGAGGTGGAGCAGCTGACAGTGTGGTGTGGAGAGAATAACCTGCTCCTCAACACCTCAAAGACCAAGGAGCTCATAATAGACTTCAGGAAGAATAAAACGGACATGGTACCATTAATTATCAGAGGGGACTGTGTGGAGAGGGTGGCGGATTTCCGCTTCCTGGGAATCCATATTGAGGAGGACCTGACGTGGAGCGTGAACACATCTGCGCTGCTGAAAAAGGTCCAGCAGAGTGCACTTCCTGAGGGTGCTCAGGAAGAATAACATCACCCAGAGACTGCTGCTGTCCTTTTATCGGTGCTCCATAGAGAGCATCCTAACATACTGTGTATGCGTATGGTACACCAGCTGCACAGCGGCTCAGAGGAAAGCGCTCCAGAGGGTCATTGACAACGCCCAGAAGATTGTCAGCTGCCCTCTCCTTACCTTGGAGGACTTACACAGTTCCCACTGTCTCAAGAAATCCCAGAACATTATAAAGGACATTTCCCACCCCGGACACTCCCTGTTTGAACTGTTGCCGTCAGGTAGATGGTACAGATCAATGAGGACAAGGACAAACAGACTCAAAAACAGTTTTTATCCCACAGCAATAACTACACTTAATATAGCCACCAAATGAGCGCAGGTGCGCTACATACCAAAGGGATTGTGCAATCGACAGAAGAATGTATGCTTGTGTGTTTATACTTGTTTTTTCCATGTTATTTATTTTAGTTGTTTATTTTAGATATTTCTCTTTTACGTACTGTTAGCTTTTAGATAATGTGTGAATGGTGCACTGACTGGTTGGCATTTTTAATTTCGTTGTACACGTTTGCATGTTATAATGACAATAAAGAACCTATATACACACTAGGGACAATTAACAATCTTTACTGAAACCGATTAACCTAAAACCTGCATGTATTTGGAATGTGGGAGGAAACTGGAGCACCTGGGGAAACCCCATGTGGTCACAGGGAAGACGTGCAAACTCTGTAGAGACGGCAGCCGTCGTCAGGATCGAACCCGGGTCTCTGGCGCTGTAAAGCAGCAACTCTACCGCTGTGCCACCATGCCACCCAAAAAATTACTTGGAGAAGGCAGGAGAATGAGATTGGCAGGAGAAAGGAAAGATGGATCAGCCATGATTGAATGGCAGAGTAGACTCGGTGGGCTGAATGGCCTCATTCTGCCCCTTTGACTTATGAACCTCCACTCCATGTAACAGAGATGAAGAATCTGGAGAAAATGAGTGACAGGAAGCAAAGAGTAGGAGTTAAGGCAAGGGGAGAGGATGTAGAGACAAGATAGCTTTGTGAGTCTGTAGCCTTCTAAAATATGTTAGTGGCTAGTCTATCTCCTGAGATGGAGACCGAATGATTCAGAAAGAAAAGGTAAATCTCATGGATGGACCATGTAGGAGTGAGAGCAGTGTGGAAGTTTGGCAGTAAAACGTTAGACATAGCCTTTAGAGATACAGCATGGAAACAGGCCCTTCGGCCCAACGTTCTCGCCGACCACGATCACCCCGTATACTAATACTATCCTACACACTAGGGACAATTTAGAATTTTACCAGAGTTAATTAACTTACAGACCTGTACGTCTTTGGAGTGTGGGAGGAAACTGAAGCACCCGGGGAAATGCCGCACAATTACAGGGGAGAACATACAAACTCCATACAGACAGCGCCTGTAGTCAGGATCGAACCCGGGTCTCTGGCGCTGTAAGGCAGCAACTCTACCGCTGCACCACAGTGCCGCCCCCTAGTGGAGAAGTTTCTGAGTTCTGATATTCCCCGTGGTCCGAATGTTTACAAGCCATTGCCTGACTAAGTAAGGTCTCAACTGTTCAGGACTGAGCTGAGGAGAAAGATCTTCGCTCCAAGGGTCGTAAATCTTTGGAGTTCTCTACCCACAAGAATCAGGGAGGTATGTTTGCTGACTACATTAAAAATCAAGATTAATATATTATCTAATATTAAGGGAAACAAGGAATATGGGGTCAGTGTACAAAACGGTATAGTGATAAAAGATTAGCTTTTATTGAGTTTATTCAATGGTGGAGCCTATGCGAAGTGTTGAATCCCTTACTACTGCTTCTAATGTTCATATATTTTGTACGTACACCTGCCAAGTGTATTACGATTCAGATATCTAATAAATTTAATCGTCTCTCTAATTGAGCGTGTAGCCTACAAATGCATAATTTAGTGCACTTCTGAATGAACCAATTAAAGATCTCATCTAATTTACCTACAGAGATGACTGACGGCATTGCTTTTGTTTTTAATGAACAACTTGTTCTCATTTAAAATATACCCCCTGAAATTAACCCTTAAAAGAATATGGCAAAAAACATTTCACAGGGTGGTTTAAATATTGCCAACCCCTGACATTCTTTGTGTAGGAAGGAACAGCAGATGCTGGTTTATACCCAAGATGGATGCAAAATGCTGGAGTAACTCAGCGGGTCAGGCAGCATTTCTGGAGAAAAGGAATTGATGTCGTTTCGGGTCGGGACTCTTCTTCAGACTTAAAGATAGAGGTGGGGTGGGGGGGGGGAGGGGGAGAACTGGGAACTAGGGGGTAGATGGGAAAAGGCCAGAGCAAATCAGTGCTGACAACAGATTACCTGAACCTATTCATTTTCTCCAGACCTGGTGATCCACTCCAGCATGTTGTGTCTATCTTAGATGTGTCTTGTTGTCCAGTCTTTGGATGAATTGCAGCTTGAATAATCAACTTCAGAATTGTGAGAGTCATAGGCTGGAGGTGATGTTGCAATTTGGTATGTCAAGCCACTGCGGGACTTATGCCCCTGTCCCACTCAGGAGACCTGAAACGGAAACCTCTGGAGACTTTGCGCCCCACCCAAGGTTTCCGTGCGGTTCCCGGAGGTTCCTGGAGGTTTTTGTCAGTCTCCCTACCCGATTCCACTGCCTGCAACCTCCGGCAACCACCTGCAACCTCCGAGAACCGCACGGAAACCTTGGGTGGGGCGCAAAGTCTCCAGAGGTTTCCGTTCAGGTTTCCTAAGTGGGACAGGGGCATTACACAGTAAATAAATAGAGACCTGGAGAGTGTTGAAGAACAGAGAGATCTGGGAGCACATGTGCCCAGATCCCTAAAAGTGACGAGTCAGGTGGACAGACAGCATGGTGAAGAATGGATTTGCCAACGCTGCCTAAGGTGGTGATGTCGCATTTTGTGCCCCTGGAATTCTTTGCTCTGACAAGCCATGAACAGTTGGTGTTTGCTTCCACCATGTTGTCCATCTTAAAAGCTTCAACACAAAATCCTTATCATAAGTGTGGCCTTGTGTTTAATAGGGTGTACTTTAATCACAGGATTACAGGCAGATGCAGATAAGATAGGTCATCCATTTCATTTTATCTTAGCAATCGAGAAGGGAAAATAATCACTACAGGCTCCCCCTTAGACCATCCAAGTGTTTCTTAAAATAGCTCAATGGTTGGCATGTAAACCAGACTGATCGCCAGTATGAATGTACGTAGTGGCTATTTGGGTAGATATTCTTAATGGCTGGTAATAAATCATAGTACACAGACCTGATGCTGAAGCGGAAACTAAATGTGAAGTGGATTCACGGGTCTGCTTTTCGAGCGGTAGGGAAAGCAGCAACTGAAGTGAAGCATTTGATCCGATAGAAAGCCGGAGAATGTTTGCAAATATTTGGCAAGCTTTTATCCCACACAGCGGTAATCTTCAATTCCGAATCAAGATTAAAAGGACAGCTGATCCTTCCCATTGAATGTAATTGAAGGAGAAGTCAATTCAAGAAGATCGCAAAAAAAAACGATCTGAAATTTCAAGCTGTCATTTGGGATGTGGGAGGAAACATGAGCATCCGGAAAAAAACCCACGCGGTCACGGGGAGAACGTACAAACTCCATACAGACAGCACCCGTAGTCAGAATCGAACCTGGGTCTCTGACGCTGTAAGACAGCAATTTTACTGCTGCACCACCATGCCTCCTTAAAACAAAATAATGATCCTCTGCAGGTGGAAGGAGCAGCTTGCAGGTAAAAAGATAGCTGTTCCTGTTTCCTTATACCATTTGCCACATGCTTTTAGTACATAATTGCCAGCTCCAAGACAATAAATTAAAGGGCATGAGAAGGGCTCGGACAAAACTCTGATTATTACCAACCACTTTCTGTTATTTGCACTATCAGTTTATTTATTCATGTGTGTATATATTTATATCATGGTATATGTAGCAATGTTACAAAATTTTGAGATTTTAAAAATCAAGTCTGTAATTTATCCCATCAGATAAAGCATAAAAATAAGTTTAATTTGACACCTAATTCACTTTCATATCTCAAGCATTTAAAAAGTTATGGCCATTTTCATACTCGGAAATGAGCATCTTGTTCCCTATTGATTTTCTATGGACATAACAAAAAAGTTGTGATCGTGAACAGTCAAAAGCCCATAACTTTCTTAAAAATTAAGAGAACTGAATGAAATTTTCAGTTATCATAGATTGAAGCATTCTGAAACAAATATAAAATAATCTTACTTGGATGACCTGAAATTAAAGCATATAATTAGTTAGTTACCTAATTGTAGCTAATTTCAGACTTCAATTACTAGATCTAAACATCTATCCATTTCTTAATAAATGATTAACATTTTTAAATAGCCTAAATGTCCAAATAATATTCACAAATAATTCACAATAAAACATGATTTTTAAATCTCATTTACATTAATTTATAGGCCAAATGGAAGGAATTTAGTGTTCAATTGCTGTAAATAAATGTCCATTTAAATCAGCTTTCCAGTGGGTCTCTGTGGAACGCGCTGGTTTAGAACGTTCACATTGCGGTAGATTTGTGCCCCAAATGCCCAGAAAAATACTGCGCGATATAATGGGCCCAAAATGAGCTACTCGCAATAATAAACTTTGTATAAAGGGATCTTTAGAAGCCCTTTTTAATGTAAAAATATACAACCTACCTTCTGTGGTTTGCTTTATGAGACCCTGCGGTTGCTGGCGGTCGCGGGTTTAGAGATTGATTTTTAAACTACTATAACTATTATTCAAGGCCTTTAAACCTAATAATAGCTTTTGCGACGGGGTCTTCCAGCGATTTTTCGTTAATAATTAACTAGGCTGAACATCTTCGATTTGAACAGCCTAGAGAAAATCGCGTTTTAAACCCGCCCCCCTCTAAACGGCGCCAAAATCGCGCACACCCGCAGCGGCAGATTTTCAAAGACTCTTCAGGTAGGCTTTGCAACATACCTAGTATATGGACACATTTATCTGTTTTGTAGTAAATGCCTACTATTTTCTGTGTGCTTAAGCAAAGCAAGAATTTCATTGTCCTATACAGGGACACATGACAATAAACTCACTTGAACTTGAACTTGAACTTGAAAGCCTTCCAGCTTGTCCAATTTAATCGCTGGCAAAAGATATCCTACCCACTAAAAGCCATTGACCTCCAGAAAGCCAGATTTTTAAAAAAACGACCAATTAAGGGGAAATAATTTCCCCCTTGATAATTTCACTTTGAACTCCAGTACAATGTGTGTATCCAGTTACCATGACCTACAAATCTCTCTGGCAGTGACAGAATAGATGTAAAGCAGAATCGTGAGAGAGGTCACCACTCAGAGCAACGACTGGATCTCATTTGGTCACATTGAATTGTTCGATGTGAATAAGGAAGAACATGTTTTACAAGCATTCAGAAAGGAAACAGGCCACCCTAAAGGAAGCCCTGAGAATGGAATCCCCTTCCATATCTCTGTGTCCCCCTCTCCCCTGACTCTCAGTCTGAAGAAGGGTCTCGAAGCAGACTGGGAGGGCCCTCTAATTCATTGTGTGTCACATCTGCATCTTACTCTGGTTGATAAAGAGTTGGCCATCTTTACCTGGATTAGCACGTTCCTCTTCCATCAGGTGCTCTGGTTGATGGAGAACATTAATAATGTGTTGGAAAATTCCTCATGCTCAATATGTGCTGAATTTGTTGAAATTGCAACCTTTCATGTTCTTTCATGTTACAATTTGCTATTGGTTTCTGGCTCAGAATATCAAACAGAAAATCAGGGACGATATGTATTTACTTATGAGATTGAAGGAGCTACTTTGGCCCATTAAGTCTAGGCAGCATCTTGAGCCAACCTATTACCCAATTAAAGTTAACATTGTAACATATTCTTCCCATATTTCATTATACTCCTCACCTACTCCGACTCTCCTGCCCCCTCCACACTATCAACAGATTCTACCACTCCCCTACACACAAGGGGCAAATTACACCTAACTGATCAATTGCATGACTTTGGGACTTTGGGATGTGGGAGGAAACCGGGGCATCTGGAGGTTAACTATATGGTCATAGGAAGAACATGCAAACTCCACGTTGACAGCACCAGAGGTCAGACTTGAACTAGAATTTTTGGAATTGTGAAGCAGAACCTTTGCCAGCTCTGCCATTATGCCGCACAATCTTTGTCGACATGCATGTTGTGAACTAGATGAATCATTTGGTAGTGAGCTTAGCAGATATTGGATCTCAGTGCAGGTGAAAATCATAGCAAGGTCAAGGAAATCTATAATTGTCTCCAGATTACAGAAATATCAACTTTGCTCATATGCCAGAAAATATTGAATGGTTTAAGTAGTTAATCTTGCATGTAATAAAACTGATGTATTACAAAATGGAACGCCTTTACATATAATACAATGGGAAACAAAAGCAGAACACTGTATATGTGTGAAATCTGAAATGAAGGAGCAGGAAATGGTCAATGAGTTCGGCAGCATCTGAGGAGGGAGAAACAAAGTTAAATGTTGTGGTCAAAGATCTTTTATCAAATCTAAATAAAGAAAACAAATATGTTGTCAATGTCAAAAGTAGGGAATGTGGCAAGGGAAAATCTTTGGGCTAAGGGGTTATCAGGTGAGAGACCATAACCCATCCTCCCTGCATACACTTCCATCAACTCTGCAAGCACCCCAACCTCCTACCCCCACAAGCATTCTACTGTTTGCCCACACACAGCGCCCAATTAGCCAATCAACCTGCACGTCTTTGGGATGTGGTAGGAAACCAGAGCATCAGGAGGAAACCAATGTGGTCAGAGGAAGAAGATGTGTCTGCAAAGAGAATTATGAGGTGAACAAAAACTCATTTGACAAATGAGAGACATCGCGCAGTAAACGCAGGGCTCATGAAGGATTAATTGGCGTTAAGGGGGGAGGGGAGAAGGGGGGAGAAAGGGGGAGAAGAGGGGAGAAGGAGGAGAGAAGGGGGGAGAAGGAGTTGGAGACACTTTTAAGAAGCCAGACAACTTTTAATAAGCCAGAGATACACAGCTGTGAAGTTTGGCGGACATTTAACATTACCGGTCGGTTATCCTTGGTTCTGAAAACTCGTGCTTATGTTTTTTTCCCCCAATGAGCCAATGAGCCGGTCAGCAAAGGCGATTAACTAAAACTACCTATGACTACCTCGACTACCCATAACTACAAGGTGACCCCACTACAACTGCTCCTACGACTACAGGATTAGCGATTTTCTCCATGGCGACCAAAACGCAGAAAATTTGTCAAGAAGTTGAAAAATATGCGCCGACCATACTGAGGCCGCAAATAGTTCCCAGAATGCGAGAACTCCTCGCGACCATGAAGGAGACTCACCAGAGACCATCAGCGAACATGTGGCAACCATGTGGCGATCATGGGGCGAGCGCAGAGTCTCCTGCACTTGCCTAAAAAGTCGCCTAAGTGGGACAGGCCCTTAAGTATTTTTTGTCGAATGTGAAACACTGAGGATTCTGGAAATCTGCAAGAACAAAATATGCTGGAAATGTTATGGAGTTAGGAGCTATCTGTGAATAAGCAAATAAAAAATAAACACTCAGAGGAATGCATTACATCAGGAACTGTCTAATTAATGTAAGTTGAAATCCAGTTAATGCCTTGTTATTTTTATGCTTCCCAGAAATCTACCAGCTTTTCTATTCTTCTACCTTCCTTGGTTCTCCTTGGTTTGGTCTTATTAGTAACACTGTGGTAAGTTCTGGTCTTCTCATGTGATGAATGACTATGTTTTCTTGAAATGGACGCAGAGGAAAGACGGAATAGGCATTCCCAATTTAAAATTATCTGAGTTACAAAGATCATCACGAAAGATGCAAGCCTTTACTGCTTGGAGCAGCATAGATTTAACATTTACAAGGTGATGATAGAAAAGAATGTGTCGGTAAACTGTGGGATTTCACAGGGAGGTGGAGGAGGCGTCACTGTCTCAGATTACGTGAAGGCGATGCTGAGTTTGATGTCAGCAGGAATTTCTTCACAAGGACTAACTGGCCCATGGAAGAAGCTCTTTCTGGCTGTCATTTTCCGTATGTGTCTGACACCACGCAGCTGACTACGATTTGCCTTTCATTGTTAGTGTTTTCAACATGAAGGCTCTCTAGACAGCAATGCTGACAGCTTGCCCAGCGAGTCCTTTGGTTTCACGCCAGTT
Source organism: Amblyraja radiata (assembly GCF_010909765.2). Taxonomy (NCBI): domain Eukaryota; kingdom Metazoa; phylum Chordata; class Chondrichthyes; order Rajiformes; family Rajidae; genus Amblyraja; species Amblyraja radiata. The sequence continues at coordinate 33,502,288 of NC_045957.1, read as the reverse complement.
CCGACAGATTGAAAAGGACCTAATGTATCTTGCACAACCTGCATCTGACCAACGTTTTGTCAGCTGCAAGGCAAATGACTCATGATCAACACCAAATTTTATAGTAATTTTTTGAAGTAACTTAAATTTTTCTTACGACTTTCAGATTTTTTTTTTTTGCTGGTGTACTGTGTCCAAGTGAAGCTCTGTTTATACAAGGACCGTTTATTTATGCCAAGCTCAGAGAGGACTGGGCCTCAAATCCTATTAAAGCATTTCTTAATTTGGCCTTGACATCGAGCATTACTGGCAGACCCTACGCGCTTTCCCAATTCTTTTTCATCTAAATGTGTTTTTATTGGATTCCATTGTTTTTTTTCTCTTCCTCCCTGATGGCGCACCTTTTTCCTTTTGACAAAAGAGTTTATCGGCAGTCTTTCTGTTTGAGACAGGCAGAGAACTGTGGAGAGATGGAAGGGATATTACAATTTAACAGACAATGGGGCGCATTTTAGAAAAATAAATGAATGAGGGAAGTCCAAGCAAATGTTACAGATAATAAAACTAAATTCACGTCTCCAATAGCCTGAGTCAGTTCCAGTGTTGGTGATGCAAAAAATAAAGGTTGGGATGCAGCTAACAACTAAGTAGAGGATTATAACCAAACACTTTAATTCCTCTTCCCATTCCCACACTGACCTTTCTACCCTGGGCCTCCTCCACTGTCATAGTGACGCCAAATGCCAATTGGAGCAGCTTACAGCCCAGTGGCATGAATATTAATTTTTCTATCTTCAAGTAACCCTCTATCTATGTCCATCCCTCACCCAAGTCATTGTACTAGCTTCAATGTTGTCTTGTTGAATCTCATTGTATGTAACTTGTTTTCGCCTAGCCACAGCTAACAATGGCCTGTCTCTGTTATCATCCTTACTTTGTTGCATATCTTTTATTAATTTGTTCTATATCTCTCTACATTACCATCTATATCTCTTGTTTCCCTTTCCCCTGACTCTCAGTCTGAAGAAGGGTCTCGACCTGAAACGTCACCTTTTGTCCAGAGATGCTGTCTGTCCCGCTGAGTTACTCCAGCTTTTTGTGTCTATCCTCGGTTTAATCCAGCATCTGCAGTTCCTTCCTACACATTATAAATAAAGTGTTTGCCATTGTTAAGCTGACTGCATCTGATCCAGAATGGATCTATACAAGCTTTCGGGGGACACAGTGGGTAACATTGATGATGATCCATTGATGAGTCTATGTTTTTTTTGCTCAAGATCCCAACATCTGTAGTCTCTCGTGTGTCCATGAGGAAAGTTGGACAGGCTAGGCTTGGCTCTGCAGGAAGTTAGAAGAGTGGGAGATGAATTAATTGAAATGTATAAGATCGTGAGATGTTTTGAGAGAGTGAGTGAAGATTACTCTTGCGTACTGAGTCAGTGTAATCTAATGCCCCTGTCCCACTTAGGAAACCTGAACGGAAACCTCTGGAGACTTTGCGCCCCACCCAAGGTTTCCGTGCGGTTGCGATGCTAGTTGAAGGTGGTTGCCGGAGGTTGCAGGTAGTGGAAGGTCTTAACTCCGGTAACCACCTTCAACTAGCATCGCAACCGGCTTCGACTAAAAAATGACCGATTTTTAAAACGGCAACCTATTTTTAGTCGCGGCCGGTTATGAATGTTTTGAAATAATCGCCGGAACATAGAAGAAGCGGAAACCACTTTCGACCATTAGGGAGACTGACAAAAAACTCCGGGAACCTCTGGGAGCCTCCGGGAACCGCACGGAAACCTTGGGTGGGGCGCAAAGTCTCCAGAGGTGTCCGTTCAGGTTTCCTAAGTGGGACAGGGGCATAATACTCTTACACTGTTGTACTGAAGTATAATTGTACCTATGTATAGTAAGAGTTTTACAGAACTGTGTGCGAGAAAAGGAATTTCACCGTACCTCAGTACACGTGACGGTAGAGTACCATTGAACCAATAAACTATTGATGTGGAGAGAATGTTTCTTCTTGAGCAGGAACCTGGGACTACAAGTTGCTGTTTAAAAATAAAGAGGCGCCTGCTTAAGGCACAGATAAGGTGGATTTTCTTTCCCCTCAGAGGGTTGGGAGTCTTTGGAACCCTTGTCCTCAAGGAATAGTGGAAGTGTCGTTAAACATTTTAAACTGTAGACTTTAGAGACACAGCTTGGAAACAGGCCCTTCGGCCCACTGAGTCCGTGCCGACCTGTGATCACTCCACATACCTGCACTATCCAACCCACTAACAACAATTTACAATTTTACTGAAGTCAATTAACCTACAAAGCTGTACGGCTTTGGGGGTGTGCATGGAAGCCAGAGCACCCGGAGAAAACTCACGCAGCCACAGGGAGAACATACAAACACCGCGCAGACAGCATCTGTAGTCAGGATTGAAGCCAGGTCTCTGGCGCTGTGAGGCAGCAACTCTACCGCTGCGCCACCGTGCCGCTAGGAGATTCTGTGCAAGCAATGTTTTACTCTTCACCAGCAAAAGTTAGATAAATCTACGTATATTCTTCAAATAAAAGGTGACAACACAACATTTAGAGAAAGACCCAGCCTCAAGGTTGAAGGTGGGTGGATTGTTGATATTCAAATGGGTGACAGGTTCTGCATGTAGATCTAATGTGCAGTTGAGGTTACGATCAGACAGATGGGCCACAATCTTCTTAAATGGTGAAGCAAGTTCAAGTGCCAAGTGGTTTCCTCCTGCTCCTAATTCGTATGTTTGTGAATATGCTCCAGTGTTCATATGCTGACGTGCCCAGCACTGCACTAAAGTGCATGTCTGGATTAAGTGCTCATGTCTCTGGAATGCGACTTAAGCAAAGCTTTCTGACCGAGACGTGAGACAACAGCTCCACAAACTACAGCTGACAGTTGTAATGAATGCGTCGATCAACTCCATTCCACGTGAGATTTTTAGCAAGGTGAATCCAGATCCATGTTTGAACCTAAAAACATTTATCTGGATTCACCTTATTAAAAATCTCAGATCGAATGGAGTTGATTGATGCCTTCATTACAACTGTCAGCTGCAGTTCATTCTCACTCAGGCAGGAACATTCTCGGCACGTCTTCGCTCACCCTGTCAAGACTTCTCAGGATCTGCTGCATTCCATTTTCTGGTGAGGCTGAAGCCACAAATAGAGAGATTATCATCATAACACAGAGCAGGCATTTCATGACATTTACTTTAATACCGTATAGTCATTAAGCTTTTAGTTTAGTTTAGTGATACAGCTTGGAAGCAGGCCCTTCGGCCCACGTATTCCGCGCCGAACAGCTTATAGAAAACCCATGCTGTCACAGGAGAAGGTACAGACTACACCTGTAGTCAGGATTGAACCCGAGTCTCTGGCGCTATAAGGCAGCAACTCTTCCGCTGGGCTACTGTACCTCCATAAACCATATTACTATCGTCTTACTTACCATCCTCCGGCCTGGAAGATCTCTCCTTGCGCTTGAGTATGGGGTTGAGAGGGAAAGATAGATGAGCCATGATTGAATGGTGGAGTAGACTTGATGGGCCGAATGGCCTAATTCTGCTCCAATAACCTACTAACATCTGGCCTTTTCAAACAATTATTCCTCTAATATCCGGGTGGATCCCCTTCCCTGTCCACTCTCTAGAGTGAGGAGCTTCATGCTCCAAGAAAGGCCATACAGGCAGATGTTTAATATGCTTCTTTGAAGACAAACCTAACTGATGTAGCTGCCGCAAGCATTGAAAACCTTCAGCTCTATCTTGTTTCTTGCCTCTGACAGGACAACTCCAAATTGGTATTTTTGTCACGTGTACAATGGTGAATAACTTTTGTTTGTTTGCTATCCCCGTCAAATCACGCCATACATAAGTACAATCAAGCCATACAATTGTAAGACAGATTGGGCACAGAGATAAAATACCTGAGTGTCGAATATAATGTCACAAAATTATAGCGTTATTGTTACAGTGGAATTGCAGCTGAAAAAAAGTGCAAGGTCCACAATGAGCTAGGTTGGAAGATTGGGACGACACCCTAGCTTATCAGAGGACCATGCAGTGGTCTGATAACAATGGGGAAAAAGTAATTTCTTAATTTGGTGGTACGTGCTTCCAAGCCTTTGTGTCTTCTGCCCAAGGGTGAGAGATGACCAGGGTGAAAATGGTCCTTAATTATGTTGGCTGGTTTCCCTAGCGTAGATGAAGTGTAGATGGAGTCTATGGGAGGTGGGTGGGGGAGCTGGTTTATGTGATGGGCTGTGCGCTACATCCTCAAATATCGGCCAAACATTCCTGATATTTCCATGCACCTGGTTCGAACAATCATCGTGTTTTTGGACAGAATGTAATGAACAATGATGTCTGTTATATTCTAGCTGTTTCCTGGCAGTGTAACCCATCATTCCAAATGTTTAAAGTTCAGCAGAAAATCTGGATGCAAATAATATTTTCCTTCATAAACATGATGTTTATCTTTAGTTTAGAAGATTGTATCAACTACTATCTGAATTTAAAAGGCAGTAAAATAACAACATTAAGCATTAGGGAAATAATTAAAATATCTTAGTCATAGAGCTGTACGGCAAAGAAACAGGCCCTTCAGCCCACGCTGTCCATGCCATCCAAGTTGTTATACTGGGCTAGTCCCATTTTCCTGCATTTGGCCCACTGCCCGGAAACTCTTCCTCCCCACATTTCACCAGGGCGGTATCGAGGCGCAGCGGTAGAGGAGTTGTTGCTTTACAGCACCAGAGACCCGGGTTTGATCCTGACTACGGGTTTGTCTGTATGAAGTTTGTACGATCTCCCTGTGACCGCGTGGGTTTTCTCCCGGTGCTCCAGTTTCCTCCCACACTCCTAAGACGTACAGATTGGTCGGTTAATTGGTTCAGTAAAAATTGTAAATTGTCCTGAGTTTGCAGGATAGTGCTAGTGCATAGGGTGATCGCTGGTCGGCGAAGAACTGGTGGGCCAAAGGGCCCTGTATCTCTAAAGTCTAAAGTGTAAAGCCTAAATTAAATATTATTTGGAGATCTGAGAGGTAATTTTTTCACACAGAAGGTGGTGAATGTCTGTAATGAGCTGCAAGAGGAGGTGGTGGAGTCACCTACATTTCCAACACTGAAGATGCAGGTGCTATCACAATATTTAAAAAACATTTCGACAGGTATATGAATAGGATAGGTTTGGGCCAAGCGCAGGCAGGTGGGACTAGTGTAGATGGGCATATTGGTCGGCGTGAGCAAGTTAAGGGGGGACTTGATAGAGGTCTTTAAAATGATGAGAGGGATAGACAGAGTTGACGTGGATAAGCTTTTCCACTGAGAGTAGGGAAGATTCAAACAAGAGGACATGACTTGAGAATTAAGGGACAGAAGTTTAGGGGTAACATGAGGGGGAACTTCTTTACTCAGAGAGTGGTGGCTGTGTGGAATGAGCTTCCAGTGGAGGTGGTGGAGGCAGGTTTGATTTTATCATTTAAAAATCAATTGGATAGTTATATGGATGGGAAAGGAATGGAGGGTTATGGTCTGAGTACAGGTAGATGGGACTAGGGGAGAATAAGTGTTCGGCACAGACTAGAAGGGCCAAGATGGCCTGTTTCCGTGCTGTAATTGTTATATGGTTAATCCGAAGGGTCTGTTTTCACACTGTATGACTCCATGACTGATAGGAAAAAAGTAGAGGGACAGGGACCTAATGCAGGCCAATGGGATTAGCATCGATTGGCATCATCGTTGGCATGGCCAAGAAAGAACCTGCTTCCATGCTCCATGTTATCTGATTCTATGAGATTATATTGCTTTACAAGTTGCATCTAAGAATAGAGCAGAAGAAACAAGATCAGTGGACATCTTGAACCTTAAAAGCATTTTAGCCAAAGCACCATTTTAATTTATCTCCCAATATCCTTTAACTACAGATCAGTCATTCTCAATATTGAGTATATTCTGTGACTGCCTTCACAATCGCTAGAGTAGTGAATCCAATGATGTTCGGGAAAGGTGATATTAGGTAGGGGGTAGTGTGAGGGTACTTAGATCACCAGGAGGGTCAGCTTGGATTTAACCTTTGTGGTCTTTCAGTTTGTGGAGGAGAAAAATCCTGTAAGGGATCCCAGGCATCTTTGCAAGCAAGATGATACCTTCATAGCATTTGAAGGTGTTGGACAAGGTACTTGGAAGGTCACAGAATATGTGGCAATAATGAAACATATTTGGTGCAGCACAGTGGCGGAGCAGTAGAGTTACCAGAGACATGGGTTCGATCCTGGCTACAGGTGCTGTCTGTACGGAGTTTGTATGTTCTCCCCATGACTGCGTGGGTTTTCACCGGGTGCTCCGGTTTCATCGCACACTCCAAATACGTACAAGTTTGCAGGTTTATTGGCTTTGGTAAAGATTGTAAATTGTCCCTAGGGTGTAGGATAGTGCAAAGTATGTGGGGATAGCTGGTCGGACTTGATGGGCCGAAGGGCCTGTTTCCGTGCTGTATCTCTAAACTAAAACTAAACTAATATTCGTTTCTGTGGGCTTTAAAATGGGCAAAATGGACAGCCAGCTCTCCAGGTAATGAAAGCACACGTACAGGCTGACCTGAACTGCAGACCATTGTTTCCACAGCTCCATTTTCCTTTCTTCTGTCATATTCCATCCCGTCCCTTAATTTCCTCCAACCACTCAGCATCTAACGGGGAGGCCAAACTTTCTGTCCACCATGAGTCAACATCAGCTTGCGTATATGGAGTTCTCTAGATGTGAATATCAGTTTGTGTGGAGAGGAGGATGTCTTCCCAAGTGTGACAAAACTACCACAGGATTTTGATGGAGTTTGTACATTCTCCCTGTGACACGAACAAAGCTTTTCACCGTCGCTTGACTCCACCTACTCTTCATGCTGCCTCTGGAAATCAGCCAACAGAATCACGGACCTTTTTCAAGCTGGTTATTTCCTGTTCTCCCTTATTCTGTTGGGCAGAAGATGTAAAAGTTCGAAAGCATGATCCACTAAATTTTGGAGCAGCTTCTTCTCCACTTTTCATCAGACTATTGAATGGTGTAGTTCTGATCTCCAACCTACCTCATTGGGGACCTTGCACTTTTTTAATCTGCACTTTCTCTGTAACTGTAATGCTACAAGGCTTAGCACCATATTCTGCGTTCTCTTTGCTCTACCTACTTGTGTGTGGCTTGATAGTACTCACGTATAATATGATTTGACTGCGGTGTGCACAAACAATGCATTTCACTGTCTCTTGGTCCCCGTGACAATGATAAACACTGGCTCGAGGGGTCAAATGGCCTACTCCTGCACTTATTGTCTATTGTCTAAACCAATACCAATACCAAACTAGGGAGTGTTGTTTAAAAATGAGGAGTCAGTCATTTCAGACAGAATTTTTTTTTTTTCTCAGAAGGTATTGAGGTTTTGGAACTGCTTTAAAGGCCAATGGAAGCCGAGTTTTAGTGAATGGTAACTTAAAGGAATTACTGGACACCGCATTGTTTCTGGACAGATGGTATCAACAACAAAACAGAGGAAGGATAGGGACAGCATGTTTTATTTGGAAACAAATAAAACCATAAGACTTTTTCTTGCTAATGTTAACATTTAATAAAGCTTTAATGGTCTTAATCCAGTGTTGAAAGTTCATCCAAATATTTACAGTGTTTGCAAAAAGAAACATATTTCCAAAATGTAGTGGACAATTTTATAAAGCCATTTTGGCCTTTCTCAGCCTATGTTGGAAGTCTCAGATACTAGAGAGGCGCAAAAAAGCTGGAATAACTCAACAGGTCAGGCAGCATCTCTGGAGAAAAGGACTAGGTGACGTTTTGGGTCGAGACCCTGCTTCAGACTGAGAGTGAGGGAAAGGGAAATGAGAGATAGAGACGGTGATATAGAGAGATATAGAGCAAATTAATAAAAGATATGCAAAAAAGTAACGGATCAAGGAAGCGGTTCATTATTGGCTGTGGGCTAGGGTTAATGAGTTATACAGACAATGAAACTGTTAATGAGTTATACAGACAGTGAAACTAGTACATTGACTAGGGTGGGGGAGGGACGGAGAGAGAGGAGGATGCAAGGGTTACTTGAAGTTAGAGAAATCAATATTAATACCGCTGGGTAGTAAGCTGCCCAAGCGAAATAAGAGGTGCTGTTCCTCCATTTTGCATTTGGCCTCACTTTGTCAATGAAGGTGGCTCAGGACAGAAACGTCAGTATAGGAATGGGAGGGGGAGTTAAAGTGTTTGGCAACCGGGAGATCACGTAGACCTAGGAGGACTGTGCGAAGGTGTTCAGTGAAACGATCGCCCAGTCTCCGTTTTGGTCTCGCCGATGTTTAAGAGTCCACACCTGGAACAAAGGATACAGTAGATGAGGTTGGAGGAGGTGCAAGTGAACCTGTGCCTAACCTGAAAGGACTGTTGTGGTCCCTGGACAGAGTAGAGGGAGGAGGAAGTCTCAAACATTACCCTGATCTTAAGCATGAGTGACAAAGCCAACTTGCTCTGTAGAGATAATTAGAGGTATGAATTAAGTGAAAGGGTTCAGCACAGGCCATTCAGAAACATAGACAAAGGAATCCTTATGGAAGACTCAAAGTGAAACGTGAGACGTGATGGTTTTACATGTAGCTTATGATGGACCAGAAACATCTGTTTTTTTAAATACAAACATACCAAAAGGTGATTTCACTATGGAAAGGACACAATGACATCCCATTAGTACTTACCATGACAAATCTACTTCAACAACATTAAAATAATTACTTGTGCTAAAAAAAGTTTTGTCCAGCAGCTGTGTGGAGTCACCATGTGTTCTGAAAAATGGATGTGAACTTTGTCACGGGTAACGTTCAACAAGTGTGTATAGGGGGGGTTGCACGTAAGGTCATCAGGTCAAAGGTCGTGGCGCACGGAATAGCTCAATCTTTCTGGAGTACAAGGCAGCTTCCAGCGAAAGTTCTTACCTGTTAGAAACCGCCAAAATGGTCAATTTTTGCGCTGTAAAATATTGTGGAAATAGGGATAACCGCCCAAATCACTGCTGCTCACTGACTTGTGAAAGAGCAGCGTGCTGGCGGATTGAGGGCAAGTCCAGGCCCATGGCCGCCCGGGGCTGGAGCATGACTGAGCACTCTGAACCCGAGCACCAAGGTGTAAGCGGTCGAAGGAGCGGATCCCTCGGGACAGCTCCTACTCTCCCCCAGGGTCAGCGCTGTCCGGCCACGGCTGCCCTCCACCCCGTCTCCCACTCTGCGGCCGCACTGTGACAGGCTGTGGGTCGGCAGCCCCCACACACACGGGGCCGTGGGTCAGTGCAGCGGACACACGGGGCCATAAACCAGGCAACGTCCCCATCAGCTGCAGCAGAGTTGGGGACAGTCTGGTCCCTCCGCCCACCCAGTCACCGACCTCGCTGCACCGGACCCCGACCCCCATACCGGGGTGAATTCCCCCCCCCCCCCGACCCCCACATGGGGGGGACAGATGACCCGGGGTCCGCGAGTGTGGAACCAGTCAGTGTGGAGTCCGGATGCTGGGACAGAAGATGGGCCCGCTGTACTGGCAGCCGTAGTAAGTGCTTACTTGACATTCACCGCTTGTACTCCAGAAGGCATTGCGTGGCAACAGTATGGGTCACGGGTCGTGACCTCGACTGCCGTGCAATCTCCCTATTAGTAACAGGAGAAAGCTAAACAACAGAGAACAATAAGTGAGTTCGGTATTCCGACTGCGCATGCCCTGGACATAGGTCACTAGCTATAAAACAGTCTTGGCAACAGTGATGCTGCATTATGTGCAGGCTTGCGTTTCATCCGGGGTCGGGGTCGGGGTCGGGGTCGGGGTCGGGGTCCGTTGCTCCGGATGCTGTTGAGTTGCTGTTGGGCCGTCCCCGTCCCCTCCCTGGTGTCCTGTCCCTGTCTGGAGGTGTCCGGGGTGGCCCTGGACTGGCAGCCACTGGCTCCAGCTCGGCTCTGCCTGCCCCGCCGGGTTGGCCGGCAGCCCTCCACCTCCATCCCCCTCCCCTGAGTCCGACACCGAGATCCTGCTGAGGATGGGCAGCCGCCGGCCCTGCTCGAAGACGGGCGACTTGGAGCCACTGCTGCTGGAGTCGTCCTGGTCGGAGAGAGAGTCTGCAGACGGGCTTCTGCCGCCCATGGAAGGCCGGGCGCCCACTGGAGCTGCTGGTGCTGTTGGTGGTGCTTGAGGCAGTAGCAACCTCCTCCCCCTCCCTTGCCCAGCCCCAAGCCCAGAGGCAAGGCCAGCTCTAACTCCAGGTCAGTGCTGAAGGCCGCCCGCAGCATGGCCCAGTCTAGCGCCGGACCGGAGGAGGCTGAGCCCAGTCTCGTCTGCCCCAGCCCATCCGGTCTCCCCGCCCCCCCCGCCCCCCCCCCCACAGCCTGCCCTGTCTCACCCCACGACCCGCCCGGTCTCACCCCCCCACCCCCGTTCGATTTTAATTTATACCGTTCGACCTTTGACAAATCCCATGATTTATTGCGTTTTTCGGAATACCGGATGTCATTATTCACACATTCACGCATTGTAGCAAAGTCATTTGCACAGAGGCTCTTGCGAAGGTGGAATAGAAGCCTGATGAGCAGTAGTTTGTGTGATTACTGTACCTCCACAGTCAAACTAGAGTTCCTGAACTTCACCCCCAATGAAAATGAAGACATGTTTCTGTGGCCATACATATACAGGCCACACTAGCCTGAAAATGCCTGCTTTTGTCTGATCTTGGAAGCTAAGCAGGCTCAGGCCTGGTTAGTAGTTGGATGGGATTCCGCCTAGGAATATCAAGTGCCATAGTTGACCAATGTTCTGAAATAAATTACACAATATAGAGGAAGAACAAAAGACATTCAAGGTTTAGAATACAACACAGGGGATATCAGTGCAGGATAATACCAATGTAAGGAAGAAAACACTGAGCCTAAATAGAAATGTATTAGTCATGACTGAGGGGCAACCTTTCCACACAGAGGGACGTGTATAAATGGAGCTACCACAGGAAGTGGTAGAGGCAGGTATTAAAGGGTTCACCAATGATTTTCCGGCAACTAAGGCGTCTCCTTTAATCTGGACAAAATTATGACAGCGCACTTGAAATCCCCCCTGGAAGTTCCCCCGTGAATGTGGCCGATCTCAACCTCATTGGGACTTCCGCTCCGATTGGCGGGTCGAATTTGCCCCCTGGTCCAGGTCTCTGGAACTCCGGCCCGGCTGGAGCCGGCAGATCTGTTCCCAAAGCCGAGTTCCCCGGCCCCTCAGCGGCCTAGGTGGACCGTTCCAGAACCATTGGACTCTGCTCGGAGGCCATGATTGTTAGTCTAGCTAAACGGTTAATCCAGAAAGGGCGCCAGAAAATCAGCGGCGGACCTGTATACCAGCATTCAAAAGACACTTAAACAGGTACATAGATAGGAAAGGTTTAGAGGGAATGGGGCAAGCATAAGCAAGTGGGACAAGGTAAGTTGGGCAACAGTCATATGAATGAGTTAATAATAATAATGATACTGGATGGGATTTATATAGCGCCTTTCTAATACTCAAGGCGCTTTACATCGCATTATTCATTCACTCCTCAGTCACACTCGGTGGTGGTAAGCTACTTCTGTAGCCACAGCTGCTCTGGGGCAGACTGACGGAAGCGTGGCTGCCAATCTGCGCCTACGGCCCCTCCGACCACCACCAATCACTCACACACATTCACACACATTCACACACAGGCAAAGGTGGGTGAAGTGTCTTGCCCAAGGACACAACGACAGTATGCACTCCAAGCGGGATTCGAACCAGCTACCTTCCGGTTGCCAGCCGAACACTTAGCCCATTGTGCCATCTGTCGTCCCGAGTTAGACCAAAGTACTCAATGACTGTGACTCTAAGATATTATGAATAAACCATATTGGTGCGACTGAACTCTGATATAGACCAGCCGAGGTTTGAAGAAGGGTCTCGACCCAAAACATCATCCAACCCTTCTCTCCAGAGATGCTGCCTGTCCTGTTCAGTTACTCCAACAATTTGTGTCTATCTCCAGCCTAGATAAGGTTGGCAGTTATCATATCCTGAAGTATGTTAGTGCATCAGCTGGGTTGTTACATCAATCTTCTTTTTTGTGCTTACTGCTACTGAAACCTAGTTTTGATTAGTTTAAACTCCAGATTTATTTAACAAAATGAATTTAAACCCTCACAGATACCAGATTAATATTCACACTCTCGTGGCTGAATTACTGTTAAAACACAAAGTACTCGTGCTATAACACTACGATAATTTTTCAACCAAGAAAACCAAGCCCAAAGCCAATCTACTGATAGCTATTCCTGTTGATATTCACACTCTTGTGGCTGAATAGTAACCACTAAACCACAGTACCTCTCTTTATATGTTTCGGATATTTCAGGAAACTGCTTGTGGAAAAGCAAGGAGACTGACAGAAATAAAATAGTTGGGTTTTTTCACGTTATACTGTTTATTTCACTTTGCAAGACTAAATCTGCGAGGGGAAGAGACACACCTGACCTCTCCTGCTGTTCACTTGGATGTCACAGTGGCGCAGCTGGTAGAGCTGCTGCTGCCTTACCACACCAGAGACCCGGGTTTGATCCTGACTTTAGGTGCTCTTTGCGCAGAGTTTGTACGTTCTCCCTGGACCGCGTGAGTTTTCTTCGGGTGATCCGGTTTCCTTCCACATTCCGAAGACGTGCAGGTTTATACCTTGACACAAAATGCTGGAGTAACTCAGCGGGACAGGCAGCATCTCTGGAGAGAAGGAATGGGTGACGTTTCAGGTCGAGACCCTGCTTCAGACCCGATCCTTCTCTCCAGAGATGCTGCCTGACCCGCTGAGTCATTCCATTTGTGTCTATCTTCTGTGTAAACCAGCATCTGCAGTTCCTTCCTACAGGTTTATAGGTTAATTGGCCCCATGTGTGTAGGATGCAAAAGTGGGATAACATAGAACTAGTTGGTCGGCACAGATTCGGTGGGCCGATTAGCCTGTTTCTATATTGTATCCCTAAACTAAAACTAAAATAAATGATCCTTTCTTGGTTGTAGCTGCTTGCCTGTTGACACTTACTTGAAAAGGACAGACTTTGGTGAGAAGTAACCCACAACACTTAAAGAAACGCTGGTTGATTTATTCAGGAGAAGAATCTGGAGATCAATTGAGTTCTGAAGCGTGGAGCTGTGGACCAGCGAGCAGAACAAGAGTGACAAGAGCCTGCAGAAAGCTGGGCTCTACAACTCACGGCCATCTGAGCTCCGGAAAATAAATTAATTCTTAATGCTGCTTTATTATCTGTGCTGCTATTTTTGGAGGAAAGGGCTACAGCCAATCAATAAAGTTATTAAATAGCCAATTAATGAAGTGATTGAAAATTACGAATTAACCAAAGGATTTGAAATGCAATCTCGGCCTTCTAATTTTCTGCACTATCCACGGCACCAGATGCTACCCACATTGATAAGTTTTTTTATTATTAATTGCAACAGGTAAAATATTTCTCATGTAATTACAGCTTCGCAGGACATGGCTTTACCTATAGACTCGCCTTTACTATTTTCTTTCAACCCATTTCATCACTTCTTTGTCACTTTTGGTCTTCACCCCCTGTTCTCCACCCTCTGTCCTTATGACTCCTCCTACCTTTCTTTGCAAGTTAAAATACTTCATCTATAACTTTTTCTGGATCTGATGAGAGATCTGATCTCGTACTTATAACAATGCAGAGAGAGGCCATTGACCCTGTGGTCCATGTCGTCCCCTATGGACTAATGCATTAGTCTCAGACAGCCTCTGGGCCTGTCCTACTTAAGCGAAGTCTTCCTGAGCTAACATAATATGTGAAAAGACAAAAATGGGGCTCATGTTACTTTAAAGTTACAATGGAAATGGAAGAGGTGAGAAAGTAACACTGGAAGCTGTCAAATAAAGGATTGCTCACAAGATCCTAGTGTCATAGTTATACAGCATTGAAACCAGCCCTTTGACCTAACTCGTCCATGCCATCTAAGCTGGGCCTGTGTTTGACCCAAATCTCTCTAAACCTTTCCTATCCACATACCTAAGATATACGGGCTGATAAAGTATTTCATTCGAGCTGTACATGGTTGGCACAGTGGCACAGTGGTAGAGTTGTTGCCTTACAGCGCTAGAGACCCGGGTTCGTTCCTGACTATGGGTGCTTGTTTGTACGTTCTCCCCATGACTTGCATGAGTTTTTCCTCCTACATTCCAAAGACATACAGGTTTGCAGGTTCATTGGCTTCAGTAAAATTGTTAAATTGTCCCTAGTGTGTAGGGTAGTGTTAGTGTACGGGGATCGCTGGTCAGTGCAGACTCGGTGGGCCAACACACCTATTTCCGTGCCGTATCTCTGAAGTATCTCGGACGACATTAGTCTTAATGTCTAAACCAGGCTGCGATTGCCTGCATTTTACTACCTGATATTATTTTGCAGCGGCTGCTGTCCAGCAAGAGCAATGATGGGCTAATTCCTAAAGATCCATTTTCTGAACCCCATTAAGCAGCAAATGATGAAAGTGCACTGGATCAATTTAAAGATTCTATTTATTTATTTATTTATTTATTAAAACAAAAATTTATTAGATGTATTTGCATATCATAGTCCAAACCAGTACAAACTTTGTTTAAAGGTTACATATTAAATATCCAGGATTCCAGGGACCCAGTTACCAAAGTAGCTGGGATCCTCCTTTATCAGTTACATATTAACATTGCCTCTAATTATTTATTTATATTTATAGATAGGAAAAATAAAGAATTAAAGAAATTAGAAAAATAGGATAAACTATCAATAATACAACTTAGGAGATAGGTCCGTAGGTCAGAGAACATAACTATTCATCTAGTCCTGGGTTCAGGTTTCAGTCAGGCCTCCGCGCCGGCCCAATCTACCCCTTCAAATAATCTATAAATGGAGACCATATTCTAGTAAATAATTCTGGTTTGTCAATTAAGACAAATCTATTTTTTACCAAATGTAAGGTCTCCGACATCTCCATAATCCACATCTTGATTGTGGGGGTTGCTGGGTTTTTCCAAAATTTTAATATAAATTTTTCCCCAGTTATTATACTGTAATCAAGGAAATGTCTTTGGTTTGTTGGAAGTTTTAGGTATTGTTCTGATATGCCCAATATTATTAATTTAGGATCAGGATCCATTTGCATATTAACAACTACAGAGATTATTTTTAAAATATCCATCCAGTAATTTTTAATTTTTATACAATTTACAAAAGTATGGGTTAAATTAGCCGCGGGGTATTGACATTTATCACAGATAGGAGACATATTAGGAAAAATTCTATTATTTTTGTTTTAGAATAATGCATCTATGTAGTACTTTAAATTGTATTAAAGAATGTCTGGCATTTAACGAACATTGATGTATATGTTGTAGGCTTTCGTCCCAAATATCTTTTGTTATGGGTTGAGCTAATTCCTTTTCCCATGCTAGTTTATATAATTCCGTCGACTGAATCTCACTGTCTAAAAAAGTATTACAAATGTAAGATATTAATTTGACTGTGTTAGGGTGTTTATTCAAGCATTCATCTATAATCTCTGGTTCTCTGGTTCTGTATTCTTGTGTATGTGATTTAACATAATCTTTAAATTGTAAATATCTAAAAACATTATTTGAATGTAATCCGTAATTCTGTTGTAACTCCTGAAACAAGAGAAAAATACCTTTTCTATAAAGATGTCCCATCTTTTTAATTCCATGATTTTTCCATTGTGCAAAACCTTTATCCAACACTGAGGGTTTAAATGAAGGATTATTTGCAATGGGGAGAGAAAGTAATAAATTATCCAATTTTAATGTCTTTTTTAGTCGTTTCCAAATTCGAATACCACTATATATTATAGGGTTTTCACTATAGATTTTTTAATTCAATTTTGTGGGAGCTAACAGAATCGGACCAATTTCAAAAGGCAAACAATCTTCCTTTTCCATCTTTAACCAGTCTGGTTGTTGATCCATATCTTCCAACCAAAAATTCATATTTTTGACATTGACTGCCCAAAAGTAAAATAAAAAATTTGGTAAAACTAATCCTCCTTTGGTCTTGGATTTGCATAAGTGTCTTTTTGCTTATTCTATGGTTCTTATAATTCCAAATAAAACTTGTCACTATAGAGTCAACTTTTTCAAAGAAAATTTTTGGGAGATATATAGGAATTGATTGAAAAAGGTATAGCAATTGTGGAAGGAAAATCATTTTTATAGCATTAATTCTACCGAGCATTGAAATTAGAAGTGTTTTCCAATATTGAATATTCTTATGCAATTTATTAATCAATTAAAAATTATTGAATGGATGACATCCCACCTGCTGTGTGAGCAACAACCCAGAAAAAGTCATGGAGTGGCGAATAGAACTGCAAAGTTTTGAGTTTATACATTCATATCTTAAAGTGCCACGTGTGTTAGAACCATGCTCATTCATATTGCAACAGTATTTAGTTAGTAATTTCCGTCTCTCTCCCCTGAGATTTCAAACTAATGCCTCTGAGGATGCTCTAACCCTATAAATCATTGAACTGAATATCAATTTCTTCAATACCATTCCTGGCTTGCCAAGAGTTTTAAAAGCTTTCTTTATTGTCACAGGATTTGGGTCGCGTTACCCTTATCCAAAGCTCTTTTACCTTGTGATAATCCCATAATAAAAGATGTGAAGTGCCAGGTTTTCTGAGTCCCTCGATTATAATAAAGTTCCATTCTACTTGTGAAGTTGAAGCTGGCCAGGGATCGTGCGATATTCAGCGCTGCCATAGAACTGAGAGATTGAATCTTTCTCAGTCGACCTATTGCAGTGGCGCAGCAGTAGAGCTGCTGCCTTACAGCGCCAGAGACCCGGGTTCAAGGGTCAAGAGTCAAGAGTGTTTTATTGTCATGTACCCCAGATAGAAAAATGAAATGAAGTAAGATGGGCAAAAATCACAGCCATAGGTGGTAGCGTTTTTTTCTAAAATCAATATAAAGTGCAAACAGGAAGTGCTCAAGATTAGACTTTTAATTCCCCCAGGGTGCCCATGGACAGCGAGCAATCTCTCTCCAAAACCACCTGGGCACAGACGTAACGGTGGGGGAAACCAGCTTGCAGGGGATGATGGTATTGAACGCCGAGCTGTAGTCTATAAACAACAGCCTGACGTAAGTGTTTTTATTGTCCAAGTTATCCAGTGCGGTGTGAAGAGCCAGTGAGATCGCATCCTCCATTGGCCTGTTGTGACAGAAGGCGAACTGTAGTGGGTCGAGGTTTTTTATGAGGTAGGAGTTGATGTGCAACATAACCAACCTCTCAAAGCACTTCATCACCACGGACGTTAGTGCCACTGGTCGATAGTCGTTGAGGAACGGTACCTTACTCCTCTTAGGCACCGGTATTATTGATGCCCTCTTAAAGCAGGTGGGAACCTCAGACCTCAGTAGTGGGAGGTTGAAAATGTCCGCGAAAACTCCAGCCAGTTGGTTTGCACAGTTTTTAAGAACTCGACTGGGTATTCCATCGGGTCCAGGCGCTTTCCGAGGGTTCATCCCCCTGAAGGATCTTCTGACGTCGGCCTCTGTGACTGTGACTGTAATACTATTAGGGCGTATGGGGGCTCGGGAAGGCATATCAGTGTTCTCCCTATGAAAGCGTGCGTAGAACGCATTGAGCTCGTCAGGGAGTGATGCTTCGCTGTCGCTTAAGCTGCCTCCTGATTTTGTCTTGTAGGAGGTGATGGCATTCAAGCCCTGTCACAGTTGCAGAACATCCGTCTCATCCTCCAGCTTTGAGTGGAAATCCCTTTTGGCCTTTTAAATGACCTTGTCAAGGTTGTATCTGGACTTCTTATGGACCTCTGCATCACCAGGCCTGAATGCCCGGGATCTGGTCCTCATAAGTTTACGAATCTCCTGGTTCATCCCAGGCTTCTGGCTAGGAAACAGTCTGATAGTTTTTGTAGGAACACAGTCCTCCACACATTTCCTTATGAAGTCTGTAACGACAGGTCCGTTGCCGAGTCCCTGAACATTGCCCAGTCTACTGACTACAAGCAATCCCATGGTCTTCCTCTGCCTCCCCAGACCAGCTCTGTGCAGTCCTCACCTCTGGGGTGCGCTCTTCAGTTGCTCCCTGTAGGCAGGAAGAAGCAGCACCGCTGAATGGTTGGATTTCCCAAAGTGAGGGCGAGGGATAGAGTGATAGGCATCCTTGATGGTCGTGTAGCAGTGGCCAAGGGTGTTTGGTCCTCTGGTGCTGCAGGAGACATGTTGGTGGAAGTTAGGGAGTGATTTTTTTCTGGTTGGCTTTGTTGAAGTCCCTGGCTATGGGGATAAAAGCTTCGTGGTACGCTGTCTGGTGGTTGTTGACCATGGCGTGCAGCCTGGGGTGGGCTGTAGACCGCGGTCAGGATGATGGAGGTGAATTCCCTCGGGAGATAGAAGGAGCGGCACTTCACCACCAGATGTTCGAGGTGTGGAGAGCAGGAGTTAGACAGGACTGCCACATCTGAGCACCACAAAGAGTTGACCATGAGGCAGACTTCTCCACCTCTCCCTTTCACAGATGCCAGTGTTCGGCCCATACAGTGGATGGAGAAACCTTCAGGCTGGACGGTTGAGTCTGGGGAGCTGGGGGTGAGCCATGTCTCTGTGAAACAGAACACAGAGCATTCCCTCAGCTCCCTTTGATAAAGCAACCTTGACCTTAAGTCCTCCACATTATTTTCCAGCGATTGTACATTGGCTAGTAGGATGGTATGGAGAGGGGGTAGTCCCCTGCGCTTCAGTCTGACTTGTAGTCCTGCCCGCCTGCCACGTTTCTGAACACCATGGAGGCTCCCCAGTGTTTCCAGGTACAGTACTTACTATTCCTGCGATCCTCCACCATCTCGGGGATTCTCCTGCGATCGGGAATTCCCACACAGTCAGCAGTACCGTTGCCTCCTGTAGATCGCAATAGCGCTAATGTGGTTAAACGCGTTAGCAGCTTGTCAGTTACAGCGCTGGTTTCTGCTGTTTCTTTGATACAGGTAAGCTGAGAACCACTATATCTGATGTTTAAGAAGGAACGGCAGATGCTGGAAAATCGAAGGTAGACAAAAATGCTGGAGAAACTCAGCGGGTGAGGCAACATCTATGGAGCGAAGGAAATCGGCAGTGTTTCGAGTCAAAACCCTTCTTCAGACTATATCTGATGATTTTCTGCTGTGCTACTGGCTACGGCTGACTACGGGTGCTGTCTGTACGGAGTTCGTACGTTCTCCCTGTGACCGCGTGGGTTTTCTCCGGGTGCTCTGGTTTCCTCCCACACTCCAAGGACATGTAGGATTGAAGGTTAATTGACTTCTGTAAGTTGTCCCTGGTGTGTAGGACAGAACTAGTGCATGAGTGTTTGCTGGACTTGGTGGGCGGAAGGGCCTAGTTACAGCTGTATCTCTAAATTAAACTAGACTAAGCTAAGATCAACAAATATAGCGGGGGAGGGGGGGGGAGGTCTTGTTAAAAGTGTAATTCAATAATTATTTAATCATAATTTGTGGGGGACGGTGTTTGAATGGGTGTGGGGGGGACGGTGTGTAAAGGGTGTATTGATGAAGGGGTGTGAAGGATTGATGGTGCCAGGCAAAAAGTGGCATAAAGCCATAGACTCACACAGCACGGAAACAGGCTCTTCAGCCCAACTCGACCATGCTGACCAAGATGCCCATCTAAACTAAGATTCTTGATTCGTAAGGGTGTCAATGGTTACTGGGAGAAGGCAGTAGAATGGGGTTGAGAGGGAAATAGATCAGCCATGAGTGAATGGCGGAGCAGACTCGATGGGCCGAATGGCATAATTCTGCTTAAGGGCTTATGAACTTATGAACTTATGAGATTCATTCCTCGACCCTTGCTGGCTGCTGTAAGAGTTCTTCAGTGCATTGTTCTTCAGATTGAAGGAGATATCTTGTGCTTCCTGGCATTCACTATCAGGAAGTTCCTGTACTGACACACAACAACCTATACCTTGAGGAAGTGGAAATATTTCCTGTTTAGTAAAAGGTCCAAGTTGTGAAAGGGAGCCCATTGTGCGATGAGTGCAACCATTGGCTGCCTGTTTCTATGGGAGGCCAGCAATACGGGTAATTCCCAATGGGCCAGATAGCACTTTGTCCTCACTGGAATCAAATCAGACGCAATCACGAATGCTGCATTCTGCCTGAGTGACCTCTCCAATGCAGCAGCGAGCAGCTCTTTGGGAAGCATGGCAGAGATCTGCTTGGAGTCACCTCTGGCAAGGTGTCAATCGCCACATTTTCAGAGGTCCGGACATAAGAACTGGCCAAGGTCATCCCACACAATTGTCTACTTTTAGTTTAATTTAGTTCAGTTTAGTCTATTATCACATGTACCAAGATACAGTGAAGAGCTTTTGTTTACCTACTATCCAATCAAAGAAAAGACTATGCATGAACACAGTCAATCCGTCCACTGTGCAGAGATGAAGGATAAAGGATACAACAAAGATATAACGTTGAAGTAGTACATTTAGTGCAAATATATAGCAATGAAGTCTTGTAAAATTCATTTGAGCCTGTAAATCCCATTTGTCATTGGGGTGGTCTAATTAGGTTGTGGTATCTCTGAAAACTCTTCACCTCCTGCCGCGAGAAACCAAACCTTATCTGAGTAGCCGTAACAGTCATGAACTACTGCTGGCAGTGTAACCGCTGCGGCAGGGATGGAATGAGTGACTGCTGAGAAAAAAATACTTCCTGTTAGTTTAAATACGCTCTGTAGACCATGGAAGGTGCCTAAGCAGCCAGCAGTCAGTTCTAAGCCTATTGGTGCAGTGGTAGAGTTGCTGCCTGATAGCACCAGAGACCCAGTTTAAATCCTGACTACGGAGTTTGTACCTTCTCCCTGTGATCGTGTGAGTTTTATCCAAGTGCTCAGGTTTCCTCCCACACTCCTAAGACGTGCAGGTTTGTAGGTTAATTGGCTTTGGTAAAATTGTAAATGATCCCAAGTGTGTAGGATAGTCCTATTGATCACTGGTCAGCACAAACTCATTGGGCTGAAGGGCCTGTTTCTGCACTGAATCTCTATAAAGATTGATATCAAAAAAATGCCAATGATGGTACCAACAAGGTAGCAAAGAATAACAAATTACTCCCAAAATTTCCTGTAACGTAGTAGGGCCACAGGGATAATTTAGGGAAATATCCAGTTACTATCCATTTACTTGTCTAAATGTCTTTAAACATTGTAAATGTATTCACATCTACTATTTCCTCAGGCAGCATGGTCATATACCAACCTCTGCATGAAAAAGCTGCCCCTCAAGTCTCTTTTAAATAATTTTCTTCCCACCTTAAAACACTTCCCTCTAGATCTGGACTCTTCTACCCTGGGAACAAGACCATGACCATTCATCATATTTATGCTCCTCCTGATTTTACACACCTCTATAAGGCCAGCCCTCAACCTCCTACACTGCATGGAAAAATAGTCCCAGCCTGTCCAATCTTTTCCTATACTGTAACTCAAGCTCTCCAGACCCAGTAACTTCTCATGAATCTTTTCTGCACCGTTTCCAGCTTAATGGCATACTTCCTATAGGGCGCTACAGTACGGCAGCGGTCGAGTTACTGCCTTACAACGCCAGAGTCCCAGGTTCGATCCTGACTATGGACGCTGTCTGTACGGAGTTTGTATGTTCTCCCTGTGACTTTCTCTGGATGCTCCTGTTACATCCCACATTCCAAAGATGTACAGGTTTGTAGTTTAATTGGCTTTGACAAAATTACAAATTGTCTCTAGTGTGTAGGAATAGTGTTAGTGTATGGGGTGATCGCTGGCCAGTGCCGACACGGTGGGCTGAAGGGCCTGTTTCCAAGCTGGAAGCGGTGCAGAAAAGATTCATGAGAAGTTACTGGGATGACTATTTTTTAATTAAGTTGGAATATTTCCAAGTATAACAGTGACAACTTTGACAAAGTAATCATTCCCGGATCCTAAGAAGCCTATGAAGTTATGTATGTGGCAGGATGCAAAGTTAAAGTACAGACAAAAGCTCACCTGCGCTGTGGACTAAATGCAGGTTCCCTACAAAATATGACCCAATCTGTCTTTTGCTTCTACAATGCAAAGGACACATACTGTGAACACCAAATGCAGCCCCTGGATTGAAAGAAGTACAAGTGACCCTGGAGTTTCGTTTGTTGCAGTTTAGTTTATTATTGTCACGTGCACAGTAAACCCTCGTAACAATGGACCTCTATATAGCAGATTAGGGTTAGAACGGACGGAGGCACGCGTTGCACCCCTTCTCCCCCCCAACCCCTCCAGTGGTGGGAACGGAGAGAGCGAGCAACGTGAAGTGCCGTGAGTACTGTGGCGATGGAAATCTGGAATCGGTGTCTTTTGGAATTGGTCCGCTACAGCACCTGTCCCAGATTTTTGATGGAGCCATTACCAAGGAAGAAAGGCACTGCAAAATTAATGTCAATATTTCATTGTGACCCCCACTAGAAGCCAATTAATTACACTGGTCTTTGATAACAAGGCTATTAAACGCCACAGATTCTTGATTAGTACGGGTGTCAGGGGTTACGGGATAAGGTCAGGAGAATGGGGTTAAGAGGGAGAGATAGATCAGCCATGATTGAAGGGCGGAGTCGACTTGATGGGCCAAATGCCCTAATTCTGCTCCTATCTCTTATGACCTTATGGCCTTATGATTGGGGCCAGGGGATTTGCAGTTCCCCGGTGTGTGAATTCCCACATGTTTAACAATCAAACCCCTACCCTCCATCACTGTCATGTCATAAGGAATAGAATTAGGCCATTCGGCCCATCAAGTCTATTCCGCCATTCAATCATGGCTGATCTATCTCTCCCCCCAAACTCCATTCTCCTGCCTTCTCCCCATAACCTCTGACACCTGTACTAATCAAGAATCTATCTATCTTTGCCTTAAAAATATCCTCTGACGACCTCTACAGCCTTCTGTGGCAAATAATTCCACAGATTCACAACCCTCTGACCAAAGAAATTTCTCCTCATCTCCGTCCTAAAAGAACATCCTTTAATTCTGAAGAATGTCCTTTAATTCACCGAGTTTCTTCCCTCCCAGCCTGGGGTTGAACTTTAACCCCTTCACCCGGTTATAGTAAACATCGGCAATAACGGACACCATCTTCCCCCCCTGTGGTCTATTATTGCGAGGGTTTATTGTACTGTGAAAAGCTTTTGTTTGTGTACTATGCACTCATAGAAAAGACCATACATGATTACAATCAAACAGTCGACAGTGCACAGATAAAGGATGGTGGGGAGGAAAGAGGTAAAAGGGCAAGTGTTGCATCCTTTGCAATTGCATAGGAATATGTTCTATTAAGAGTCATGATTGTCAGAAGCAGAAGAGAGGAGATGGGACTTGCAAAGGGAGCAATTTCTTCAGAATGTCAAAAGGGGAAAGGTGTGGAAAATGTATCTGGTGGTGTAATGCTGTTGAAGGTGGCTTTAACTACACGGCATCCCTGATGATATCCCATTTGTCCCATCCACCCTCGCAACAACATAAATTATATCTTGTGTAGGAAGGAACACCAAAGATAGACACAAAATGCTGCAGTAACTCAGCGGGACAGGCAGCACTTCTGGAGAGAAGGAATGGGTGACGTTTCGGGTCGAGACCCTTCTTCAGACTGTCCAGGGGGAGGGAGTCTAGAGATATGGAAGGGTAAGGTGTGAAAATGACAGATCAAAGCAGACGACGATAAGGAAATGTAGAATGATTCATTGTTGGCGGAGGGGATGGTGACAAGGAGGCATACCAACAGTCAAATTAATCAGAAGGACAGTAAAACTAGTCGGAAAAACTAGTCGGGTGGTGAGGGACGGAGAGAGAGGGAAAGCGAGGGTTACTTGAAGTTAGAGAAATCAGTGTCATGCCGCTGGGTTATATGCTGCCCAAGCAAAATATGAGGTGCTGTTCCTCCAATTTGCATTGGGCCTCATATTGGCAGTGGAGGAGGTCCAGGACAGAAAGGTCAGTGTGGGAATGGGAGGGGGAGTTAAGTGATTTCCCGGTTGCTAAACACTTTTTTATTTTTATTTTTTTATTTTTTAGTTTTATTTGTATAGGGACAGTGCATATTAATAAACATTTACATGTAATGTGCAAGATTGTAGCCAGTAGCTAATTTCCATCTTTAGTCCCTCTGGTAAACAAGGTAAACACATCACAACACAATCAATCAATAAGAAAAGAGACAAAACAAAAGACAAAAACAAAACAAAGCAAACAATATGGTTTAGCCTGCAGTCATAACATAGAATAAATAACAAACACTCAACACAGTTTAAAGTCCCAAAGTCATTGTCTCTTCCCTCCTTGCTCTCCCTCTGCGCTGAGGCAATCCAAGCCTCCGATGTTGTGACCCCGCCGGGCGACGGTAGGCAAGTCCCGCGGCTGAATCCGAGCTCCGCAAACGGGCCGGTTCAAACTCCGCGGCCCGGGGCGGTCGAAGCTGCCGAAGCCGCCGTCCTCCAGTCCAGCGGACGCAGCTGTAGTTGCGGGAGCTCCGGAAAACAGAACTCGAGCTCCCGATGATGTCGTCCACTGGCCCGCGGCCGAGCCTCCGAGGCTCCAAAGTCGAGTCGGAAGCTGTGTCGCACCGCAACCACAGCCCCGAAGTCGGCCAGGCTCGCGCCGGTAAGTCCTGGCTCTGCCTCCACAGCCTGGAGATCGGTCGCAGTTGGAGGCCGCCAGCTCCGCGATAGGCCTCAGCGCAGATGGACACGGAGACGGGGATACGGCAGGAAAGGTCACATCCCCTCGAAGGAAGAGTAAAAAAAACATGTTACACCCACCCACCCCCCCACACACACACACAGCTAAATAAACCGAAATAAACTGTAAAAACGGGACAAAAGAAAACAAAAAACAGAAAAGACAAACGGACTGCAGGCGAGCCGCAGCTGCAAGGCAGCGCCGCCACTTTAACTCCCCTTCCCATTCCCATTAAAAATAGATATTGTTCTCTCACTGTCCCGGTCCTTAACCTGTAGCTAATATGCTCATGTGCGATTAGGGCGAGCATCAAAGATGTGTTTTGTAAAGTCCTCTGTTTCCACTGACTCCCAGATTGATGAAGCTCTCCTCAGTCCCGACTGGTACTTTGACAATCACCCCTAGTTGGACGGGTGCTGAATAAATTAAATAGTAGCAGCAGGGGGTTGCATTTTGTGGGGGATATTTGGATCCATCAGTAAAATTCCAGAAGGATTCAGATTGAAACATGCAGCCAGGTGGTGCAGTTAACCCTGCCGATCGGACAGACATCTCGGATTAGATCGTTTACGGGTGTCCATTTGCGTTCTGTAACTGCCTTTAAGGGCCTGTCCCACTTTCATGACCTAATTCACGACCTTTTTTACTCGTGGACATTTTTCATCATGTTGAAAAAAAGCCCCTACCTCCTTGATGCCATGAGTACCTACGACTAGCATCACGACTTGCTACGACCTACCAACGACCTCCTACGACCTACCTACGACTTCCTACGACCTCATGATGACCATGCTGCGAGTTTGAGTCAAGGGCAAACTCGGCAGAGGTCGTGAATTAGAAACATAGAAACATAGAAAATAGGTGCAGGAGTAGGCCATTCGGCCCTTCGAGCCTGCACCGCCATTCAATATGATCATGGCTGATCATCCAACTCAGTATCCTGTACCTGCCTTCTCTCCATACCCCCTGATCCCTTTAGCCACAAGGGCCACATCTAACTCCCTCTTAAATATAGCCAATGAACTGGCCTTAACTACCTTCTGTGGCAGAGAATTCCACAGATTCACCACTCTCTGTGTGAAAAATGTTTTCTTCATCTTGGTCCTAAAAGATTTCCCCCTTATCCTTAAACTGTGACCCCTTGTTCTGGACTTCCCCGACATCGGGAACAATCTTCCTGCCTCTAGCCTGTCCAACCCCTTAAGAATTTTGTAAGTTTCTATAAGATCCCCCCTCAATCTTCTAAATTCTAGCGAGTACAAGCCGAGTCTATCCAGTCTTTCTTCATATGAAAGTCCTGGCATCCCAGGAATCAGTCTGGTGAACCTTCTCTGTACTCCCTCTATGGCAAGAATGTCTTTCCACAGATTAGGAGACCAAAACTGTATGTAATACTCCAGGTGTGGTCTCACCAAGAACCTGTACAACTGCAGTAGAACCTCCCTGCTCCTATACTCAAATCCTTTTGCTATGAATGCTAACATACCATTCGCTTTCTTCACTGCCTGCTGCACCTGCATGCCTACTTTCAATGACTGGTGTACCATGACACCCAGGTCTCGTTGCATCTCCCCTTTTCCTAATCGGCCACCATTCAGATAATAATCGGCCACCATTCAGATAATAACCATTCAGATAATAATTAGGTGGTGAAAGTGGGACATGCACTTTAGATGTTGACTAGTTGGCCGTCGCGCACGGAGAATTCATCGTCATGTGGAGGATGGAATGTGTTACACAGGGTGACCTTTTCCACCAAAGGATGGATGTCTCTCGGGTTTATGTGTCTGGAATCAGCTTTAGAACTGATGCAACACCATGATAAGCGGACAGCTGTGAACGTTGCATCTCTCCTCTGAGAAGTCGAGTGGTGCTCATTGTTCCTAAAGTTTGAAAGCCAAGCAGAACTGAGGCACAATCAACACTGGATGTTGCTAGCATAACAAGTGAGGAGCTGGACGTTTGGCCTCACTTCATATCCGCTTTGTTAAGCCTTTCATGACATATCAGTAAATCAATAAATGATTGCCTTGCTAGCAACGGCCAAGATTGAACCAAAATTTTTTAAAAAGCAGCTTACTTACACCTGCTGTTGTCGGCAGTGTGTTTTGTTCTACTCACTCAGAGATCAAGATTACAGTGAAGATCTGTGGCACGGTGGCGCAGCGGTCGAGTTGCAACTTCACAACGCCAGAGACCCGGGTTCGATCCTGACTACAGGTGCTGTCTGTACGGAGTTTGTAGGTTCTCCACATGACCGTGTGGGTTTTCTCCGGGTGCTCCGGTTTCCTCCCACATTCCAAAGGCGTACAGGTTTGTAGGCTGATTTGGCTTCGCTAAAAATGGTAAATTGTCCCTAGTGTGTAGGACAGTGCTAGTTTTCGGGGTGATCGCTGGTCGGCGTGGACTCGGTGGGATGAAGAGCCTGTTTCCACACTGTATCTCTAAACTGAACTAAACTAAACTAAATCCATCCTGGCTTCCAACATTAACACTGTAAAGTGCTTGAGGAGATGTTTTCAAATCTACCCTTCACACATGCAAAGAACTGGCATGTCTCACTAATGGTTTCAAGAGGGAACATCGGCAATGCCTTTTTTGACATCTGAATTGATGTCTATGAAGTAAAATTAACTTTTGTTTAGGGTATTGTGACTTTTAAAGTATCTATTTAAGCAATAATTACGTTCATTTTTCCTTGGTCTGTTTAGTGTCCCCACACATTTACATTATGCTCTGTGCTAACTTGTGTCTCATTTCTCCCGGCTGGATTGAATTTGACATCATTATGGTGAACGGTTGGAATGAACGCAGGGCTGGAAACAATTGGCAGGTCAGGCAGTACCTACGGAAAAAGAAACAGAGTTAATGTTTCAGATTGAAGGCCCTCCGACAGGACGACAAATCAGGGAAAACAAATCAGTTTTACGATGTGGAGAAAGAAGCAGAAGAATGCGTGGAATTAAGATATAATTGAAAGGGTGAGGCCAGGATTATCATGCTAGTCATAATAATAATAAATTTTATTTTTGGGCGCCTTTCAAAAATCTCAAGGACACCTTACAGAGATTAACAAGAAAATAAAACATATAATCGGAATAAAATAAATAATAAAGACATCACCGAAACACAAATTAAAAACAGAATTCAATCCAAAGACAAAAAATCAAAAACACAATGTGAAGAGAGAGCAGCGGCAGCTAAACCGCGCCAGCGTACACTCTCCCTTCCGACAGCCATCTTGGACACAGACTAACATGTTTACTGACACACAAAAAAATCATCCCCCCACAATGGTTACCACTGTGGGGGAAGGCACAATGTCCAGTCCCCATCCCCAGTTCACCCAAAGTCAGGCCTATTGAGGCCTCCGCTATTGCCTCTACGGAGGCCCAATGTTCCTGGCCGTTCTCACCAGGTGGTGTTGACCCGGCGTCGGGAGAGTCCTCTCAGCGGCTGGGCCACCTGGAACGGCCGCTTCCTTACCGGAGACCGCGGCTTCCGAAGCCGACAAGGCCGCGCCGGTTTGGAGCTCCCAGGCTCCCGATGTTGAAGTCGGCGCCGCCCGCTCCGCTCCGCAGACCCGCAGCCTGGAGGTGTTGATCTCGGCGGTCACAGCTCACCGGAGCTCCAGCGCGTCGATCCAGCGCGGCGACCCAGGCAAGGCATCGCCCGCTCTGCTCCGCGATAGCGCCCCAGCGCTGTGCCGCCACGGAAGCCGAGGTGCTGGGCGGTCCCCGCCAGGAAACGGCGCTCCACGCCTGCTGGTAGGCCACGAGGACAGGTCGACGGGGCAGCCCGGAGAAAAAGCTGACTCACCGACCAGGTAGGGACCTAGAAATATAGTTACCCCCTTCCCCCCACATTAAAAAGTTCATTCTCCAACAGACAAAGGACAGGACTTACCAAAACTCCAAAAAAAAAGTGAATTAAACAGACGGCTGCTGGATAGCAGCCGTGCCCCAAGATGGCTCCTCCTCCACCTGGTAGGTAATGAAAGTAGAGTCATCAGGGAGAGAGAGAGAGAGAGAAACAGGAACGAAGAAAAACTTAAGAGCTGAGCAGTTAGAGAGGTAGGAAGAGAGAGAGAGAGAGGGAGGGAGAGAGGAAGGGGGGTAGGAAGAGAGAGAGAGAGAGCTAGAGAGAGAGAGAGTGAGAGAGAGAGAGGGAGACAGAAAGAGAGTGGTAGGGAGAGGGGGGTAGGAAGAGAGAGAGAGAGCTAGAGAGAGAGAGAGAGTGAGAGAGATAGAGGGGGAGAGAGAGAGAGGGGGAGAGGTACATAGAACAAGAGTGGGAGAGAGAGTGGGGAGAGGGTGAGGGAGGGAGACGGAATAAGAGATGGAATGTGTGAGAGAGAAAGGGAGAGGGTTAGAAAGAGTGAGAGGGAGAGGGTGAGAGGGAGAGAAGGAGTAAGAGAGAGTGAGAGAGTGAATGAGAGAGAAAGTGAGAGAGGTGGAGAGAGAGAGAGGGAAATAAAAAGATAGAAAGCACTTACAAAGAAGTGAAAAATATGCAGACTCCAGAACCAGGTTCTGGAACAGCTTCTTCCCAAAGATTATCAGAATATTGAACACTACAAACTCAGACTAAATTCTGAATGATGAACCACTTTGGTTGCACTAGGGACTTCAGGCTTTGTTTTGTTTCTTGGAGATTGTTTTTTTTATTTATTGAGCTTTTTATGTCTGTTTATTACATTAACTATTGTGCAAGTGAGAATTTTAGTGCTCCATTTCAGTGCATTTGACTCATGACTCATATATACTTTTATCACAGCTTCACCTAGAAAAATTGATTGGAACCTAGATGTTAGGAAGGGTAGCAGTAAAAGGACAGATGTTGCATCTCTTGCAGTTGAATGGGTAGGAGTCCTGAGGAGGGCAAAGGGTGAACGAGGGAGGTGCAGAGGGAACAGTCCTTTGGGAATGCTGCAAAATAGCCGAGGGGAAAATATGTCTGGAGTTGGAACCTAATTGAAGACGTTAGAACTAAGATACTGCGTAAATATTGAGCGAATGTTTCCCTTTGGAGAACAAAGGGGTCTCCTCTGAGGGGGACCTCATTGAAACGTACAGAATAGTGAAAGGCTTGGATAGAGTGGATGTGGAGAGGATGTTTCCGCTAGTGGGAGAGTGTAGGACCAGAGGTCATAGCCTCAGAATTAAAGGACGTTCTTTTAGGAAGGAGATGAGGAGAATTGTCTTTAGTCAGAGGGTGGTGAATCTGTGGAATTCTTACCACAGAAGGCTGTGGAGGCAAAGTCAGTGGATATTTTTAAGGCAGAGATAGATAGATTCTTGATTAGTACGGGTGTCAGAGGTTATGGGGAGAAGGCTGGAGAATGGGGTTGAGATGGAGAGATAGATCAGCCATGATTGAATAGTGAAGTAGATTCGATGGGCCGAAAGGCCTAATTCCTCTCCTATCACTTATGATCTTATGATGTTTGTGCGTGATTCTAGAACAAGGCGGCGTGTAAACAAAGTGTAGGAATAGGATCTTCTGCCCACCATGTCTGCACTGACCATGATGCAAATCCATACTAATCCCATCTGCCTCCCGGAGGTCCACTTCTCTCCATTTGTTCATTTGGCTGAATGCTTCTTAAACATTGCTATCGTATCTGCTTCCTCCGCCTCCCCTGGCAGTGCCTCCCAGGCACTAACCACCCTGTGGAAAAACCATGCCTCATACATTCCCAATAAACGTCCCCCCTCTCACCTTCAACTGTGCCCTCTGATATTTGACATTTCCATCATGGGGTAAAGATTGCGACCATCCACTCTACCCTTGTCTTTCCTAACTTTATGTATTTTCATCGGGTTGGCCCCTCAGCCTCTGACACTCGAGTGAAAACAGTCCAAGTCTGTCCAACCTCTCCCTATAATCAGTATGCTGCAATCCAAGCAACACCCCCACAGCACCCTCTCCATCCTCAACCTCTTTGATGACATGTGGCGACCAGCGCTACGCACAATTTTCCCGATACGGCTCAAACAAAGTTCTATCAGCTGCAACGTGACTTGATGACTTGTTATCACTCAGTGTTCCAACCCATGAAGGCAAACAGGCTCTGTGCCTCTCTTTGCAGCATATGAAGCTGCATTACAACTTTCATGGAGTAACGGATTTACACTCCAAGATTCCCCTTTACATCAATGCTCCTAATGCCCCTGTCCCACTTAGGAAACCTGAATGGAAACCTCTGGAGACGTTGTGCCCCACACAAGGTTTCCGTGCGGTTCCCGTAGGTTTTTGTCAGTCTCCCTACCTGCTACCACTACCTGCAACCTTCGGCAACCACCTGCAACCTCCGGGAACCGCACGGAAACCTTGGGTGGGGCGCAAAGTCTCCACAGGTTTCACGTTCGGGTTTCCTAAGTGGGACAGGGGCATTAGGGTTCTGCTGTTTGCTGCATACTTTCCCCTTCCATTTGACCTTCCAAAATGCACCATTTAGAATAGACATTACCCATTTGAGGCAGTACTGAGTACTGATGAACTGGGCGGCACGGTGGTGCAGCGGTAGAGTTACTGCCTTACACCGCTTACAGCACTTACGATCCCGACTATAAGTTCTCCCCATGACCACGTGGGTTTTCTCCGAGATCTTCGGTTTCCTCCCACACTCCAAAGACGTACAGGTTTGTAGGCTTGGTATAAATGTAAATTGCCCCTCGCGTGTGTAGGATAGCGTTAATGTGCGGCGATCGCTGGTCGGCGCAGACTCAGCTGTTCCCCGCTGTATCTCTAAACTAAACTGAACTAAACTAAATTATTTTATTACTGGATCATAAATCTTTACAGTTGAATCGTGAATTCCATGTACGATGGGCAGATTTAGCCTGGAGGAGTATCAAGTTGTCCTGGGAATGACCAGGAGAATGGGTGGCAAACACATTGAAAGGGTAACCAACTCACCACCTTTGGCCTTTATCACGTAAGGTAATGAAAGGGGTTTATATCAGAGAGTGTGACAGGAAGCGACAGTGTTTATCAATAGAAGGCGGAAATAGAGCCAAAATAAGGAAAAGTTAAAGGCTGAATGCATACAATAATTTCCAGTAATAAAGATATATTAATGGTAGCGATTAAAATCATTCTCATTGGAGAGATGTGCTTGCGATGTGTACAAGACAGAGAGCTAAATATTCCGGGGTAGTTGACATTTCAGAAGGATAAGCTGTGGGGCTCTGTTAGTCAAAGATGAGATCAGTCCTGAGGAATAATCTTGGCTCAGAAGGTCAAGATATGGAATTGGTTTGGGTGGAGTTGGCCAAGAGCAAGGGAGACATTTATTATACTTCTAAATAAAAGGGTGGAACTGAGCATTAATCAAGAGATAGTAGCAGCATTGCAAGAGATTCTGCCATGATCATGAGGGACTTTAATCTTCATATGAGTTGGATAAATTAAATCGGCAAATGTAACCTGGAGAATAAGCTCACAGAATGTATTCACGGCACTCTTAGAATAATACGATGTGGAACCAACTATTGGATGGTTTAGACAAAAAGTAACTCAGACAAAGTAACTCAGCGGGTCAGGCAGCATCTCTGACAACTCAAAGATGGACATAAAATGCTGGAGTAACTCAGCGGGACAGGACAGGCAGCATCTCCCAGTTCTCCCACTAGTCTTACTTTCTCCAACTACATTTTATCTCTGTACCACCCACTCCCCTGACATCAGTCTGAAGAAGGGTCTCAATCCGAAAAGTCACCCATTCCTTCCCTCCAGAGATGCTGCCTGTCCCGCTGAGTTACTCCAGCATTTTGTGTCTATCGTCAACTTAAACTGGCATCTGCAATGCTTTCCTACACATTTTCTCTGATATCTCATTCAGATTGAGAGACATGGGAGAGGGAAACGAGAGATATAGAAGGTACATAGAAGGTATAGAAGGAACAAATGAATAAAAGATATGCAAACGGCAACGGTGATCAATGAGAGGTGGAGCACACAATGCCTGACAGTGCCAAAGGCCCAGGTTCGATCCTAACAGTGGAAGCTGTCAGTACAGAGGTTGTATTTTCAGTGTGACCGAACATACAAACTACGGTTTCCCGCCACATTCCACTGGTGTACGGGTTTGTAGGTTAATTGGCTTTTGTCAATTGTAAATTTCCCTGGTGTGTAGGATAGTGCTAGTGAGTGGGGTGATCGCTGATCAGCGCAGACTCGGTGGGCCGAAGGGCCTGTTTCCATGCTGTATCTCTAAAGTCTAAAGTACAGTCTAAAGAATGTATTAAAGGTTTTGTGTTGCTATTGTTTTGCATATACTTTTTAAAATTACAAATGAAGTTTATTTTTGAAATTATGAAAAGTTCAAAGCAGATTCAATTGATTAATTGCCGGGATGAAAGGACTATCTTATGAGGAAAAGCGCAATGTTGTGAATTTCTGGAACAAATACTGAACATGCCAGTGCTTGCATAACAGAGTCAAACTTACACCACTTAAACGGCAGTCTGGCCTTTCAGTGCATTTAATGTTTATCACAAAACCCAATTAATACACTGATCCGAGGTTAGCTGGAATTCTCCGAATTCTCTGTAGGTTCAAATGAGCTGAAGGATTTTTTTTTGGTACTCATCAGTTTCCACAACTCTATCCTGAGGGCAGATTTATTTTCTTTGGGGATCAATAGGGGCTTTAAAACACAGAGAACGGCAAAGCCCTGGAGAGTGGTGCAGAACAGAGTGACCAAGGGGTACGTCCATTGGTACATGCAGACAGGGTGACGAGGAAGGCATTTGGGACATTTGCCTTCATCAGTACAAGAGCTGGGACATCGTGATACGTTTAGGGAGGGTGGGTTAGGGTTATTTTGTTATTATTATTTATAAAAAACAAAATGGAGGGAAATGTAATGCCATAAGTCAGATGTGCTGTAATTTTTTTTTCCCCTCCAATAAAAAATAAATTTAATATTAAAATAAATTAATTAATTAATTAATTCAATACAACTATACAAGTCGCTGATGATTCCACACGGAGTATTTTTTGCCGTTTGTGTCACCTAGCTATAAGAAAGATGCCATTAAGCTGAAAAATACATAATACAAATACATGCAGATGATACAAAAGTGGGTGGTTATGCAGATGGTGAAGACGGAGGTAAAGAAATTGCAGCAGGATCTGGATCGATTGGCCAGATGGGCTGAGGAATGGTTGATGGAATTTAATGCAGAGAAATGTGAGGTGTTGCATTTTGGGAAGTCTAACATGGGCAGGACCCACACAGTGGATGACAGGGCTCTGGGGAATGTTGTAGAGCAGAGGGATATAGGAGTGCAGGTGCATGGTTCCTTGAAAGTGGAGTCGCAGGATGATGGGGTAATCAAAAAGGAGTTTGGCACATTGGCCTTCATCAGTCAGAGTATTGAGTATACAAAAATGCTGGAGAAACTCAGCAGGTGCAGCAGCATCTATGTTGCGAAGGAGATAGGCAACGGGCCGAAACCCTTCTTCAGACAACCTCCTCTCACACTTTGTCTACTCCACTGCGAAATCTCCTCAAGGTATGCCTACTTTGAAGAAGTTCTCCTCCTCCCTCCGGAGACAGTTTCACAACCTCCTCTCTCCTTCGCTCCATAGATGCTGCTGCACCCGCTGAGTTTCTCCAGCACTTATGTGTACCTTCGATTTTCCAGCATCTGCAGTTCCTTTTTAAACACAGAGTATTGAGTATAGTAGTTGGGAGGTCATGTTGCAGTTGTATAAGACGTTGGTGAGGCCACATTGAGAGTATTGTGTTCATTTCTGTGCACCATGTTAAAGGAAATAAGTTGTCAAGCTGGAAAGTGTTCAGAGAAGATTTACGAGGATGTTGCCAGGGCTAGAGGATCTGAGCTACAGGGAGAGGTTGAGCAGGCTGGGTCCCTATTCCATGGAACGCAGGAGGATGAGGGGTGATCTTATTGAGGTGTATAAAATAGTAAGATTAAACGAGAACTTACCAGTTTGAAGTTTGATCTGTATTTTATGAGGAGTTACGATGAGGGATTACGTGAAGAACCCGCTCAGTGCGCAGGCACGGCATACTTCCAAACAGCGGTGTGGAATCACAGATAGACACAGTTATTTGAAGTAAACATAGTAAAGATAAGGAGACATCAATTTATTAGTTTGATCCATATAATGAGGGTGGGAGCGGAGGGCACGTAATCCCTCATCGTAACTCCTCATAAAATACAGATCAAACTTCAAACTGGTAAGTTCTCGTTTAATCTTACTATTTTACTTCGGAGTCACGTGAGTGACTACGTGAAGACTTCAAAGCTCTGTGATTTCAAACCGTGTAACAGTTCATACTTCACTCGTTGCCGAAGTTATTCGAGGGAGGAAGTATGTTATCGTAATCAACCATGAATCTGTTTGTAAAAACAATAATGGTGTTATTAACAACAACAAGACCAATTGCTCCCCCGGGCTTAAATTATATATTTTTTGCAGATTCTTTTTCTGCAAACGATACAGGTTCTGTCAGTGGTTTGTTATAAAAGTTTGGAACGTATACTCCCTAGACCACCCTGCAGTAGCCAGGATGTGGTCCATAGGCTCGTCCATCCTCTTAGTTACTGACGTGGAAGCTGTGCTGGTGGAATAAGATTTTATACACGTTAGTATTTACTCCAGCAACTCCCAGTACCTGCTTGAGCCACTAGAGATAGTTTAGCTCGTCACCCGACCATGAGGTTTCCTGTGGCTGACCCATAAGGCTTTTTCCTCTCCCTCGGTATTCCTTATTGTGTCGATCTCTAAGTGGGTCATGACACATAAAACGTGGTTCAGGTGGGTATGCCCGGAATTTCATGACTGGACCTGATGTTTCTGGTCTGTTCTGTTTGGCCAACCCTTGAATGGGCATGTGACACTATCTGGTGTTATAACCATGTTGTCCCATCGCAGTAGATGGGAGAGCTGGCTCTTTGTGTTGATGTAAGGCCACCAGCATGTCCATCTTCAGGGTAGGCTGTTCCAGGGTGAGTGACCTGGCTGGTGATCATCCCCTAAGGTATGTCAGGATTTCACTGACATCCCAATTTGGGTGTACCTATTTCTGGGGAATGGATTGATATACCTCTCCTGTATCTGATCACCAGTGAGCGGTACCCAAGTTGAGTAGGCTGACAGAACATGTCCTTCATTGTGGTGAAGACCTGCCAGGAGCTCCAGTACAGTTTTTGTTATAGTTGAATGTGTAATTCCTGTTTTGGAAAACAGTGTACCATTTCTTGATGCTCCTCAGGTATGTTCCCTAGGATATGCGACGGAATGCTGTCATCAGGTTGATAGTGCTGCTGATCCAAGCACAGCAATGGTCTTCCCAATTCTGCAAATCTTTTAATGACCATGTCGAGGATCACTGGGAACCATGCTTGTGGACTTGGTCCACTGTAATTTGCGTAGTACCCGACTGATGAAGCCGTAGTACCTATTGAAGAGGTAGAAGGAAAGGAAAACATAGAGATTAGGTTCCCCCCACCCCTCAATACGCGGGAATGTCTCCATTGCCGCTGCCTTGAGATTGGTTTCATGTGACGTAAGTTAGTACGTGGTGATTTAATTGGATATAAGGAATCGATATCTGGTGTCCATATTGCTTAGTAATTTCAGCAAATATTTTTGGTTTAAATGTATGTTTACAGTATTTAGCTCACCTGATAGGTGAGTTACTGATGGTCAAACATGTTTGACGACATACGGTTTCCAATTGTTAATAAATTGTCACCTAATATCGATGTTCTCCGCCCAAGTGGTTTGGTATATGCCACCACTGTGATGTTGTTATCTTATAAACGAAC
Source organism: Amblyraja radiata (assembly GCF_010909765.2). NCBI lineage: Eukaryota > Metazoa > Chordata > Chondrichthyes > Rajiformes > Rajidae > Amblyraja > Amblyraja radiata. The sequence continues at coordinate 33,465,659 of NC_045957.1, read as the reverse complement.
ATGCAAATTTGGTGGATTACTGAACAAATGCTTCACTAGAATTAAGTAAGTTAATATATAACATGTTTAAGTCAATTCATATTGGCATTAAGTATTACAAGCTCAGTAACACATCAGGACACATAAGATGTTACTCAAAACAGGTGGAAGTGTACAACCACAATCCTTCCTGCCGATAAATTCCATGATAGCACTACAGATTAATCCATTTGCCCCCATATTACAGGTATGGAGATAGTTTTGAACACTAGTATCTCAGCTCAGAGGAAAGGTACAAAGTTCAGTAGCTGGTAATGCTGCTATATCCCAATTACTTTGCCACGTAGTTGATTGGTGGTTAATGCACCATGACTGATAGTCTTAATGAATACCAGATAACAAAGTTGTGGATGGTCAACGTAAATATCTGGATATATATTTTGTGCACCGTTCCCAGAGGCACTGCAATACTGGGTCGATGCGTGGAGTGGACGGAGCAAGCCCCTATTCCATCTCCCTGTTCCAAAATTCAATTCAATATATGGTCCCTAGATAAGGGACGTATCAGATTATTAAACTGATAAGAACAGATACTACACTTGATCTTAGCCAAAAGGCCGAGAAGCGATGCTTCTAAAGCTGTATCCAAGGATAGTTTGTCGTTAATATATAGACATGCCATGACGGAATGTTTCTAAGTGTCAGGGCTAGTTGATTCTGGATAACTTTGACTTAAATGCCGCAACGCTCATCATGGTTACTCCGTCCAGGTAATTGCGGTATATCCGAAACTTATATGAGAAGGTACTGAATAGTGTGCATCTTCAAGGTCGATGTCTACCATAAAGTATCCTTGGATCCATGGTAGTAGTTACAAATCCCATGAATGGGTATACCTGGTGAAATACTCAAGTGGTTTATCAACGATGGTGCGACATTCACCATCGTGGGAGGGTAGACCCCTTGGGGTGCTTGCTGAATTGGTGGCAAGATATTAATTCTATTCCCCTTGTATTTATTTTTTGGTATATAACTACCAAGAGTGATAGCTTCCTAACCAGGCGTGATTCAGCCACCCCTTGTTAGTACAACCCTTAACCTTTATGTGATGGTAGGAACCATACTTATCTGTCTTCATTGTTGTTTTCTTCGGTTTCTGGTTCCTTGTTCTTGTAGGGACGATGTTTGTTGGGGGGTGGCCCATTTTCCCTGGGGCCTGCTCTGGGCCATGGCCTAAAATGCTACGGGTTTGGCATGCAGGCCCCGAGCTTTCACCAGTACCATGAGGCAGACGCACCTGGTGGACACGTAGAGGTACTGCTGTCTGGTTTAGTGTGGTGCTCATTCCAGACTCTGCCCTCTTGTGCCGAATAGTTTGAACACTTCGTCCAGTTTTTTAGGACTGGTTTGGTAAGTGCCAGGTAGCAGGATCTGTGCTTGTGAGTTCGGCGTTCTCATAGTTCTGTTAATTTCATAGATTGAGGGCAGGTTTGTGAGTTCATTTGAGAAGTTATGAGGTATACCGTTGAACAGTAGGGTCAGGTGTTTTGCCATACTACCCTGCCCTTCTGGAATGAGCAGGTGGACATGATAGCCGACGTCAGGGTACCAAATGCATTTTTAAAATATTTAGGTTAAATGCGCTGCTCAATGTATCCCCCAATAATGGCGGGCACTTTGAGTAAATGCAATTTAGGGGAGGCGTGATAAAACCAACGCCTCATGGCTACCTGTCTTGGAGAGGTTTTTTGGAAAAGACAGGTAGTAAGCTGGCCATCAGTTGAGACTGAAAAGCCATCTCGCTAGTGGTGGAGCCACATAGCGGCCACACCCAGCAGCTCTTCCTGATCCTGTACCTCAAGCATACTCCCGATATTGTTCAGCCAGTGACCCCTCTTCATGACCAGCCCAGCCACTGGTCACCCCAAAGCTAACCACACTAAGGAGGAAGCGATGGGCAATGCCTAGGCACTGTGGAGGGTATGCCTGAACCCTCCAGCGAGACTGCCCCTCACGTAGCGTGTCTCGCAGGAGCTCCTGCTCCAGGAGCCGCTCCAGCGGCTCAGGCGGCTGTCTCTCTCCCATGCGGGTGGAGAGACGTCCCCTCCGACAAGTCGGAAGCCACCGGCCGGATGCCTCTTCGGATGGCTGAACATCCAGCCCGCAGCTCAGGCACTAGCGGGACTGGCCTCGGCTCGGTGTGGGGATAGCGGTGCGCCCGGTAAATGTTCCTACCGCCTTCTTCTAGAGCTTTTGTGCCTTGTAGTAGCGAGAGCGCCCCTCTAGCAGTGCGTCTCGCAGGCACCTGCTCCGAGAGCCGCTCCAGCGGCTCAGGCGGCTCTCTCTCCCCCCGTGCGGGTGGAGAGACGTCCCGTCCCAAATCGGGAACACCTGCCAGATGCCTCTTCGGGTGGCTATACATCCAGCCCGCTATCGGGCTGGGCTCGGCACGGTGTCGGGGAATTGCGGAACACCGGGTCGCTCCTACCGCCTGTTGCTGCCCCCCATCCCGACGGAAGCCGTTCCTCCTCGAACGGGGGACAGTTTTGTTCCAGAGCCTTTTTCTCTGCCTGTAAAACACAAGCAGAAAAAGGGGCTCCCCTGTAAAAGAAACCCGACCTCAGGGTACTCACCTGACGGTCCGTTTCATTCTGTTACGGGAGCGCCTAACTCCCGCTGCCGCTGTTGCACTGCTATCGTAATGCCGCGCCTGCGCACTGAGCGGGTTCTTCACGTAGTCACTCACGTGACTCTGAAGTAAAATCATGAGAGGAATAGATCAGGTAGATGCACAGTCTCTTGCCCAGAGTATGTGAATTAAGGAGCAGAGGACATGGGTTGAAGGTGAAAAGATTTAATAGGAAACGGAGGGGTAATTATTTCACACAAAGGGTGGTGGATGTATGGAACAAGCTGCCAGAGGAGGTAGTTGAGGTTGGGACTATCCCAACATTTAAGAAACAGTTAGACCGGTAGATGGATAGAACAGGTTTGGAGGGATATGGACCAAACGGCAGGCAGGTGGGATTAATGTAGCTGGGACATGTTGGCCGGTGTAGGCTAGTTGGGCCGAAGGGCCTATTTCCGCTCTGTATCACTCCATGACTCTAAATGGGTGCAGAAAACATTTGTGAGGATGGATAGGCTGGGGCTTTTTTCCCTGAAGTGCAGGAGATTGAGGAGCGACCTTAGAGAGGTATATAAAATAATGGGGGACATAGATAATGTTGTAGGGGAAAGAATAGTGAGGGCTAATAACTAGTAAATAAGGATGTGCATTGTGCTAATGTGATGACAGGGACCCTCAGAGAAAGCCACAACATACAGACATGAATGCAGCAGTGATGACACCCAAGTTTCAGGAACTTCATTGATTATGTTGCAGCGTGCACCCATCGTTGTAACAGAACATTGGGTCGAGTCCTAAAAGGGCTTTCTCACTGTGCGACCTGAAGCAAGACTTAACAAGATTTAACATCGTGGGAACCTTCTGCGATAGCAGTACGGCATTCGTGGACCACCGAGGACCTCCGTGGCGCTAACGGCAGGTAGTCGTGTGACTTGGTAAGGTCGGGAGAAAATTCAAACATTTTTGAATTTCCCCAAGAGTGCCTTGAGCACTTTTTGGTGAGCGTTGCAACATTGTATGAACGCAGTGGCCCGTGCGATATCCGTAATAACTCTTGCGGGTACCGTGGGAACTCCTGCGAACGGTGAGTAACTGAGCAGTTTGATTGTCAGTGCTTGTTTTACCTCATTGTTAAATAAATATATTTTTTACTATCAGATTGATGTCTGCAATTCTTCATTAACACATCACTACAAGATGAATGTCTCTAATGTTATAATCCCTCTCATGCTGAAACACAAAATAGTTGAAGGGAGGTGAAATAATCACATTTTCATTCTTTTACATTTTTGAGTGTTCAGGTACCTCACTTGCTGAGCTATTTTACTCCAGCAGTTTGTGTCTCTTTTTGTCTAAAGCAGTTTCTAAGACTGGAGGAACTCCGCGGGCCAGGCAGCATCTACGGAGGGAAATGGACATGCGACCCTTTCTTCAGGCTGCCTTATCTCTCCCCTCCCCCCCCCCTACCCCCAACTCCCACCCCCACACACAAATGCTGGAGAAACTCAGCGGGTGCAGCAGCATCTATGGAACGAAGGAAATATTTCCTTCGTTCCATAGATGCTGCTGCACCCGCTGAGTTTCTCCAGCATTATTGCGTACCTTCGATTTTCCAGCATCTGCAGTTCCTTCTTAAACACAAATGCACCAAGTTCCTCCAGCACTTCGTGTTTTGCTCAGTATTCCAGCATCCTCTGTCTCCCGCGTCTCCAATAAAACAAAACTACTGTCAAAAGGGTGAAGAATAGGGGCAGAGATAGATACATTCCTGAATAGTGCGGCTGTCAGGAGATTATGGGGAGAAGGCAAGAGAATGTGGTTGAGAGGGAGTGCCCATCTGTTACTATTAATTGGACAGTTCGGTCTGTGAAACGCAACACGCCAGCCCCGACATCCAGCCCGGTGGTCAGTCCTTTGAAGATAGACACCAGTTGCTTGGAGCAACTCAGCGGGACAGGCAGCATCTCTGGAGAGAAGGAACGGGTGGCGTTTCGGGTCGAGAGCCTTCTTCAGACTGAAAGTTTCACCTCTCAGTAGATAATAAAATAAGACAATCATCACGGTCAATGTGAGACACAGTCTTTATTCCTATTTGACAAAATAAAAAGACGACTTCTTGCACATATTGAGAGAAGGTGCATCACACCAAACAACATTTGTCTAAAAAAAAACAGATTATTCTTCAGCTCATTAAAGAGCTCGGGTGAAAAAACCAATATAGTGTGTGAAAAAAAGTAACATCATTTGTGCCACGTGATTAACAACACTACAGTCCACGATGTTCATTCAAGATTAACGGGAAAGATCGGGAGACGGACAAGTCACTCGCACAAATAACAGAAATGCCGAGTACCGTGGGAACTCTTTATCGTGGGAACTCTTTATCGTGCGGAACTCGTGCTGGACCACGACCACTTCACTCGGGTGACATCTTGCTTCAGGTCGCACCGTGAGAACTGGCCATAAGGAAATTAGACTTGTGGATGAGCATTTTTTTTTCTGTTTGAACTCCATTCTGTAAGCAAGACCACATTTTACTGTTAGTCAAGTTTCTGTGCAATCTTATCATCTGAGAATATAAAAACTGTGCCAAAGTCACACTTGGCAGATCAGCTTTGACTGGTCACCTGGTGCGCAGCAGTTTAAATAAATCACTTGTTACTTAAAACACCAACTACACGTGGCCTTTCCATTTTTCTCCTATGGATAAGGTCAATGGTCTTCTCCCCAGAGTAAAGAAACCTTAAACTAAAGGGCACCGATTTAAGGTGAGAGGAAAATGACTTAAAGGAGACTGGAGAGGCCAGTTTTTCCACACAAAAGGTGGTGGATAAGTAGGACTTGTTTCCACGCTGTATCACTTCATGACTCTAAGACCTGGATGTGATTTTGACCCAGGACTCCACTGATGTTAGTCCTGTTGGTGACTTTCAAAAGCATAAGGATTGAAATGTCCACAGAGGCTCAGGAGTTCACGCTGCCGCACATTGGTGTTGTCTGAGATCACAGCGATGGAATCTGTCAGAGAATGAGATCCAGCCCACATTCCCAAGTCCTCAGAGTGTATCTTTGATTTAAACTCCATGTAGGAATATCAGAGCTCGAGTAAATTTGCTAGACTCAATATAACGTTTAATACTGAATAAAGTGGTAGAAGTTTGAAAACTCAATGAGATTAACCAGGATTCGACAATTTGTGTGATCTGGTTGAACTGTAGTGAACCATTAAAGTGTAAGTAACCCTGCACTGTGTAGGCCACCCAAGCATGAAGTGCAATTTCTAATGTTTTGCAGCCAAAAATTACATTTCCCTGATTATCTGCTGATGATGCAGGAACTAATGCTGACTTTTCAGCATTTAATTGATTATATTAATTCCTTTGCAGCGGCATAGAGTACAAGGTGATTTACATACATATACTTAGGTTTAAGGCGTATAATCCCTCACACAAAGATGGTCAATACTTATAAAATGATGCTTTCCTATATGTAACGTTTAAGACTTTTGAATACACGAAGCATATGATAATCTAATATAAATATATGTAATTGACACTCGGTAACAGTCTACAATCAGGATTAATATACAAAGCTAACTAAGGGGAGGCATGGTGGTGCAGTGTTAGAGTTGCTGCCTTACACCGGCAGTGACCCGGGTTCGATCCTGACTACTGGTGCTGTCTGTACGGAGTTTGTGCGTTCTCCCTGTGACCACGTGGGTTTTCTTCGGGAGCTCCGGTTTCCTCCCACACTCCAAAGACATACAGGTTTGTAGGTTAATTGGCTTCAGCTAAAAATTGTAAATTGTCCCTAGTATGTGTAGGATAGTGCTAGTGTACGGGGATCGCCGCGGAATCAGTGGCCAAAGGGCCTGTTTCCGTGCTGTATCTCTACATGTTGCTTTAATGTATATAGTTTAGATTTTGCTATTAATCAGTGGACTTTTTTTCCAAATGTGAACCAGCTGCTTGATTGACATCACCAGCACCTGATCAAGATTACATAGATAGAGATAAATGAAGCTGGGTGGGAGAAGTTGCTGATCTCGTCACATAAATAAATATAACAAATATTTATTACTTTACAGGTTAATGGCCAGTTCTCACGGTGCGACCTGAAGCAAGATGTCACCCGAGTGAAGTGGTCGTGGTCCAGCACGAGTTCCGCACGATAAAGAGTTCCCACGATAAAGAGTTCCCACGGTACTCGGCATTTCTGTTATTTGTGCGAGTGACTTGTCCGTCTCCCGATCTTTCCCGTTAATCTTGAATGAACATCGTGTTGTTAATCACGTGGCACAAATGATGTTACTTTTTTTCACACACTATATTGGTTTTTTTCACCCGAGCTCTTTAATGAGCTGAAGAATAATCTGTGTTTTTTTAGACAAATGTTGTTTGGTGTGATGCACCTTCTCTCAATATGTGCAAGAAGTCGTCTTTTTATTTTGTCAAATAGGAATAAAGACTGTGTCTCACATTGACCGTGATGATTGTCTTATTTTATTATCTACTGAGAGGTGAAACTTTCAGTCTGAAGAAGGCTCTCGACCCGAAACGCCACCCGTTCCTTCTCTCCAGAGATGCTGCCTGTCCCGCTGAGTTGCTCCAAGCAACTGGTGTCTATCTTCAAAGGACTGACCACCGGGCTGGATGTCGGGGCTGGCGTGTTGCGTTTCACAGACCGAACTGTCCAATTAATAGTGACAGATGGGCACTCCCTCTCAACCACATTCTCTTGCCTTCTCCCCATAACCTCCTGACAGCCGCACTAATCAGGAATGTATCTATCTCTGCCCCTATTCTTCACCCTTTTGACAGTAGTTTTGTTTTATTGGAGACGCGGGAGACAGCGGATGCTGGAATACTGAGCAAAACACGAAGTGCTGGAGGAACTCGGTGCATTTGTGTTTAAGAAGGAACTGCAGATGCTGGAAAATCGAAGGTACACAATAATGCTGGAGAAACTCAGCGGGTGCAGCAGCATCTATGGAACGAAGGAAATAGGCAACGTTTCGGGCCGAAACGTTGCCTATTTCCTTTGTTCCATAGATGCTGCTGCACCCGCTGAGTTTCTCCTGCATTTGTGTGTGGGGGTGGGAGTTGGGGGGAGGGGGGGGGGGGAGAGAGATAAGACAGCCTGAAGAAAGGGTCGCATGTCCATTTCCCTCCGTAGATGCTGCCTGGCCCGCGGAGTTCCTCCAGTCTTAGAAACTGCTTTAGACAAAAAGAGACACAAACTGCTGGAGTAAAATAACTCAGCAAGTGAGGTATCTGAACACTCAAAAATGAAAAAGTATGAAAATGTGATTATTTCACCTCCCTTCAACTATTTTGTGTTTCAGCATGAGAGGGATTATGACATTAGAGACATTCATCTTGTAGTGATGTGTTAATGAAGAATTGCAGACATCAATCTGATAGTAAAAAATATATTTATTTAACAATGAGGTAAAACAAGCACTGACAATCAAACTGCTCAGTTACTCACCGTTCGCAGGAGTTCCCACGGTACCCGCAAGAGTTATTACGGATATCGCACGGGCCACTGCGTTCATACAATGTTGCAACGCTCACCAAAAAGTGCTCAAGGCACTCTTGGAGAAATTCAAAAATGTTTGAATTTTCTCCCGACCTTACCAAGTCACACGACTACCTGCCGTTAGCGCCACGGAGGTCCTCGGTGGTCCACGAATGCCGTACTGCTATCGCAGAAGGTTCCCACGATGTTAAATCTTGTTAAGTCTTGCTTCAGGTCGCACAGTGAGAAAGCCCTTTAAGAGCTACATGTTTACACTTGTAAACAGAATGAAGAATGTATCAATTCACGAAAAATTTCTAAGCAGCAAGGAAGATGTGCAGGGAGAAATTGTACAATAATTCTTGATTTCAGGGCTGTCGTTGCTTCAGATTGTAGCCTCTGCCATCTCTGATGTCTCTTTTGAATTGATTTACTTTTAAAAAATCAAAACAGTTTGTACTTTTAATCGGATTTTTGAAGTGATTTTGTTCAATGGCTTATATGAGTCATTTCAGCCTTCAGACATCCAGCGCAGAAATAGGCCCTTTGGCCCACCAAGTCCATGCCGACCAGTGATCACCTAACACTACCACTATCCTACACACTAGGGACAATTTACAAATTTACTGAAACCAATTCACCTAGAAAACCTGTATGGCCTTGGAGCGTGAGGGGAAACTGAAGCACCCGGAGAAAACTCGGAGAAAACTCATGCGGAGAATGTACAAACTCCATACAGTCAACACCCGTGGTCAGGATCGAACCCAGCTCTCTGCCGTTGTAAGGCAGCGACTCTACCACTGCACCACTGTGCCGCTCCCATTGATGGACAAAATAAACCTTCCTGCTGACGGACTTGCATGAAACTATCCATTCCTGCTCTCACATCACCCATGTGTTTGTGCATGCGGTCGTCCACTGCATCTTTGCAAAAGTTGCGATGTTTGCCTGAAAGATGGGGGGACAAGTTCACTGGGCCTCTTCACAAACAAATCTAACTAATAAGTACATTTATAAATATTACTAAAAGATGAAATAATCTACTCTCCAATAATGACTCCAGCTACACTTCAAGCTGCCTTGGAAAAGCAACCAACATAATCAAAGATGTGTCCCATCCCGTCATACCTTCCTATTTTCTATGTTTCTATGATAGTTAGATAGAGCTCTAGGGGCTAGTGGAGTCAAGGGATATGGGGAGAAGGCAGGCACGGGTTATTGATAGGGGATGATCAGCCATGATCACAATGAATGGCGGTGCTGGCTCGAAGGGCCGAATGGCCTCCTCCTGCACCTATTTTCTATGTTTCTTCATCCTGCCTCCTAGACTGGCTGAAGATACAGAAGCCTGAACGCCCACGACAAGACACAGGAACAGCTTCTTCCCCTCTGTCATCAGGCTTCTGAATGATCCTTCCATAAGTTGGGATACTGTTCCACTCATCTCTACCCTATTGTGGACATTGGGACTTTGTCTCTGGAATTGCTGCACTGCAAAGCTGAGAACTATATTCTGCACTCTGTATCTTTTTCTTTGCTCTACCTATTTGTAGATGGTTTATGCATGCAACCTATAACGTAGCTACCTCAACACCACTAACCACGCCCAGCCATATCAGTATAACTGTAATATCCTCCCCTTGTTCCTCCCTTTGGTTCCAGTACGCCTGAAGACTAGATGCAGTCAGTACTGGGACGTGTGTAACATGTGCCTTGATTAAAGACTCAGTAAAGGTTACAGTGTGTCAGACTCTACTCCTTTACATGGTGTCAGCAAGTTAAACACGCACCTCCTGTTTATCGGGTTTTATTTGTCCCTAGTCCAACTAGTGTTTAATTCCCTATTCATCATGGCATCCTCATGCCGAAAGCCCTTTCCCCTTGTCTTTGACGCTGACATTGCGGAACGCTGGGCTCTTTTCGTGATGGACTACAACCACTTCATCAACATCGTGCACTGAAATGACCCTGATGCGGTCAAAGCCTCGCTCCTGTTGAACCTTGCCGGTCCTGATGCTATGAAATGAGCTCAGGCTTTCAACTATGATCCAGCGGTCCTGGATGACAACGACCAGGTCGTCGAGCCGGCGGAATCTGCAAATGACCCGGTATGTCTCTTACGCAAGTTTGCGGAGATTTGTGACTTGCCCTCCAACCGCATATTGGAGCGGGCTAGATTTTTCACACAGAAACAGCAGCCTGATGAGCCTGTTGAATGTTTTATCGCTGACCTGCGCTACCTTGCTCAGCGGTGCCGTTTCGAGACCATGCGTGATCAGCTCACCAGAGATATCCTTGTCACCAGCATGCTAGATCAGAATCTACGTGCAGATCTGCTGCAGAGACCAGACCTCACCCTGACTCAGGCGATGCATGCATGCCGCATAGCTGAAGTAGTTGCCCCGCCACATGGGCAGAGGGGATCTGACAATCGGGCTATTAATCTGACTGGTGTTGCTATGCCCCGTCGCAAACAAGGCAACTTTCGCCCTACGCCGCGGCTGACTTATGCCCCTCGGGTCCCGCTTGTCAAGAAGTGTCCCAACTGCAATTATATCCACTCCATGCAGTCGCAGTGCCCAGCACTTGGCAAAGCTTGCAATTTCTGTAGGAAGATGAACCATTTTTCAGCTGCCTGTCGTTCCCGTGGGAATGTTCCCTCAGCTCCTAGACAAGTTTTAAACAACCTTCAGCAAGCTGATAGCGATTTCGATTCCCAGTCTTCTGTCGACATTGCCCTCGACTCTGAGCCCAGCTGTTCCATGGGAGATGCCAGTGTTTACACTCTCCTTCATGGCCGATCTCACCTCCATGATCCTTCTGTACTCATTACTGTCAACAACAAGTCCTTCTCCGGCACGGGGGCGAAAGTGAATGTTATGTCAACATCCCTATTCAAACGGATAAGAAATAATGAGCTGTTGACTGCTGATCGCTCCATATTGCGTGCTTATGGGGGAGAGGAGCTAACACCTGTGGGGAGGGCCACCTTTCATTGTGTGCTACAGAAATCATTCCGTGACATGTCGTTTTTTATCCTGGACTGTGACTGTGTTACTCTATTGAGCAATCAAGCCTGCCAGGATCTCGGTCTGGTGTCTTTCGACTGCACGGTCCACGAAGTGCGGGTGATGCTGAATCCACTCTCCGAGTACCCTGACCTCTTCGACGATAAGTTGGGGAAGCTGCCACTTGTACACAAGATCGCAACTGACCCCTCGGTAGTGCCTGTGATCCGTGCCCCACACAGGGTGTCGTTTGCCATGAAGGGCAAGGTTGAAGCCATGCTGAAAAACATGGTTGACATAGGAGTGCTGGAAGCCGTCAGCGATCCCACCGAGTGGGTCTCCACCATGGTCGCCACCATGAAGAAGGGTAAGAACGAGATACGGGCGTGCATCAACCGCAAGGATTTGAATCTGGCAATAAAACGTCCCCACTACCCCATGAGGACTGTAGAAGATGTTGCTGCCCAGGTCGGTCAGGCCACGGTGTTTTCCGTCCTCGATGCCAGGAGCTCGTTCTGGCAAATACCTCTAGACAAACGTTCCTCGGACTTAACAACTTTTAGCACACCCTTCGGAAGATTCAAGTTTTTACGAATGCCGTTCGGCATCAACTGCGCTAGCGAAGTGTTTCAGCGCTCCATGGAGCAACTGTTTGCCGGTCTGCCGTGTGCCATTATTGTGGATGACATTCTTGTTTATGGGGGAGATGCTGCTGAGCATGATCGCAACCTCCGACGGATTCTTGACCGCGCACGCCAGATCAACTTAAAGCTTAACCCGTCCAAATGCAGGTTTCGTGTAGCTGAGGTGCCATATGTTGGCCACATTTTCACGGCCCACGGGCTGAAACCTGATCTGCAAAAGACAAACGCTATCTCCGAGCTGCCTGCCCCGACTGATGTTACCAGCCTGCAGCGTTTCCTGGGCATGGTCAACTATTCGGGGAAGTTTATCCCCGACCTCAGCGAGTTGAGCGCACCCCTGAGGCAACTGACAAAAAAAGACATTGCCTGGTCCTGGTTTCCCCAACACCAGCAGGCTTTCGATTTCCTCAAAACGAAGCTGATCAGCACGCCGACTCTCAAGTTCTTCGATCTGCGGCGTCCAATTGTGGTTACGTGCGACGCTTCCCGTTTTGGACTAGGTGCTGCCTGCCTGCAGCTCTATGATGGTGGCTCGCTGCAGCCCATTTCCTATGCCTCGCGAACCATGATGGACACTGAGCAGGATAGTGTTTCTCACAAATAGAGAAGGATTTCTCACAAATAGAGAAGGAGCTTCTGACGGTTGTGTTCGCCTGTTCCAAGTTCAAGGACTTCCTTTTCGGTACCAGGTTCACTGTCGAGATGGATCATCACCCCTTGGTGACGATCCTCAACAAGCCTATCCACATCGCTCCAGCCAGACTACAGCGAATGATGTTACAGCTCCAGCGGTTCGACTTTCAGATCGTCTACAAGAGGGGCACTGAGATGCACGTGGCCGACGCGCTGTCCAGAGCCCCCCGGTCCTCCTGCGACAGACATCCCTACGAACAGGAGGATCTGCAGGTACTCAATGTCAACTTTGTTCCCTCTAAGCAGCTGCAGTGCCTGGTTGAGCACACTGCCAACGACCCCGACCTGCAACAGCTCGCAGCTGTCATCCAGCGCGGGTGGCCAAGCAAACGGACTTCGTTGCCTGCTGGTGTCCACCCTTTCTTTCTGGTTCGCGATGAACTGGTGCTCCGGGATGGGATCATCATCAAGGGTCACAAGGTGGTCGTCCCTGCCTCCCTGTACGACTCGTACTACACCGCTGCCCACATGGGGTATCCAGGAGCCGATGCCACTGTCTCACATGCCCAAGAACAATACTATTGGCCCGGCATGGCAAAGTACATTAAGGCCCGAGTAGCCTCCTGTCCTGATTGCAATACTCTTGCCCCACATCAGCAGTGCCAGCCGCTTCTGCAACAGCCTGCCCCTGCCATGCCCTGGTCATCGCTGGCTGCAGACATTTTTGATTGGCGTGGTAAGCAATACCTCGTGTTGGTCGACTCCTACTCGAACTGGTTCGAAGTGGACCTTCTCCCTGCCATCACCTCTGAGATGGTCATCAGTAAGCTGCGCCGACACTTCGCCACTTTTGGGTCCCCGGTCCGTTTGCAGACCGACAACGGCCGTCAATTCACCAGCGCAGAGTTCAAAGCTTTTGCTGCGAAGTGGAACTTCACTAATTTCACCAGCAGCCCAGAACACCCGCAGAGCAACGGCCTGGCTGAACGTGCTGTCCGCAGTGCCAAGAACTTGCTCGAGCCGTCTCGTCTCTCCAATGGTGACTTCTACCAGGGTCTGTTAAACCTTCGTAACATTTCCAGGGACACAACCATGCGATCCCCTGCACAACGTCTGATGTCCCGCGTTCTTCGCCCACCGATGCCGATCACCCAGCAATCCCTAGTGCCCAAGGTCCTCCAGCCTGCTGCCGTCCAGCAACGGATTGCTCATAGACACGAAGTTCAGCGACGCTCTCACGACAAGTCCTGCCGCCCTCTCTCACCACTACTGCCTGGCCAGGTCGTCCGCATGCAGGCTGCCACCGGATTCTCCCGACTCGCAACCATAGTGGGGGTGGACAATTCACCAAGATCCTACTTGGTGGACTTTGAAGGAACTATCTACCACCGTAGTCGCCAGCACTTGTTGGTTGTCAAAGAGCCTAAGCCTCCTCCTGTGGCCCCATATGCTCCTCCTCTGTGTTTCGAGCCTCTGTCCATTTGCCGCGGTCTCCTCCGTCTGCTCTTCCGGGGTTCTCCTCCCCTGCCCGCTCTCCTCTTTCTCCCCCAACATCTACTCCTTCTACCCCGTCTCCTTCCCCTGGCTCGCCTGTGCCGGTCGGGCCTCCTTCCGCATTCCCGGCTGGGTCTCCGCCGGCTTTCTCCTTCCCGGCTGTTCCTGCTCCTCCTACTCTTCTTTCGGGGGGGGGGAGGGTGAGGGTGCCTTGCGCACTCGCTCGGGTCGGATTGTCAAACCTCCTGACCGTTACGATGATTTCGTTTAGATTTGCAGGTGTTGTATAACCGCCCTGCCACTGTTATGACTTCAATTTTAAATTTCTAAGGGAAATGGATGTAGCATGCAACCTATAACGTAGCTACCTCAACACCACTAACCACGCCCAGCCATATCAGTATAACTGTGATATCCTACCCTTGTTCCTCCCTTTGGTTCCAGTACGCCTGAAGACCAGATGCAGTCAGTACTGGGACGTGTGTAACATGTGCCTTGATTAAAGACTCAGTAAAGGTTACAGTGTGTCAGACTCTACTCCTTTACACTATTGTATTTGAGTTTGGCTTGATTTCATTTATGTATAGTATTATCTGATTTGATTGATAATACGCAAAATCAAAGTTTTTCATGATTCCTTGGTACACGTGACAACAATAAAGATAAACCTAAATAATCTGACCAACAAAATCTTTGCAATGAATATGTATTTATTTTTAATAGCTGTAAGTAACTATTTCCATCATCAAATGCTATGAGACTTTTCTCTTGTAAAAGTAAATATTCACTAAACCAGTGTACCTATGTGCTAGTTATAGGTTGAAAAGCCTAATTTGTTGCTGAAGGTTATAATGGGACAGAATTAATGGCAGTAGGCAGATTGCTCAAATATCTAATGATCAAATGATCAACAAAGGAAATAAACCATTTTAGTGAAAGCTCGGTCTGAAGAAGGGTCTCGACCCGAAACATCATCCATTCCTTCCATCCAGAGATGCTGCCTGTCCCGCTGAGTTACTCCAGAATTTTGTGCCCATCTTTAGTGCATAGGAGATGGGTTCATTTGCAGTTGCTACCACAAAAATGGAAAGCCATAGATGAAACAGTGAGCAATGGGTATATTTAATTACATATCTTACTTCAGTCTCAACGACTATGTGTGGCCATTAGATGATGAAATAACTTTCCTACTCTCCTGTTGAGTTTACCTGGCATTCCCGATCTGAGCATCGTCCAAACTGGTCTGAAGTGGGTCTAAGCTGAGTCACCTTATCTGACGTTCAGATATCAGTGTCCTTAAGCATGATGGTCATAGGATCCTGAGGAGCTCCTCTGACCTTTGACGGGTCTTGCGGAGTCTCCTCGTGCCCTCCTCAATCAGGCTTACATGGGCTTAGAAGGTGACAACATGACCATTGATCAGACCCATTGACATGGCACCAGCTTAAGCTAGGCTTAGCCTCATAAGCATTTGTAAATGAGGCGACCATCTTGGTCCACATATTGCACGCTTTGTTGCCAAGTTTAGGATTTATTGCAGTGGTGGTAAGGAGTGACATCCATTGTTGCACCTCAGTGTTGCAGCAGGTAGTACCACTTGCTCACTGCTTCAGAGACCCCAGTTCGATTCTGGCTTTGGGCGCTGGTCTATATGGAGCTTGCACTTCTCCCAAAGTGCCAACAATGTACTGGTGGGTCAATTGACCCTTAGTATGTGTAAGTGGTGAAGCAGGGGTCGGCAAACTTTTCTGCCAAGGGGCCAGGACACATGCCTGTGAACGGATGGCGGGCCACATCTATCACGTGTACACATGGATCCCGCCCCCATCCCGCCCCGGATGGCAGGCGTCAAATCATGTGTTCACATAGATCCCGTCCCTTTGAGGATGCCACCCGGAGCACTGAGCTCAAATATCACACTCACTCGTCCCCGGCCGACTGACAACCACGATCCCGACAGTGAAGCCACGACACAGAAGGTGTTTGGCCGTGCCGACGGCTTTGCGCAGGATGCCGTAGAGCCAAATCACCTTCCAGGTACCGGAGGTAGAAAAAAATGCTGGAGAAACTCACTCCAGCAGTTTTTTCTACCATCGATATTTCCAGCATCTGCAGCTCTTTCTTAAATGTTCCAGGTACTGGAGATGGCGGAAGTCTGCAGGCCGGATGGTTGAGGAAAAAAAATATGACTGCGGGCCGGATTATTTCGGGTTACGGGCCGGATTCGGCCCGGGGGCCGTAGGTTTCCAACCTCTGTGGTAAAGGAATCAAAAGTGAAAGTTGATGGGTGGGTGGGTGGTAGAGAATAACCTGCACACCCACATAGGGTATTAAGAGGAGGTAGAATGAGAGTGATGGGATTGTTTTGTTGGGAGCTAGCACAGAATTGATGGGCTGAACCATCTTCTTCTATGGGGTAATTAGTATGCAGGTTATGAACTCTGCCTGAGTTGCCTCTAATTCAGACCTGGTGGAGTTTTGAAAACTTAATCCTCACATGTCCACCACACCACTCTTAGTAAGGCAGAAAGAAATATATTGTTTATTTAACCTTTTCTCGTTAGCTTTAATTGAAGTGTTACGAATAACAGTTAGGGGTTGCTCCATAAATCCTCCTCCTTGATGAAATCTTGATCAGCTCTTTGGAATGGCTTTGAATATGCAGCTACCATATAAAGCTTAGCCTAGTTTAGTTTAGAGATACAACACGGAGACAGGCCCTTCGACCCACCGAGTCCATGCCGACCAGCGATCCCCACACATTAATACTACTTTACACACACTGGAGACAATTTAACATTGATACAATTATACGTAACCAATTAACCTACAAACCTGTACGCCTTTGGAGTGTGGGAGGAAACCGAAGATCTCGGAGAAAACCCATGCAGGTCACAGAGAGAACGTACAAACTCCATAAAGACAAGCACCCGTAGTCAGGATAGAACTCGGGTCTCTGGCGCAGTCAGGCAGTAGCTCTACCGTTACGCCACCATGCTAAAGTGGAGTTCTCCTATCATTTCATCTAATTCCATGCCAGCAACATCTTTAACTTTGATTTTGTGAACAAATTACTGGTGACATTTAAATCCAGCACCGTGGGATTACTGGCTAATATTTATTCCAATTTCAGATGTACCCATGACTATCGAAAGACACAAAAAGCTGGAGTAACTCAGCGGGCAGCATCTCTGGAGAGAAGGAATGGGTGGCGTTTCGGGTTCTTTAGGCTGGGAAACGGAAACGAGAGATATAGACGGTGATGTAGAGAGATAAAGAACAATGAATTAAAGATATGCAGAAAAGGAACAATGGTAAAGGAAAGACCAACCTGATCTCCCGGTGGCTCCAGCACTTCAACTCCCCCTCCCATTCCAAACCAGACCTTTCTGCCCTGGGCCTCCTCCATGGCCAGAGTGAGGCCCACCGTAAATTGGAGAAGATGCACCTCATATTTCGCTTGGGCAGTTTACACCCCAGCGGTATGAACATTGACTTCTCTAATTTCAGGTAGTCCCTGCTTTCTCCTCCCCTTCCCAGCTCTCCCTCAGCCCACTGTCTCCACCTCTTACTTTCTCCGCCCCCCCCCCCCCCCCCCTCCAGCCTCACATCAGTCTGAAGAAGGGTTTCGACCCGAAACGTTGCGTATTTCCTTCGCTCCATAGATGCTGCCTCACCCGCTGAGTTTCTCCAGCATTTTGTCTACCTTCGATTTTCCAGCATCTGCAGTTCCTCCTTAAACAGGCCATTGTAAGCTATTTGTCAGGTGAAAATTAGATGCTGGTGCGACTTGGGTGGGGGAGGGATAGAGAGAGAGGGAATGCCGGGGCTACATGAAGTGAGATAAATCTATATTCATACCACTGGGCTGTAAGCTGCCCAAGCAAATTATGAGATGCTGTTCCTCCAATTTGCGTTTAGCCTCACTCTGACAATGGAGGAGACCGAGGACAGAAAGGTCTGTGTAGGAATGGGAAGGAGAATTAAAGTGTCCGGCAACCGGGAGATCAGGTTAGTTCACGCGGGCTGAGCGAAGGTGTTCCAGGAAACGATCGCCAAGTCTGCGTTTGGTCTCACTGATATATACGAGTCCAAATCTTGAACAACGGATACAGTAGATGAGGTTGGAGGAGGTGCAAGTGAACCTCTGCCTAACCTGAAAGGACTGTCGGGGGTCCCTGGACAGTCGAGGGAGGAGGTATAGCGACAGGTGTTGCAACTTCTAAGGTAGCTGGGGAATGTACCTGGGGAGGGGGTGGTTTGGGTGGGAAGGGATGAGTTAACCAGTGAGTTGTGGAGGGAAGGCGGAAAGGGGTGGAGATGGGAAAATGTGGCTAGTGGTGGGATCCTGTTGCAGGTGGCGGACATTTCAGAGGATTATGTATTGTTATGACTATAATCATTAACTTAATAAGCCAATTTTCTGAACCTTTTGTAGGATGGTCAATACTAAATCCTTGCTGAACATTCTTTGTGAAACAACAAAACGTAAAGAGCTAAAACTTACACCAGAGTCTACCAAAAACTGTTTGTGAACGTCATCCATAACGAACAGTGCAGCAGATATGTTTTATAGAACAGGCTAGATTCTCTGAAAGCTAAAGTATTAGAACCCCAGACTCAATGCAAGTGGACAGCTGTTGCAACTCTGAAAGATATTTACTATGAGTGAACTGATTGGAATTTACAGAAGCATTTAATGGAATGATTTTGAGATGTTAAATGATATTAAATTAAACTAGGTACATTTAGAATGTTTTGTGGTGTGGGGAGTCTGAGCTTGTGAATCATGGATCTGGAGCAATGATCTGGACCGGTCCTTGGGCTGCTAAAGAGTTTACAGTCCTGTCCAGTTACCATATTCAACACAGTGTCAAAGTGTTTTTCATTCTACTACAGTTGAACTGTGTTCTTGTCCGGTGTTGATAGATACATGCATTTTCCAACACCGCTAGTAGTTTTGATGCCGTTCATATTGCAAACGCCCATGGCTATTAGTTGCAGTCCATAGAATATCATCAGGAAAATCTACAGTGGAGTTCACTAAGAAGACAAAGCTGAAGAGGGTCCAAGACATGTAGAAAAGTAAGGAACTGTAGATGCTGGTTTAGTTTTTTTTTTAAAAGGACGCAAAGTTCTGGAGTAACTCAGTGTGACAGGCAGCATCCGTCCGGTGAGAACATGGATAGGTGTCGTTTGGTGTTGTGACCCTTCTTCTGACTGATTGAGGAAATGGGGGAAGGGGGGGGAAGAAAGCTGGGAGAACGGAGAGGCAAGATGCAAATACAGGTGGGCGGGGGAGGGAGGGGGTTAATAAGCAAATGGTTGGACAAAGGCCAAAGAATAAAACAAGATGTGAGACCGTAGGAGGAATGTGGGAGGAGGAGGAGGGGGAGGGGGAGAGGATAATTAGGTACAAGTCCTGGTGGGGCACAGGGGAGGGGACGGCAAAGTGGAGAAAGGGGAGGGGAAAAAAGGGGGGCGTGGGTAGTCGGGATTACATAGAGAATTCAATGTTCATCCTGTTAATTGTAAGCTGCCCAGGGGGAGTATGAGGTTTATATAACTTGATCGCCTGGTTCAGTCCACGCAATGCAAACAGTGTAATATATATTAGTTGCAATATCTCAACAATGATTCTTAATGTTTACCCATTTAGTGCATTATTTTAATATTGTGTGAGACAACAGTGTAACATCCGAGAGAAAGAGCTTGATTATAATGACAGATGCAAAAATACATGTGGGGCAGCACAGTGGCGCAGCGATAGAGTTGATGCCTTAAGGGCCTGTCCCACCAGCATGCGATTGCATGCGTCTAGCGCAACCAAACAGAAGCGGAGTTTGCGCTGAGTTCGCGCTAAGTTCGCGGTAAGTTCCCGCTAAGTACCCGGTAAGTACGCGCAAAGTTCGCGCGTGACGTACTTTAAGTCAAACTCACCAATCAGCTGGGCAGGAGGCGGGACGACTGAATTTGGACGTCGCACGGCGTCAGGCGATGACATCATCGTGCAACAGCACGCCAGGCGGTGACGTCATCGCGCAACGCCACGCGCTAGGCGTACGCCGTCAAGACGCTGCGTACGACGTCAAAACGCTGCGTACGACTTTGAGACACTGAGTAAGCCCGTCGAGACGTTGCGTACATAGATACATAGATACATAGAAAATAGGTGCAGGAGTAGGCCATTCGGCCCTTCGAGCCTGCACCGCCATTCAATATGATCATGGCTGATCATCCAACTCAGTATCCCGTACCTGCCTTCTCTCCATACCCCCTGATCCCTTTAGCCACAAGGGCCACATCTAACTCCCTCTTAAATATAGCCAATGAACTGGCCTCAACTACCCTCTGTGGCAGAGAGTTCCAGAGATTCACCACTCTCTGTGTGAAAAAGTTTCTTCTCATCTCGGTCCTAAAGGATTTCCCCCTTATCCTTAAGCTGTGACCCCTTGTCCTGGACTTCCCCAACATCGGGAACAATCTTCCTGCATCTAGCCTGTCCAACCCCATAAGAATTTTGTACGTTTCTATAAGATCCCCTCTCAATCTCCTAAATTCTAGCGAGTATAAGCCAAGTCTATCCAGTCTTTCTTCATATGAAAGTCCTGACATCCCAGGAATCAGTCTGGTGAACCTTCTCTGCACTCCCTCTATGGCTATAATGTCCTTCCTCAGATTTGGAGACCAAAACTGTACGCAATACTCCAGGAGTGGTCTCACCAAGACCCTGTACAACTGCAGTAGAACCTCCCTGCTCCTATACTCAAATCCTTTTGCTATGAAAGCTAACATACCATTCGCTTCCTTCACTGCCTGCTGCACCTGCATGCCTACTTTCAATGACTGGTGTACCATGACACCCAGGTCTCGCTGCATCTCCCCTTTTCCTAATCGGCCACCATTTAGATAATAGTCTGCTTTCCTGTTTTTGCCACCAAAGTGGATAACCTCACATTTATTCACATTATACTGCCTGCCAAACATTTGCCCACTCACCCAGCCTATCCAAGTCACCTTGCAGTCTCCTAGCATCCTCCTCACAGCTAACACTGCCCCCCAGCTTAGTGTCATCCGCAAACTTGGAGATGTTGCCTTCAATTCCCTCATCCAGATCATTAATATAAATTGTAAATAGCTGGGGTCCCAGCACTGAGCCTTGCGGTACCCCACTAGTCACTGCCTGCCATTGTGAAAAGGACCCGTTTACTCCTACTCTTTGCTTCCTGTTTGCCAGCCAGTTCTCTATCCACATCAATACTGAACCCCCAATACCGTGTGCTTTAAGTTTGTATACTAATCTCTTATGTGGGACCTTGTCGAAAGCCTTCTGAAAGTCCAGATACAACACATCCACTGGTTCTCCCCTATCCACTCTACTAGTTACATCCTTGAAAATTCTATAAGATTCGTAAGACATGATTTACCTTTCGTAAATCCATGCTGACTTTGTCCAATGATTTCACCACTTTCCAAATGTGCTGCTATCCCATCTTTAATAACTGACTCTAGCAGTTTCCCCACTACCGATGTTAGACTAACTGGTCTGTAATTCCCCGTTTTCTCTCTCCCTCCCTTCTTAAAAAGTGGGGTTACGTTTGCTACCCGCCAATCCTCAGGAACTACTCCAGAATCTAAAGAGTTGTGAAAAATTATCACTAATGCATCCACTATTACTGGAGCTGCTTCCTTAAGTACTCTGGGATGCAGCCTATCTGGCCCTGGTGATTTATCGGCCTTTAATCCATTCAATTTACCCAACACCACTTCCCGACTAACCTGGATTTCACTCAGTTCCTCTATCTCCTTTGACCCGCGGTCCCCTGCTATTTCCGGCAGATTATTTATGTCTTCCTTAGTGAAGACGGAACCAAAATAGTTATTCAATTGGTCCGCCATATCCTTGTTCCCCATGATCAACTCACCTGTTTCTGACTGCAAGGGACCTACATATGTTTTAACTAATCTCTTTCTCTTCACATATCTATAAAAACTTTTGCAGTCAGTTTTTATGTTCCCTGCCAGTTTCCTTTCATAATCTATTTTCCCTTTCCTAATTAGGCCCTTTGTCCTCCTCTGCTGGTCTCTGAATTTCTCCCAGTCCTCTGGTATGCTGCTTTTTCTGGCTAATTTGTACGCATCATCTTTTGCTTTGATACCATCCCTGATTTCCCTTGTTATCCACGGATGTACTACCTTCCCTGATTTATTCTTTTGCCAAACTGGGATGAACAATTTTTGTAGTTCATCCATGCAGTCTTTAAATACCTTACATTGCATATCCACCGTCAACCCTTTTAGAACTAATTGCCAGTCAATCTTGGCCAATTCACGTCTCATACCCTCAAAGTTACCGTTGTTTCTGAATTAACAATG
Organism: Amblyraja radiata; assembly: GCF_010909765.2. NCBI lineage: Eukaryota > Metazoa > Chordata > Chondrichthyes > Rajiformes > Rajidae > Amblyraja > Amblyraja radiata. Next base: position 33,443,376 of record NC_045957.1, on the reverse strand, counting down.
TCACTCTCCATCCTAATGAAGAACTCAACCATATTATGGTCACTCTTGCCCAAGGGGGCACGCACAACAAGACTGCTAACTAACCCTTCCTCATTACTCAATACCCAGTCTAGAATAGCCTGCTCTCTCGTTGGTTCCTCTACATGTTGGTTTAGATAACTATCCCGCATACATTCCAAGAAATCCTCTTCCTCAGCACCCCTGCCAATTTGATTCACCCAATCTATATGTAGATTGAAGTCACCCATTATAACTGTTTTGCCTTTGTTGCACGCATTTCTAATTTCCTGTTTGATGCCATCCCCAACTTCAGTACTACTGCTAGGTGGCCTGTACACAACACCCACCAGCGTTTTCTGCCCCTTAGTGTTTCGCAGTTCCACCCATACCGATTCCACATCCTCCAAGCTAATGTCCTTCCTTTCCACTGCGTTAATCTACTATCTAACCAGCAACGCTACTCCACCACCTTTTCCTTTCTCTCTATCCCTCCTGAATATTGAATATCCCTGGATGTTCAGCTCCCAGCCTTGGTCACCCTGGAGCCATGTCTCCGTGATCCCGACTATATCATAATCATTAATAGCTATCTGCACGTTCAACTCATCCACCTTATTACGAATGCTCCTTGCATTGAGACACAAAGCCTTCAGGCTTGTTTTTACAACGCTCTTACCCCTTATACAATTATGTTGAAAAGTGGCCCTTTTTGATTTTTGCCCTGGATTTGTCTGCCTGCCACTTTTACTTTTCACCTTGCTACCTATTGCTTCCGCCCGCATTTTACACCCCTCTGTTTCTCTGCTCACCCATTTAAGAACCCCACCACCTCTTATTCTCTGTTTATTATTGTTTTCTTCTTTTCCCCCCTACATGTTGGGTCTGAATGCTTTCCTTCTCTGCCTCAATGCGGCTGCAGGCCAACAGGCCGTTGTCGTGCGGGAATTTCGAATAGTGCAAGATTTTTGGAGCCCCGCGCGATGTCGGGACCAGCCCCGCACAACTCCATACTCCTCCGGCGATCGAAGTGGGACCGGCCCCGCGAGGCCGTACGCCTCAAGCGACCACGTTTGGTCGCGCTCGACGCATACTATTGCATGCTGGTGGGACAGACCCTTTACAGTGCCAGAGACCTGGGTTTGATCCCGCTACAGGTTTGTGCGTTCTCCCTGTGTCCATGTGGGTTTTCTATGGTTGCTCTAGTTTCCTCCCTTACTCCAAAGATGTACAGGTTTGTAGGTTAATTGGCATCTGTTATTTATAAATTGTCCCGTGTGTAGGATAGTACTAGTGCACGGGAATCACTGATTGAAGCGGACTCGGTGGACTGAAGGGCCTGTTTCCACGCTGTATCTCTAAAGTCTAAAGTGTGCATTGTATACCTTAAGCTTGGAAGTGAACTTAAACAAAGTCAATTCTTAACTAGCATGGATATGTACAAGGGGTCAAATGGACTACTTCCATCCTATGAATTTTTATGATCCTGACAATTATAAAATAAACTTTCTCTTCACACTTACAATACTTTACTAGCAGTCTAGTATTAACAGCTCTTAAACTGCATTGGAATGCATCTTCCAACACTTCATTGGAGTATTAATTTACTTCTATTGTAAATACATATTTTCAATACAGATATTCAAGAAAATATTCTAATGTTTAATTGTTGAATAAATAGCATTCCTAGGGAGTTAGCTACCGCTGTGTGAGCTACAGCTCAAATGGTAACACTTCTGTATAGGAAAGAAATGCATATGCTGGTTTAAATCGAAGGTAGACACAAAATGCTGGGGTAACTCAGCAGGACAGGCAGTACCTCTGGAGAGAAGGAATGGGTGACGTTTCGGGTCAAGACCCTTCTTCAGACTGAGTTACTCCAGCATTTTGCGTCTACCTTTGAACACTTCTTCTGTGCCTGAAATGGAAAGTCAGTTCAGGTCTCACTTTGAAGACTTGAGGCAAAAATCTAGTCAAACACTTCAGTCCAATAGAGTAGATAAAAATGCTGGAGAAACTCAGCGGGTGAAGAGGTTTGTTTTGCATTGTCAGAGATAACATCTGGAAGATGCACTGTTGGAAATCAAAATGCCCAATGGATGAGGCAGTTTCCGCAGTGTGGGAGACAGAGTTAGCAATCCAAGTTGCCAGCAATCTTGCAGTTTTGTGTTTTGCTTTAAAGTTGGCGACTGACTGCTCTCTCCGATTGTTAGAGAAATTCTGTGGAATTACTCCAGAGAAGAACAGGGCAGTTATTCTCAGTGTCCTGTTGAGAATTAATCATCCATTAATGGGAATCACTAAAACATCATCTACTCATTATGATATCACTATCTGTGGGAGCTTCTTGCACACAAAGTTTTGCTCTTTCTCACATTAAATCAGTGGTCGCATTCCACATTTTTAAATTAGCCTTAATAGGTTTTGCATTCATAAAAAAATATATATTACATGAATATTTGCTTATCACTTAGATTATGAGTGAATTTGGAATCATTTTGTCTGTACAGAATAAATATTGCATCTTGTACAATAATACTGAGTATTTGTTTATTGGCCGACTAAATAATCCTAATTAGTTTAGTTTAGTTTAGTTTAGTTTATTGTTTCATGTACCAAAGTACAGTGAAAAGCTTTTTTTTGTTGCGCACTATCCAGTTCGTGGAAATATTATACATAATTGCACTCAAGCTGTCCACAGTGTACACAGAATAAAGGGAACAACTTTTAGTGCAAGATAAATTCCAGTAAAGTCCGATTAAAGTTACTCTGAGGGTCTCCAATGAGATAGATGGTAAGTCGGAACCACACTCTAGTTGATGATATGAATTCATGATTCTTCTTTTGAGGATGGGTGGAAAAGTGTGAACATTATCCCCACCCAGTCACTGGGAATAAAAGGGAGCTGCTGTCAAATCAGAGAGCTACTGTCGAATTTACCATCCCCATTTGCAACAAGGAAGCCTGCTCCAACTCAGGTGAGCCTTCTATAAATATGCAGGCTGATCTCTAAATGATACCGACATTTCCTGATTTGAACCTGACATGCAAACAGGGAGAGCTTGGTTACTTTTCTGCCCCATTTATCATGGTGTAATCTTGATTAGGAAGGGAGTCAAACGTAATGGGAAGAAGGCAGAAGGATGGGGTTAAGATGGGAAAATAGATCAGCCATGACTGAATGGCAGAGTAGTCTCAATAGGCTGAGTGGCTTATATCGCATGGTCTTAATGAGAAATGATTTCTTTGAAGCCACAAAATTCTAGAAGGATCAAAAGAATGGATGGATTGCTGAGGAGTCAGATTCAGATTCAGATTCAATTTTAATTGTCATTGTCAGTGTACAGTACAGAGACAACGAAATGCATTTAGCATCTCCCTGGAAGAGCGACATAGCAAATGATTTGAATAAATAATAATAAGTGTCCGGGGGGGGGGGGGGGTGATTGGCAGTCACCGAGGTACGTTGTTGAGTAGAGTGACAGCCGCCGGGAAGAAGCTGTTCCTGGACCTGCTGGTTCGGCAACGGAGAGACCTGCAGCGCCTCCCGGATGGTAGGAGGGTAAACAGTCCATGGTTGGGGTGAGAGCAGTCCTTGGCGATGCTGAGCGCCCTCCGCAGACAACGCTTGCTTTGGACAGACTCAATGGAGGGGAGCGGGGAACCGGTGATGCGTTGGGCAATTTTCACCACCCTCTGCAATGCCTTCCGGTCGGAGACAGAGCAGTTGCCATACCATACTGTGATGCAGTTGGTAAGGATGCTCTCGATGGTGCAGCGGTAGAAGTTCACCAGGATCTGAGGAGACAGATGGACCTTCTTCAGTCTCCTCAGGAAGAAGGGACGCTGGTGAGCCTTCTTGATCAGAGTTGAGGTATTGTGGGTCCAAGAGAGGCCATCGGAGATGTTGACTCCCAGGAACCTGAAGCTAGAAACACGTTCCTGTCGAGACTGTTTTTCTGCCCAGTTTATCATGGTATAATCATTAATATACTGGATTCATGGGAGAGTTCCAGACCGCTGACCTGAAAACATGAGCTCAAATTCTACCATGATAGTTGGGGGATTTAAATCCAAATCCAAACTGTAAAGCAAATCTGGATTTTCTTTTAAAGTAACATCTTAGGGCGGCACAATGGTGCAGAGTTGCAGCCTTACAGCGCCAGAGTCCCGGGATTGATCCTGACTGTGCTGTCTCTACAGAGTTTGCACGTTCCCCCTGCGACCACGTGGGTTTTCTCTGAGTGCTCCGGTTTCCTCCCACACTCCAGAGATGTACGGGTTTGCAGGTAAATTGGCTTCGGTAAAAATTGGAATGTGTGTGGGATAGTGCTAGTGTGTACGGGGTGATCGCTGGTCAGCGCGGACTCGGTGGGTCGAAGGACTTGTTTCCAGGCTGTATCTCTAAAGTCTAAAAATAACAGAAAATGGCAAGCACTGGATAGTTGTCTAAAAAAAAACCCTCTGGTTCACAAATACCCTTCAGGAAAGGACATTTGCCATCCTTATCTAACCTGCCCTAATGTGATTTCAGACCACCAGGTTGGTTTTGGTTGACTCTTATTCACCTCCTCAGTTCAGGGGCACTTAGTCACGGTTAATAAATAAACCCCTGGCCCTCCAGTTTTAGGTGGGTTGCTGGAGTAAGCATGATGAGAGCTTTGGATGAGGAATAGCACGTTGCTTTGTTCTGTGATCTTCTTGGGTGTTACTGGAGCTGTGTTTATTAAAATCTAGAAAACATAGAAAATATGTGCAGGGGTAGGCCATTCAGCCCTTCGAGCAAGCACCTCCATTCAATATGATCATGGCTGATCATCCAAAATCAGTACCCCGTTCCTGCTTTTTCCCCATATCCCTTGACTCCGTTAGCCCTAAGTGCTAAATCCAACTCTCTCTTGAAAACATCCAGTGAATTGGACTCCACTGCCTTCTGTGGCAGAGAATTCCACAGACTGACAACTCTCTGGGTGAAAAAGTTTTTCTTCACCTCAGTCCTAAATGACCTACCCCTTGTTCTTAAACTGTGACCCCTGGTTCTGGACTCCCCCGACATCTGAAACATTTTTCCAGCATCAAGCCTGTCCAATCTTAAGAATTGTGTAGGTAGACAAAAGTGCTGGAGAAACTCAGCGGGTGAGGCAGCATCTATCTATGGAGAGAAGGAATAGGCGACGTTTCGGGTCGAGACCCCACTTCAGACTGATCAAAATTCCTAAGAATTTTACAGGTTTCTATAAGAATCCCTCTCATCCTTCTAAATTTCAGTGAATACAAGCCCAGTTGATACATTCTTTTATCATATGTCAGTCCCGCCATCCCGGGAATTAACCTGGTGAACCTCAAGGCTAAGGCAAGAGAAGAATATTCATCACATATACTTGTGACTGGGAGTCAGTAGGTGAGCGTTTCATTACTCAGCATCCACCATTCACAACAGGGTGGCTGATTTAATCTCAGCAACTGCCTCTAACAGATTTGGAATTTACCTTTTTAATAGCACAATTGCACTGCGGGAAACATCATATTAATTTTCCACCTTATTTCGTATGCAGCGGTGGTCTTCTCCAACCTTCAAGAAGGAATAAATTAACATAATGTGTAAGCTCTCAAAGAGGATTATTTTTTTCTTTCAGGCTGAAAGTTGTGGCTTCGCAATCAAGGATTTTGAATGGAAAACCTGGGCAGGCAGAGCAGTGCGATGTGAAGGTGGACTGCTCAAGTTCACAAGATATAGGAGTAGAATTAGACCATTTGGCACATCAATTCTATTCCGGCATTCAATCTTGGCTGCTCTCCGCGTCCTAATCTCATTTTCCTGCCTTCTCCCCATAACCCTTGACACCTGTTCTAATCAAGAATTTGTCTATCTCTGCCTAAAAGATACCCACTGACTGACTACACGATCGGACTTACCGTCATTGAAGAACTGTTAAGCCCACGTTCCGCTCAGATAGTTGCTGAAGGTCATGGAAATCACCCCCTGAATTGCAATGATTTTCTTTTCTTCATTTTACATATATATTTATCCTTCCCCATCACATTATTTAATTATCAATGTTTTAACTCTTTTGGGCTATTGTGGGATATGTATTTGCTGCTTTGTTAGCAACATACATCGTCAAAAAATAAAATTCCATGTCAGGAAAATTCCACGTAGTATCCTGAGAAAAACAAATTCATGCAGTATTAGTGTAATAGGAGATTTAAAGCACAGAATCAGGCCGTTCAGCACACTGAGTCCATGCCAATTCTCAAGTCCCATTTACACGAATCTACATGAATGCCATTTGAAAAATACCTCCCATTTTCTCCTCAGCTCCACACTCACCTGTTCACCAGGAGCAATTGGCAGTGGCCCATAGGGTGATTTCACGAAAGGTCACTGGATCATAGATCCTCACAAACGTGACCGCAAAATCCAACTGGGGTACAAGCGTCACTTCCGGTACATGTTATTGATGCTGAAAACGTGCACTTTCACACCCGTTAAAAACCGCGAAAACGGCCCGTTTTTGAGCTGTAAATAACTGTGCCAGTCGGGGTGACCGTGAGACACAGTTATCTTACTTTACAGTCCAGAAGATAAAGAAAAACGAAGGTAAAGACAAGAGGGAGCTGAAGGGGCAACAACAGCGGAAGTGGTTAGCGGAAATTCGCCGTGGAGATATAAATATTGAAAATATCTCGAATTATCGCGTTTGCTCGCAGCATTTCATCAAAAGTAAGGCATTATTGACGTTTTATCTTTATTCATTTGTTATATAAAAAGTTGTAAAAGTCAAAAATCCGTCAGTAAAATTGCAAAATCGTCCATGGTTCTCAGGTGGGTTTTAACATGCAAAATGAAAACGCTTCTGAAGCTACATTTACCATTTAAATAATCGTAAACTATCAATGTGTTTTGAAATAAATTTTACTCAGATGCAAGCTAAGGAATGGGATAATTGTCAGCTGTTAATTGGACAAAATCAGGACATTTAATTATTTGCCAAAATATATTTCTCAATGTTTCTTGTTTAAAGCCTGCACAATCACCCAAACTACTTATTTATTTATCATCTAATAACAGACAAGCCTGCAGCATGGAATGATGTCAACAATCCTTTAAACAAGAAACATTGAGAAATATATTTTGGCAAATAATTAAATGTCCTGATTTTGTCCAATTAACAGCTGACAATTATCCCATTCCTTAGCTAGCATCTGAGTAAAATTTATTTCAAAACGCATTGATAGTTTACGATTATTTAAATGGTAAATGTAGCTTCAGAAGCGTTTTCATTTTGCATGTTAAAACCCATCTGAGAACCATGGGCGATTTTGCAATTTTACTGACGGATTTTTCACTTTTACAACTTTTTATATAACAAATGAATAAAGATAAAACGTCAATAATGCCTTACTTTTGATGAAATGCAGTGAGCAAACGCGATAATTCCCGATATTTTCAATATTTATATCTCCACGGCGAATTTCCGCTAACCACTTCCGCTGTTGTTGCCCCTTCAGCTCTCTCTTGTATTTACCTTCGTTTTTCTTTATCTTCTGGACTGTAAAGTAAGATAACTGTGCCTCGCGGTCACCCCGACTGGCACAGTTATTTACAGCTCAAAAACGGGCCGTTTTCGCGGTTTTTAACGGGTGTGAAAGTGCGCGTTTTCAGCATCAATAACATGTACCGGAAGTGACGCTTGTACCCCAGTTGGATTTTGCGGTCACGTGGGTGAGGATCTACGATCCAGTGACCTTTCGTGAAATCACCCTATAAACTTATCAACCTGCAAGTGCGAGGAAGCTGGAGAACGTGGAGGAAATCCAGGGAGAATGCACAAACTCCACACAGGCAGCACTGGAGGTCAATATTGAGCAGTGTTTGTTGGTGTTGTGAGACAGTGCCCCGCTGTGAACATTTGATTTTCTTTTATTCCGGTTCCCCGGATTTACTGAAATTATTTTTTTTTAAATTCGTAAATTGTTCAACAACATGGCTCCCCTTTGCGGCTCCACTGGGTCCAATTAAACATGTAGTGCCGAACAGTGTTGCATCACTTCGCTCCATATCTTCCACTGATTCAAGTGGAAGGATATAGGATGTGATAGTCAAAGTCTCTCCTCCTTCACGACTGTAGAATTACAAAGCAAGAAATGTGAACTAGGTCAACGGATATTATTCTAATACTGTTAGATCATCCATTACTGTCAGTGATACAATCAGAGGTTGCTTTAAATATATTTGTTTGACGTTCTTCCACAAACAGAGACACTCGTTCATCTGCAGTAATTCATTAAAAAGGAACATGCAAAACGACATGACATACAGTCATGTTCAGAATTTGTCTTCTGATGATAGTCACAGCCATTTTTAGTTTTGTATTAGTGTCGCTGCAATAATCTAAACAAGAATTGAGCAGTCCAGTTAGTGAATGAGACCCGGTGTATCAGTAAGTTTTGCTGGATTTTCACACCGTCAATCTACAGCAGGAGTATCACAGCCTCATTGAAAGCCTTTCAGCAGCAAGGGAAGTATAGCAGAGTACCAGGCATCCACCACACCCCTTAACAATAGCCGCTCATGCAATCACTCTGAGAATTCAATATTGGTGACTTGGAGGTATCAAGAGCTGAGATAGCACATTCTATGGAGGGGTTCACATGTATCATTACACCTGAACACCTGAATGTGGTGAATCTGTGGAGTTCTTTGCCACAGAAGGCTGTGGAGGCCAAGTCAATGGATACTTTTAAAGCAGAGGTACACTGCCCTAATTTGACAAAACGAAGCAACTGAGTTATTGCTTGTTTTAGGGTATTTGAGATATGCTCTACACAATGGTGAACAAAATAAGTCTTCTCTGAGAACAATTTGAAAATATTTATACCAGAGAAGTAAGAAATTCCATCACAGAGAGCTGAAAGAAAAAACATGTTTTCCTCATTTACAAGAAAACGCCTTTCTGTCAGTTGCTTCCTAATGTAAAAGTAGAGCAGTACAGCTGTAGATAGATTCTTGATTAGTGCGGGTGTCAGGGGTTATGGGGAGAAGGCAGGATAATGGGATTAGGTGGGCCTTGATTGAATGGCAGAGTAGTCTTGATGGGCCGAATGGCCTAATTCTGCTCCTGTTACATGACTTATGACCTCCAAGCACCTCTCCAAGGCAAATCACAAAGTAGAATCACTTGTAATCATCTCCAGCCACAGGCGTTGAGCAGATATTTTTTTCCTGAGTTCCTCTCCGTCACAGAAGTCAGTCCTCGGTCATCCCATTTCGCTCTGTGTGTTATCAAGAAATGGCCGGGAATATTTAATGCAACTAAGGCTATTTAACTAGACAAGGTCTTTATTATAGACACACGCTAGAATTAGTCACACACGTAGCCAAAATGTTACCCTAAAATGGTATGTTACCCTAAAATGTGGAATGTTATCTAGGGATCTCCTGTTTATTAAAAGCCAGACAAAGCCAATCTGTTTCGCTACTGCCCCAGCCCATTTTCAACCACCATGAGGATGATAGGCAGTGTTATTTAGCAGCCCTTATTCTTCAATAATCTGCTCACCAATGATCGGTTTGAGTTTAATCAGGAACAATCCTGTCCAGGATCATTACAGCCCTTGTCCAAGCCAGGAGCAGAATTCCAAAGATAAAGAATTATTGAATCACATGGAAGATTAGACCAAGTATGGCCAAGCACCAGGGAGCAGTTGGACAATTGAATTCACTGGGAGTCTTACATTGTTCAAAGAGGATGATCACGATTGTTCGAGATCAATTAACCTTAGCCCGAGGGTATTGGTCATAAAACCAACCAGGCAGGAGAATGGGGTTGAGAGGGAAAGTTAGGTCAGCCATGATTGAATGGCGGAATAGACTTGATGGGCTGAATGGCCTAATTCTGCTCCTATCACGTATGAACATGATCCAACCATTTCATCGGTTTCATCAAAGACCTTCTTTCCATGGTAGACGGGGATGTTCACTGATGATTGCACGATCTTATGCAACATCCCAAAAATAGGAACACCATGCCTGCATGAGCAAGCATTGGACAATACTCAGTCATGGGAACCATTCCAATCCCAGGCTATGACCATTTTTTCACAAGAGGGGGTCTAACTACATACCTTTTGTATTCAATGACATTGCTATTGCTGAGCCCTCTTTCAACATCAATACTCCAAAATTGCCATATTATGTAGGTCAAAGCAACCCAACTGAATCCATTTCCCTACATATTCAACCTTTTCCACCACCAGTTCTTCAGGTATGTCCATTGCATGCCATTTACAAAATGCACTGTGTTACTCTATAGTGACAGCACATCACAAACCCACCTAATTTACCAGTACGACAACAAGGTTATCAGAACACCATAACCTTCCAGTGTTTCACAATGCCAATTGTCATTTTGACGGAAAAATACAAATTTTCATTGATCTTTGTTGAATTTCCATCCCATTGTGTGTAGCCCAGTCCATCACATAGAGCAGAATCCCCACCATCGACTCCATCTACACTTCATGCTGCTTCACGAAAGCAGCCAACATCATCAAAGACTGAAGAAGGGTTTCGGCCCGAAACGTTGCCTATTTCCTTCGCTCCATAGATGCTGCTGCACCCGCTGAGTTTCTCCAGCATTTTTGTGTCCCTTCATCAAAGACTTTTATCAGCCCTGTCATTTCTACGTCTTCCTGGTCCTGTTGGGTAGAAGATACAAAATGTTTGGAAGCATGCACTGCCAGACTCAGGAATAGCTTCTTTCCCCTCTGTTATCAGGCTTCAGAAACATCCTTCCATAAGGTAAGGTACAGTCTGATTATCCTTCTACATCTCTGCAGACGTTGGACTAGGACTCTGGAACTGTTATGCTGCAGTGCTGAAAAGTACTGCACGCTGTATCGTTCCTTTTGCTCTACCTATTGTACTTGAATTTGACGATTGTGTTTATGTATAATGTTGTCTCATTTGAATGGAGAGCATGAAAAACAAAGCTTGTCACTGTTATTCAGCGCACATGACAATAGTAAACAAAAACAAACCCTAACAATAGGATGCCTTTAGCAGAAGAATTGCAGTGGTTTAAGTTGGCAGTTCCATCACTTCCTTCTCAAGGGCAATAAGGGATGGGCTATAAATGCTGGCCATCCCACCAATGCCCACATCCAATTAAGGAAATCACCATATGTGTAATAATAGAGGCCATTATCCAGCTGTGAAAGTGCTTCAGATGCTTGGCCAACATCATCAATGACCCACATCCACCATAGCAGTGCTCTCATTTCACTCCTGCCATCGGGAAGAAGGTACAGGTGTCTGAAAACGACACGGTCCAGGTTCAGGAACAGCTTCTTCCCAATGACCATCAGGCTATTAAACAATATGAACTAAACTCCAAACTGCAAACTGCTTGGGTTGCACTAGGGACTTTGGGCTCTGTTCTGTTTTTTGCAATATAATGGATATTTTTTATTTATTGTACTTTTTTTTTGTTTTGTTTTGTTTATATTATTAATTGAGTACTAAGTTTAAAACCCCGTTGTGCTGCTGCTGCAAGTAACAATTTCATTATTCAGTTTCAGTACATATGATAATAAAACACTCTTGACTCTCCCTTGACTCTTTGTGAGGCAGCTATGTCACACAGACATAGTATATATATATTTCTGGTGGCACAGTAGCGCAGTGGTAGAGTTGCTGTCTTACAGCGACAGAGAACCGAGTTCGATCCAGACCTCTGGTGTTGTCTGCACGGAGTTTGCACATTCCCCCTGTGACTGCGTGGGTTTTCCCCAGGTCCTCCCGTGTCCTCCCGCATTCCAAAGACGTATGCGTTTGTAGATTAATTAGCTTCTGTAAATTGTCCCCAGTGTGTAGGATAGAACTAGTGTATGGGTGATCATTGGTTGACGCAAACTCGGTGCGCCAAAGGGCTGTTTCCACGATGTATCTATGAACCAAACTAAGTGGTTGAGGCAGGAACTATAAAATCATTTCAAAGATATTTGGACAGGTGCATGGATAGGAAACATTTAGAGCGATATGGATCAAATGTGGGAAAATGGAACTAGGTTAGATAAGCATCTTAGTTGGCATGTGTGAGTTGGGAGGAAAGGGCCTGTTTCCATGCTGTATGACCCTATGACCCTGGATACTTGCACCAAGAAATGTCATATGGAGTTAATCTGGACAAGTTGAGGAGGAAAGTATACAGTAAATAGCAGGATACTTAGGATCATTAATGGACAGAGGGATTTGGGGATCCAAGACCACAGCTCCCTGAAAGTACAAACACAAGTGCATAGGTCATTAAAGCAAGTGTACAGTCTGCTGGCCTTCATTGTTTGGGACAATAAGTATAAAAGTAGGGAAGGTACAGACAGCATAGATAGTCAGACACTAAATACTGGAATAACTCAACTGGCCAGGCAGCAGCTCTGGAGAAACGAATAGGTGACATTTCAGGAGTGCCTTCTTCAGACTGAGAGTCAGGGGATGGGGAGACTAGAGAAATGGAAGGGTAAGGTGTAAAAATGACAGATCAAGGATATGTAGAAAGGTTCATTGTTGGCTGAGCGGAAAGTGACAGCAAGGCATCCAATCAGTAAAATTAATCAGGAGGACTGTGGAGCTAGTCAGAGAGCTAGGGTGGGTGAGGGACGGAGAGAGAGGAAAAGCAAGGGCTACTTGGTTAGAGAAATCAATGTTCATACTGCTGGGTTGAAAGCTGTCAGAGCCTTTGGCCCAGGGCTAAAACTAGATGGCTTAGGTTTAAGGTGAGTACATGGAATTAGCTGCCAGAGAGAAGTTGTAGAGGAGGATCACGGTTAGAGAGGTTAATAGATGTTCAGAAAAATACATACAATTTAAAAGTTGAGTGGGGTGTGGGCCAAACACAGGCAAATGGGCACAAAGTCTGAAGAAGGATCCCAACCCAAAACGTCACCTATCCATGGTCACCAGAGATGCTGCCTCACCCGCTGAGTTACTCCATCACTTTGTGTCATTTTGTGTAAAATAGCATCTGCAGTTCCTTGTTTCTACAGAGAAGGAATAGCTTTAATCTGAGGGTGGAGAATTTTTGGAGCTATGGAGGCTCATTCACATGGACTAGTTCAGTTTGATATCTCGTTTGACATGTATGAGTTGGTCCAAAAGACCGGGTTTTGTGCTGTATATCTCTATTACTCCACATCTCATTATATACTCTTCAAGGGACTTATTTTTCCTGACCAGGCCCCCAATGTCCTTCATCAGCGAAGGTTCTCTAATCTTGCCAACCTTGCCCTTCGTTGTAACAGGAGCATGTTAGCCCTGAACTCATCTAATAATAATAATAATAAATTTTATTTATGGGTGCCTTTCAAGAGTCTCAAGGACACCTTACAAAAATTTAGCAGGTAGAGGAAAAACATGTAAGGGGAATGAAATAAATAGTAGAGACATGACTAGTACACAAAGTAAAGACAGAATTCAATACAAAACACAATATGAGGCAATTAATGCACAGATGAAAAGGGAGGAGGACGTGGGGCTAAGGATAGGCAGAGGTGAAGAGATGGGTCTTGAGGCGGGACTGGAAGATGGTGAGGGACACGGAATTGCGGATCAGTTGGGGGAGGGAGTTCCAGAGCCTGGGAGCTGCCCTGGAGAAGGCTCTGTCCCCAAAACTGCGGAGGTTGGACGTGGATGGAGAGGAGACCGGCTGATGTGGATCTGAGGGACCGTGAGGGTTGGTTGGGGGAGAGGAGGGCAGTGAGATATGGGGGGGGCCAGATGGTGGAGGGCTTTGTAGGTGAGGATCAGGATTTTGTAGTTGATCCGGTGGGAGATGGGAAGCCAGTGAAGTTGTTTGAGGACTGGAGTGATGTGATGCCAGGATTTGGTGTGGGTGATGAGTCGGGCGGCTGCGTTCTGGACCAGTTGGAGTCGGTTGATGTAGGTGGAGCTGATGCCAAGGAGAAGTGAGTTGCAGTAGTCCAGTCGGGAGGAGATGAAGGCATGGATGAGTCTTTCAGCAGCGGGAGGTGTGAGAGAGGGTCTGAGTTTGGCGATGTTGCGGGGATGAAAGAAGGAGGTTTTAATGACATGGCGGATGTGAGGCTCAAGGGAGAGGGTGGAATCAAAGATCATGCCAAGGTTGCGGGCCTGGGGAGATGGGGAGATCTCATCTCACTTGTAAAATCTTCCCATCTACATGACAGCCTGTTATGTGCAAACAGCCACTCCCAATGAACTGTGTAGGAATGAACTGCAGATGCTGGTTTAAATTGAAGATAGACACAAAATGCTACAGTAACTCAGCGGGACAGGCAGCATCTCTGGAGAGAAGGAATGGGTGACGTTTCGGTTCGAGACCATTATTCAGACCAAAGCGTCACCCATTCCTTCTCTCCAGAGATGCTGCCTGTCCCGCTGAGTTACTCCAGCATTTTGTGTCTACTCCCAATGAACTGTTGAGAGTCCCTGTCTAAAGACAGCTGAAACAGCCTTCCTCCAATTTTGGACTTTAAATTGAGGACCTGTCCTTTTTTTACCTATAAAACTAATGGAATAACAGTAACTACTCTCAAAGTAATCCCCACTGACACATCAGCCATTTTCCAGCCTCAATTCATCAGAGGAGATCGACTGTCATCCCGTCTCTGGCTGGGCTAGAATTTAGACTACAGCAATACAGCGCCCTTCGGCCCACCGAGTCAGCGCCAGCCAGCAAGCACCCCGTACACTAGCACTATCCTACACACTAGCGACAATTTTACAACTTACTGAAACCAATTAACCTTAAAAACCTGCACATCTTTGGAATGTGGGAGGAAGCCGGAGCACCCGGAGAAACCCCACGCGGTCACAGGGAGAACGTGCAAACTCCGTACAAACAGCACCCGTTTACAGGATCGAACCCGGGTATCAGGCGCTGTAAGGCAACAACTCCACCGCTGCCTGCGCCACAGTGCTACCCTTATGTGCTACCTGCGTATGCGTTCAGAAACATTTTGCTGGACACAATTAACAAATTCTACCCCAGCTTCTCACTTGGCACAAAGGCAGCCCCGTTAAACACTGGGAACGTTTATAAATGAACTCTTATGAAGTTGAAGAAAGAACTGCAGATGCTGGAAAAATCGAAGGTAGGAGGAACTCAGCGGGTGAGGCAGCATCAATGGAGAGAAGGAATAGACGACGTTTCGGGTCGAGACTCTTCTTCAGACTTACAATCTTATTGTTAGAACATAGAGCATTAGAAGAGTACAGCTCAGGAATGGGCACAATGTCTGTGCCCAACATGATGCCTAGTTAAACTGTTCTCACCAGCATGTCCCTCTATTCCCTGCACTATAGGGTGATTTCACGAAAGGTCACTGGGTCATAGGTATTCACGATATCACCCTATACAACACCTTCTTGAATCTATCTGTGATGTCCCTGCATACTTGCTCCTCTAATTTCCGCTGACTATTTGAGGAGGGGGTATATTATACTCGGTTTCTCCAGGTACAGGAATAGATCTGCACAGTGAACGCAACATCTTCCTGAAGTAGACACGAAGTGCTGGAGTAACTCAGCAGGACAGGCAGCTTCTCTGGATAGAAGGAATGGGCGACGTTTCAGGTCGAGACCTTCTTCAGATGAAGCGAAACGTCACCCATTCCTTCTCTTCGGAAATGCTGCCTGTCCGCTGTGTTACTTCAGTATTTTGTGTCCACCTTCGAGGTAAACCAACATCTGCAGTTCCTTCCTACACGCTGCACCTTCCTCGCGTCTCCACCTCGGGCAGTTGTTCCTTCTGCTGGTAAACAACGCCGGTTGCCTCTGGGGTGAGGAGTTCACTGAGGGACGCTCAGCGTCTCGGCGTCCCGACTGACTTGGTGTTGGGGTCGTGAATTTGAGGCCGACAAGCATCTCGAAGCTACCCTCACCCGGCACAGACCGACCCACCAACGACTCCAGAGTCGATCAGCAAGACATATGTGTGGAGGGAGAACAAAGCAGGGGGTCAGGGGGCTGGTGGTCAGGGTGCTGGGGATCAGGGGACTGGGGGCTGGGGGTCAGGGGGCTGGTGGTCAGGGGGCTGGTGGTCAGGGTGCTGGGGATCAGGGGGCTGGTGGTCAGGGGGCTGGGGGCTGGGGGTCAGGGGGCTGGTGGTCAGGGGGCTGGTGGTCAGGGTGCTGGGGATCAGGGGGCTGGTGGTCAGGGGGCTGGTGGTCAGGGGGCTGGTGGTCAGGGGGCTGGGGGTCAGGGGGCTGGGGGCTGGGGGTCAGGGGGCTGGTGGTCAGGGGGCTGGTGGTCAGGGTGCTGGGGATCAGGGGGCTGGTGGTCAGGGGGCTGGTGGTCAGGGGGCTGGTGGTCAGGGGGCTGGTGGTCAGGGGGCTGGGGATCAGGGGGCTGGGGATCAGGGGGCTGGTGGTCAGGGGGCTGGGGATCAGGGGGCTGGTGGTCAGGGTGCTGGGGATCAGGGGGCTGGGGATCAGGGTGCTGGGGATCAGGGGGCTGGGGATCAGGGGGCTGGGGATCAGGGGGCTGGGGATCAGGGGGCTGGGGGTCAGGGGGCTGGGGGGCAGGGGGCTGGGGGTCAGGGGGCTGGGGGGAAGGGGGCTGGGGGGGAAGGGGGCTGGTGGTCAGGGGGCCAGTGGTCAGGGGGCCGGGGGTCAGGGGGCCGGGGGTCAGGGGCTGGGGATCAAGGGGCTGGGGGTCAGGGGGCCGGTGGTCAGGGGGCCGGTGGTCAGGGGGCTGGGGGTCAGGGGGCTGGGGGTCAGGGGGCTGGGGGTCAGGGGGCTGGGGGTCAGGGGGCTGGGGATCAGGGGGCCAGTGGTCAGGGGGCTGGGGATCAGGGGGCTGGGGATCAGGGGGCTGGGGGTCAGGGGGCTGGGGGTCAGGGGGCTGGGGGTCAGGGGGCTGGGGATCAGAGGGCTGGGGGCTGGGGGTCAGGGGGCTGGGGATCAGGGGGCTGGGGATCAGGGGGCTGGGGATCAGGGGGCCGGGGATCAGGGGGTTGGGGATCAGGGGGTTGGGGATCAGGGGGCTGGGGGTCAGGGGGCTGGGGATCAGGGGGCTGGGGGTCAGGGGGCTGGGGGGAAGGGGGCTGGGGGGAAGGGGGCTGGTGGTCAGGGGGCCAGTGGTCAGGGGGCCGGGGGTCAGGGGGCTGGGGGTCAGGGGGCTGGGGGTCAGGGGGCTGGGGGTCAGGGGGCTGGGGATCAGGGGGCTGGGGGTCAGGGGGCCGGTGGTCAGGGGGCCGGTGGTCAGGGGGCCGGTGGTCAGGGGGCCGGGGGTCAGGGGGCTGGGGGTCAGGGGGCTGGGGATCAGGGGGCCAGTGGTCAGGGGGCTGGGGATCAGGGGGCTGGGGATCAGGGGGCTGGGGGTCAGGGGGCTGGGGGTCAGGGGGCTGGGGATCAGAGGGCTGGGGGCTGGGGGTCAGGGGGCTGGGGATCAGGGGGCTGGTGGTCAGGGGGCTGGGGGTAAGGGGGCTGGGGGGAAGGGGGCTGGGGGTCAGGGGGCTGGGGATCAGGGGGCTGGTGGTCAGGGGGCTGGGGGCTGGGGATCAGGGGGCTGGGGATCAGGGGGCTGGGGATCAGGGGGCTGGGGATCAGGGGGCTGGGGGTCAGGGGGCTGGGGGTCAGGGGGCTGGGGGGAAGGGGGCTGGTGGGAAGGGGGCTGGTGGTCAGGGGGCTGGGGATCAGGGGGCTGGGGGTCAGGGGGCCAGTGGTCAGGGGGCTGGGGATCAGGGGGCTGGGGATCAGGGGGCTGGGGGTCAGGGGGCTGGGGGTCAGGGGGCTGGGGGTCAGGGGGCTGGGGATCAGGGGGCTGGGGGCTGGGGGTCAGGGGGTTGGGGGTCAGGGGGCCGGTGATCAGGGGGCTGGTGGTCAGGGTGGGGGGGGGAGAGGGGGGTCAAGACTCACCTGCAGATTGACGCCAGCTTGTTCCTCCAAAACAGGGCTTTGCAGAACTTGGAAAGACGCGGGGGTTGGCAGGAAAAGGTGGGAAGTGAGATGACGGAAGAAGTAGAGATGGTGAATGGGGAAAGGAGCGAGAGAAGAGAGGAGAGTGAGAGTGGGTGGGGTAAAGGGGAAGGGACAAGGCGGGGTGCGAGAAAGATGACAGGACAAGGGGAGGGTGCGGGGCACAGAGAGAGAGTATGAGCGAGCCATGGACTTGCCTGAATGCATCACTTGGAATTAATGTTTGTACTTTCCCTCCGTGAGGCCGCCCGGGGAGAGGAGAGGCTGCGACCGCTGTCTGGAAACCCCTCACTGGCCACATCTTTGCCTCGGTCCTGGTTTCGGACGCGCTGCGCTCGCCTCCTCACTGCAGTCAGCCCAACGAGCCTTCACAATGACAGGCGTCCTCCTGAAAATCGCCTTCACCCTCTGCTCCCTGTTTACTGTGAGTAGCGGGTGGGTTCTGTTAATAACTGGCCGTGTGTGTGGTGTTCACACGGAATTGTTGGGAAAGTGGGAAATATGTGGGATCCGGGTCGCGGTACAGCTCGTTTTTACAACCAACGTCCGTAAACAAACCATTGTAGATCGCTGGTAGACACAAAATGCTGGAGTAACTCCGCGGGACAGGCAGCATCTCTGGGGAGAAGGAATGGGTGATGTTTCGGGTCGAGACCCTTCATCAGACTCAGACTTGTGTCGTTGGCGATCACTTCCCTCATCAACGTGTTGTTAAATTCATTCACAATCTTAGTTTTTGTTTAGGATAATCTTAGAAACAGGGAAATGCAAAACATTCAGTTACATTTCCGACTAATAAATGAAGCAGAAACTCACCGAACTGATACATGTCTCTATTCATCAACGTTGTCTGGCTTGTTACGTGTTCCAATAGTTTTTGTTGTTATTTTTATTACTATTTGATTTGTTATTCCCGTCCCCCGACTTTGCTTTTGTTACATTTTGAGTTATTTTAAATCGCGGTTTCGATATCACTGTTGCAATTAAGCTAACTAGATCATTGACATTAGAGTGATAGGGGACTAACTGGAGATGCTGGACTCTTGAGCAAAACACTAAGTGCTGGAGGAACTTCACTGGTCAGGCATCATCTGTGGAGGGAAGGGGCAGGCAGACGATGTTTCGGGTCGGGATCCTTCTTCAACCTCGCCCGTCTATTCCCTTCCCAGATGCTGCCTGACCGCTGAGTTCGTGTTTTGAAATCAATAAGACAGGCTTGACAACCCCGAACGGAACTGCGCCGCCGATATCAAGGCGATTAATGGCATGATTTTTCATTTGATTTCGGGGGCGCGGGCTGGGACACAGACTGTTCCCAATGTAGATTTAAACCTTGAGACCCTTCAGCCCACCCTTCGTATCTCTGTTGAACTGTCCCATCCCGGTCTAATCTCACAGCAGCGGCGCGCCACGAGTGAAAGTGCACAACCAAACTATCCAGTTCACAACCAAACACAGGATCCTAATTATATTCCAGTTCTGATGAACTAATTCCGTGCCTTAGACACTGGGGCGAGTGTGATTGTTAAAGTAGAAGGCGGCAAAGTTTTATAGATTAAATACTGATGGAACTACCTCGGCATGCCATATATTTCCCAGCTTGGACATTTTGGAGCACGGGGCGAAAATTGGGTATTAGAACACTTTTTAAATTGTAATGGCAGGTACAATAACAACATTCAAAGAAACGCAACGCGCTGGAGTAACAGCGGCTCAGGCAGCATTTGTGGAGGGAATAGGCGGGCGACGTTTCGGATTGAGACCCTTCTTCGGATGGAAGAAGAGTGTCGACACGAAACGACCCAGGACGTCTCCTCTCCATTCCCTCCCCAGATGCTGCCCGAACCACTGAGCTACTCCAGCGCTTCTGTCCTTTTACTTATAAACCAATATCTGTGGTTATTTGTGTCTACCTAACATTTAAACGATAATTGAATAGGTGCATGGGTAGGAGAGGTTTAGAGGGGGGGTGGGGGGGGGGGAGCAAACGATGGTAAATGGGACTAGCTTAGACGGGTCGGCTTGGACGAGTTGGGTGGAAGGGCCGGCTTCCGTGCTGTATTTATGACTATTTACTTGAAGAACATATCGCTAGGTGTGTGTCTGTGTGGATTATTCATTGGCAGGGAGGTGAGCTGATGTTGTAGGTTTTAGTAACTGGCCATTTTAACCCGCTGGGATGAACCCGTTTGTTACCTGCGATTCGCCAGCGTTGTCCCCACAGATACGAGGAACAGCAGATTCTGGTTTACGAAAAAAGGACACAGAGTGCTGGAGTAACTCAGCGGGTCAGGCAGCATCTCTGGATAGGCAACGTTTTGGGTCGGAACCCCTTTCGGTCTAATTGTAGTATAATTATGTTACAGGAATCTTATAGTGTCTTTTTCGGACTAATAGTAGTGCAATTAGCCCCCCTACCTCGATCAGTTGTAACCTCGCCTATCCATATTCTCCAGAGATGCTGCCTGATCCGCTGAGTTACTCCAGCACGTTTGTGTCTTTGTATGACTCTATGCATGTTTTTTGTAGACACGTATCAGCATCATTTCACGCAAGTCTGCTTGCCAAACTCAACGTTTGTGGTATTGTCTTAAATCATACTTTACCTGTGAACTGTGTGTGGTTTAGTTTGGTTTAGAGACACAGCGCGGAAACAGGCCATTCGAGTCACCGAGTCCACGTCGACCAGCGATCCCCGCACATTAACATTATCCTACACACACTAGGAATAATTTACAGATTTACCAAGCCAAACCTGGGCCGGAGCACTCGGAGAAAGCTCACACATGTCACATGGAGAACGTACAAACTCCAGAAACAAAACGCAAGAATAACTCAGCGGGACAGGCAGCGTCTCTGGTCAGAAGGAATCAGCTGAAGAAGGGTCTCGACCCGAAACGTCACCCATCCCTTCTCTCCGGGGATGCTGCCTGACCCGCTGAGTTACTCCAGCATTTTGTTTCTATCTTTGGTTTAAGCCAGCAGGTGCAGTTCCTTCCTACTCGCACAAACTTCATATAGACAACACCTGTACTCAGAATCGAACCTGGGTCTAAAAGGCAGCAACTCCACCAGTGAGACTGTAATAGATTTCAATGAGAGAAATACGCGCTGGGGAAATGGCGCAGGGGCGAGAGATTATTTTTTCTCTTGTGGGGAATCTAGAACCGGGGGTAGTTTCAAGTGAGAGATTGTCTATCTAAGATGGAGATGAAAATTAATTTCGTTTTGTTTTGCGTTGCCGCTCTAGTGCATACTCGAAGGGCCAAATGGCCGACTCCTGCACCTATTGTCTATTGTCTATTGAAGTGTTAAGTTCCGCGCCCTGTTCCTGTCCACAGGTGAACTGCACCCACTCCGAGTGCCAGCTACAACTGCAGATCGAGCGGGCCAAGCTCCGCTGTTGGACGGGACTGCGCAAAGCCACCGCCTTCGACCCCTCTGAAGGTGAGGCAAAGTGTTTTGTTACCGGTGAACAACTGGGGGTGGGATGTGGATAGATGATTACCCAGCCCCGTGGAGTAAACTCCAGTCAATGGTGTTTAGTTCGGTTTATTATTGCCACGTGAGCCGCCGAGGTAACAGTGAAAAGCTTTTAAAACATTTTTAGAGATGCAGCATGGAATCTCCCCCTACATTAAGGACAATTTACAGAAGCTAATTGATCTACAAACCTGTGCGTCTTTGGAATGTGTGGGGAAAACAGGAGCACCCGGAGAAAACCCACGCGGTCACCGGTACAACGTACAAAATCCATACAGCCACCACCCACGGTCAGATTGAAGCTGGGTGTGTGTGCAATTGCTGCCTCACAGCGCTGGAGACAGGGTTCGATCCTGACTACGGGTTGTGTCTGTCCGGAGAGACAACAACCTGGCTGCTCAACACCGGGCTTGAGATCTAACAATTCCTTTGGTTTATATTTCATTTGCAAGCAGAAGAAGTCTGTCCGGAGTATGTAGTTCTCCCCGGGACCTGCGTGGGGTTTTCGGAGTGTGTATGTTTCCCCCCTTTTTTTTAAATTTCAAAATATACTTTATTCGAGAAATAAACATATCCAGTACATGATCCTTACAAGACTCCATCCAACATTCATGGAGGCTATACATACATTCAATACAGTTTACACAAATTTATCCCCCACCCTTGCCACTCATGTGGCTGCTGGCTGGAATCCCTTCCCTTATTTTGAGGGGTGTCTCCACCACACTCTGCCCCCCATGTCCATCAGCGGAAGGACCCTAGACTGTGGTCGTCCCCTTCCGAGCCTTGGCGTTGGCTGCACCAAGCTTCAGTGCGTTCTTCTGCATGTACTCCTGCAGTCTGCAGCGGGCAACATTCCCTGATGGACATCTCGCTCCGCTGGGTGGTCAACAATGCCCAGGCAGACCGAAGTGGTCTTTCACAGAGTTGATGACCTTCCAGCAGCACTCGATGTCAGTCTCATTGGGAACAGTGCTCTGTCACAGAGCTGTTCGGAATAAATCGTGACAGGGACCCTTGCAGACCTCTTCAAACAGTCTTTGCAAATCCACACTCTGCGAAGAGGTGGGCAACCGTCTCCTCTCCATAGCAGCCTTCCCGAGGGCAGCGTGCACTGGTAGTGAGGTTCCGATGGTGCAGGAAGGATCTAACTGGGTGGGCTCCCCTCACCGCCAGCCAAGCCAGGTCTTGGTGCTGTGTTCAAAAGGGAACTGCAGATGCTGGAATATCGAAGGTACACAAAATTGCTGGGGAAACTCAGCGGGTGCAGCAGCATCTATGGAGCGAAGGAAATAGGCGACGTTTCGGGCCGAAACCCTTCTTCAGACTCGAAGTCTGAAGAAGGGTTTCGCCTATTTCCTTCGCTCCATAGATGCTGCTGCACCCGCTGAGTTTCCCCAGCAATTTTGTGTACCTTCAGGTCTTGGTGCTTGTTGGTCAGTTCTGGCGATGAGGCATTTTGCCAGACAAGCTGGGCAGTCTGCTCTGGGAACCACACCACCGGATCCATGGAGTCCTTTCCCTGCAATGCCTGCAGGACGTTCCGTGCTGACCACTGCCCGATGGACATGTGGTCAAAGGTGTTGGTCTGGAAGAACCTTTCTACAAACGACAGATGGGGCGGCAATGTCCAGCTGACTGGTACATTGCGTGGCATCTGCGCCAGGCCCATCCTTCGCAACACCGGGGACAGGTAGAACCTCAGCAGGTAGTGACACTTGGTGCCCACGTGCCTTGGCTCTACGCTCTGCCTGATGCAGCCACACACAAAGGTGGCCATCAGGGTGAGGGCAGCGTTGGGCACGATTTTACACCCATTGTCTCCGACTTGTGCATTGTGACCCATCGGCCCCGGTCCATCCTCGACCACCAGATGAAGTGGAAGACAGCCCGGGTGATCCCTGTGGCGTAGGAGGGAGGGACAGGCCACACTTGCGCCAAGTACAGCAGCCCCGAGAGCACCTCACACCTGATGACCACAATTTTCTTGTTATAGAGAGGGAGCCTTGTCTCCACAGCTCCAGTTTCTTCTCCACCTTGGCTATCCGCTCCAGCCAATTCGTGCCACATGCCTCAGCCTCCCGGAACCAGATCCCCAGCATCTTCAAGAAGTCAGGATTGATAGTGAAGGGGACGGAAGATCGTTCGGGCCTGTTGCCCGTGACCCGTGTAGGAGGAAAGAAAGCTAGTAGTGAGGAGGGGCAGGACAAAGCTTGGCAGGTCATCTGTGAACACAGGACAAGGAGGGGGGGTTGATAGGCAGATGGTTGGACAAAGAGGCCAGAGATGAACACACCCAAGGCGTGGCACAAAACGATTCTCACTTGCAGTGCATAACATGCCTGCAACCACAATACACACAGATAATGTAACACAGATAAACAAAATAGTAATAAATTAATAACCCCGAGACTAGTGCAAAAAAGTTCAAAGTCCTTAGTGCAACCAAAGGCAGTCCATAGAATTTAATAATTGTAATGTTTAAGAGCCTCCTTGTTGTTGGGAAGGTTGATAAAAGGCGGATGTCGCACTTCACTGGGAGTTCAGGGAAGCCAAAACTACATTGACCTTGCCTTGAGGGAACATTGAGTCTGAAGAAGGGTTCCGACCTGAAAAGGCCCCAATTCCTTTCCTCCAGAGATGTTGCCTGACCCGCTGAGTTACTTCAGCATTTCGTGTCTACCACATCAACATTCAAGATTCAAGAGTGTTTTATTGTCATGTGTCTCAGGTAGAACAATGAAATTCCTACTTGCAGCAGCACAACAGAATATGTAAACATTGTATACTGTAAGCAATATAATAAACGAGAAAAATAAAGTTCAGTGTGTGTATATCTATATATATGTGTGTGTATATCTATATTACTAAAAGTCTGTTCTTGACCGGTTTTGGCCATCTGTGCTGCGATTTCCGAGAGAACGCCGCCACCTACGGCCGTCATTTTTGGCCACCTTGCTCAGAGCCCCCCTCCGCCATATGTGTGCCGAGGATTTTTCCAGTTGATGAAAAATGACAGAGATATTAATGATTTTACAAAATTCCCCATTCTCTCTGCTGCCCCTGCTGGCGGCAGGGGGGAGGGACTATAAAACCAGGAAGTGGTGTGCCTCAATCAGTGTCTGCAAGCTGGAGGAAGGCAAAGGGTCACGTTTCTCTGAGCTGTGAATAACACTGAACACATGTCTACTCAAATGTAAGTGTCCCCCACCACCCCCCCCCCCCCCCCCCCTCCCCCCCCCCCCCCCTCCCCCCCCCCTCCCCCCCCTCTCTAGATGTGACTGCAAGTTGGGGGCTATGCGTCTGTAGATAGGGTGGTTATGGGGTAAAAGGAGTAAATTAATAATATTACTATAATATCAAGGGGGTAATTAGCGTGAGTGCGGGGGGGGGGATAGTTAGTGTGTGTGACGCTGCGTGCCGCCTCCCCCCCCCCCACAACCGCACGTTGGGGGAACAGACCCTACGGGTCTGCACTTGGTCTAATATATATATATATATATATATATATATATATATATATATATATATATATATATATATATGTGTGTGTGTGTGTATATATACATATACATATATATACACACACACACACATACACACAAACATAGACACATGTATTATACACACATACGTACAGATAAAAACAAACAACTATAATGGTTGAATAATAACAATAATAGTCTATGTAGTTCAGAGCTTAATGGAGGTTATAGTGTTTAATAGCTTGAATGGCTGTAGGGAAGAAGCTGTTCCTGAACCTGGACATTATAGTTTTCAGGCTCCTGTTGTTTTCTGCACCTCAAAGCCCTAACCCAGAAGTGGGAAAAGGATGATTAGATAATTTAGTTGGAGATATAACTGGGATTTTCCAAATGGAGGAGATGCAAATGTTAATGAGAAATATGCCAGGAAAATGCTCACATCTATGTAACGCCCTGTGCAACAACGCACAAGCAGTGAAGTGTTTTATTTTCCAAGTCTGGGTGTGCCTATCAAGTTGGAAATACGGTAGGCTTTGTATTTTATTTGCTTTGAGCTGCCTGGTCTAATTAAAATATAAAAAGGTGACAACCGTGTCGCTGAATAAAATGTTTCACTGCCGGACTTAAATGTAGAACACTATATGTACAGCAATAAATACAGCATTTTTATGACCATGGAGACACAGGAAGCTGTAGATGCTGGAATCTTCAGCTAAATCAAAGCGCTGGAGGAACATAGGGGAGAGAGGGGACAAATTATGTTTTGAGCGGGGATCCTTCTTCAGTCTGAAGATGGGTCATCCCTCCACAGATGCTGCCTGACCCATTGAGTTTATTTTATTTTTAGTTTAAAGATGCAGAGTAGAAACAGGCCCTTTGGCCCACCGAGTCCGCACCGACCAGCGATCCCTGCACATTAACACTATCCTACACACACACTAAAGACAATTTACACTTATACCAAGCCAATTACCCTACAAACCTGTATGTCTTTGGAGTGTGGTAGGAAACCGAAGATCTCGGAGAAAATTCCACACAGCCACGGGGAGAACGTACAAACTCCGTACAGACAGCGCCTGTAGTCAGGATGGAACCCAGGTCTCAGGCACTGCATTCGCTGGAAGGCAGCAACTCTACCGCTGCGCCACCGTGTTCGCCCAGCACTTGGTTTGATTAGTTTTGTATGACAATGTTTGAACTCTGCTGCCGACCCCTATAGTTAGCAAAATAGTTCAGACTCCAAATGAGGCCTTGGGAGATGGTATAAGTGTCATAGATCTCTGAAAGTAGCAACACTGGTGGATAAGCAGGAAAAAATATGCTTGTCTTCATCTATCAGGGCATTCAGTACTCTGAAGAAGGATCCAGACCTATCTTTGGAATAAACCAGCATCTGGAGTTCTTTTTTATTACTATGAGTACCCGGTAGTTTAGTTTAGTTTATTATTGTCACATGTACCGAGGTACAGTGAAAAACGTTTATTGCTGTGTGCTGTGCAGTCAGCGAAAAGACTATGCATGTTTACATCAAGCCGTCCACAGATACAGGATAAAGGGTATAACGTTTAGTACAAGATAAAGTCCCATTCTATAGGGTATGTGGGTGGTCAAGACTGCTCGCTATTTGGCGGTCATGTTGCACCTTTATAAAACTTTGGTTAGGCCACATTTGTAGCATTGCATTTGGTTCTGGTCACCAAACTATAGGAAGGATCAGGCTGCTTTGGCAAGGATGCTGAAGAGGTTAACCAGAATGTTGCCTGAATTGGAGTTTGTCGGCTGTAAGTAAAGGTTGAATAAACTCGAGTTGTTTTTGGTGAATGAACCATCTCATGGTTCTGTCAGGAACATTCGACAGCACATCACGTGGTCATGGAGTTTAATGGGGAGAGTGTAACCATCAAACCCTACTCTGGGCAGCCAGTACGGACAAGGGCTGACATTCTCCCTATTTGGTGATCGGATGGTAGTGGTATTGATTTATTATTGTCACATATAACAAGATACGGTGATAACTTTAGACTTTAGAGATATGGTGCGGAAAATGGCCCACTGAGTCTGTGCCGACCAGCTATCAACCCATACACTAGCATTATCCTACGCATTAAAGACAATTTTACACCTTACCAAAGCAAATTAACCTTCTGTAGGGGTTTGATTCCCTTTGCTCCACTTTGGGCCCAATTGCCTGAGTGATTTTCTCCCTTGTCGGTGTGTCAAACGGCCACCACTCCACTCGAGCGGTTCCTAAGAGAGAGAATACAAAAAAAGGGATTCCCCTGGGTTCTAGACCTCGGAATTATGGTGGGATATGATAAAAGGTTGACTTGACCAGAGCGTGCTGCTGAGAGAAAACAGAAACCAAGACGGACTCAAAGCAAGTCTAAAATTTACAGGCTTTATTAAACAATGAGAAATCGAATCTCACCAACACTACATAATACGTGGCTAAACTTATGCTTTAAACTAAGACAATGGAAAGAAAATTATCGGGCACGTTGTAAAACTTACTTTACACAATTTTAATTACAGATACACCCCCTTTCCCCTTCTTCTCTCAACCTCTATCCTATTTCGGGAACGTCACCAGGTCGTCTGAGGTACTTACAGCTAGATCGATGCAGGGTCAGGAGCCATCCAACAGAGCAGAAAAGAGAGCGAGCTCTTGCTTGACTGTCCCTTTTATACCCGAATTTCCCCCTTGAAACCTCCCACGTGGTCCTCTGGACAAAAGGGTCTTTCGATGATTCCCAGTTTCGATCTGGCATGAACAATAGGCTTCCGATAATAATAGGTTTGCTGATGTCACGATGCCTCAGCACGATCGTTATCCCATCACCTGGATGGGCTCCCATTGTCCTGATGGATGGGCCATTTACAATGGTGATTGTCTTGCTGCTGGGCTATTTACCCCCGTCTGCTGAGGCTCCGTTCCTTCCTTTGTCTTTCCAAGATAATCTCGTTATCGCCGTCCCGACCTTTCCTGTTCCCACCATTCGCATAGTCATGTGGCTGCCCAGGCCCGCACCCAGGTTTTAAACTTGTTCTTCTGTGACCCCTTGGGGGTTTTCCTTTTGTAGCCAGCATGTCCGTTTTAAAATGTCCAGGTCTTTACCCCCGAGTTCTTCCATAATTTTGGAGGATTTGCCCCAATAACTTACACTACAAACCTGTACGTCTGTGGAATTCATAAGTTGTAGGAGCAGACTTTAGGCCATTCTGCACATCAAGTCTACTCCGCCTCTAGTCCTAGACACTCCCACTAGTGGAAACAGCCTCTCTACATCCACACTATCCAAGCCTTTCACTATTCTGTATGTTTCAATGAGGTCCCTCCTCATTCTTCTAAACTCCAGCGAGTACAGGCCAAGTGCCATCAAAAGTTCATCATATGTTAACCCCAATCATCCCTGGGATCATTCATGTAAACCTCCTCCACTTCAACGCCATCACATCCTTCCTCAGATATGGGACCTAAAACTGGGTGTACGAATGTGGAAGGACGCACCCGAAAAAACCTCACACGGTCACAGGGACAGCGTACGAGACTGCACCCGGGTCTCTGCCGCTGTCAGGTGGTAACTGGCCCGCTGAGCCACTGGGCCTTTTGTTTCGCATATTATTAAGACAAATGTTACCATGCATGAATACATCATGCAGTTTCTCACATCCACGTATAAAGGAGTTGTATGATGTTTTAATCCATTTGCAAGTGAGCCTGCGTCTGCAGGACGAACCAGTCTATAACTTTGCAATGATTTGCCAGACAATTGCAAATTCTTTTTCAGACATACTCAATTCAACATAGACATATGGACCATGGAGGTGACAGGTGGCAATGTTTAACCCACTGGAATTTGGATGAGCCTCTAAACTAAAACAAATAAATCAGATATAAAACAGGCTTACAGAAAACGAGAAAAACATATTGACTCGTACCTCAGGAAGAGATCCAGGGTCAGAATTGAGGAGGAAAGGAGAGTGTCTCCAATAAACTGATTAATAACAAATGGAAGGGGAGCAGGAGATTAAGGTTAAACTGGGAGGAAACAGGAGGAAAGATGGATTTTTAGAAATTCAGACTGACAGAAATTAACGGTGCAAAGAAAATCCCTCAGAGGAGCAATGAAGTGCAGACGCCGGAATCGTGAAGTTCTCTGCACGTCAGAAGGGCAGACACACTGGGCAAGCTGTTTTCTCAAGTGCCCAAGAAGAATTTCATGTCAAAATGCATCAGAAAAATAAAACGTCTCAAAACTGACCAGGATGAGGAAAATGGAACAAAACCCTTAAGTTTCAGGTTATTGAAGTACACGGTTTTGATGGTATTAGACAGGAACATTGATTGGGAGATGTTGTTTACAGGCAGTCTGACAAGTGGAAGGCATTTAAAGGATAAATCGGAAGTGTTCAGAAACAGCTGGTGGGCTTAGGGAACCCTGATGTTGTGGGATATCGAGGCATTCATCACAAGAAGAAGAGGAAAATGTCAGGTATTGGCAGCTGGGATCAAGTGAGATAACTCTGGCAGACAAGATCAATGAAAATCCTAAGAGATTTAGCAAGTACAGTGCATTCAGAAAGTATTCAGACCCCTTTTTCAACATTTTGTTACATTACAGCCTTTTTCTAAAATGGATTAAATTCAATTTTTTAATCTTCAATTTATACACAGTAGCCCACAATAAAAAAACAAAAACAGGTGTTTAGAAATTTTTGCAAAGTAATAAAAAATAAATAACTGAAATATCACATTTATATAAGTATTCAGACCCTTTACTCAGTACTTTGTTGAGGCACCTTTGGCAGTGATTACAGCCTCAAGTCTTCTTGGGTATGAAGCTACAAGCTTGGCACACCTGTATTTGGGTAATTTCTCCCATTCTTCTCTGCAGATCCTCTCAAGTTCTGTCAGGTTGGATGGGGAGCGTCAATGCACAGCTATTTTCAGGTCCCTCCAGAGATATTAAATCAGGTTCAAGTCCGGACTCTGGCTGGGCCACTCAAGGACATTCACAGATTTGTCACAAAGCCACTCCTGCGTTGTCTTGGCTGCGTGGTTAGGGTCGTTGTCTTGTTGGAAGATGAACCTCCGCCCCAGTCTGAGGTCCTGAACGGTGTGTGGTGCAGGCTTTCATCAAGGATCTCTCTGTATTTTGCTCTGTGCATCTTTCCCTCGATCTTGACTAGTCTCCCAGTTCCTGCCACTGAAAAACATCCCCACAGCATGATGCTGCCACCACCATGCTTCACCGTAGGTATGGTATTGGCCAGGTGATGTGCGGTGCCTGGTTTCCTCCAGACGTGACACTTGGCATTCAGGCCAAAGAGTTCAATCTTGGTTTCATCAGACCAGAGAATCCTGTTTAGGTGCCTTTTGGCAAACTCCAAGCGGGCTGTCATGTGCCTTTTACTGAGGAGCGGCTTCCGTCTGGCCACTCTAACATAAAGGCTTGATTGGTGGAGTGCTGCAGATATAGTTGTCTTTCCGGAAGGTTCTCCACAGAGGAACTCTGGAGCTCTGTCAGAATGACCATCGGGTTCTTGGTCACCTCCCTGACCAAGGCCCTTCTCCCCCGATTGCTCAGTTTGGCCGGACGGCCAGCTCTATAAAGAATCCTGATGGTTTCATAGTTCTTCCATTTAAGAATGACGGAGGCCACTGTGCTCTTCAGGACCTGTAATGCTGCAGAAATTGTTTTATACCCTTCCCCAGATCTGTGTCTCGACACAATCCTGTCTCTGAGGTCTACGTCCAATTCCTTCATCTTCATGGCTTGGTTTTTGCTCTGACATGCACTGTCAACTGTGGGACATTATATAGACAGGTGTGTGCCTTTCAATTCATGTACAATCAATTTAATTTACCACTGGTGGACTCCAATCAAGTTGTAGAAACATCTCAAGGATAATCAATAGAAACAGGATGAACCAAAGCTTAATTTTGAGTGTCATAGCAAAGGGTCTGAATACTTATGTAAATGTGATATTTCAGTTATTTATTTGTAATTACTTTGCAAAAATCTCGGAACACCTGTTTTCGCCTTTATATTATGAGATGTGTGTAGATTGATGATAAAAAAATGAATTTAATCCATTTTAGAATAAGGCTGTAACGTAACAAAATGTGGAAAAAGAGAAGGGGTCTGAATACTTTCTGAATGCACTTATATTAAAAGGAATATGGTAATGATGGAGAGAGTGGGGCCGCTTAGGGTTCAACATTATTATCACAGGAGATGAGTCGGGTGTTAAATGAATACTGCTCAATTCCATTTACTGCGGGGGAAAGTAGGAAAGAAATAGTGATGTGATGGGGACCAGATCCAAACTATAATCCCAGGAGACAGCGAGTAGCAGGCGCCTCCCAGGAGGCCGCAAAGAAGCCAGGCGGCGGAACCCCATGGCCAGTCTCTGGGTCAGTGGAGCTCCATGGCCAGTCTCTGGATCAGTGGAGCTCTGCTGCTGCCCTCTGGTTTGGTGGAGCTCCATGGCTGGTCTCTGGGTCAGTGGAGCTCCATGGCTGGTCTCTGGGTCAGTGGAGCTCTGCTGCTGGCCTCTGGTTTGGTGGAGCTCCATGGCTGGTCTCTGGGTCAGTGGAGCTCCATGGCTGGTCTCTGGGTCAGTGGAGCTCCATGGCTGGTCTCTGGGTCAGTGGAGCTCCATGGCTGGTCTCTGGGTCAGTGGAGCCCCATGGCTGGTCTCTAGATCGGTGGAGCCCCACGGCTGGTCTCTAGGTGGTTGCTGTGGAGGCATCAGGGGTGGGCCCGGCGGCGGCCATCGAGCAAGTCGGATTGGCGATCGACGAGGAGGCCGATGCGGCGATCGATGAGGGTGCCGGTGGTCGAGGACGGGTCACGTGGGAGCCGGAGGATGCACCGCTGAGATCAAAGGAGGACCTGCCGTGGGGGAACCACTGTGAGGGGGGATGTGGGGGGGAACAATGGAGGACCCGGCGCGGGATACTTTGTAACTTTGTCGCTGCCCTTTACATGGCCACTCTTTGCATACCTTGGGTATACAAAACAAAGACTATCACTGTGACTCGTCACACGAGACAATAAAGTCCTCATTCATTCAAAAGAGGACGTGGTAGCAGTCTTGAACCAATTAAGGCTAAATCCCCATCGCTTCACCAGAGTGTACCTTCGGACGTTGTGGGAAGCTAGGGAAGAACGTGCAGGGGCCCTGTCAGAGATATTCATTTAATCGCTGGCCATTGGGAAGCTACTGGAAGACTGGAGGGGGGCTAATGCTGTACCTTTATTTACCAAGAGCCACAAGGACATGCAAGGGAACTACAGGCTGAAGAACTTGACAACCAATGGAGGAAATCAGCAGAGGAAGCTACTGGAGGAAATTCTGAGCTGCGGGATCTCTCGGCATTGGATGGACAAGGGCTGCTATGGGGTAGTTCCCATGGCTTTGTGCATTGAAGATCATGTCACACAGGCATTGACTTTGGACTTGAGGGGGCAAGATGGTGCCAGAAATGTGGCGACTCTGGTGTACTGTCTCAACGTGGTCGATTGCCGCACTCTCTTACACTCAGTATGATTGGTCCTTATGTATAGTAAGACAGTCACTTAAAAGAATATCACTGTACTTAAAAGTACCATTGAAAATAGAGTACCATTGCACCACTGAACCTTTGATGGAGTTTGGAAGAGGTCACCATGGGGATTTTGGTGAGGGCAGAGTGGAAGACTCTGAGGACATGGATTTTAGCCAGTGGCTTAAATCCTGCATGGAGACTAGTTGGGAAGGTAAATCTCGTGGGATCCAGGCTGAGCAACCCAGATGGATATTGTCTTTGTTGCAGGAGTCAGGGGGGTGGTATTGGAGGGTTGGTTCGGTGCTTGGAGTTCCATGACCAGTGGTCCATGACCAGTGGGTCCACTGTTGCTTGTCATCCATATTAATGATTTGGACAACAATGTGGTTAATGTGGCTAATCAATTTGCAGATGACGGCCAACATTAGTTTTATAGAGGACAGTGAGGAATGCTGTCTGTGTTTACGAAAAGTACTGGATCAACGAGGGAAGTGGGCCAAGGAATGGTGGATGGAATTTAACTCTGACAAGTGTGAGATGATGCATTTTGGTAAGTGAAACCGGGGCAGGACATACACAGTGAATGGTAGGACCCTGGAGAGTGTGGCACTCTGCTCTGAGTGACCTCAGAGTACAGTTACACAGATTGGTACATATGGTATGTACCAGTATGTACCAGTGAGGTACAGTGATATTCATTTTTGGATACCGTTCAGTAGAAGTCTCACTATACTTAAGCACTTTGATACATATTAGATAAGCATCTCAGAAACAGTTCAAATATATAGCATAATACACTAATGCAGTATACAGCATCACCAATTTGGCACCGTTTTCAAGTCCCATTTGTTGTAAGTGCGGGGATCTTGGTCTGACTATGAAGGCCTGTTGTCTTGGCCATGTTGCAGGGTCGGCCTGGCCAAGCGTAGCCGTTGGTGTCCTCCGTCGCTGCTCCACCGCTGTAGACCGCGTCTGGTCCACGTGCTCGGCCTCTGGGAGCGGCGACCAGTCCAGCCGTGCCGTAGAGCCCCCAGCCATCGAGGCCACGCACTGCCTCCCACAGCTGGACTGCTTACTGGCCTTCCAGGTGGGTTGCCATGGGCCCCTGATCCATAGCGGGTGAGTCGGGGCCACCGGGCGGGTTCCGGTCTCCGACGCAGGTCGTGGTTGCACCATCCGTGTCGGGTGAGTCGGGTTCAGTGGGCGGGCAAGTCCTCAGTGTCCGGGGGGCGAGCTGGAGCTTCTGGGCAGGTCCCCGGTCTACGGGCTTCCCGGGATACTCCTGCCCCCACGCGGCTTCCCGGGATACAGTTCCCTGAAAAGGCTGACAGCATCATCAATGATCCACACCATCCTGGCCACGCACTCATCTCCCCGCTGCCTTCAGGTAGAAGGTACAGGAGCCTGAAATCTGCAGCATCCAGGTTCAGAAATAGGCGCTTCCCCACAGCCATCAGGCTATTAAACTCAACTCAAACAAAACTCTGAGCCCATTGCACTTTATCTGCTTATTTATATATGTATATATATATTCAATGGTATATGATCACACTGATCTGCTCTGTATTTATTTATGCCTACTATATTCTGTTGTGCTGAAGCAAAGCAAGAATGTCATTGTCCCATCTGGGACACATGACAATAAACTCTCTTGAATCTTGAAAGTGGTGGCGCAGGCGGACAAGATGTTGATGAAGGTGTTTGGTATCCTTGATTCCCCTGCTCTGGGCAAGCGGCTCTGTGCATCTACTCGATCTATTCCTCTCATGATCTTGTACACTGGTAAAGTTTAAAAGACATTTGTATAGTAACGTGGATAGGAAAGATTTAGAGGGATATGGGGAAAAAAATGCAGGCAGATGGGACTAGCTGAGTTGTAAAAACTGGTCGGCATGAACGGGTTAGGATGAGGGGACTGTTTCTGTGGTGGATGACTATATACTGCATTTGGTTTATTATTGGCACCAGAACCGAGGTACAGTGGAAAACCTCAGTTTACATGTTGTCCAGCCATGAGTACAAAATGCAACAGGCGCAAGAGAAAAACAAACAGAATGCAGAATATATTATTCCAGCTACAGAGAAAATTCAGGTAAGGAAAAGTGCAAAGGTTGCAATGAGGTAGATTGGGAAAACAGGAATATATTCTCAGTTTATGAGCGGCTGCCATACAGCGGCAGAGACCCGAGTTCGATCCTGACCATTTATTAGGCTACTGCAGGCGACTGTCATAGGTCACTGAAAAACCGGGCGAT
Source organism: Amblyraja radiata (assembly GCF_010909765.2). Classification (NCBI taxonomy): domain Eukaryota; kingdom Metazoa; phylum Chordata; class Chondrichthyes; order Rajiformes; family Rajidae; genus Amblyraja; species Amblyraja radiata. The sequence continues at coordinate 33,408,643 of NC_045957.1, read as the reverse complement.
TTTTTGGCAACTGCCACGACTACGACAATGGAAGTCACTGAAGACAGCACCGGCGACAACCTACGTCACCTGGCCACAACCTAAACCATCCTGGCGACAACCTACGACAACCTACGACAGCACCTACGTCAGGAGAAGACCAGCTATGACAAGCCCACGGTCGCCGACTGTCGCCGAAAGGTTTTGAACATTTCAAAATCCAGCAGCGACCAGAAAAACGCTACGTCTCCTTGGGCGACTGAGGAGACGACTCACAACCATACAGGCGACACCCCGGCGACCATGTGGAGACAGCCTAGTCGCCGGCAGTCGTCTAAAAAATAGCCTAAGTGGGACAGGCCCTTAACTTTTTCACACAACGGGCGGTTGATGTATGGAATGTGCTGCCGGAGGAGGAAGTTGAGGCAGGAACTATCACAACGTTTAAGAAACATTTAGACAGGTACATGGATAGGACAGATTTAGAGGGATATGGGCCAAACACAGGCAGGTGCAACTAGTGTAGATGGGACCATGTTGGTCAGTGTGGACAAGTTGGGCTGAAGGGCCTGTTTCTACACTGTATAACTGTAAATCCCAATTGTAAAATTGTGAACAGACTTCATTGATTTAGGGAGTGAGAGGCCGTACAAGCAATCAGATTCACTGTAAACCCGCTGAGTCTGTGAAGACCATTTCTCATGGTCATATACAACACAGTGGCAGAGCCAATGCCACTGTTAATACTCTGCAGTGGGAGTGTTTTGGCTGCAACAAGTTCTTTATTAATCTAAAGGCCTGAACGGTGATGTATAATTCCAAGACAACCTTAGTGCAGAAACAACTATAGATGATATTCCATGCAATGCAAAAATAAGAGTACAATCAAACTCCAATAATCTGGCAACTATAGGACTTTGTGTGTAGGAAGGAACTACAGATGCTGTTTTATACCGAAGAGAGTCATAAAATGCTGGATATACTTAGTGGGTCTGGCAGCATCTCCGGAAAAAGGGAATAAGTGGCGCTTCGGGTCAGGACCCTTCTTTAGACTGAAAGACAGAGGTGGGGGGATGGAGGGAAACTAGAGGGGAGATAAGTCTAGAATGAAACAGGGCTGGCCACTGATGACCTCAGGAAGGGTGGAGTGCATAATGGCACATTGTTGGCTGTGGAAGATGTGCTAATGAGAGGGATACCAGGCTGCAAACCGTGGAGATGGTAGGACCACTGGGGTAGGGTGGGGGGGAGTTTGGTGAGGGGTTGGAAGGAATGCAGAAATTAGTTGGAATTAGAGAAATCAATATTCATACTGCTGTGTTGTAAGCTGCCCAAGCGAAATATGAGGCCTCACTCTGACTGTGGAGGAGGGCCAGAATAGAAAGGCCAGTATGGGAATGGTGTTAAAGTGTTTAGCAACTGGGAGACCACGTAGACCAAGGCGGACTGAGCGAAGGTGTTCAGCGAAACAGTCGCCGAGCCTGCGCTTGGTTTTGTCGATATACAGGACTCCAACCCTAGAACAGCGAATACAGTAGATGTGGTTGGAGGAGGTGTCGGCGTACCTCTGCCTCACTTGAAAGGACTGTCAGGGTCTTTGCATGTAGTCGACGGAGCAGGAATAGGGACAGATGTTGCACCTCCTGTGGTTGCAGCCTCATCCACTGTCAGGGTGAGACCAAACGCAAATTGGAGGAACAGCAACTCATATTTTGCTTGGGCAGCTTACAACCCAGCGATAAGAATATTACATAGAAACATAGAAACATAGAAATTAGGTGCAGGAGTAGGCCATTCGGCCCTTCGAGCCTGCACCGCCATTCAATATGATCATGGCTGATCATCCAACTCAGTATCCCGTACCTGCCTTCTCTCCATACCCTCTGATCCCCTTAGCCACAAGGGCCACATCTAACTCCCTCTTAAATATAGCCAATGAACTGGCCTCGACTACCCTCTGTGGCAGAGAGTTCCAGAGATTCACCACTCTCTGTGTAAAAAAAGTTCTTCTCATCTCGGTTTTAAAGGATTTCCCCCTTATCCTTAAGCTGTGACCCCTTGTCCTGGACTTCCCCAACATTGGGAGCAATCTTCCTGCATCTAGCCTGTCCAACCCCTTAAGAATTTTATAAGTTTCTATAAGATCCTCTCTCAATCTCCTAAATTCTAGAGAGTATAAACCAAGTCTATCCAGTCTTTCTTCATAAGACAGTCCTGACATCCCAGGAATCAGTCTGGTGAACCTTCTCTGCACTCCCTCTAGGGCAATAATGTCCTTCCTCAGATTTGGAGACCAAAACTGTACGCAATACTCCAGGTGTGGTCTCACCAAGACCCTGTACAACTGCAGTAGAACCTCCCTGCTCCTATACTCAAATCCTTTTGCTATGAAAGCTAACATACCATTCGCTTTCTTCACTGCCTGCTGCACCTGCATGCCTACTTTCAATGACTGGTGTACCATGACACCCAGGTCTCGCTGCATCTCCCCTTTTCCTAGTCGGCCACCATTTAGATAATAGTCTGCTTTCCTGTTTTTGCCACCAAAATGGATAACCTCACATTTATCCACATTATACTGCATCTGCCAAACATTTTCCCACTCACCCAGCCTATCCAAGTCACCTTGCAGTCTCCTAGCATCCTCCTCACAGCTAACACTGCCCCCCAGCTTAGTGTCATCCGCAAACTTGGATATATTGCCTTCAATTCCCTCATCCAGATCATTAATATATATTGTAAATAGCTGGGGTCCCAGCACTGAGCCTTGCGGTACCCCACTAGTCACTGCCTGCCATTGTGAAAAGGACCCGTTTACTCCTACTCTTTGCTTCCTGTTTGCCAGCCAGTTCTCTATCCACATCAATACTGAACCCCCAATGCCGTGTGCTTTAAGTTTGTATACTAATCTCTTATGTGGGACCTTGTCGAAAGCCTTCTGGAAGTCCAGATACACCACATCCACTGGTTCTCCCCTATCCACGCTACTAGTTACATCCTCGAAAAATTCTATAAGATTCGTCAGACATGATTTACCTTTTGTAAATCCATGCTGAATTTGTCCAATGATTTCACCACTTTCCAAATGTGCTGCTATCCCATCTTTAATAACTGACTCTAGTAGTTTCCCCACTACCGATGTTAGACTAACTGGCCTGTAATTCCCCGTTTTCTCTCTCCCTCCCTTCTTAAAAAGTGGGGTTACGTTTGCTACCCGCCAATCCTCAGGAACTACTCCAGAATCTAGAGTTTTGAAAGATTATTACTAATGCATCCACTATTTCTGGAGCTACTTCCTTAAGTACTCTGGGATGCAGCCTATCTGGCCCTGGGGATTTATCGGCCTTTAATCCATTCAATTTACCCAACACCACTTCCCGGCTAACCTGGATTTCACTCAATTCCTCCAACTCCTTTGACCCGCGGTCCCCTGCTATTTCCGGCAGATTATTTATGTCTTCCTTAGTGAAGACGGAACCAAAGTAGTTATTCAATTGGTCCGCCATATCCTTGTTCCCCATGATCAACTCACCTGTTTCTGACTGCAAGGGACCTACATTTGTTTTAACTAATCTCTTTCTTTTCACATATCTATAAAAACTTTTGCAGTCAGTTTTTATGTTCCCTGCCAGTTTTCTTTCATAATCTATTTTTCCTTTCCTAATTAAGCCCTTTGTCCTCCTCTGCTGGTCTCTGAATTTCTCCCAGTCCTCCGGTATGCTGCTTTTTCTGGCTGATTTGTACGCATCATCCTTCGCTTTGATACTATCCCTGATTTCCCTTGTTATCCACGGATGTACTACCTTCCCTGATTTATTCTTTTGCCAAACTGGGATGAACAATTTTTGTAGTTCATCCATGCAGTCTTTAAATGTCTTCCATTGCATATCCACCGTCAACCCTTTTAGAATTAATTGCCAGTCAATCTTGGCCAATTCACGTCTCATACCCTCAAAGTTACCTTTCTTTAAGTTCAGAACCATTGTTTCTGAATTAACAATGTCACTCTCCATCCTAATGAAGAACTCAACCATATTATGGTCACTCTTGCCCAAGGGGGCACGTACAACAAGACTGCTAACTAACCCTTCCTCATTACTCAATACCCAGTCTAAAATAGCCTGCTCTCTCGTTGGTTCCTCTACATGTTGATTTAGATAACTATCCCGCATACATTCCAAGAAATCCTCTTCCTCAGCACCCCTGCCAATTTGATTCACCCAATCTATATGTAGATTGAAGTCACCCATTATAACGGTTTTGCCTTTGTCGCACGCATTTCTAATTTCCTGTTTGATACCATCTCCAACTTCACTACTACTGTTAGGTGGCCTGTACACAACACCCACCAGCGTTTTCTGCCCCTTAGTGTTTCGCAGCTATACCCATACCGATTCCACATCCTCCAAACTAATGTCCTTCCTTTCCATTGCGTTAATCTCCTCTCTAATCAGCAACGCTACCCCACCTCCTTTTCTTTTCTCTCTATCCCTCCTGAATATTGAATATCCCTGGATGTTCAGCTCCCAGCCTTGGTCACCCTGGAGCCATGTCTCCGTGATCCCAACTATATCATAGTCATTAATAGCTATCTGCACATTCAACTCATCCACCTTATTACGAATGCTCCTTGCATTGAGACACAAAGCCTTCAGGCTTGTTTTTACAACACTCTTACCCCTTATACAATTATGCTGAAAAGTGGCCCTTTTTGATTTTTGCCCCGGTTTTGTCTGCATGCCACGTTTAGTTTTCACCTTGCTACCTATTGCTTCTACCCTCATTTTACACCCCTCTGTCTCTACGCTCACACATTTAAGAAACCCTTTCCCTTTAGCTCCATCCTCCACTATCCCATTCGACACCCCACCCCCCTTATTCAGTTTAAAACCACCCGTGTAGCAGTGGCAAACCTGCCTGCCAGAATGCTGGTCCCACACCTGTTAAGATGCAATCCATCCCTTTTGTACAGTTCCCCCTTACCCCAAAACAGATCCCAGTGATCTAAGAATCTAAATCCCTGCCCCGTGCACCAGTTCCTCAGCCACACGTTCAGGTCCCGTATCTCGCTGTTCCTGCTCTCGCCAGCACGAGGAACTGGAAGCAAACCGGAGATAACAACCCTATTGATTTCTCTAACTTCAAGTAACCCTCGCTTTCACCTCTCTCACCATCCCTCCCCCACCCTAGTTCTCCGACTAGCGTCCTCCTGATTAATTTTACTGTTTGTATGCCTCGTTGTCACCTTCCCCTCAGCCAACAACGATCCATTCTGCATTTCCTTAACCATTGTCTGCTTTGATCTGTCGATTTCACATCTTACCCTTCCATATCTCTAGTTTCCCTCTCCCCTGATTCTCAGTCTGAAGAAGGGTCTCGACCCGAAACATCACCCATTCCTTCTCTCCAAAGATGCTGCCTGTCCTGCCGAGTTACTCCAGCATTTTGTGTCTATCTTCGGTGTAAACCAGCATCTGCAGTTCCTTCCAACACATGAAATTCTGGGGTTGTGGCACCCCTATCCTCACCCATCTTGAATTATAATTTATGTTCCTCAAAATCAAAATGTTACAAAAATGTTACAACAATTATAGAAAACACAGGAAAAGCATCCAGATTTCACATCAATATAGTGCAGGCAGCCCATGCCATGTCATACCTTTCAGAGTCCTCTGTCAATGCTAAAATTGATTGTTGAATGCTTTGGCCTTTCCTGTGTTATCATCAGTGGTGGACTGGCCAAGTGTCAGCTTGCCCGATGGCAAGTGGGCCCCTGATGAAGTGGACCCCCTATATCAAGTGGGCCCCTGATGAAGTGGGCCCCCTTTGTCTCCTGGCAACCAATATTTCTAGACCCAGTACGCCACTGGTTATCATGATGTGAATTGCAATTTTAAAATACAGGAAAGGTTTTATTTCATATTTAATCGGATATCATTGTATCTTGCTTCCAACAGCGGTGCTGATCAAAGGGCCGAATGACCTACTGCTGCACCTATTGTCTATTGTCTATTGTCAAACATATTCAATTGCAGAATATGATCCTCAAAATCTTAAAAACATCTGTAAGGCAGAAGAATATCTTAGAAACATAGATACATAGAAAATAGGTGCAGGAGTAGGCCCTTCGGCCCTTCGAGCCTGCCATTCAATATGATCATGGTTGATCATCCAACTCAGTATTCTGTACCTGCCTTCTCTCCATACCCCCTGATACCTTTAGCCACAAGGGTCACATCTAACTCCCTCTTAAATATAGCCAATGAACTGGTCTCAACTACCTTCTGTGGCAGAGAATTCCAGAGATTCACCACTCTCTGTGTGAATTTTTTTTTTCTCATCTCATTCCTAAAATATTTCCCCCTTATCCAATTGTTCTGGACTCCCCCAACATCGGGAACAATCTTAGAACAGCAAATCCACTTAAAGGCTGGCTTTTATTATGATGTGGAGTTTGGGGGTTAATTTGTTTGACTTGATAAATTGTGCTACTTATCCAGTTCCCTGGGTAAAGACATGTTTCTTCATCCCTCTCTTAAATCATCGCCTAGTGACCTTGAAGCAATCCTCACTTGGTCTGTTGAGCAGTTTTGTCCATAATTCAACATGAGCTGTCCATGCAGATTATGCCTGGAACTGTGGGCAGATGCACAGAGCTCTTATCGGCTGAAAGCTTGAAATCAGAATAACTGAATGCTAAATGGTATTTTCAGCTTTCAGCTTGGGTTTTACAACACATTCACACGTACACACACACACACATGTACACACACACACACACACACACACACACACACACACACACACACACACACACACACACACACACACACACACAACTGTGCAAATTCACGCACCCGAGCACCCATGCACACAAGGCTGTGCAAATTCAACACCCGTGCACAAACATGGGCACATCCATGTGCACAAGGACACACATGATCACATGTGTGGGAGTACAAGCAGGTTTCGAAGATTTAGATCAATGACAGAGAAAGAACACCTCAGGATTACAAATGAAACTAAGTTCATTTCAATATAGTGAATACGATAAAAAGACTAGTGAAGGATTAAATGAGTCACGAGTCTCACGTTGGGTCTACACTGACACAAACGGTGGCTGCTAGCAAAACGTCTCATGCCTTTGGGACGGTACAGTGATGCAGCGGTGAAGCTGCTGCCTTACAGCACCATAGGCCTGGATTTGACCCTGACTAATGGTGCTGTCTGTATGGAGTTAGCACGTTCTCCCTGCGATTTGCGTGGGTTTCCTCTGTTTTCCTCTCCCATTTTAAAGACATGCTGGTATGTAAGTTAATTGGCCTTTGTTAATTGTCCATAGTGTGTAGGCTAGAACTAACGTATGGGGTGATCGTTGTTCGGCGTGGACTCGGTGGGCCGAAGGGCCTGTTTCCACACTGTATCCCTAAAATGAACAACTAAAGCTAAGCCTTTCCACTGCATGCTGAGGACTCCGTAACAAGGGCTTGGTTGGAAAACTCAAAGGGTCCGGACACCTTTTGGGATTGCGATCCAAGAAGAAGTCCAGTGACTTGTCTTGCAGCATGCACTTATATACTCAGTAACCCACGTGTTGTCCCTAATCTCCATGTACCAGTCAACTGCGCCTTTGAAACTAGGAATCTTCCTTAGTGATGAAACAGTGGTTATTTATTGTGGCAGAAATTGAGCTAATCTCAGATATCTCTGGAAGAAAAGACTTACTAGAGCTGCTGGTAGAGTTGCTGCCTCACATCATCAGAGACCCAGGCTCGAGCCTGACCTCGGGTGCTGTCGGTGTGGAGTTTGCACGTTCTCCCTGTGACCACGTGGGTTTCCTCCAGGTGCTCTGGTTTCCTCACGCATCCCAAAGACATGCTGGTTTGTGTGTTAATTTGCCTCTATAAATTGTCCCTTGTGTGCAGGGAGTGGATGTGAAAGTGGGATAACAGAGAATCAGTGTGAACGGGCGATCGATGTCGGTGTGGACTTGGTGGGCCTAAAGGGGCTGTCCCACTGCGGCGACCTAATCTGCGAGTTTAGAAGAGTTTGCCCTCGACTCAAACTCGCAGCATGGTCGACACGTGGTCCTAGGAAGTTCAAATATGGTCACTGGAACTCTCCTTCATGCTCGAGGGAAGTTCCCGCAAGACCTTTCCCTCAATTTGGTCGAAATAAAATTTTCAGCATGTTGAAATGTTTTCCGCGAGTAAAAATTGGTCAGCATGGTTCTTTTGACGTAGTGCAGTGGAGTGGGGTCGCTATTTAGTTACAGGCAGTCGATGGCAGCCATAGGCAATCTCCTTTGCTGACCGGGCATTTTAATTGGTTCATTGGAGTTTTCAGGACCAAGGAAAATGAGTTTTCAGGACCGATAGGTTAAATGCCCGCTAAACTTTATTATAAGTTGTCTGTCTTCTTAAAAGTGTCTCCACTCTTTCTCTCCCCTTCTCCCCCCTTCTCCCCCCTTCTCCCCCCTTCTCCCCCCTTCTCCCCCCTTCTCCCCCCTTCTCCCCCCTTCTCCCCCCTTCTCCCCCCTTCTCTCCACTTCTCTCCCCTTCTCTCCCCTTCTCTCCCCCTTTCTCCTCTTCTCTCCCCTTCTCTCCCCTTCTCTTCCCTTCTCTCCCCCTTTCTCCTCTTCTCTCCTCTCTCTCCCCTTCTCTCCCCTTCTCTCCCCCTCTCTCCCCCTCTCTCCCCTTCTCTATTCCCCCCCTACCCGCGCTCTCCATAGGACTTACCGTACACTGTGCAACCGTCTTTTACCTTCCTGTTCATCGTGGGTGTGAATTTCAGACAGCGCTCCCCCGCTTTCCCAGGCCCCCGCCTTTGTGATGTGTTTGTCTGCGCGGTCGGTCGATCTGGCTCGCGGTTTCATCGCTGACAGTCGATCCAGCTCAAGGGTTCTCGAGCGACTGCCCTCGAGCTTGAAGGTCGAAGACAGTCACTGAAAGGTCGCGTTATTGGGGCAGGCCCTTTACATCCTACCCAAGATCCATGCTTTATTTGTAAATTAAACTAAACTAAACTGCTACTATACGTCCATGAGGGCGGCATGATCGAACAAGGTCTCGTAATTTTCTAGTATCAGCACCTAATTGTTTTCATAGGTAAGTCTGCTTGCCTGAGATAAGGACAGATAAAGACAGGTAATTCTACTGTTATTGGCTGAAAAGACTGTTTTAAGCCTTGCATTACAACACACATGAACACACGCCTGTATGCTCGCACATGCACACACACACACACATGCACGCATATACACACACACGCATGCATATACACACACACACACACATGCACACACACCACCATATATACACACACACACACACACACACACACACACACACACACACACACACACACACACACACACACACACACACACACACACACACACACACACACACACACAACATGCAGTAGAAACATACAGATACAAAGATTTACAGGAGGCAAGAATTTCATGAACAAAGACAGCTGCTATCACCAAAGACCCACACCATCTTGGCCATGCTCTCATCTTGTTGGGAAGAAGGTACAGGAGCTGAGAAATGTGATCTCCAGGTTCAAGAAGAGCTTCTTCCCAGTAACCATCAGATCTAGTATTGCTGATTATCAATTTATTGTATTATTGAATGTTGTATATTTATTTGTTGTGTTATTGCATTAATGGCCCTGTAACGCTTCAGCATGTAAGAGTTTCATTTTTCCATTCTCATAACAATTAAGCACCCATGACTCTGGACTCTGGACTCTCAAAAACACAAATAAACATTCACCAACACATAATGTAAACACACTTATTCAAACCTGTCACCAATGGTTAACATCCATTAACTCAACAACACACACAATAGCAACACTGATTTGAGTAGCATCTTTAATGTAATGAAATGCCACAAAACACTTAACAGGACCATGATGAAGTGAACATTTGATAAGCATTAGGCACTGGTCCATGGAGAGAGGTGTCAGATGGCAAAGGTTTTAAGAGTCACATTCGAGGAGGAGAGTGACACACACAGAGGAGAAATTCCAGAGCATGGTCAAAGTAGAATGATATATAACTAATATGGGTGGCGCAGCGGTAGAGTTGCTGCCTCACAGCATCAGAGACCCAAGTTCGATCACATCGGGTTTGTACGTTCTCCGTGACCACATGGGTTTTCTCCGGGTGCACCGGTTTCCTTCCACATTCCAAAGACATGCAGGTTTGCAGGTTAATCGGCTTCTGTAAGTTGCCCCGAGTGTGTAAGATGCAAAAGTGGGATAAGATAGAACCAGTGTATGGGTGATCGTTGGTCAACGCAGACTCGGTGGGCTGAAGGGCATGTTTCCACGCTGTATCTCTAAACTAAACCAAACAAGCACATGCCTCAACACTTGCATAATTTACAAAAATGCAAAAAAGTAATATGCGTGGTTCAATAATCTGTGATCTTAAAGATCATATTGTGGAAATGAGTGGAGAATTAGAATGTGACCAAATAGGTATTGACATGAAAAAGCAAAATTAAAGTTTACCTACTCTATTTTTGTCAAAACAGATGCTGCTGCATAGCTAATAATGCTTAGGGCAAGATTTGCCATTTGCACCCATTAGTAACAGGGAAATGTTATAAAAGAGAGCAGTCTGGATGCTCTGATTTCCTCCCACACTCCATGCATGTACAAGATAACCATATAACCATATAACAATTACAGCATGGAAACAGGCCATCTCGGCACTTCTAGTACAAGATGTACAAGTTTATAGCTTAATTGATTCTGTAAAAATCGTGAACTTTTCCTAGTGTGTAGGATAGTGTTAGTGTATGAGATGATCGCTGGTCGGCATGGACTCTGGGCCGAAGGACTTGTTTCCACGCTATATCTCTAAAATCTAAAGTCTAAATTTAAAGTTATTGTATCTAAATGCATGCTACATTTGTAAAGAGGTAGATGAATTTAGGACACAATTAGTTATAAATGGAAATGGAGAACCAGGTACCGAAATATTCCAGGGCATTTCACATTGAGGAAGGACAAACAATAAGGAAAAAGAGGTGGTGTAGCATTATCATTAAGCAATGACTTAATTTGAAAGGATAGTTTGAAAGTATTTTTGCTTGGCAGATCCAAGTGTAAAATTAGGATCAGTTTATGCAGAGCTAAGAAGCACCAGGAGAAGCAGTTTATAAGCTTCCAAATAATTGTACTGCTGTGGAATCGAATATAATCAACAAAATTAGAAATGCATTTAACAGGGGTGATACAGTATTGGAGGAGGATTTTAATCTAAATATATCAGATGAGCAAATCAAATTAGTGCTAACAATGTAGGGGATGAATTTTGGTACAGCGCACAAAATTGATTTCTGGATAAATTGAGGAACTAACCAGTAGAGAAGCTTATTTTAGATCCAATACTGAGAAAGGATGCAATAACGCAAAGAGGTCTCCAGGGAAGAGTGACCATAATATTATAGAATTTTACATCACATTTGGAAGTAGTGCATTTAATCTGAAATCAGAGTTTGGAATTTAAACAGAAGAAACAATGGAGATATGAGGGGCCAAGGCATTCTGACTCATCAGAAAAACTACATTCAATAATATAACAATAGAGTGGATGGATACTAGCGCAAATTTAAAGAAATATTACACAACTTGCAACAGATAGACTTTCCTTTAAGGCATAAGATCTGAATAGGCAAAGTGGTTCATCTATGGATTACAAGGGAAGGTAACGATAATATTCACTCTGTTAGTATACTTTAGAAACAGAGCATGGAAACAGGCCCTTCTGCCCACCTAGTCCATGCCGACCACGATCACCCATCCACTAGTTCTATCCTACACACTAGGGACAATTTATCTGCTTATCATCCTATAAAACCGCACGTCTTTGGGATGTGGGTGGAAACCAGAGCACCTGAAGAAAACCCAATGCGACACAGGGAGAAGGTTAAAAACTCTGTGCAGCCAACACCCAGAGCCAGGATCGAACCCGGTTCTCTGGCACTGTATGGTAGCAACTCTACCGCTGCACCACTGTGCCGTCCAATCAAAGGAATAGGTTTACCTAGTTGCCGGTATAATCAGCAAATGATGATCAAGAAGATGATAAAGAAATAGAAATAAAATTTGAAAGTAAACGAGAGAGAAACATGGAAACGGATTTGTGTATAAGTGCGCAAAACTGAAAAGTCTAGCCACAGCCGGTGTGGATTCCTGACTAACAAAGAATTTATGCAGGGTGATTAAAAGAATATGGTGTTGCCTGTCTTCACAAAAAGAGACACAAAAGACAGAAAACGTTTTTTACAGTGCCTTGTACACATGAAAATAAACTAAACTAAACTAAACCTCATCCATAAGTACCGAAAAAGCTCGGGTCCAATGTGCAAACAACCAATCTCCTGTAAATATGTTTGTAAATATACAAACATCTTTCCTTGGATCCCATGCGATCTAAATCTTCCAGAGCAGCCTAACGTGTGGAACCTGGTCGAATGCTTTGTTAAGATCCATTGACCAAAATAGGGCCTGAATAACAGTTTGAGCAAGAGTAGGGTAAAGCTAATGCTTAGATGGGGGTCTTACCTCATTGTTTAGATGAGAAGTGGCTATGAATGACCAGCAGCCAAGGAGAATGGAAGCAGAAGGAACTGCAGATGCTGGAATCTTGAGCAAAACACAAAGTGCCGGAGGAACTCATCAGGTTAGGCAGCATGAGGGAATGAGCAGGCGACCATAAGACAAAGGTGCAGAATTAGGTCATTCAGCCCATCAAATCTGCTCCACCATGCAATCTTTCCTTCGCAACCCCATTCTCCTGCCTTTTCCCCGTAACCTTTGACGCTCTTACTAATCAAGAACCTATCAATGTTTGCTTTAAAAATACCCAATGACCTGGCCTCCACAAACATCTGTGATTCTACAGATTCACCATCCTCTGGCCAAAGAAATTCATCCCCATCTCTAGGATAGGTACGCCCTTTTATTCTGAGGCTGCGCCCTCTGGTCCTAGACTCTGCCACTACTGGAATCATCTATCTACGCCTTCCATTATTTGGTAGATTCCTCCTCATCTTTCTATACTCGAGCGAGTACAAGCCCAGGGCCATCAAATGCTGCCCTGGAAAGGTCTGCAGAAGGGTCCTGACTTGAAATGTCACCGATCCATTTCCTCCATAGAGCAGATGAATGGCTCATTGAATGAATGAATGAATGAATGAATGAATGAATGAATGAATGAATGAATGAATGGATTGGTTTATTGACCAAGTGTGTACATATAGAAGGAATTTGTATGTGTACAAGGAGATATAAAGAGATCTGAGTACAACTAGATTGAGAAACATTTATTTGTGAAAATGGCTTGAATATTTGAAGTGCTAATCTCTCTCTTTCCCCACCTATATATTCTTGACCATATGCTTCCATCCTGGAAGATCATGAGTATACACAGTTTCTTCCTCCTCTGAGTCATTGCTTGCACTCCAACTGAAATTGACTGAACCTTTTATTGATGGATGGGGTGCCAATAAGAATAAAAACAAGGGTGGAGGAAGGAATTATTTCTTGGGAGTGATCGTGTTTGAGTTTAACATCACGCACCTGCACAGTATTTACTGAAATGATCTATGTTAAAACATAAGGGCAGCACAGTGACACAGGAGTAAAGCTGCTTCCTGTGTGGAATTTGTACGTTCTCCATGCGTCCCTCCAGGTGCTCCGGTTTCCTCCCACATCCCAAAGACCTGCAGGTTTGTAGATTAATTGGTCTCGGTAATTTGCCCCTAGTATTTAGGGAGTGGTGGAAAAGAAAGATAACACAGAACTAATGTGAACGAATGATCGATTGTCGGCATGGACTTAGTGGGCTGAAGGACCTGTTTCCATGCTGATTCACTAAAACTCTAAAAAACATCTTTGCTTCAAACCTCATGCCAGCCTCGGGAACATCTTCTCCCCCTGTGTTATCAGGCTTCCCATCAGATAAGGTACTGAGCAATTCACCTACACCCCATTGCGGATATTGGACATTGCTTATGGAACTGGTGAGCTACAATGCTGCTGTTACCCCTCTCACCTTAACCCTATAGCCGCTAGTTTTGGACCCCCCTACCCTGGGTACAAGCCTGTGACTATTCACCTCATCTAAGCCAAAATTATTTTATATAAAGCAAACATTAGCAAGGGTGTCAAAGGTTATGGGGGGAAGGTAGGAGGATGGGGTTGAGAGGGAAAGAAAAATCAGCCATGATTGAATGGTGGAGTAGACTTGATGGGCGGCAGGGCCTAATTCTGCTCCTATCACTTATGAACTTATGAAACAGCCAGCTGGAGGAACTCAGCAGGTCAGGCAGCATTTGTAGAGGGAAGAGGTCAGACAACGCTCCAGGTCAGGGCCCTTCTTTTGACCGATGGAGTTCAAACGCTGAGTTCCCTCAGCAGTTTGTTTTTTGCTCAAGATTCCAGCATCTACAGTCTCTTGTGTCTCCATTTTACTGTTCCACTGCAATGTCTCCACATATTATGCCCATTTTGGAGAAAGTTTCCCTCTGCTGAGTTCCTCCAGATGCCCTTTTTTTTGTTTAAGATTCCAGTATCTGCAGTCCCTTGTTTCATAATGATTCTATAAACCTCTATAAGGCTGACTCTACAGAGACTCTGCAGTACTCTCTCTGAAGTAACTTTCTAGTTGACTACACTCCAGGGAAACGAGGCACAGCCTACTCAGCTTCTCCTTTGAACTCAAATTCAAGCTTAGAAATGTGCACAGTCATCATTTGGCAAGAAACATCTTGAAAGCTCCTGAAGCGGTTCAGTCATCCAAGGCACATTATCCCACCAGGTTCTGAATGTCAAGCCTTATGGAGTGAATTAACTTCTCACTGGGCGCTTTTAATGTGCTCTTGTTGTTCTGTGCACACATCCTATCAGTTAGAGGGACTGTAGGGGTGCCTTCACTCAACCAAGTGGCTCACCACTGTTTCTGGTCCTTGCCAGTTTTATGGTGTGTAGAAGCCACCTCACACTCCTCGTCATCATGGTCTGCCTTAAGTGTAACTACCCCCCACACAGTGTTTGATCAGCCGGCTGACAATGTCTTAACCGATGTACTTGCCACGCTTCATTGTTCATGCAGCAGTAGCTTGAAGATAACAAGATAATAATAATAATAATAAATTTAATATGGGCGTCTTTCAAGAGTCTCAAGGACACCTTACAAAAATTGAGCATGTAGAGGAAAAACATGTAAGGGGAATGAAATAAATAGTAGAGACATGACTAGTACACAAAGTAAAGACAGAATTCAATACAAAACACAGTATGAGGCAATTAATGCACAGATGAAAAGGGAGGGGGACGTGGGGCTAAGGATAGGCAGAGGTGAAGAGATGGGTCTTGAGGCGGGACTGGCAGATGGTGAGGGACACGGAATTGCGGATCAGTTGGGGGAGGGAGTTCCAGAGCCTGGGAGCTGGAGAGCTGATGCCAAGGAGAAGTGAGTTGCAATAGTCCAGTCGGGAGGAGATGAAGGCATGGATGAGTCTTTCAACAGCGGGAGGTGTGAGAGAGGGTCTGAGTTTGGCGATGTTGCGGAGATGAAAGAAGGAGGTTTTAATGACATGGCGGATGTGAGGCTCAAGGGAGATGGTGGAATCAAAGATCACGCCAAGGTTGCGGGCCTGGGGAGATGGGGAGACAGTGGTGCCGTCGATGGTGAGAGTGGGGTTATTGATTTTGCTGAGTGTGGCTTTGGAGCCTATGAGGAGGAATTCTGTCTTATCGCTGTTGAGTTTGAGGAAATTATGTTGCATCCAGGTGACAGTTATATAACTGGGCAGTTATCAAGGCAGCAAGAGACATCAATAAATCAGCAAGCAGATGCAAGTGGAGCACTTTCCAATGGAATATTCAAAGGGAATCATTGAGATGAAGATGCCCAGGTTATCCCTTGTTAACAGGATTGGACGTGCACTGGCTCCAGTGGCTCAGTTTACAAAGGAACGTCAGATGAACAATTGGCTATTCCATAGGATGCTCCACAAAGCGCTGGAGTAACTCAGCAGCTCAGGCAGCGTGTGTGGAGGGAATGGACAGGCAGCGTTTCAGGTCAAGACCCTTCTTCAGGCTGATTGCTTCGGGGGGAGGAAAGCTGGAAAAGGGGTAGGGGCAGGACAAAGCCTGGCAAGTGATCCGTGATCACAATGAATGGCGGTGCAGGCTCGAAGGGCCGAATGGCCTCCTCCTGCACCTATTTTCTATGTTTCTATGTAAGTGATAGGTGGATACAGGTGAGAGGGGAGGAGGTTTGATTGGCAAATGGGCAGAGTAAGTGGCAGTGGCTGGAGATAAGGAGAGAAAAGTGAAATGTAAAGACAGAGAGAGGAAAATAGGGAGATTGCCACAGGAGGAGGTGGGGGCAAGAGGGGAAAGAGGGGTGGGACAGGGAGAGAAATAGCTGCATGCCAGTGTGGGCACAGGAAAGAGAGAGGGTGGGTATCACCTCAAATTGGAGACCTTAATGTTCATACTATTGGGCTGGAAGCTATCCAAGTGGAATATGAGGTGCTGTTCCTCCAGTTCGCTTGTCGTCTCACTGTGGCAATGGAGGAGGCCCAGGACAGAAAGGTCTCTATGGAAATGGAAAGGGAAGTTAAAATGGTCGGCAACCAATTGAATATTCCAGTTCAAACAGGGTTGAGGTGAAGAGGTTCAACCTGAAACTGGTCTATTTCCAACTCCAGATGCTCTTCAAAGCATCGAGACCCTCCTGCAGATTGTTTGTTGTTCCAGATCAGTATGTTTCTGTGGAATTAGCTGATTTCAGTCAGGGCTGTTGAAGCATTCTACCATCAACCTGGGCTAGGAAAGAATTAAGGGGGACATGGTGGCTCAGTGGTAGTGGCAAGGGTTCGATCATGACTATGGGTGCTGTCTGTTCGGAGTTTGTACATTCTCCCTGTGACCACGTGCGCTTTCTCTGGGTGCTCCTGTTTTCTCTCACACTAAAGACGTGCAGGTTTGCAGGTTAATTAGCTTCTGTAAATTGTCCCTAGTGTGTGGGATAGAACTAGTCTGCAAATAATTGTTGGTCAGCATGTGCAAGGGGGGCCGAAGGGCTTGTTTCCACACTTTATCTAAACTAAACTAAACTAAACTCAGGAATAGCTACTTCCCCACAGCCATCAGGTTATTAAACTTGGCTCGGACAAAACTCTGAACATTAATAGCCCATTATCTGTTATTTGCTCTTTATCAATTAATTTATTCATGTGGGTATTTACGTATATAATGGTATATGGACACACTGATCTGTTTCGTAGTCAATGCCTACTATGTTCTGTTGTGCTGAAGCAAAGCAAGAATTTCAATGTCCTATCAGGGACACATGACAATAAACTCTTTTGAATTGACTTTTTTGACTTTTGACTAAACTAAACCAAAGACATTGTCTTTAATTGGCCTCTGTAAAGTACCCCTAATGTGGAGGGAGTGGATGCAAAAGTGAGATAACATAGAACCTGCATGAACAGATGATCGATGGTCAGCATAGATCTGAGGGCCGAAGGGCCTGCTTCCATTCAGTATCTTTCAATCAAGAAATAAACAGGACAAGCAACATCTCAACACAAGGTGTTGACAATCCCTCTGACTCCACAAATATAGCTTGACCTGCTGAGTTCCTCTAGCAGTTTGTTCTTGCTATTTGCTTTTGTCTATTCTGTGTTGGTTCTGGAATTAAGACAAAATAATGACATAATTAGAATAGAAGCTGTAAACTAAATTAGTGATTTTCTGTCTTTGTTGATGATGACAGGTGGTTAAACAAAGATATGAGTTGCTTAAGATATGACACTAAAGGCATGTTTGTTTTTCTTCTTGTTTCTAGGATGTGCTGGGATTTGGGATAATTTCACCTGCTGGATGCCAGCCAGGATCAGTGATACAATCAGCGTGCCCTGTCCAAAATATTTTGGGGACTTCAGCAGCGATCATGGTCTGTATTCGAGTTGGCATTTTTTTTTTGCAACAAAAATGTAGTAAAACCCTAAGGAAGTAAATCTGTCTGAGGAGCGGGGAGGTGTTAGGACTGGTGATGTTTGACACGTCTTTGTAATGGGCTCACAAAAGATCTGACAAACGTGCTAATAATCTGAAGACCCCTGAGAGATACCCCACGACCAAACCCATTTTCCCCTCCCAGCACCTCCCTCTATCACCTTATCGAGCAAAATGACGTGGGGCACACCTATGTTAGGTCTTCTGTAATATTAAGTTTACTTTTTTGTAATCATAATCATCATAATCATAGTCATAATCATACTTTATTGGCCAAGTATATTTTGCAAGGAATTTGATTCAGTTTAGTTTAGAGAAACTGAGCGGAAACAGGCCCTTCGGCCCACCGACTCCGCACCGACCAGCGATCCCCGTGCATTAACACAACCTTACACCCACTAGGGGCAATTTACATTTATACCAAACCAATTAACTTACAAACATGCATGTCTTTGGAGTGTGGGAGGAAACCGAAGATCTCGGAGAAAACCCACGCAGGTCAGGGGAGAGCGTGCAAACTCCATACAGACAGCACCCATAGTCGGGATCGAACTGAGGTTTCTGGCGCTGCAAGCGCTGTAATGGGCCTGTCCCACTTAGGCAATTTTTTCGGCGACTGTCATAGTCGTAGCAGAAAAATCGGCGACTGGACCCCCTCAAACGCCAATGTCTACGACAATGTCTACAACAACCTACCACCTAGTCGACGTGAAGTTACTGCAAGTTACTGACAACCGGCGACCCATTAGGACGTCCACCTACGACCACACCTACGACAACCTACGTCCACCCGCGACAAGCTACGACAAAATAAGACAATTCAGTCGCCGGTACCTGTCGCCGGTTGACGTAGGTTGACGTAGGTAGTCGCCAATGGAATTCACCAAAGTCAGCACCGGCGACAACCTACGCCATCCTGGCGACAACCTACGCCATCCTGGCGACAACCTACGACAGCACCTACTGAAGGAGAAGTCAACCTACGACAAATCCACGGTCGCCGAAAAGTTTTGAACATTTCAAAATCCAGCGGCGACCAGAAAAAGGCTACGATTCTTTGGGCAACTGAGGAGACGACTCACAACCATACAGGCGACACCCCTGGCGACCATGTGGAGACAGCCTAGTCGCCTGTAGTCGCATATAAAGTCGCCTAAGTGGGACAGGAGCATAAGGCAGCAACTCTACCACTGCTCCACCATGCTGCACTAGTAGACAATAAAGGCTGCTAAAGTAGACGTTACATGTATGCTCATACAGCTTAGCCAAGGTCTGTAAAAATAGTAGCCTGTGGTAATATTACATTCTATGTGATGCTGCACTTCAGTTGCTTTGAATGAGTCATCCATTTTCATCAGTGATATCTTCCAGACCGCTTAAAGATCCTGTCCAATGTCACTAATGAAAAATGTCAATTTTCTTGCACATGTCCAAGCAATAATTCAGAATCCACATTGTGTAAAAAGATTTAAAGCCTTTTAAGAATGGTTTTCAGGCCTGCCGTACTTAGTGGAAACATCCTCGCTGTTTCCAAAGTAACCATTCACTACAGCATCTTGTGCTGAGATTCAGATGATTCAATTAAGGTCCCACATAGTACATTATCTAGAAGGTGGGTTACATGGGATCCAAGGTGAGTTGCTTAATTGGATACAAATGTGTGTTGGTGATAGGATGGTGGGAGGTAGTGGCAAGAGGATATTGTATTAGTTGGAAGTCTGACACTGCAGGTGAACCACAGGGATCAGTAGTGGTACATTAATGGACACAAAGTGCTGGAGTAACGCAGCAGGTCAGGCAGCATCTCGAGAGAACCTGGATAGGTGACGTTTCGAGTCTTTCGAGACCCTTCCTCTTGAAGCAACTTTTGAAACCACTTTTGGATCCAATTAGCCAGCTCGGAACTCGACCCCAAGTGATAGACACAAAATGCTGGAGTAACTCAGCGGGACAGGCAGCATCTTTGGAGAGAAAGAATGGGTGACGTTTTGGGTCGAGACACTTCTTTAGATCACTTTCTAGATACCATACTATGCAGGACCTTGATTGAAGAAGGATCTCGACCCGAAACGTCATCTATCCACGTTCTCTAGTGATGCTGCCGGACTTGCTGGGTTGCTCCAGCACTTTGTGTCCTTTTGTGTATTAACCAGCATTTGCAGGTTCTTGCTTCCACAGTGCTGGTACTTTGCTGTTTGTGAGATATATTAATGACTTGGATGTGGATGTTGGAGGTATGATTAGTACATTTGTTAATGACAAGTACGATTCGTAGGTTTGTGGATGAGAAGTTGATGATGTGAATACCAAGGGTTGTCTATATAGTAAATGGCAGGGCATAAAGGAGCTATGGAGCATAGACAAGACTGCTCCATGAGTATACACACTCTTACTCACACACTCACTCACTCACTCTCACACACACATACACACACTCACTCATTCTCACATTCACTCCCCCACACACACACTTAATCACTCTCTCTCTCACACACACACACCCATTCACTCACTCTCACACTCACACGCGCACACACACACAAACACACAAGCACACACACACACTCACTCACTCACTCACTCTCACGTACACACATACACACACTCACTCACTCACTTTCACTCTCACTCTCACACTCACACTCACACACACACTCACACACACACAAGTACACACACATCCACTCACTCTCACTCACACACACTCACTCTCACTCACACACACTCACTCTCACTCCCCCCGCCACGGGTACCATGTAATTCTGTGCTACCTGCTCCATGGTCGCATAGGTGGCGAATTAACCGTCTCCCCCACCTGGTGTGCCAGGGGAGGAGGGGGCTGTGGACCCCCAGCAGGACCAAAGGGCGGATGAGCTCCTAGCGAGCCAACAGCCATCCACACTTCAGTAGAAGTTGCGATCACTGTCGTACATAGCATTGTAAGGCACTGTCCCCATTGATATTTTTGACGACGATGATTACAGTTAGAGTATTACGCACAGTTCTGATCAGCCCTATTGCCTCCCATCCCCATTATCCCCCCCCCCCCCTTTATTTGATTGCGCTGATCACCTACCTTTCGTATCCCATCATAGGAAGGATGCCATTAAGCTGGGAAGGTGCAGAAACAAATCATCGTAACTCGAGGGCTCGAGTTATAAGGAGAGACGAGATAGCATGAAGGGTTTTTTTTCCTCAGAGAGTAGGAGGCTGAGGGATCATCTTGTGGTGGTATACAAAACCATGAGAGATATGATTAAGGTGAATGGTGTCAGTCATTTTCACAGGGTAGTGGAGTCCAGATCTGGGGGCCATAGGTTTAAGGTGAGAGGGGAAAGACTTCAAAGAGACCCAAGGGGTAATTTCTTAACACAAATAGTTGTGTGTATCGGAATGATTTGCCAGAGTATGCTGTCGGGATATGTACAATGGCAGCTTTTAAAAGCCATTAGATAGGTACATGGTGAAGAAAGGGGAGTCTGTCTACCCCACGACAGAAGGGGGAGGAGTTGTACAGTTTGATAGCCAAAGGGGAAAAGGATCTCCTGTGGCATTCTGTGTGGCATCTTGGTGGAACCATTCTGTTGCTGAAGGTAGACACAAAATGCTGGAGTAACTCAGTGGGACAGGCTGGTTGAAGAAGGGTCTCGACCCGCAATGTCACCCAATCCTCTCTGCAGAGAAGCTGCCTGTCCCGCTGAGTTACTCCAACCTTTTGTGTCTTTCTTCGGTTTAAACCAGCATCTGCAGTTCCTTCTTACACGCTGTTGCTGAAGGTACTTCTCATGTTGACCAGTGTGTCATGGAGGGGGTGAGCTGTATTGTTCAAGGTGTTCCACAGGTTCCCCTCCAAGACCATCCCTAGTGGGACCAGTGGAGCGTCCCTTGTAGCCAAGGTCCGGGGGGCAAGGAGCACCGCCACTCCACCTAGGGTCCTTAGGGGAGAGCAACGGCTCCGCTGTCAGTGACCGAAGGACTGGTTACGGGATCCAGGGAGTGGGCAGGGCTGAAGATGTGCTGGTTGGGTTGCTCCTAGGCCTGGCCAAGCTGGCCATCCGCGAGTCACGGGGCCAGGCGGCAGAGGGCTCTGCCCGCGCCAGATGCTTGCCCCTTTACCGGGGTTACATCCGCGCCCAGGTGGTGTTAGAGAGGGACATCGTTGTATCGTAGTTACTTAGTATATTTGAAGGATTGTAACCATAGTTGTTTGAAAATTTAGATAATTTGTACTATGTGTAAAATTCAGATAATTTGTACTATGGCGGTGGGTGGGTTACCACGGCTTGGTTTTTGTAGCGTGATCGTAATTAAATAAATTATTTTTGATTTAAAAAAAAGGTCATCTCTAGTGACTCCAACTCCACCCCCAGGATGGAGCCAGCCTTCCTGATGAGCTTGTTAATTCTGTTGATGCGTTGCCTGACCCGCTGAGTTACTCCAGCATTTTGTGTCTATCTACCATATTAAATCCAATGTAGGCAAAAATGCTGGGGAAACTCAGCGGGTGAGGCAGCATCTATGGAGCGAAGGAATAGGTGACGTTTCATGTCAAGACCCTTCTTCAGACTCTTCTGCAGTCTGGATTAAATATTAAATCCAATGATCTTTTCCTTACAGGCAAAGTAAGCAGGAACTGCACGGCCGAAGGGTGGACTAATGTGTTTCCAAATTATATGAATGTGTGTGGATACAACCTCAATGGGTCTACTGAAGGGGTAAGTGTATAAGCTTGTGTATCTCATCACCGTGGATGGACATCCACTTCCGATCTCTATCAGTTCCCATCTTCATTAAACCCCGGTTAGCTGATTTAAAAACCATTCCCCTAATCCACACAAAAGTTTCATTGAAATCATTTCATGTTTTTGTTTGGGAAAGCCGAGTAGAAATGTCACTTCCAGTCCATATAATTCATAGCAGTTCAGCCAGCATCTGCAGTGAGGGGAAAAAGTTCAAATTAAAACAATGTTTCATCAGTGCTGATAGATAATTGACCTGAAACCTTAATCCTGGTTTTCTCCACTTATCCCAGTATCTCCCACTCGGATGTAGACTCATATTTTCCCTATTCCATGCCCCATCCCCATCCTCTTCCCCTATAACCCCTCCCTCTGGCTTTACGTATCATTCCATTTATCTCCTAAATTTAGTTCTCATTCTTTTGTATAATTTCCATCTCCAGCTGTTATGCGTTCATCTGAGGATCAAACCTCACCTCAGCCGTATCCACCTATCACTTGGGCGGCTTAAAACCCAGCGGTGATTTCTCTCATTCCAAGTAAGCCCTGCATTCCCTCTCCCCCCCTCCCCCACCCTAGTCATCCCACTAGTTCCACTGTGTGCATCCCTGTGTTATCGCCTCTTCCCCAGCTAACAATGGGCTATTATGGGTTACACCCTTCCTTGGTCATCTGTTGCCAGCTCTGATTTGCTCTGGCCTTTCCCTACCTCCAGTTCCCCCCCCCCCCTCTATTTCCAGTTTGATGAAGGGTTCCGACCCAAAACGTCGCCCATCCTTTTTCTCCAGAGATGCTCCTGATGTGCTGAGTAGCTCCAGCACTGTGTGACTATATCCAGTATAAACCAGCATCTGCAGTTCCTTCCTCCACCCATCACTTGCCAGGTTTTGTCCTGCCATTACCTCTTTTCCAGCATTCGTTCTCTCACCCCCACCAGAATCCTGACCTGAATAGTCGCCTATCCCCATTCCTTTCACAGATGCTGCCTGACCCGTCGAGTTACTCCAGCACTTTTTGTTTTGCTCAAGATTGCAGCATCTGCAGTTCATTGTGTCTCCATTCTCTCCACTGATGTTGCCTGATCTGCTGAAATCTTTTTCCCAGCATTCGTTATTTTTGATTTTCACTTGAGATTGCCAACATTTGCAGTATTCTGCCTTTTACTTTTATTTCACAGTTTGATTTAGACATTTTGTTCGGACTACAGGCCTCTGCCCAGGCTAAATGAGGCTTCCTTACTATTACAATGTGAGGGGGTTTGTCTCCAATTCAAGTAGCTACAAATTGTAAGAAATAGATGAACGACAAAGTGTTGATGTTGGACAGAATATTTGGTGGCATGTCGAATCTCCTCAACCTTTTGAAGATGTAAAGGCATTGATGAGCCACTCCTTATCTCTGCCCCTCATGATTTTATATACCTCAATAAGGTCACCCCTCAGTCTGTATAACCTGCCCTTGGTTTCAGTTCCTGTTATTTCTGCAGGTTAAATGACAAAACTCCAGGTAAAGTCCAATCTAGTTAACTTACACAAACATCCATCACCGTGAATCTCCAACACCTCCTCACTGTGATGGAAGGCAAAAGTCTTATCTCTTCCCTTTGTTCTTCTCCCGCGGTCCAGCAGTCCAACTGCAGCGCCGAGGCGATGGTAAGTCCCGCGGCCTTTAAGCCTCGGGGGTGATGTTAGGCCCCGCTCCGAGTCATTTAAACCCCGCGATTCCAGCAGGGGAAGTTGCCATTGCGGGAGCTCCGAAAAGCGGCCTCCCACCAGGGACCTGCCAGCTCCCGATGTTCCTGTCCACCGGGCCTGCGGCCGGAGCCTCCGAAGCTCCGAAGTCGGGTTGCAGCCTCACGCCACCACAGCTCTCCCCGTTCCGAAGTCGGCCAGCTCCAATCTGGTTAATTATCACAAGGATTTGTTGTTGCTGCAGTTTACACATGACAGTAGGTAGGTATCAGGGCAGATCTAAGAGTAATTCTTTCATTCCATTTAAATCTACACCTGGTCCAGGAATAACACTGGGATTGTCAAATGGGCCCATCAGTGACTGCACTTCCTGAGGAAACTCAAACAGGCCTCACTCCCCACCAACATCCTCAGGACTTTTTACAGGGGCACGGTGGAGTCTGTACTCATGTACTGCATAAATACGTGGTACTCAACCTGCAACTGCTCGGACAGGAAGGCTCTGCAGAGGGTAGTGAGGGGAGCAGAGAGGATCATTCGCGTCTCCCTACCCTCGGTACAAGAACTGTTCCAGAGCCGCTGTCTGAAAAAAGCTCTGAGAATAGCTAAGGACAAACTGCACCCCCTCCACATACACCTGGATCTCCTGCCATCAGGCAAGAGATACCGTAGCATCAAAGCCTGGATTACCAGACTGCTAAACAGCTTCCTACCACAGGCTGTGAGGCTGCTAAACAGTCACTCTGTACTCACAGTCACCTGATTCTGCGGCTTTGCACTGACATTATAATAACTCTGGCACTGGCCACTCAAATCAGCTGCCCTGGACATTTTAATGATTGTATTTTAATGTTGCAGTTTTACCTGCTTTTAACTATTTATACTGTTTCATCAGGGACTGGATTGTTTTTATTGTTATTATGTGTGAAATGTTTTAAGTTTCATGTGCGATGCTCCGGTATTCCCTGGGAAACGTCTTCTCATTTTGCACTGTACAACTGTTGCTTTGCAAGATGACAATAAAGGTTGATTGATTGATTGATTGATTGATTGATTGATTGATTGATTGATTGATTGATTGATTGATTGATTGATTGATTGATTTATTGATTGATTAACACGAGAGTTAAAATTCCCCCATCTGTCCTTTGCCAATAGAAATCTAATGCTTCCTCCCGTTAAATTTGATTCAGCAAATAATTCAGTCATGAAATGTTATTGCTGTTAGCATGCTATTAACCAGTTCTACAGCAGTTTATTAATGTAACTGAATATGTACTGAATTTTCAATCTAATGCTCTATGATGCTGCAATTTACATTTTAATTATATATATTGATCTTTAACATGACTTTATTGTGCACTATTTCTTAACAAAGATCATGATTTATGTGTGATCAAGCAGAATACTCAATATTAGTACTGAGCTAAATTAAGTGGGTTTATTGTTCCACTTAAGGGAGCAACATGAATCTGAGTTTAGTCTGAAGAAGAGTCCCAACCCGAAATGTCATCTGCCTATTCCCTCCGCAGATGCTGCCTGGCCTGCTGAGTTCCTCCAGCACTCTGTGCAATGTTTATTGTTCCAGTTCATTTGTTGGTGGGATAGTGGTGCAGCAGTAGACTTGCTGCCCTGCAGTGCCAGAGACCCGGTTCAGATCCTGACTATAGATGCTATGTGTAGGAAGTTTGTACGTTCCCTCTGTGGCCATGTGAGTTTTCTCCAGGTGATCCGGTTTCCTCCCACACTCCAAAGACGTACAGGTTTGTAGATTGATTGGATTTGGTAAAAATAGTAAATTGGCCCTAGTGTGTAGAACATGTCTAGTGTATGGGGTGATCACTGGTTGGCACGGATTTGGTGGGCCGAAGGGCCTGCCTCATCGCCGTATCTCTAAAGTCTAACATTTTGCTGCAGAATAATGCCTGTGTCCAGTAATCGGGCATTAACCAATGTTAAATGGTAGAAGGTATAGACTCACAATCACATTTTGTGGAATAAATGAGTTGGCAACAGAAATGGGAACCATTACTAAATACATTTGACCAACTAACGAGATGCTTGCTACCTAGGATCACCCATTTAATGCAAATTTCACGTAATTATACACAACGCTAGCCAGAGTGAATGTAATTATTTCTGGGCTGGAGTCACATTTTCATTCATTAATTTGGTTCCAAGGATGCGGGCATTGCTGGCTAGGCTGATATTGATTGCCTTCCCTTAAATACCCCTATACTGAGTGTTGTGAAGTCAAGAGTGTTTGATTGTCATGTGTCCCAGGTAGAACAATGAAATTCTGACTTGCAGCAGCACAACACAATATGTAAGCATAGTACACTGTAAACAATATAATAAAATTACATACAATTATATAATTTTACCAAACCATTTCAGAGGGTGATGAAGATTAATTGAATTGCTAGGTGTCTTCGATCACATTCGCACCACAACAATGCAAGGGAGGAGAGTAGATTTTCTGCACTCAAGGACATGAATGGGTTTGAAAAGTTCTCTGATAGCTTTATGGTCACTATTACAGTTTACATTAGACTTTAGACTTTAGAGATACAGCACGTAAACAGTCCCGTCAGCCCCTTAGTCCACACAGACCAGCGATCACCCGGTGCACTAGCGCTATTCTACACACTAGGGACAATTTACAATTTTACCAAAGCCAATTAACCTACAAACCTGCATGGCTTTGGAGTGTGGGACGAAACCGAAATACCGGGAGAAAACCCACAGAGAGAATGTACAAACTCCGCACAGTCAGCATCCGTAGTCAGGGTCTCCTGCGCTGTAAAGGGCTCTACCCAACAACTCTCCCGAGTTTAAAAAAAAATCAAACTCGTGGTAAGCACGTAGAATGTACGTAGCGGGTACGTCGGAGCTCGGGACGTCTCTTAGCGGCTCGTAACGCTAACGGCAGGTACTCGGTAAACGCGGGAAGCTCGTGAAGTTTTTTCAACATGTTGAAAAATGTCCACGAGAGCCCCGAGTACCTACGAGCGGCTATTACCGTAATTCTCCGAGTTTGAATCAGAGGAAACTCGGGAGAACTCTTGCATTACCTCGTACAGTGGGACAGGCCCTTAAGGCAGCAACTCTACTGCTGCGCCACCGTGCCGCAATGTGGAGGAAAATAGAGAGTTAACATTTCAAGGTGGAGATACTACTTGGAATGTTCATTTCCATCCTCGGATGCTTTCTGACCCATAGCGTTCTGGCAGCTGCTCTCCTTTTGATACAGATTCCAGCATCTGGTGCTTTCAAAGCCCTAATCTGCCAAGTATTCTACACAAATTTAGGTCAGTTATTGGTTGAGATGTGTACACAGGAACTGCAGATGCTGGTTTAAACCGAAGATAGACACAAAAAGCTAGAGCAACTCAGCAGGACAGGCAGCATCTCTAGAGAGAAGGAATGGGTGACGTTTCGGGTCGAGGCTCTTCGGCCAGAAATACCGGTCCCATACCAATGTCAGCTATTCCATTGAAGCTCTGACTCTGGCAGATTGAGTGTTTAAGAAGGAACTGCAGATGCTGGCAGATTGAGTGCTGGCAAACTACATTGTTATCACAGCAGGTCAAGATAAGGGCAATGGGGAGAAGACAAGGAGGGACAAAACTAATCTGAATGGAGCCCAAGAGTTTGAGGCATTTGACCTCGTCTCAAGGGAAATGTAACATGGACATTCATAGCTTGATGCGGCTTTAGCAAGCAATTCCCATTGGCGGTGGGGAGAGGGGGGGGGGGGGGATCAGCAGGGGGGGGGGGGGGGGGAATCGGCGGGGGGGGGGGGGGGGTGGTGATCGGCAGCCAAATAGCAGAAATAACCATATAACCATATAACCATATAACAATTACAGCACGGAAACAGGCCATCTCGACCCTTCTAGTCCGTGCCGAAAATGAGGAATAATTAACAAAATGGAACTAAATGGAAGATGCACATTTCTTTTCACTTAACAAGCTCTTGTGGAATGCATTGGCCAGAAAATTGATGGGAACAGATCCAATCACAACATTCAGGGGGAGAATTGGTCAAATACTTGAAATTAAATTGCAGAAAGGTGACATAGCTGTGAATAATGATGACGGATGAACAGTCTCCTTTTTAATGCTCAATGATTCTCTTCAACAGAAAAAAGGACATAAATTTGTTTCAGAAAAAAATGTTGGTGGGCAATAGATCAAATCTCTATCAGTTGAATTTCCCAGAGAAACCATATTTTATATAACTTCTGCCAAAGCTGCCTTGGCTAACTCTTATCGACGCACAATCCCTTGCATTTCAATTAGCTGATACTAGTTATAAATATGTTTTGTTTTTGGTTTCAAGGTCTGTTTTATTTCAGGAAACATCAAAATTTAATAGCTGAATTCAATTTTTATCGTTGTTTAATATTTCTTTGCCTATTTTTGTCGCATCATTGTAAGTGATTAATACACAAGATAAGAGTGGAATAGTGAGCGGGAGAGAGAGTTGGAGCAACTGATTCATTTCGATTCCAAAAATACACTAATAAAATATAAAATATTTATGTCTTTCCCGAGGAAATACATTCACAGACTTGGTAAGACGGAGAACATGTGACTGTGGGTGTTATTATTTGGCTCTTTACTCTTTAACACTATACATTTACTTTTATGTCCAGTTCAAGTGAAGCTGAACTTAGTAAATTTACAATTTCAGTTACAGAAAGGTCCCATCCCATTGGATTTCTATGGTCATTTTGTTTTTTTATTAAACCAAGCTTTGGAAAAGCCAGATGGTTTTTTTTGGTCCATTACCCCAGGTCCTCGCTTTTCAATCAGCCTCCGCATCTAACAGGTCATTCTGCGGTATGTCCATCACCTTCAATGTGATCCCACATCCAGTCACACCTTACCATCCCAACCCCTTTCCACTTTCTGTAGAACCCGCTCTCTCTGCACCTTCTCGGTTTGCTCCCCTCATGTTCCACTTCAATAGCATACAACCTAATGGTATCTATTAGGGTTTTTTTAAATGATAAAGCATGGAAACAGGCCCCTCGGCCCACCGAGTCCACACCGACCAGCGGTCCCTGCACATTAACACTATCTTACACACACTATGGTCAATTTACACTAATACCAAGCCAATTAAACTGCAGACTTGTATGTCTTTGGAGTGTGGGAGGGAACCGATGATCTCAGAGAAAACCCACACGGTCACGGAGAGAACGGACAAACTCCGTACAGACAGCACCAGTAGAATAGAATAGAATAGAATAGAATAGAATGCCTTTTATTGTCATTCAAACAGACAAGGTTTGAACAAAATGTCATTCCTACAGTCATGACATTACAACAACAAAAATACCAAGACACACACTTAACACAATTTACACAAACATCCATCACAGTGAATCTCCAACACCTCCTCACTGTGATGGAAGGCAAACGTCTTATCTCTTCCCTTTGTTCCTTCTCCCGCGGTCCAGCAGTCGAGGGGACTGGTATGATCTGTCTGGATAATGTTCACAGTGAAAACAAAACTGCTGGAGGAACCCAGCAGGTCAGGCAGCATCTGTACAGGGAAATGGACAGATTGCATTGCGGGTCAGGACCCTCCTTCAAACTGAATCTCAATGCACATTTGCATCGTATCTCAGTACACTTGACAGTAATAAACCACTATCAATATCAATACCTTCAAGTATTTTAATGTTATGTTATCTCAAGCTGTAAATTACGTTGATAAAGCTGGGAGTTTATTGCCCATATCTATCTGAACTTCAACTGTTTGTGAAGTTCAATGCTGCCAAATGTTGCTAAGTCACATCAGAGACTTACTTCAAGCCAATCACATAGATGCGGGGACATGATATTGCAGGTACTCAAGCACTTCATGTCCAATTTTAAATGATAACAGGTAACCAAATCATTATAGTGCAAGTTTAGTGAATAGTGAAAGGCTTGGATAGAGTGGATGTGGAGAGGATGTTTCCACTAGTGCGAGAGTCTAGGACTAGAGGTCATAGCCTCAGAATTAAAGGACGTTCTTTTCAGAAGCAGATGAGGAGAAATGTCTTTAGTCAGAGGGTGGTGAATCTGTGGAATTATTTGCCACAGAAGGCTGTGGAGGCCAAGTCAGTGAATATGTTTAAGGCAGAGATAGATAGATTCTTGATCTGAGGTTATGGGGAAAAGGCAGGAGAATGGGGTTAGGAGGATGAGATGATTGAATGGCGGAGAAAATTGATGGGCTGAATGGCCTAATTATACTCCTATCACTTATGACCTTATGACCTTATAATAACCAAGAACATTTAAATTGAAAATAACTTAGCTTTTCAATCCTCGTGGATTGTTGACAGCATCTTTCATCCCTATTGTTGTATTTATTTTTTTCTTCTGAAATCCCTCTCTCCACCTGCCTCTCCACTTTTGTGATACTACGTGAAGCTTAGCTGACTAATCTCTTAAAACTAACATGATCCTGTTTTGACTCTGGCCCAGTTATACTGTTCTAATACCTAAGGGCATGTTCCTACATTAGAGTTGCAATATAAATGCCAGTTAGTGTATCTGGAAATCTTAAGCCCGTCACTGTGATCATTTGAAAATGTACAGTGTACGTGCAGCACAGTGGCACAGCAGTACAGCTGCTGCCTCACGGCTCCAGAGACCCGGTTTCGATCCTGACAAACGTTCTCTCAGTGAACCCATGGGTTTTCTCCAGGTACTCCAGTTTCCTCCCAGCTCCCAAGATGTGCAGGTTTGTAGATAATTTGGTCTCCGTAATTTGCCCCTAACGTAAGGATGCGAATCTGGGATCACATAACACTAGTGTACGGGTGGTCTTTGGTCAGCACGGACTCAGTGGGCCGAAGGGCTGGGCTCCATGCTGTATCTCTAGACTAAAGTAAACTCTAAACTCCTTTGCAGCCAAAAATGTGTTATATTGAAAATTAGAAGCACAAGGAACCGTAGATGCTAAACTTTGAGCAAAATACAAAATGCTGGAGTAACTCAGCGGGTCAGGCAACATCTCTGGAGGGAATGGACAGGCAACGATTTGGGTCAAAACCTTTCATCAGACTCAAGAAAGGTCTTGAGCCAAAATGTTGTCTATCCGTACCCTCCACAGATGTTGCCTGACCCGTGGAGTTGTGGGCCTGTCCCACTTGGCTGTTATTTGCGCACCATTTACGCGATCTCCAAAAATGTGGTCGTCGCGTTGTGACGCACGGGTAGCGTGTGGGTAGCGTGGGACGGGCGCATGGAGAGGCGTGGTGGAGTGTGGAGTTGCGCGCGGTATCGCGCAGCACTCCAGGATTTCGTGCTGCACGAAATCTTCGCATGCCACCGGCATGGCGTATTGCTTACGCACGCGGACGTACTGCGGTCACACGCTGACATCATGGCCTCGTACATGTAGTGCGTGGTGATGCATGATTACGTCACTGTGCGTAACCATGCGCAGCCGTGCGCCGCCCATGCGCAGTCGGCCCGCCTTTTATGTGTCATGGATATAAGCGCGCGCGATTTAAAAATTGGCACAGTTTCGTAGAGAAAACTACGTGGTGAACACCAACCGGAAAGTGCAAAAGTGAATTGATGCTTCACTTGCAATGACTGCTTGGGTCCCTGGATTGTGGGGAAGGAGGAGGTTAAAAAGACAAATGTTGTATCTCCTCCAGCTGGATGAACGAATGACATGAGAAGGGGTGCAGTTGGTAGAAAAGGAAGAGCAAACCAGATAAGTGATACAAAATGCTGGAGTAACTCAGCGGGACCGGCAGCATCTCTGGAGAGAAGCAATGGGTGACGTTTCGGGTCGAGACCCTTCTTCAGACTGAAGAAGAGTCTCGACCCGAAGCATCATCTATTCCTTCTCTCCAGAGATGCTGCCTGTCCCGCCGAGTTACTCCTGCAATTTGTGTCTATCTTCAATTTAAACCAGCATCTGCAGTTCCTTCCTACAGATTAGTTTGGTCTGCAGCTTGCTACTTTTCATTCACCTCTTTTTTTGAATAGGGGCATTACATCAGCAGTTTTCCAATTGCTAGCACCACTCAAGAACCTGGAACATTTTAGAAAATCACCATAAATATCATAAACTGGGTAAATATCATAAACTGGGTATTCAAATGACGTCATGCGCTCCAGACGGCTGTGCTGACGCATGAAGTTGCGTGATGATGCGCGCGACAGTCTCGCGTCAGTCACTACCGCCATTTACTACTCGGGTAAATGACGGCCAAGTGGGACAGGCCCTTTTCTCCTTCACTTTGGTTTTGCTTATTGAAGATTAGGTTGTATAAAAATCGAAGGAAATTCGGCAACCAGTTGGACCAGAATGATATCCCATTGCGACTTTGCAATCTGTTTAAGTGTGGTTGTTAGTGAAATAAATATAGCCTCAGATAGAATCAATAAATGGTAAAGTGCACTGGAGAGACAACTATTCATTCGCTTTTCCCCACTCCTCGCGCAATGCTCAACCAATCGTGTACACTTTTTTTGAAATTCAGTGTTCGGAATGGGATTGTTGCTGGAAAACTCAGCATTTTTGCCTTTACTAGTTGCAATTGAAGTAGTGGCGAATTGCCTGCCTTCTTGAACAATCGTGTCCCTGCGGTGAACATAGTCCAAGCACTTCGCTGGGATGGGAGTTCCACAAGGACAGTGGAATATTGGAGCTGGGGTAGGCCATCTGGCTCCTCGACTGCTCCACCATTCCAATATGACCATGGCTGATATACCCATGCTTTGGTCTACTTCAGTTTAGAGATTCAGTGTGGAAAGAGGCCCTTCAGCCCACCGAGTCCATGCTGATCAGCAATCGCCCACACACTAGTTCAGAAATTCATTTCATTAATTATAGGAGCAGAATTAAGCCATTCGGCCCATCTAGTCTTCTCTGCCATTCAATCATGACTGATCTATTTTTCGCCCTCAACCCCATTCTCCTGCCTTCTCACCATAACCCCTGACACCCAAACTAATTAAGAATCCGCCTTAAAAATATCCATAGACCAGGTCTCCGTAGCCTCCTTTGGCAATTAATTCCACAGATTCACACCCTCTGACTAAATACATTCCTCTTCATCTCCTTTCTAAAAGTATGTCCTTTTATTCTGAGGCTTAGGCCTCTGGTCCTAGACTCTCACTCTAATGAAAACATAGTCTCTACATCCACTCCATCCAGGCTATTCACTACACATTATCCTACACACTAGGGATGACTTACAGAACCCAATTAACCTTCAAACCTGCAAGTCTTTTTAATATGGGAGGAAACTGGAGCAATGTGGTCACAGGGAGAACATACAAACTCTGTACAGACAGCACCCCTAGTCAGGTTCGAACCTGGGTCGCTGGCACTGTAAGGCAGCAACTCCACCGCTGCGCCAATGTGCTGCCCTCAATGGAAATTATCTCATGAACTCCAGGCCTCAACTCTTTCTCTGTGCCAGAGCCCCTTTGTCCTCCACCCCCCAACCGTTCAAAATTTGATCCACCCTCACTTTGAATACAGCTTATGAGCCAGCTCCTGAGGCAGAGAATTTCCAGGGATTGCCCACCCTCTGCGAGAATATATTTCTGCGTACCGTGGCTTTAAGTGACTGCTCCTTAACTTATAGCTATGTTCCATTGTTCAAGATTCTCCCATGAAAACAAATCAACATCTACCCTGGCATACCCCCTTCGGTTTCAATAAGATCTCCTCTCAATCTTCTAAATACAAAATAATACAGGCCCATATTATTTGGTCTCCCTTGGTAAGACAACCCTCTCACCCCAGGAATTAGCCCAGTGAATCTACATTGGACTGCCCTGTGCTACCAGATCTCTTCTCAGCTAAGGGAGCCAGGGATGTTTGCAGCACCGATGCTCCCCATTTTTATGATGCTTTGACTTTACGATGGTGCAAATGCTGGGCAACGGCAGCGAACTGCAGCTCACTTCCGGTCTCGTGATCAAATTGCAGTCAATGCGATTCGACTTACCATATTTTCGATTTACAATGGGTTTATCGGAACGTAACCCCATCGTAGGTCGTGGAGCAGCTGTATTACCCTATCACTAAAACCCTATATCATTGCAACACAATTCCAAGCTCTGAAAGATAAATGCTAATATGTAATTTCCCCTCTTAATTACTTGCAGCATCTGCCTGTGAACTAATGAACAAGTGAACACTTTATCTAAGTGCCCTATTTCTCAGACAGAGACACAATACAGATCATATTTAGTTTAGTTTGATACAGCAGGGAAACAGGCCCTTCGACCCTCCGAGTCCACGCCAACCAGCAATCCCCATACACTAGAACTATCTAACACACTATCAACAATTTACAACCTTTTCTGAAGCCAATTAGCCTCCAAACCTGTATGTATTTGCAGTGTGGGAGGGGACCAGAGCATCCGGAGAAAACCCACACGGTCACAGAGGGAATGAGCAAACTCCGTACAGGCAGCACCCGTAGTCAGGATCGAACCCAGGCTGTAAGGCAGCAGCTGTACCACTGCGCCACAGTGCCACCACCCATGGTGATATAATGAATGCAACCATCAACCTAAAAACTGTCTGGGCCAAACCTCACCAGTTGGCAGCTCTGAATAGACATCTGCGCCATTTAGCATTTCAGACTGCAGTTATTGCTGGAGGATGTGATCTACCACCCAATGATTCTTATAAAAGGTCATTGACTAGACATATTAATTTTCCCCCTCTCTCCACAGAGGCAGCATCGCTTTTGTATCCTATTTCAAATTTCCATCACTTCACTAATTTACGTTTGTATAGTTTTAAATTCGCAATCTGCAAAAAAGTGCGGAAGGCTTTGAAAGGCTTGTGTTGGGAAAGCACTTCATCACGGTGCATGAGTTGAAATTAATTTCTTGCCGCACAATACACGGAGTGCGTGACAAAGGCAACGACAGGGAGGGAAGTTGCCTCTCGACTCCGAAGCCGTGACAAATGTCCACTGGCTTATACAGTGACACTTTCAGGGCCACTTGAGACCTGTGATTTGCATTTTATAGTTAGATTCATCTAGTTCAAGACATATGAGCAGTCTGGCTCTCTAGAAGGAGCAACTGCATGAATAGAAAAAGTTTAGAGAGAGATATGGGTCAAGTGTGGGCAAATAAGAATAACCTGGATGAGTATTTTGGTCAGCATGGATGAGTGAGGTTGAAAGATCTGTTTCCATGCTGTGTGATCTATGCTTTTAACTACTTTGTGCACTGTTTTGCTGTGGCTTACTGCTGTTTATTCATTCCAAGCTCCATCAATTTAAAGGTACATCACAAAGCATTAATAATAATTTGTTCAAAACAACAAAATGGAGGAAATAGAGTGTTTAAAGCAGTGACGGCTAAAAATACATTAATGCATTCCGGTGCTACTTAATGCTCTCCCATTACATCAAAAGAATTAAACTCTTCAGAAGCTTTTTTAAGCTGGAAAGAATGCAGAGAAGATTCATAAGGATGTTGCCAGGGCCCGAGCTGTAGGAGAGGTTGGGCGGTCTAGGACCTTATCGCCAGATGTTTCAAACCTACGGCCCCCTCCAGTTTGAGCCACGTAGACCAAGATACCACGTTGTAAACAACCACGTTCGCTACTTTGACTGGGAGTTCGCGTTCCGCCACAGTCCCGCCAGCGGATTACAGCTGTTTGATATCCGCTTCAGGAAGGAGAGGGTGGTCTACGAGTTGAGCGTCCAGGAGGTGAGCTCTGATTACGGCGGAGAGGCGCCAGGTCTAATGAGGGCCAAGTTCAAAGACAGTCATTATGGAATTGGGAAAAGTTCCAATGAGTTGGTGAAAGACGTGGACTGCCCTTACAGTTCCACTTTCCCCCACACTCTCCATCTTATGGAGACTCGAAGCCAAAGATCCTATAGCGGAGCAAGATAGTCCACTCAACGAAAAAGCCGTAGTAGGGTCATGGGTAAACTTCAGCACCATTTCCGTAACCGGCTTCCGTCTCCGCTCGAGTATCTTTGCTTTGGTCATGGCTTCTTCATGCACAAATCAGCTTTCTTTTCCCAGCTGCAGGTGATCATTTTGATATTCCTTCCTTTTTAACTTTGAACATACAACTTTATTTATACAACTTTATAAATAAAGTCTATTATAGACTTTATATCTCTATGGTAGAATGGAAAATAATCAAAATGTGCGCTTAAAAAGTGCCTGCGAGTTAATGGACCAAACAGATCTAAGCTACATTTTAATATAAAATTGCATACATGTAAGCCTACAAGTAGCAAACAAAATGTGTAGATCACCTCTGAAAAGTACATAGTCACAATACAATTTGTTTTAGTGACTGAAGTGTGTGTGTGTGTGTGTGTGTGTGTGTGTGTGTGTGTGTGTGTGTGTGTGTGTGTGTGTGTGTGTGTGTGTGTGTGTGTGTGTGTGTGTGTGTGTGTGTGTGTGTGTGTGTAGAGAGGGAAGAAGGGAGGGAGGGAAGAAGGGAAGGGAGGGATGGAAGAGAAGGAGGGCTAGCGGCGGGAGCGGATGCCGGGGTCCGGGCGGACGTGTGTGAGCTGAGGCCGAGGTTTGTAAACGTTGTTCCAACCCCCGGCCCAGCCCTCCCTGTATTGTTCACCGCGTCTCCCCGGAGAGAGAGAGGGGTGGAGCCGGGGCTGAGTGCGTGAAGCACGGCGACTGGAGGGGTGGGGGCGCTGCCCGGGACCAAGAGGGAACGACCCACCTCCCCCTTCTCCATTTCCCCTCACATCCCCTCCCCGTCTATGCCTTTCTTTCCCCTCCACCATCTACTCTCTCTCCACCCTTCTATATGGAAGATTTAATAGGAACCAGAGGGGCAAGTTTTTCACACAGAAGGTGGTGTACATATGGAAAAAGTTGCCTCAAGAAAGAGTCGAGGCAGGCACTAAACGAACATTTAAAACACATTCGGACATGCACATGAATAGGAAAGGTTGAGAGGCAGATTTTCTGAATGTACTGTAAGCCTGTGGACAGTGGTACACTGCAGGAATTGTTACTGGGTCTCGTGTTTGTGATATATATTCACGACTTGGATGTGAATACAGGAGATATAATTAGTCAGCTTGCAAAAACAACAACAAATGCAAAATGGCCTACCATCTACTTCAATGGAGACCCTCGGACTATGTTTAATAGGACTTTACTGGAATTTATCTTGCACTAAATGTTGAATTGAATTGA
This sequence comes from Amblyraja radiata, assembly GCF_010909765.2. Taxonomy (NCBI): domain Eukaryota; kingdom Metazoa; phylum Chordata; class Chondrichthyes; order Rajiformes; family Rajidae; genus Amblyraja; species Amblyraja radiata. Next base: position 33,370,986 of record NC_045957.1, on the reverse strand, counting down.
ATACTTTATTGTTACATGTGACAAGTCACAGTGAAATGTTTTGCTTGCCTACCCAAGGTATGCAAATGCAGGCAGATAGGATTAGTGTAGATAGGGTATGATGGTCAGCATGGGCATGTAGGGCAGAAGGGCCCGTTTCTGTGCTGCACAATTCTATGACGCTAAAATCTCAAGGTAAGAAAAAAGCAATGAGAAGAGGTTTATGCTTGCATTGATTAATTTCCAAATTGATTCATTGCACAGTGCAATAACGTCTACCCGATACGTACCATCAATATTGGACAAAAACAACATGAGGAAAATCCTATTGCTTAGATGTTGGATAAGAACTTTGTGATTTGTGGGTCTGAAGCCCACGAACAGGCAATCGCCGCTTTAGGCAGCGTTTACAAAATGATCATTTACGAAAACAACTCGGGATTTGTTTTATTTTTTAGTCAGACATGTGGATCCCACATTTCAAGACAAAAGTAGACAGTTTCAAACGTGAAAGGAGTGAAAATGCACCTTCAGATGTGATCTCAACTAAATTAATGTAAGATTAGAAGGTTAAAAAATGCCCTTGCAAGTCAAAATGGTTTATGACTTAATGCCTTTACTGCTATGATAATCTTACCATCAGCAAAATCCCTTGTGCTAACTTGCTAAGTTTAGTGCAGATTTATGGAAGAAAAATGAAGCACTATTACCATGTAATCAAATGGAACTGCCGATTCTGGTTTATACCAAAGATAGACACAAATAGTCTGAAGAAGTGTCCCGGCCCAAAACGTCACTGATCCATTTTCTCCAGAGATGCTGACTGACCCATTGAGTTACTCCAGCATTTTGTGTCTATCTTTAGCACTATTACCATTCTGACTTGGAAATATGCAGCCAATACTTTCCGCAGGCTGCTTAGCACGCAACAAAAGCTTTCCACAGTGCATCGGTACACGTGGCACAATAAACAAATACTTCATTACTACTGAATCTAAGCCCTGGAACTATTCTCGATTACCTTGTTAACTTACACTATAAGTGCATGTTGACCGGGTAGAAACTAAAAAGAGAACATACTGGAGATACTCAGCAGGTCAGGCACATCAGTTTGGTTTAGAGATACAGTATGGAAACAGACCCTTCGGTTCACACTGACATCAATTACCCGATCAAACTAGTTCTACATTATCCTATTTGTTAAACTGGCGGCAATTTACAGAGGCCAATTAACCTACAAACCTGAATGCCTTTGACACGTTGGAAGAGTAGCCAGAGGAAACCCAAACAGTCACAGGGAGAACGTGTAAACTCCACACAGACAGCACCCGAGGTCATGATCAAACCCGGATCTCTGCCGCTGTGCAGGTGCGCCACCGTGCCGCAGTGTAAAGTGGAAAGATCAACGGAGGTAACATTCCAAGTCAGTGACTTATATCAGCGCTGGAAAAATGGTAAACAAATGTGTCTTAACTTCCAGAAAGTTGGCGGTGGAAAGTACAAAGGTTATGTAAGGGTGCATACCAAGGTTGTCATTGTCACAGAAATGTTGTTCGTACTATCTAAGGGAAAGCAATGAAAGCTTGTTAATCAGATCTGATCTGGCTGGGGAGTGTAAATAGCTGGAGATTCTTAATGTGGACTGTTTTCTCTGATATATATACACACACACACACACATATATCACACACACACACATATATATATATACACACACACACATATAATATATTATAATTAACGTATTCATTCATTCATAATTATGTAAATAATAAAAGTCGGTGAATTGAAAAATCTTATAGTACATACATAGATTTTTAAATATGCAATTTTACACACATATATACACACACATATAATATATATATAAATTATATTAGGTATATATATATAATTTTATATATCTATAGGACTGTAGGTACTATAAGACTGGTGACATTTCAATTCACCAACTGCTTTCTATTATTTTGCAATTCATCTCTATTTATTTGTTTCAGAGCGATACCTTTTACGTGCGGGTGATGGAAATTTACACACTAGGACACAGTGCCTCCTTGGTTGCTCTCACCACCGGCTCAGCAATCCTTTGCTTCTTCAGGTGAGAAACCTTCATTTGAATGATGAAAGTCCAAGATAGAGTAGTGATGAAAGTCCAAGATAAGTCCTTTCCACTCGTGACTTTAGTTTCATGTATCTTGTGTTAATGACTGTTGGCACTCCTGGGATAAATAAAGTTCTATCGTATCGTTCTCCATGGCTACCAGACTCCTGAAGCAATCAGCTCCGTCACACTCCCTTTTGAAAGTGCTGCCACATACTCATACCCTCAACTCTACCTTATTTTGTTATTTTGTTATTCCGTTAGTGCACTTCAGCGTTAGTATTTCCACTACTTCAGATTTTCTTTAGTTTAGTTTATTGTCACATGTACTGGGGTACAGTGAAAAACATTTTTTTATCGCGTGCTATCCAATCAGCGGAAAGACTATACATGATTACAAGCCGTGCACAGTGTATACTGTAGATACAGAATAAATGGAATAACATTTAGTGCAAGATAAATCCAGTAAAGTTTGATTAAACATAGTCCGACGGTCTCCATTGAAGTAGGTGGTAGGCCATTTTGCATTTGTTGTTGCGCTTGCAAGCTTACTAAACTTATCTCCTATATTCATATCCAAGTCGTTAATAAATATCACAAACAAGAGACCCAGCACCAATTCCTGCGTACACCACTGGTCACATGCTTACATTCAGAAAAACATCCTTCCACCACTGCCCTGTGGACTCTATCACCAAACTAATTTTGGATCCAATTAGGCAGCTGACTTTGAACACCATGTGCCTTGCCCTTCCGGATCAGCCTACCATGCAGAACCTTGTTAAATGCATTACTAAAGTTCATAAGACAATATCTACCATTCTGCCTTCATCATTCCTCTGAGATACCCTCTCAAAAAACTCAATCACATTAATGAGACAAGATTTCCCTGTGCTGACGATTCCGAATCTGTTTCTGCCTTTCCAATTGTACATGAATCCTATCTACTAGGATTTTCTCCAATCATTTCCATGCCACTGATATAAAGCTCACTAGCCTATAGTTACTCTCACCTGCCCTCTCTGTGTCTTGCTTTTACTGACCGACTACCTGGAGACTGAAGAGGTCTTGCCCCAATTTTAACCCATTTAATATAGAAACAGCCTTACGCTTCAGATAAAATAACTAGATAGGGCATTAAGTGTTAGCGCATTATCGTGGCAGTTCATATTTCAGTCTATAATTTAGGTGACATTATTCAACAATTTAAAAGTGATTTGCAAACCTGTGTGATATTTGACACTATGTAATATTGAAAAGCTACCAAAACAATTTAACTTTCTATTGCCCAAGTTAAAAATAGTACAAGCTGCAGATGATTTACATTATGGCTGGTGGTGTTCATCAAGTAACACAACATGTCATAGATCTGTGTTTACAGTGTCCTCTTAGCAGCACAAATCATCAGTGGAAATTATTTAAATTCCGATAATAATCAACTCAAAATGAAACGCAATTAGAAAATCAAGCTGAAAAGAATATTATTCGACCAACTAATTTCACTTTGTGGTTTCCCCCCCGAAAATACAGGAAACTTCACTGCACAAGGAATTACATTCACGTGAACTTGTTCATCTCATTCATCATAAGGGCAATCGTTGTTTTACTGAAGGACGGGACACTGTTTTCAGATCATGATCCTGATTCGTGCAATGAAACAGCACTGGTGAGTCATGGCAATTCATTGCTATGTTCTTTTAAGCATTATCAGCTAGATACCCATTCTGCTGGGCAATAATTGTAGGTGCGATTGGTAGAATGTTGTCCTCATTGCTAATGCCTAACCATGGGGCATTATGTTACAGTCGACCAAGACATTGTTGAGGATGAGAAAGTGGGATCACACAGAACTAGTGCTGAATGATTCAATGGTTCAATGGTGCTTTTATTATCACCATGACATTCTCGTCTTACAAGCAATCCAGGAGTGTATCGCCGTACCTTAGTGCATCCCTGATTAGCAACTTGTACCGAAATACAGAAAGTGTGAACAGGTTGGCGTGGATTCGTGCGGTTGGCGTGGACTTGGTGACCAAAGGGCCTGTTTCCATGCTGTATCTCTAAACTAAACACAACCAAACCATTAACATGGGTTTTACGGACTAGTTTGCTCAGCAGACTTGGGATTCGCCACTGTAATGCACAGGACGCA